>NC_086110.1:39781542-40428811 GCF_963921235.1 Mobula hypostoma
TTCTTGACAGTATCTTATACTTTTTTTCCCAAAATTGATTCACACAGCTGCACTGTCCTCACGGCCAAACCTATCAGTTATTTCAGAGGATAATAACCATAATCCATCATTTTTAAAATGTAATCAAACGGGAGTAATCCTATAAATTGGTAAAGGAACCGGTAAGTAAAAGGGCTGCTACATGTCAATCTGGCCTCTAAATCTATTAGAGAAATAGGGTGGTTGCACACCAGGCAGCTAACCCATCACAACAATTATTATTGGGTAGCCGTTAAGAATCTTCACGTCCATATTGCAAAGAGCAACAGGTGAGAAATTTAATCTCATTCTTACCAGTTTTTCTCAGTTGAATTCTATTTAAAATGTATATTATAGTTAATGATATTTTCAAATACTGTACAGAATTTAGCCTGAAAGATAGCAAATGCTAAACCAAGGTTCTATCTGTTCCCTTGGGAAGATGTGGAAGGTTCTGCCAATTACTCCTGACCGTATGGGAGCTCTAGTTGCCTGAGTAGTATTTATTCCTCAACCTGAAACAGATTATCTGGTCATTATCGCAATGCAGGGGCATACATAGGAATGCAAATTTGACCACTTTTGGTGAAAGACATCAAACAAAATATATTACACACAAAATCCCTTGTTATTATGGTTAAGGATTACAAAGAAAGGCCATGCGCTGGCTGCCTGGCCCTGCCAATTGCCCTGTACCATGATTGTTAGTGGGACCTTGCAATATGAACTGATATTGCCCATTTTACAAAATCAACAGCTTTGAAAATAAGAAGTACTTTGGGATATCTTGGGGTCATAAAAGATACAAATAAACTTATCTTTTCTAAATTGGAGCAGTGCTGCCAGGATAATCAAGGACACAACCTACCCAGCCAACACACTTTTCGTCCCTCTTCCCTCCGGGAGAAGGCTCAGGAGCTTGAAGACTCGTACGGCCAGATTTGGGAATGGCTTCTTTCCAACTGTGATAAGACTGCTGAACGGACCCTGACACGGATCTGGGCTGTACCCTCCAAGTATCCGGACCTGCCTCTCAGTTTTTTTGCACTACCTTACTTTCCCTTTTCTATTTATGATTTATAATTTAAAATTTTAATATTTACTATCGATTTGTACTCCAGGGAGCGCGAAACGCAGAATCAAATATCGTTGTGATGATTGTACGCTCTAGAATCAATTGTTTGGCAACAATAAAGTAAAGTAAATAAATGATTATTTTAGGAAGAAAGCAAGGAATATCATACAATTATATCAAGCAATCCATTAGAAAGTGATTTTCAGAGAAGGTAATGCGTACAAAATTCTGGAAGAACACAGCAGACTAAGCAGCATCTATGGGAAAGAGTAAACAGTCAATGTTTTGGTCTGAGATCTTTCTTCGGGACACTGATGGAGGTATGTTGCAGGATAGTATTAACACTGTCTCTTAATTGAGGCATTATGGTGATCCAGAGCACATTGAAATACTATTTATTTCACATGAAAAACAACGTCAGGATGGAAAAGTATCGTGGCACTTTTTTGTTCTGTTCTATATTCTAAAGGGACAAAAGGTCCTTATTTTAACTGAAGATTTTGAGTCATGTCAGAGTGACCAAGTAGATGAATCAGCTTCATTCATGTCTTGAGAGAGTAAAGGAAGTCTGCTACATACCCATTGGATTAGTGATGCAGATGACAACCTGGGCATAATTTAAGTGCAGTGTTGACTGCAGTCTGACTCAAATTAACCCTGGGTACAGTAGCAATTACCCAAAGGAAAACTTGTCTTTATAGAACACCTTCCATTGATTCAAGTCATCCCAAAGTACCTTAGGCATCTCACCTGAGGATAAATGGGAAATTGTTCAAAATCCATCACATGCTTTCCAAATCATGTAGTTATAGTGTGCAAATATTGTTTGCACTTGTCCGGACTTCAACTCCAGGACATCGCTGACTTACTCACATAAGTGTATGACCTTATGTGAAACATCCAAAAACCAGGTGCCTGATATCGAGCTGCCATCTGGCAAAGATGAATCTCCATAATAAGACTCTGGAAAATGTGGGCAGCTTTCCATGTCTTGTAATTGATCGCTCAGCAGAAGAAATGAGTGTCTGATGATTGAAGCTTCAAACCAAGCACGAAGCTCATGTCTACCAGGCTGCAGTGATCTCCAATTTCCTGTGTGTTTTTGAGATATAGTCTAACCCCAGCAGGCATCTAAAGATACCCCCAGCACTTCATCCATAAAACCTTCAGAAGGAATTGGCAAGGGTAAACCATAAACATCAGCTTGTATTCCCAAGCCAATATTGCAAGCACTGAGGTTCTAATTACTGAGGTTCTGATTAGTGTGCAAACTTAAAGGACACGGTATTGGGGGTAAGGTATCGATGTGGATAGAGAATTGGTTGGCAGACAGGAAGCAAAGAGTGGGAATAACGGGACCTTCTCAGAATGGCAGGCAGTGACTAGTGGGGTACCGCAAGGCTCAGTGCTGGGACCCCAGTTGTTTACAATATATATTAATGACTTGGATGTGGGAATTAAATGCAGCATCTCCAAGTTTGCGGATGACACGAAGCTGGGCTGCAGTGTTAGCTGTGAGGAGGATACTAAAAGGATGCAGGGTGACTTGGATAGGTTAGGTGAGTGGGCAAATTCATGGCAGATGCAATTTAATGTGGTTATCCACTTTGGTGGCAAAAACAGGAAAACAGATTATTATCTGAATGGTGGCCGATTAGGAAAAGGGGAGGTGCATCGAGACCTGGGTGTCATTATACACCAGTCATTGCAAGTGGGCATGCAGGTACAGCAGGCGGTGAAAAAGGCGAATGGTATGCTGGCATTTATAGCAAGAGGATTCGAGTACAGGAGCAGGGAGGTACTACTGCAGTTGTACAAGGCCTTGGTGAGACCACACCTGGAGTATTGTGTGCAGTTTTGGTCCCCTAATCTGAGGAAAGACATCCTTGCCATAGAGGGAGTACAAAGAAGGTTCACCAGATTGATCCCTGGGATGACAGGACTTTCATATGATGAAAGACTGGATGAACTAGGTTTATACTCGTTGGAATTTAGAAGATTGAGGGGGGATCTTATTGAAATGTATAAAATCCTAAAGGGATTGGACAGGCTAGATGCAGGAAGATTGATCCCGATGTTGGGGAGGTCCAGATCGAGGGGTCACAGTTTGAGGATAAAGGGGAAGCCTTTTAGGACCGAGATGAGGAAAAACTTCTTCACACAGAGAGTGGTGAATCTGTGGAATTCTCTGCCACAGGAAACAGTTGAGGCCAGTTCATTGGCTATATTTAAGAGGGAGTTAGATATGGCCCTTGTGGCTACGGGGATCAGGGGATATGGAGGGAAGGCTGGTACAGGGTTCTGAGTTGGATGATCAGCCATGATCATACTGAATGGCGGTGCAGGCTCGAAGGGCCGAATGGCCTACTCCTGCACCTATTTTCTATGTTTCTATGTTTCTATGTTACACTTAATTGGCTCTGAAAGAGCAGGTCATATCATTCACAAGCTCATCACTGAACTCCCAGTAAAGACACCCTATTCCAAGCACTAAGATTTCCAGAACAGAGAAGATGCTTTTTTTTCCTCAAGAGACATCTTCTTTATTTCAGTACAGTCACTGCATTGAACCATAATGAAAGGTCAATATTGAGTCATATAATGTTTGATGGGGGAGGAACATTTGAGAAGGCACCAAGAATGTTGATCCTCTTTATCACAGATGCATGCAAAATAAATTGACCAAAGAAATATACCACCTCCCAAATTATCCACTTAGCTGCCTCAGGAAATACAAGCTGCCCACCTGTAACAAAGATTACAGGTCCCAAATTAACTTCTTGGGCCACTGCAGAACTGGAGAGCAAACCATTCATCATTGACCTAGAAGTGTTGCCTACAAATGGATAGCCAATAAAGTTTTGAAATATAGCCACTGTTGTGGAAGAAGCAGCAATCTATTTGTGCGCAGTAAGGTAGATGGGCAAATGATGAAAAGCAACTAGAGCCCTGCCACATATGGAGTGTATTCTGCCTGGAGGCTGGAGACCAGAGGTGTTCCCCAGGGATTCGTTCTGGGACCCCTGCTCTACGTGATTTTTATAATTAACTTGGATGAGTAGAAAGGTGAGTTAGTAAGTTTGCAGATGACATGAAGGTTGCTGGTGTTGTGGATAGTGTAGAAGGTTGTTGTAGTTTACAAAGGGACAATGATAGGATGTACAGCTGGGCTGAAAAGTGGCAGATAGAGTACAATCTGGAAAAGGAAGTTTGAACTTGAAGGTAAGAGTACAGGGTTAATGGCAGGATTCTTAGCAGTGTGGAGGAATGGAGGGAACTTGGGGTCTACGTCCATAGAACATAGAACATAGAATAGTACAGCACAGTTATGCCAACCCTTAAATCCTGCCTCCCATATAACCCCCCCACATTAAATTCCTCCATATACCTGTCTAGTAGATCCCTCAAAGATGCCGTGCAAGTTGATAGGATGCTTGGCATATGATGTGTTGGCTTTCATTAGTAGGGGGATTGAGTTGAAGAGCTGTGAGGTAATATTGCAGCTTTATAAAACTCTGGTAAGACCACACTTGGAGTATTATATTTAGCTATGGTTGCCTCATTATAGGAAGGATGTCAAAGCTTTAGAGAGGGTGCAAAGGAGATTTACCAGCATGCTGCCTGGAATAGAGAGTGTATCGTATGAGGATAGGTTGAACGAGCTAGGGCTTTTCTCTTTGGAGTGAAGAAGAGATGACTTGATAGAGGTGTATAAGATCTTAAGAGGCATAGAGTGGTCTGCCAGCAACTTTTTCCCAGGGCTAAGATGGCATAATTTTAAGTTGATTGGAGGAAACTATTCAGGAAGGTGGATGTAAGTCAAAAATAGGTTTTTTTTTACACAGAGAGTGATGTATGCATAGAACACTCTGCCTGGGTGGTGGTAGAGGCATATACATTAGGGACATATGTGAGACTTAGATGGACAGATAGATGAAAGGAAATAGAGGGCTATGTGGGAGGAACGGTTGAGATTGATCTGGAGCAGTTGCAGGCCAACACAACATCATGGGCCAAAGGGCCTGTACTCTGTTATACTGTTCTATGTTCTATGTGTTATCAAAAATAAGAGGTTGAGGATGGTCAAACCTAGAGAACTTGGTCCATTTTCTCTTGCAATGATGTCACTTGCCAAGGATGAATCACATTGGAATGTGCCCACTCACACTTAAGAGTTCAGGCAAGCCAACCCAGGAATGGCTGTTACTGCAATTCGTCTGTATGACAGGTCACTTTTCAATCACATAATACTGAAGCAGTAGACAGTTTTGTGATTGAATTTTGAAGCAGAATTTCTTTCAATGGTGAATTGCCAGTTTGCAACAATGGGAATGACCAAAGACAATCCAGGAGACAGGACTGAAAAATGAGAGGAAGAATCAACAGCCCTACAAGGAAGGTTTTACTTTAAGGGCTTAAGGGTGTGCACGCAATCATTGCATAATCAACAACATTTTTTTCAATACCTTTAAATTTTCATTCCAATCTCAAAACTAAACTCCAGAAAAAATAATGCTCCCTGTTGATTTGATTCAAATAATGGATTTCATTAAATTCCCATGGTTTGAACTCATTTTGAGATGTCTCAGCATGTTTGGATCATTGGATAGGATGTCCACACAACATTTGCTATCTTGTGTCAGTGTGTTTGGACAGCTCAACATACCTGCTGTACAGCTACTCTGTTTTATTGCTTTTAATTCATGTATCCAGTATATACCTGATCAATATTTTCACTGGTTTTAGCCATGGTCCAGTAAAGCTGTTATTCAAGACTGTTTAATGTCGTTTCCTGTACACAAATGTAAGGGAGAACAGAATAATTGTCACTCCAGATCCGATGCAGCACAAGGAAAACACAATGAGATAAAGAACACAATAAAGGTAAGATAGTTTATATACACAGATTGATTGTACATCCATAGAGAGAAGCTAGGCACAGGAGTATCTGTATATAAGGTGAGTCTGACAGGAAATGATAAAGTAGTGGTGATAGGGGGTGTGGAGGGATGGCTTAGTGGGTGGAAGTGTTGATCAGCCTAACTGCTTGGGGAAAGAAACTGTTTTTCAGTCAGATGGTCCTGCCGTGGATGCTACGTAGCCTCCTCCCCTATTTGGCACAAGGTTCACAAAAATTATGCAAATAATCAAAAATAAATAAATAAAACTGCATTCAGTGTCTTATTACCCAATAAGGGAAGAATTGTAAGAAATAATCTACCGTTCAGACTATCTATAATATTCTTTAAAAAATTTTAGACACACAGTTTCTGCAATCATTCTTCTGACCTTGCCAGAGGTTGCAGAACTACAACAATGATTTCCGCACCCCCCCCCCACCCCCTCAGTAATACTGCTCAATTAAACCAGGCTAAATATTTTGGAACATACATTTGATTTTAACATGAAATTTAAGCCCAGTAATTACATAGAAGCTACTTATTCATCCAACATTGCTTTATGTGAGCTATTATGTTTCTTTTAATGTTAATATTCAAAATCTGAATGCTCATCATCTAAAACAAAAAAAAATTGTGGAGAAGGAAAGAGAAATAATAATTCAACATATAAATTAATAATCTTGTACTGTTCAAAATTCCAGTGCATTAAGTTTCACAAAATTGCACATTCCTTTTCTGTTTTTTTAATTAGGATGTTTATTAAAAAAACATTCTCTACTACACAACAGGCAAGCTTTCAGATGAGAATGATACTGCTGCACAGACACTTTACCACCATAGTCTGGGGAAAAGATGGCGAGAGGTTGATGTAGTGATTAGGGACATTGTTTTTCTAAAAAAAGCTTTTCAAATTATAAGCAGATTGCCTAAAGTGTAAACACCACTTCATGCAATATTAATGTTAATAAAATCTTAATAGTCATTTTCATCTTACAAACCCTTTGACAATTAAAGTTTTGAATGACAGAAAATTAAAAAAAGAGCTAGACTGTTCAGTAAAATGAAATATTGGACTCACTTTTGATTCACTTGTTCAGGTAGAGTTGTTAAGAGGATAACTGAATGCTTCCATGACAAAAACCTCCTGAAATTGTGTTTATTTTGTTTCAATTTAATGGATTACAAAAAGCCCAAAATATGATTCAAATTTTGCTGTTCCTTACTTGATATAGCACAAACCCTTTTACTGTGCAAGGTGTTAGATTTACACTTAACCAAGAAGTGGTTTGAATTTTATGATGGCTTAAGATTTCCAAATATTTGATTAATCATTTTGGTTGAATATTCAATTACAAAAATCAGTGGACAAAGGCCAGTGCATTATATTGTATTGTCACATCTTTCTATTGCTTTCTGTATAACCTCTGTTTGAAAACAATTTATTCACAGTACAATATATTTTCTGCATGCAGAGGTTATGATGCATAACCAATTATTCTGATTAAAGAAGCACTGTTAACTCAAACTGCTCTCACCATGTTATTTATCAATTATTGCTTTGCATTATCCTTTTAAATAATTATCATGGATGACTTTCATTTCCATGTGTAAAAAAAGATAAAATACTGGGCATTTATATTATGGTCGCACATTCCATCCAAGTCACGGGCACATGCTGAATTGTAGCATTTAAGCAATACATATTCGAAGTAACCTGTAAAATATTTTAAGCACATAAAGTAATTTAGCATTTTTGCTCGAAGCTTAGCTATAATAACTATGATGTAATCTGCTTACACGGATAGGTAAAGCCCTGTAAGTAGATGACTCTCATTCATTTCTAACTTACATTTCAACAGTGTACCGACCTGTTAGGGTTTAGAACATTTTATTTTACTTTCCAAGGTACATCATGTAAACTTAGAATAGTCAGTTCTCGTCCAACTTCAAGAAAAAGCATGCATTTTTAATAAGCAAAGTAGCCTAGTAAATACAGCAGAAAATTAATTTATGTCAGATATTGAGCTTGCCACAGATAGAACATGGAAATAAAATGTGATTCCCAGGTGGGATATTAACTAAGGATGACCCTTATCTATGAGCACAAGGGCAAAACTTGTGAATTATTTATCTGAGAAAATTAACAATCAGAAAGGTACAAACTTAGTCCATCAGATGGAGAAAAGCAAAGATAATGCAAAAAGATCACTTTGTGAAAGCTGCACATCAAGGTACGTTTGTTTAATGAGGATGTATAGAACATGTCAGATACCCAGTAGCAAGGTGCTTTGGGAGGGGAGGAATAGTATATGTGATTCTCACCACCCACTCTGCCTTCCAAGCAGATTTTTCTCTGTGTACTACTGAGAAAGGGATTATACATAAGAGGGATTTTGGAACAAGGAGCAAATGAATGTAGACCTATTTACAAAATTCAAATTGCAGAAAATAGTTCAAAACTAATGTTATTGTACTCAGAAAAATATGAAGATAAATCAGAAGGCAGTTTCAGATATCTAAGCATGGCAGGAAGCTCCACTTTAAAGATATGTAAACAGAATGTAGGTTGCTGGCATAAGTGTAATTAATTACAAATCTAATGTTTCTCTGTCAACTCTTTCCAGGGCTGAGTAACAATTTCAAGAATAACTCTCTTTTCTATTGTGGATTTGTTAGCAGTCTGCCTAAAGCCCAGTGATAACTGGTGCACTGAAACACTCGTTCACTCCTTCACAACATAACCACATTTTCAAGGTACTTCAACCACCAATGGCACTGAAATTAAATTTTAAAAAACACAGAAAGAAGCCTATGTTTTACTTTCTTCCTATCTAATTTTATTGATTTAAACTTTGCAGTAGAGTATCTTAATATCACAAATCTGCAATCTAAGATTTTGTTCCATACTGCTTTCCACTAAGCAATTTTCTTGTTGTTAACACTGAAAATAAATATAGTTTTCCCCAGCATTGTTGATCGGCTATTGAAAATGGGAAAAGAAAATTGAGAAAGAATGACTATGTACACTGTCTATACCAGGTTGTCCCGTCAAACAGCCCTAACTGTCAGAGGCTGTCGCACAATTGGCAGTGATAGCTGGCATTCTGGCCAGACTGTGCCATGTGGCCTTTACCACAGCCCAAATATAAATTTTGAAGCATAAACCATTCCTCTATCTAACATTCTAAAGCTCACAGAAGCTGTACCCACTAAATTTACAAATACAAATTGCTGGGAACTCTCTGCAGGCAATGAGGCATCTGTTGGAAGAGATTCATAGTCAACAATTGTAATAAGAGGCTCAAGACTCTTTTCCTAATACCATTTTAACTAGATCACAGTTGATCTGTGCCTAAACTTTGATCCACTTGCTTTTAAGCATTTTCCTGATAAAAGTTTAATTCAATATTAACTTCTAAACTGATGCAGAATCTGCAGCCTTTTGGGGAAACAATTTCAGATTTTCTCTTTATTTTAAACTGGAGAGAATATATCTCTCTGCAGAATACATGCAGCCGTTAAGTATCTACTTGCTTTCTCTCTATAACCAACATACACTTCCAAATATGTGCTGGCCGAAACAAAATGTATTCGGGATTTTGGCAATGCTGAGTGGTATCTGAAAGTTAAGGCTGTAAGTAGTAGATTTAGTAAAGTACAAACAGACTAAAAGAGCAGAATTTGGAGTTATGATTGTGCTGGATTGGATCAGGGGCTTATTTTTTTTAACCTATAGATGCGAAAGCAAACAAATTAAGCAATAGTTGGTGATAAAAATCGAGAAATGTACTTGTGAAAAGTCGCAGCTTGGCAATGCACAGAGCAGTCTAACTCCGAATTCTGCTGTTTCAGTCTGTCTGTACTTTACTATATTTACCATTTACAGCATTAACTTTGTAGCATCCACTCAGCATCACTGGAATATTGACTTGCTGAAGGAGCTGCCAAACAGTGCAGCCACATTAGCCCACCTCACTGGGTTGGCTTGCCTCAAATTCAATAAGCAGGCCCTTACTACATTTCAGGGCTCTTTAGTCTTATAAAAAAACTTTTGAATGCCGGCTACCTCATAAGTCATTGAAAGGAACTATGGCTTTATGAAAAATAAACCACTAATGTTAAACCACATAACTTCACTCAAGCCTGTTGTGCTCATCAATCCTGTATTCTGCATCACTCAATATTCGTTGTGGTTTTCCTTCTAGAAACCATTATTCCTCCACCATGTGTGTATACTACTATTTATTACATTTTGATCCTGAGTTGTTATTTCTGTTTTATCTTTAGTGGCATCTGCTTCTAGCCTGGCTAGAGACAGGTCTCTTTACCACTCATGCTTAGTTTTACTGGGGAGCCATCCAGTTTTTCATTACCATTACTGTGAGGCTGGTCGCTGGAGACTAATACTGCAGCACTGGGTTACACTTCATTGGTTTATCTACTATGACAAAGAGGGATGACATGTTTCAATCCCAGCCAGAGAATGAAAGGGAACGTGCCCATCAAAACACCTCTGCTGCCTCGGAACACCATTTGGTTTGTATTGTCTAACTAGCAAACAGCAGGTAGGGCAGACAAATAGATTTTCTCCTATATCTATAACCAGCATCAGTCTTCCTTTCAGAAGCTCAGTGCAGGTAGCTGTTTTATATGAAATGAGCCATCTTTATAGACGTACAAAAGCCATAACAAGGCTGATTTCCAGCAATGCTGAGGTATATAACTCTTTACAAACTGTCACATGTCTTGCTCCACAAATCACACCTAACTTATGATGTTTGCAGTGTAATTTTTATTCCTGTTTGACTACCCAACTACCCAGTGGTAATAGGATGTTAGCAAAGGGCAGCTGCAGTGTTTATACATCCCATGAGTGATTGGCAAACTCTGCACATTTCACTTCTATCCTACAAATTTAAAATCCGTTAAATTTAGAAAAATGAAACAAAGCCACACAAAGAAATGGTCCAAGACAACAATATGGCTCGCACAGAGCTCTGTCCGGCCCACATTTGTTTGAAATGTCTCTGAACATTAAGATATCTAAATGAAAATCAATACGATATGTGCCAGCATTTACAAGTGAAAACAAGTATCAGGAGACCTGGATTAATCAGGCTCTCAGCTCATACAGGCACTACGGGCTGTACCCCAGGGGTGTCCTAATTGGCCCAGACTGATCATACAAGAGTTAAATTTATAACCAGATAAGACATCTTGTTTTTCTCTCCAAGCCATCATTTCAAAGTGTTCATTTTTACCTGTGTACTGCCAGATGAATAGCAATGGCCACCGGAGGATTTTGGGCTGGTCATATAAGAGCTGTTTTTCACCTGTCAGTAAAAGATAAGGAGGTGGGGGGGGGGGGGGTGAAGACTAATTTATACCTTTCACTAACAAATGACCTGGTAAACACAAATGTCCAATTGAACAGGTTAAGGGAAAACTGAAGTGTCTTTTCTCCTCCATTTTTAAACATCTTCGAGTACGGCCACTTATTGAATATAATTTTTTTTTTAAGAAGAAAGAGCATTTTGCAAGGATTTTTAATGTGACCTGTTCCATTTCCTTTTTAAAAATATTTTCACATTGTGAATTCAGTCAGGCAGAGGACATGACTGGTGCTTTCCCAATAAATCAGAGTGTTCCCGTGTGGCAGAAGCAACAGGGGAATAGTGTAAGAGCACTGCTGCATGTTGACCTAAGCAAGAGCTTATCGAGAAATGATGTCCCCTTAAACAGACTCCTGTTGAGATGCACTGTATTTTGCACTGACAAATTATTAGTGCCCCGACTGCAATGCTTCCAACAAAATAGGCTGATTTAGCAATGCACAAACTGCCCATTATCTTACTGCATAAAGAGGCCATTTATGGGAAAGCCTCAGGACACCGACCCATAAGAAATAGCAGACCTGAAAAATGACCCCCATCTAGTGCCACCAACACTGCTAACTACCCTTGGGAAAATGCCTCATTCAAGCCCATGCAGTCCTATTAAATTTAATCATACAAATTTTCATTTCTTTTTACATGACTTTTTATATTTCAATATTATGTACTCCTATTACCTTTGTTTTCCACTGCATTATTTTCTACCAAATGTGTATGTGAATATGTGAAACCATAATGATATCTGTCTTTATTGTTATGAAAATGATCAATACATTTCCCTTTCCCTCCTGGCAGATAAAACCAAATGCCTTGCTGATATTAATGTGTCAGACAGTGTCAGGGAGAAATTCTTCATAAAACCTATTGCAACACATCTACTGGTGGCCTCTGCTTCATACATTATTTTTTTAAAGCTGGATAAAGATTTTTAAAGGCATAGACCACTATTTTTTGCTAATAATGGCTGAATAGAAGCCACTATTTCAGGGCAGTAGTGATGACTCTCGTTTCATGCCACGGTAGGTTTCCCAGCCAAGCAGCTGTAAAAAGCAAAGAAACAACGCAAAGCTCTGACAGCTGAAGCTGCCCATGGATTTAGACACTTCCATTTTTTATTTCCCATTCCCTACGTTGATGATTATAAACTTCTGTACGTTTATGCAGCTGGCCCAAAGCCATTTCAGCAAAGGTGGGGGTGGAGCGAAGATTGCGGGGGGGGGGGTGGAGGAAGCGATTATTTTCTTTGCAAATTTCATCATGCATTATATGTGAGCTTGGCTTAAGAGGCCAGATTCCCCAAACGGGGGTGGAAAAAGGAAGGAGGGAGTAGAAGAAAGATCTACACTTGTAAGTATCAGATAAAAACACAAACCCAGAGGACCCCCTCTGTAATCCCACCAATGATACACCAGCCCATGATGGCTACCAGCCGACAAATACCCGCAGACCTCAATCCATTTTATTGTATTCAAGCTTCAGTGTTATATTTCCTGCCTCCCCTTAGCACCACACATACAGTGTACTCGAAAACAAAAATCCATAATATTGATCCAGCAATGTCACCACAATTATTCTTTTGAAACAGCCATTGAAAACAAATTACATCTGCACTGCCTTTTCATCCGATTGTTCTGGGTGAGCAATGCTCACTGTAGCCTCCAGCACTTTCAACATTAAAGCTGTGCCACTAAATACGACAATGAAAAGGCCAGTTAAAAAGTTCCAAGAAATGGACCAGGTCATAGACGTCCTAAATAAGTGGCATATATTTTCAGCCTTGTTACTTAGCAGAACAACAGCTGGTTAACAATTTAACAGCAGTTTTTATTTTGGGCTCATTTTGCTCAAATGTTAAATCTTCAGAGAACGTTCACTGTCATTACTGCCACACAAAAAAAAATTATTCAACGTCATACATGATTTTCAGCAAGTGTAAATTAATAATTTGCTATTAGGTGCTTTAAAACATTACATTGAATTATCTTTTTAACAAATATTTTTACAAAATTGGACCAGTTTTTTTAATTCTTCCCAAGCTTTCTGTGGGAATAGATATATTTTTCCTCTGTGTGTGCTCTCATAAATGGTCGCACCTGATGGGAAAGCCCACATCATACTTAAATTTTCTTTCGTTTCCCCACGGTTGGTCAAGACCACGTACTTTGTGAAGCCTTGACCACACAAGTCATAGCGGTGCTTCCCACAGCAGGGAAACGACAACTTTGGAGTATTAAGAAAACCAATAGCCTTGTTGACATGAACATGGGAGCCTAACCCCTAAAGCCTCCTGATATGAAGCATTGATTTTTCTGTCTGGGTACAGTACTAAAACCATTCATTCTCTATGGTCAGGACTCATAGGGCCAGGAATAAAAAAATCTGTTCTCTTCTACTTTTACCTCCAGGCAAAGTTGAGAATAATTTCTGTATTTCCAGACATGGTACGTAGAGACCACATTTACAACGAGCTTGTTGCATGAAAACAATTTGTTTCGCAACCACTAAACCTATGGCCACTTATCCCTGCATGCATTGCCTTTCAGGTAAATTATAGTCTTGTTTGATAATTAAAATCAGGTACACACTTAGCAAAATAAATAAAATCATTGTTTCCTTACAGATCCACATATCTTAAAAAGAAGCATTTTTATAATAGACCATCTCAGGCTATCCCTTATATCTATCCATTTTAATGCCATAGCAAAGATTATTTCTATAACAAATTTCCTTTGCTGCAGGGTAGATGAGTCAGAATGAGGGTCAGGTTGAAGTTAGAATCTTCTCTCCATAGATGAGGCAGGCATCATAACACAGAAATACAGCCTCCACTGACAGATTGCTACAAATAAAATCAGGAGAGGTTTGATTGTGCTATTAAAAGCTGATGTGCTTGCATCATTTGTATGATAAGATATTTAGTAGAAGCATTTAGCATCACGATGGAAGACAATTGAAGAGTTCTAGCCACAAAGTGATCTTTTTTTTAAGTAAATCCGCCCACCTTTCATGATTTTACAGCAAAAAAAAGGGACTCAAGCTGTTTGACAGTTTAGGCTAGTTAACTGCTACCTTCAGTTGGTTTAAGAAAATCACTCTGAGGTCTATAATGTTGATTGTGTGAGCTGAGGAATTATTTTTTTACACAAAGCATGTTTGAAATACATGTGTGGTTGTTACAGTGACAGATGCAGTAACAATAATGTGATGAATCCAGCAAATTACGGATGTCTCTGGATAATATTATCACCTCATTAAAACAAGTGAATTGTTAAACAGAAATGTCAATATCCAAAAACTTCTTTTCAGATTTCCAGAGTATGCCATGGATTGAGAGGTAACTTTGAGTCAAAAATTCAAAATAAGTGCAGTATAAACAACAAACAGTATGGACTACTGACCAGATTCTCTGGTGATTAAGGGGTTTCAATAAGGCTGACTGGTGTGTAACAACAGGTGAGTATTTACACATTTCATTAACACTTTCATTCACTGAAGTAAAAAAGAACCAAAGGTACATGTGGCAACGGAGACAGCCGATGGGAGAATACTAATCATGTGAGTACATATTTAATTTACTATAACTCCTTCAGGTTCTTAGATTGTGGTAGATCTATCTGAAGTGGAAGGAGACTCACCAAAGCATTACGTGGGGTGAGCACATTTAAATTATAAGGAGAGACTGAAGAGGCTGGATTTGTTTTCCCTGGAGCAGAAAACATTAAGAGAGAACATGATTGATGCATTGAAAATTATGAAGCGTATGGATAAGCCAGTAACATGAAACCTTTCCTCGTATCAGAAGCGAATAAAAGTAGAGGATATAGGTTTAGGGTATGAAGTAAGGTATGGAGTGGGAGACCTTTTCCACTTTGAGAAGAGTGAGAATGCAGTGAGAAAGTGGAGAAAGCAGGGGCTTTGGCAGCATTGTGAAGAAGTTCTAGGCGAGCACTTGAATCATCTCAGCTACAGGCCAAGTGGTGGAAGATGGGATTAATATGGATGGGTGGCCACTGAGTGGCTTGTACTTGTTGGTCTGAATGGCCTGCTACATTCAGCATGGCTCTGAAGTCCCTACTGTAACCAGTTCTCGAATTTAAAGACTGGGAGCTAAGTGCTGAGTTGAAGGGTGTTACAAGAGAATGGCAAAAGAGTACAGAGAAAATTTACAATATTGCCGGGCCTGCAGAACCTGAGTTATAAAGAAAGACTGAATAGGTTAGGACTGTTACTCCACTATTTAAGAAGGGTGGGAGGCAACAGAAAGGAAACTATAGACCTGTTGGCCTGACATCAGTGGTTGGGAAGTTGATGGAATCAATTGTTAGGGATGAGATTATGGAGTACCTGGTGGCACATGACAAGATAGACCAAAGCCAGCATGGTTTCCTGAAATGAAAATCCTACCTGACTAACCTACTGCAATTTTTTGAGGAAATTACAAACAGGGTAGACAAAGCAGATGTAGTAGATGTGGTGTACTTGGATTTTCAGAAGGCCTTTAACAAGGTGCTGCACATGAGACTGCTTAGCAAGATAAGGTCCCATGGAATTACAGGGTAGTTACTAGCATGGGTGGAGCATTGGCTGATCGGCAGAAAACAGAGAGTGGGAATAATGAGATCCTATTCGAGCTGGCTGCCGGTTACCAGTGGAGTTCCAAGGGGTCAGTGTTGGGACTGCTGCTTTTTATGACGTATGTCAAAGATTTGGACTATGGGATTAATAGACTTGTGGCTAAATTTGCCGATGATACAAAGATAGGTGGAGGAGCAGGTAGTGTTGAGGAAACAGAGAGTCTGCAGAGAGATTTAGATAGTTTAGGGGAATGGCCAAAGAAGCGGCAAATAAAATACAATGTTAGAAAGTATATGGTCATGCACTTTGGTGGAAGAAATAAACGAGAGGACTATTATTTCAATGGGGAGAGAATTCAAAATGCAGAGATACAAAGGGACTTGGGAGTCCTTGTGCAGGATACCCTTAAGGTTAACCTCCAGGTTGAGTCAGTGGTGAAGGCAAATGCAATGTTGACATTCATTTCCAGAGGTATAGAATATAAGAGCAGGGATGTGATGTTGATGCTCTATAAGACACTCGTGAGACCACACTTAGAGTATTGTGTGCAGATTTGGGCTCCTTATTTTAGAAAGAATATACTGACATTGGAGAGGGTTCAGAGAAGATTCATGAGAATGACTTCAGGAATGTAAGGGTTACCACATGAGGAACATCTGGCAGCTCTTGGGCTGTATTCTCTGGACTGCAGGAGAATGTTAAAAGGCCTGAACAGATTAGATATGGCAAAATTATTTTCCATGACAGGGGAGTCCAGGACAAGAGGGCACGACTTCTGGATTGAAGGACGTCTATTTAGAATGGAGATGCGGAGAAATTACTTTAGTCAGAGGGTGCTAAATCTGTGGAATTTGTTGCCATTAGCAGCTGTGGAGGCCAAGTTAATGGGTGAATTTAAGGCAGAGATAGATAGGATCTTGATAAGCCAGGGCATCAAAGGGTATGGGGACAAGGCGGGTGAGTGCGCATGACTGGAAGAATTGGATCAGCCCCAGCTTGTCACAATGGCGGGGGGCATTGTGAGCAATGGTGGACCCAAATACAAGACACATCTTGTGAGGTTAATTAAATTTAGTTTAGTGTTCGAAACCAGGAGAGCAAGGCAGGAGTAAGAACAGCAGACTGAGGACTACCAATGGGCTGGGACCAAGGGTCTGGGCTAGGACTCAGAATCGGCTCCCAGAACTAGAGGAGACATGAAGAGGCTAGGGTATGGACTCTGAGCCCGAGACAGGGCAAGGACCCAGTACCTGGGTCTTGCCTTGGGCTCAGACCCCATAACCAGGCATGGACATGACATGGGCTAGGGAGAGGAGGAACATGGAAAACAGAGCCCCGGTCTCAGGAGAGCAGGTACACGGAACCATGGACACATACACAGAACACAGAGTCGGGTCCTCTCCTTGGGTACAGGACATAGGGCCGGGACTCATGACCCCCCCCCCCCCGTGGGGCAAAGGCAAGACGGCCTGACTTACCCTACGGAGGCGAGGACAAGACAAGACAAGACAAGACCAACACGAAAGAACACCAGACAGTACCTATCTAGCTCCAGCAATAGAACTAGACCAAAGTGCAGGCGGGGGCTGCAGACAAGGGCTAGAGGTGAGAGGGGCAGAGAAGGGATACAGACACAGGGGTAGGACAGGAATCACAGACCGCCAGGGCCAGGACTTGACTCAGAACTGGGAAGCCGCCAGGGCCAGGACTTGATTTGGTACTTGAATGCCGCCAGGGAAAGGATTTGACTTGGTACTTGAATGCTGCCAGGACCAGGACTTGACTTGGTACTTGAATACCCCCGGAGCCAGGACTTGACTTGGAGCCTCCGGGTAGTGATGAGCTCTCGACTCGGCCCGGGAACAGTAAACAGCAGTTCTTGATTCCCTCCGGTGTGTTAACTGCCGGACCCACCTCAGTGAGGAAACTTTGCAGGCTCACTTTGGCGAGGTAACTTGACAAGGTTGCTGCAGTGAGGAAAGGCGAATTACCGGCACTCGCTTCAGGCGGAGACTAGGCTTGCTCCGGCCAGAAGACATTGGCACGCCGTACCTTGATGACTTTGCAAACGCTTCCGCGCCGAACAGCTGAAAGCCGGAGACTATAAACTATCGGTTCAGCCGAGCGTTAATCGCCTCTAATCACCAAAGCCGAGGGACACGGGAAAACAGGGAATCAACGGTCTGGATCGTAACATAAACAAGGTAAATTTGAAGGGACCCCATTCCGGACCATGACACGGCTGAAAAAAATTACAAGGATGTTGCCAGGACTGGAGGAAATGAGTTATAAGGAAAGATTGAATAGGTTAGGATGTTATTCCTTGGAATATAGAAGTTTGAAGGGATATTTCATAGAGGTATTCAAAATGATGAGGGGTATTGATAGAGTAAATACAAGCAGGCTCTTTCCATTGAGGTTGTGTGGGACTACAACTAGAGGCCATTGGCTAAGGGTGAAAAGTGAAAAGTTTAAGGGAACATGAGGGGAAACTTCTTCACTCAGAGGATCGTGAGGGTGTGGAACAAGCTGCCAGCACAAGTGGTGCATGCAAGCTTGCTATCAGCGTTTAAGAGAAGTTTGGATAGATACATGAATGGTAGGGACATGGAGGGCTATGGTCCGGATGCAGGTTGGCGGGAGTAGGCATTTTAAGTGGTTTTGTATGAACTAGATGTGCCATAGGACCTGGTTCGCTGCTGTATGTTGCGATGACACTATGACTATTCCAGTTGCTTAGCCTCCAACCGGAAGGTATGAACATGAATTTCTACAAATTCGAGTAATTCTCCACCCCACTTCTCTCTTTTTCCTTTCCCCATTCTGGTACCCACTCATTCCTTCTCTTCTCCTCACCTGGCCATCACCTCCCTTTGGGCCCCCTCTGCCCTCCCTTTCTTCCACGGTCCACTGCCCTCTCCTATTAGATTCCTTCTTCTTTTGCCATTTACCTCATCCACCCATCACCTCCTAGCTTCTTACTTCTTACCCCCCGCCACCCACACACCTTCCTGCTCACCTGGTCTCAGCCTGTATACCTTCCTCTCTCCCACCACCCCCACCCCACCACCCCCACCCCACCCCCCACCACCTTCTTAGTCTGGTTTCTGTCCCTTTACTGTCCTGCCTTGATGAAAGGTCTCAGCCTGAAATGTCGAATATTTATTTCCTTCCATAGATGCTGCTAGATTTGCTGAGTTCCTCCAGCATTTTGTATGTGTTGCTCAAGACTTCCAACGTGTACAGAATCTCTTGTGTTTATAGAGAGGAAAACCAAATGGACGGGTGAGTGTGTATGTGGATGAATGTATTGAAGAGGTGACCAAATGCAGTATGTTAATGATGCACTGTAATTGATATGGCTTGCCTGGACTTCAGTAAGACTTTGGACCAGGTTCCATGTGGGTAGAGTAAGGTTAGAGACTGTATATCAAAGCTAAGTTGGTAATGGTAGACAGGGGTTGATTTTGGAGCCTTGTCCTTGAGATTGAAAAACTAATCAACTATGTACCACAGGGATCAGAACTGGAACTCCTACCTTTTGTTTTATTTATCTATCTATCTATCTATCTATTTATTTATTAATTTAGAGATACTGCACGGAACAGGCCTTATCTGGCCCAACAAGCCACACAGCCCAGCAGCCAACCTTACTTACGGGACAATTTACAATTAACCCACTAACCGATATGTCTTTGGTCTGTGAGAGGCAACCAGAGCACCCGGAAGAAACCCATGTGGTTCATGGGGAGGACGTACAAACTCTCACCACTATGTTACCATTGCTCCCAGTATATTAACACCTCAGATATAAATTTTGTGTGGTAGGATGAGCAGGTTCACAGGTGATATGAAAATTGATAGTATTATTGATAGTAAAAAGGATAGTTTTAGGATACATTAATCAGCTGATAAGTTCTGCAGACATAAGCAGATGGAGTTTGGCCTGAATAAATTGAAATGATGCATTTTGGAGGGTCAAATAAGAATAGGATCTGCAGTGGATTCTGGTTAATTGGGTCACATCAGGACCAGTACATTTTGGCCCAATTAAACAGCAGCCCCAATTAGCTAAAGTTTCATGGAGGTAGTTAAAAAAGGTATAAAAAAGACAAACTACCATTTAACTGAGTAACAAATGATGTATTTAGATGAAATACAGAACAACTTGGAACACTACTAATACTATTACAATACTATAAAACTGTTTATTAGTTACTAATAATTATTGACAGAAGAATTCATCCAGTGTTCTTTTGATTGATGATAAATGAAAAAAATCAGCGCAGACACCAAATGTAGATAATGCACTGCCTTCATACAAAGCTATCAAAGATTACATCCTCCAAATCTTCATTTTCATTGTAACATTCAAGATGATTGTCAATACCTTCAAATTCTTCGTATTTCCTAATTTGTTCAAGTAGCGTCTGGCATCTCCAAGCCTGAATGCTTAAAACTGGAGTGAGAAAAACAATTCTGAATTGTCTTACCGCTTAGTTCTCTCCCGCTATCAGTGACAAAAATCACTGTGCTTTGAACACAAATACACACAATTGATGCTATTTAACAACAGCTCACTCTAAGCACAGTGCAGTGTCTAACAACATCTGACACTACTGTTCAGCAACAGTATCCTTCCCCAAGTAAGTGGCATAGTGCCCCAAATAAGTGAAGGGTATCCCAGTTATTTTCTTGGTTAGTTTTTGTTCTTTGAGAGTTGTCCGAAATAAGTGCCTATCCCAATTAACCAATGGCCCAATTAACTGAATCCACGTATAACATTAACTGACAGCTTAGCATTCACGTCCAAAGATCCCAAAAAGTGGCAGCAAAGTTAGATAGGGCAGTGAAAAAGGCATATCGGATATCTGTCTTCATTAACAGGGATATTGTGTTTTAGAGCAGGGAGGTCTTGGTAGAAATTTATAAAACTTTGGTTAAGCCATTATCTGCAGTTCAATATAGGAAGGATGTGATTGCACTGGAGGGAATTCAGAGGAGATTTAGTTATTAGGAACAATTAGATAAGCTGAACTTACTTTCCTTGGAGTGGAGAATGCTGAAGGGAAATCAGATAGCAATATGCAAAATTATAGGGTTGATAGTAAGGAACTATTCCCAATGGCAAAGGTGTTCCATACTAGAGGGCTCATTGTGATCCTTGTACTTTACTTATTTACTTTCTCAGTAACTCTAACACACTATTCTGTATTCTGATTTTCCTGTTTACTACTTCACTGTACTTGTATATCAAGTGATCTGTCTGAAGGGCACAAAGCCAAATGTTTTTAGTGTCTTGGTGCATCAACCAATTCTGAGAGGTTTAAGGTGAGAAGTAGTAGGTTTAGGGGCTGGGGGTGGGGAATCTGAGCAAGAATATTTTCATTCATAGGGTGGGTGCAATCTGCAATGCATTGCTGGCAAAGGAGATAGAGCCAGGTCATCTCACAACAGACCTTAATTAGGCAAGGCTAATTTTGAGAGTGTTAGACAGAAACTTGCAGCAATGGATTGGGAGAGACTGTTAGAAAGTAAAAAGTACATCTGGCAAGTAAGAACTTTAAAAGTGAGATGAGGAGGGTTCAGGGCCAACATGTTCTGTTAGAGTGATGGAGAGTTTAGCAGGATTAGGGAAGCCTGGCTGATGAAGGATAATAATACTCCAATCACGAAAACAAAAAGAAGCATATGTCAGATATAGACAGCTGGGATCAAGTGAACTGAAGTAATATAGGGGATATAGAAACATAGAAACATAGAAAATAGGTGCAGGAGTAGGCCATTCGGCCCTTCGAACCTGCACCGCCATTCAGTATGATCATGGCTGATCATCCAACTCAGAACCCTGTACCAGCCTTCCCTCCATACCCCCTGATCCCTTTAGCCACAAGGGCCATATCTAACTCCCTCTTAAATATAGCCAATGAACTGACCTCAACTGTTTCCCGTGGCACAGAATTCCACAGGTTCACCACTCTCTGTGTGAAGAAGTTTTTCCTCATCTCGGTCCTAAAAGGCTTCCCCTTTATCCTCAAACTGTGACCCCTCGTTCTGGACTTCCCCAACATCGGGAACAATCTTCCTGCATCTAGCCTGTCCAATCCCTTTAGGATTTTATACGTTTCAATCTTCTAAATTCCAACGAGTATAAGCCTAGTCGATCCAGTCTTTCATCATATGAAAGTCCTGCCATCCCAGGAATCAATCTGGTGAACTTTCTTTGTACTCCCTCTATGGCAAGGATGTCTTTCCTCAGATTAGGGGACCAAAACTGCACACAATACTCCAGGTGTGGTCTCACAAGGCCTTGTACAACTGCAATAGTACCTCCCTGCTCCTGTACTTGAATCCTCTTGCTATGAATGCCAGGATCATACATAAGAAGGAAATCAGGAGTGCAAAAAAGGACATGAGGTGTCCATGGCCAACAGATTAAAGAGAACCCTAAAAGATTCTATGATAATCAACAATTGCAACTGGAGAAGGAGGATAGGTCCCCTTTAAGGATTAATGTCGTCATCCGCGTGTGGAACAATGGGACACAGCCAAGGTCTTAAATGAATAATTCTCATCAGTATTTGTGATGGATATTTAAGGCAAGAGGGGAAGGATTTAAAGGCGACCTGAAGGGCAAGTTTTTCTCAGAGAGGGTGGTTGGCATATGGGTGAAACTGCCAGAGGAAGTGTTAGGTAAGTATAACTTCAGCATTTAAAATATATTTGGATGGGTACATGGATAGGAAATGTTTAGAGCAGGGTTTCCCAACCTGAGGTTCATGGACCTCTTGCTTCCTGGTATTAGTCCACGCATAAAAAAGGTTGGGATCCCCTGGTTTAGCGGAACATGGACCAAATGCAGGCAAATTCAGTTAGTTCAGATAGGCGTGGTTAGTATGAGTAGAATGGACATGGCTTGTTTCTGTGTTGAATGATTCATTGACAATTAAGAAGCATCCTAGACAAGCATTTAAATTGCTAAGGCATTGTTGGCTACAGACTAAGTTATGGTAACTGGGATTTGCATAGGTATGGCTGGCCAAAGCACATGTTTTTGTGATGTATGACTGAATGATATTAATACAGTCTCCTCTCCCCACTCCCTTTTCATTGCACCTCACTTGCTTTCACTTAATTATCTCAACCTACATTGCTGTGAGATTTGGTGAATCTCCTGCACCTTTGCACCAGAACGATGCAAACATCTAGACAAATTGAGTAAGCACCCACTTATGGTCACACAAATGCAATAAAAAGAGAAATACTAAAAAAGACAATGTGAAGATGGTTTAGGCTGCAATCATGTCAGGGAGAGATCCTAACATCATCCAGGACTCCCCACTCATGTGAAAGCAGTTAGGTCGAATCATCAGGCTCCATTTGAACTGAGCACTGGATTAAGCAGACCTGGGCTTTATGAAATGAAGGCACAATTTAACCATTAATCCAGTAATAACAGCCTCATAACATTCTCATTCAGGGAAAAACAATTAACCAATTAGACATGAAAAAAGCTGAAAATAAGTAAAGTTTAGTGACTGTGCTTAAGCAATCTTTCATACAGTTAACAATTTAGTTAGACCATAAGACCATAAGACAAAGGAGCAGAAGTTGGCCATTTGGCCCATCGAGTCTGCTCCGTCATTTTATCATGAGCTGATCCATACTCCCATTTAGTCCCACTCCCCCGCCTTCTCACCATAACCTTTGATGCCCTGGCTACTCAGATACCTATCAATCTCTGCCTTAAATACACCCAATGACTTGGCCTCCACTGCCATCCGTGGCAACAAATTCCATAGATTCACCACCCTCTGGCTAAAAAAATTTCTTCGCATCTCTGTTCTGAATGGGCGCCTTCAATCCTTAAGTCATGCCCTCTCGTACTAGACTCCCCCACCATGGGAAACAACTTTGTCACATCCACTCTGTCCATGCCTTTCAACATTCGAAATGGTTCTATGAGGTCCCCCCTCAGTCTTCTAAACTCCAAGGAGTACAGTCCAAGAGCAGTCAAACGTTCCTCATATGTTAACCCTCTCATTCCTGGAATCATTCTAGTGAATATTCCCTGAACCCTCTCCAACATCAGCACATCCTTTCTTAAATAAGGAGCCCAAAACTGCACACAGTACTCCAAGTGAGGTCTTACCAGTGCCTTATAGAGCATCAACATCACATCCCTGCTCCTATGCTCTATTCCTCTAGAAATGAATGCCAACATTGCATTTGCCTTCTTCACTACTGACTCAACCTGGAGGTTAACCTTAAGGGTATCCTGCACAAGGACTCCCAAGTCCCATTGCATCTCAGATCTTGAATTCTCTCCCCATTTAAATAATAGTCTGCCCATTTATTTCTTCTACCAAAGTGCATAACCATACACTTTCCAACATTGTATTTCATTTTTTAGATTATGAGAACACTCAGTCATCTTTTATTGTCATTTAGAAATGCATACATACATTAAGAAATGATACAATGTTTCTTCTGAGTGATATCACAGGAAACAGGACAAACCAAAGTCTAACACTGACAGAACCACATAATTATAACATATAGTTACAGTAGTGCAAAGCAATACCATAATTTGATGAAGAACAAACCATGGGCATGGTAAATATTTGCCACTTCTTTGCCAATTCTCTCAATCTATCCAAGTCTCTCTGCAGACTCTCTGTTTCCTCAGCACTACCGGCCCCTCCACCTATCTTCGTATCATCAGCAAACTTAGCCACAAAGTCATCTATTCCATAACCCAAATCGTTGATGTACAACGTAAAAAGAAGCGGCCCCAACACGGACCCCTGTGGAACACCACTGGTAACCAGCAGCCAACCAGAATAGCATCCCTTTATTCCCATTCTCTGTTTCCTGCCAATCAGCCAACACTCTATCCATGTATGTAACTTTCCCGTAATTCCATAGGCTCTTTTCTTGTTAAACAGCTTCATGTGCAGCACCTTGTCAAAGGTCTTCTGAAAATCCAAATACACAACATCCACTGCATCTCCCTTGTCTAGCCTACTTGTAATTTCCTCAAAAAATTCCAATAGGTTTGTCAGGTAGGATTCTCCTTTAAGGAAACCATGCTAGGTTCTGCCTATCTTGTCATATGCCTCCAGGTACTCCATAACCTCATCCTTGACAACCGACTCCAACAACTTCCCAACCACGGATGTCAAGCTAACAGGTCTATAATTTCCTTTTTGCTTCCTTGCTCCCTTGTTAAATAGCGGAGTGACATTTGCAATTTTCCAGTCCTCCGGAACCATACCAGAATCTATTGACTTTTGAAAGATCATCGCTAATGCCTCCGCAATCTCCACAGCTACTTCCTTCAGAGCACGAGGGTGCATTCCATCTGGTCCAGGAGATTTATCTACCTTTAGACTATTCAGCTTCCTGAGTACTTTCTCTGTCGTAATTGTGACTGCGCACACTTCTCTTCCCTGCCACCCTTGAGTGTCTGGTATACTGCTGATGTCTTCCTCAGTGAAGACTGATGCAAAGTACTCATTCAGTTCCTCCGCCATCTCCTTATCTCTCATTACAATTTCTCCAGCATCATTTTCTATTGGTTCTATATCTACTCTCACCTGTCTTTTACTCTTTATATACTTGAAAAAGCTTTTAGTATCCTCTTTGATATTATTTGCTGGCTTCCTTTCATAGTTCATCTTTTCAGTCTTAATGACCTTCTTAGTTTCCTTTTGTAAGCTTTTAAAAACTTCCCAATCCTCTGTCTTCCCACTAATTTTTGCTTCCTTGTATGCCCTCTCCTTTGTTTTAACTTTGGCTTTGACTTCTCTTGTCAGCCACTGTTGCATCCTTTTTCTGTTGGAAAAATTCTTCTTTTTGGAATATATCTGCAGAATCTTTGGAATGTGTCTGCAGAATTTCAGTTCTTGCAGAAATTTTGAAACTTCTGACCCTTTTATTCCCCAAAGGATACAGCTTGTATCTTATTATAGGGTATGCTTTGCCTTAATAATTTCATTCTACATTGGCATGAAACTAAGGTCTTTATGTACATTTTATCACATTTTAATATTCTATTAGACTCAGACAGAAGATACTTTCCAATCCAAAAAACATGAAGATCAGTCATTGAATCTCTATAATTTATCCGCAGTCTTTTCTCTTGGCTAAGTCCATTTATTGGGGTTTAGAAGTAGGTTATAATGACTATGTTCTGAATGTCAGGTTTTCACACAGACTGCCTTTCAATATTCGATAGGTTTCAATGAGATCCCCCCTCTTATTCTTCTAAATTCCGGTGAGTAATGGCTCAGAGCCATCAAATGTTCCTCATGTGTTAACTCTTTCATTCACAGGACCATTCTTGTGAACCTCCTCAGGACCTTTTCCAATGCCAGCACATCGTTTCTTAGATAAGGGACCCAAAGCTGCTCACAGTACACCATGTGCGGTCTGACCAATGCCTTATAAACTCTCAGCATTACATCCTTTCTTTTATAGTCTAGTCCTCTCAAAATGAATGCTAACGATGCATTTGCCACCAACTTATCCTGCAAGCTAACCTTTAGGGAATCCTGCGTGAGAACTCCAAAGTCCCTTTGCACCTCTGATTTTTGAATTTTCTCCCCATTTTTAAAATCGTCTATGCCTTTATTCCTTCTAGCAAAGTTCATTATCATACACTTCCTGGCACTGTATTCCATCTACTACACATTATTCTAATCTGTCTAAGTCCTGCCAACTCCCCTTCACCTAATGACGTATCATTCCCAAACCTGGCCACAAATCCATCAATTCCATCATCCAAAATATGAAAAGAAGCATTCCCAACACAAACCTCTGAAAAACATCACTAGTCACCGGCAGCCAACCAGAAAAAGTTTTCTGAATCACTCTTTATTTTTACAGAGTTACTCTGTCAAAATCCTGGAACTCCCTCACAATTCCACTGTACAAAGATGTTTACCACAAGGAGTACAGCAGTTCAAGAAGACAACTCATCACCTTCTTGTTGGGCTTAACAGTGACACCCACAATCTTAAAATTAATAAAAGAAGCAGAGAAGGCTTAGTATACTCTATCTACTGAAAAAGGGTGTACAACAGTCAATACTAAAATTATCAGGGGAGTCAGGGTAAATTCTCTCTTTGATTTCACTTCACATCCCACTACCACTGGGAGAGGTGGCTGTGCCCCTGGCAACTGTCATCCTTTTATGGCACAAACACTTTTCAATCTGGCCTGGGGAACATATGTCAGATCAATCACTCTGCAGTATGCTGTCACTTATATATTAGATTACTGAAGGATCACCGGGGTCAATCTCTGTTTCATAGCAAGAGGCGATTTTTCATTTTTTCATGAACTGCTGATGCTCCTCATTCAAACAGTCTAGGGACTTACTGAAACAAAAGTTCTGCAGTAGAGGTGCAACCAACGATCTTTACCGGAGGGAAAATTTGGAGGCAGCCCCTCCAACACAAGGAAACAATGATGTTTTTCTATAACTAAAGGGCTGCCTCCAATACTTCCCTTCTAATTCTATAATTTGTAAATGCCTTCATATTATATTTTAAAATTGCTGTCTTAGTGTTTTGTAGCAGAGTTTGGTGCAATGTTACTCTCATGGTAAATAAGTACTTGCATAAACATTTTAATTAAAAGTACATTCAGAAGTTACTCCTGTAGTTTTGCAGTATGGCTACACTATCGTTTTTCTTGCTAGGTTAATGGCTCCATTATCCTTGCTGTCCTGTTATGTTCATGCTCCTTGAGCACTTTTAGTTTGAAAATAGATTTTAAAATGGATCTCTGAACTTTCTGTCCCACTGGTTCTCTTTGGTTTGCTGCCCTGCTCGATGACGTTAATGATCCTCTCTGAGTTTTTTTTCTCATAAAAGCTGTATTGCTAAGCAGTATCAAATGAGAGATTTTAAATCAACCTCTGACTTCTTGAGGTCTATTTTCACTGCTTTTGTCTAGTGTTAATGAGGCGTTTAGATAGTGGTGGCAGTGCAGTTGCAAACTCAGAACACTTGCATTGGGCTGACCCTAAAACTATTCAGGCCTCAGACCTCAGCTGCAACAACATCAGCAACTTGCATTTGTGTAGTACCTTGAATGACCCCTGCAAACCTGAAGAGACTCCACAGATATTTATTGTAAGCAACACCTCACCAAGCCAACTTACAAGTGTTAAGAACACCAAGCCAGATCTTCTGCTGACACCTGCCCTGGGAGTGGGTTGTCAGAAAGCCTGCTTCTGATGGATCAGAAAGACCCTGAGTAATTCAGGCCCTTCAGATTATAACTACAGGTCTCTTCCTCCAGAGGTGTCTTGAAGATGGATAACCCACATAGTATTGTAATGGAGTAGGAGGACAGCTAGAGGCTCCTCTAACAAGATCATGGCTGATTCATTATTGGCCTGAACCCCCATCCTGTCTTTCTCCCCATACCATTTAACTCCGCGGTGATCGGTCATTGATCATTTTGAATATATTCAATGACTCCACCTTCACAGCTCTGTCATCAGAAAATTACAAGGAGTCACAAATTCTAAGAAAACAAATCTTCCTTATCTATCTTAAATGGGCATTCTCTTATTTTGAACTTATACCACCTAGTTCATAATATTCCAACTACCAGAAACATCCTCTCCTGCATCCATTCTGTTTATTCCTGTCAGAATCTTTTATATTTCAATACGATCACACCTTATTCTGAAGTATAACAGCCTTACTTGTTTTCAACCTTGCTTCAAGCAACAATACCTTTATTCCAGCAATCAGTTCAGCAAACCTTCTCTGCACTGCCTCCAATACAACTCAGAAACCAAGACTGAAAACAGTTCTCTGGGAATGGTCTCAGCAATGCCCTATAAAGTTGTTTCAAAACTTTCCTACTTTTATACTCCTGATCCCTTACCATAAAGGCAAAAATCCATAAACCCCTCTATTACTTGCTGTGTCTGTGTCCTACCTTCTTGTGTTTCAAGTGCCTATTTATTACTCAGTTACTTTCATCACAGTCTACAGTTATGAGGGATGCAGCTGACTTTCTAACTAAAAGAATCAGGTGATCAGTTAGCCCTGGAACTATTACACCTAGGGTCATAGAGTCAGAATCACACAGCTATAGAAACAGTCTTTCATCCCTATGGATCTATGCTGACCATTTGTATCTTCCTGAACTAGTCTTATTTGCATTGACTCATACCCCTCAAATCTTTCCTGTCCATGAACCTGTCCAAATGTCCTTTAAATGTTGTAAATCTAACCCCCCCCCACCTTAGACCCATGGCCTCTAGTTTTTGACTCCCCTATCTTGAGGTAAAGACTGTGACCATCCACATTATCTATGCCCCTCATGTCTTTTTCAGTCTTTCCAAGGTCACCAGCTTTCATTACTCCTGGGAAAATAATCCTGGTCTATTTAGCCTCCATTCCTGGCCGTGTCATTTGAATCCTTTTGCACCCTCTGCAGCTTAATCACATCCAACACTGGTAACTAGACCTGCACTCAATATTCCATCTGTAGTCTCCTCCTCCACAGCTGTAAAATAACATCCCAACTCTTGTATTCAGTGATATCCGACGAAGGCAAACATGCCAAACACTTTCTTCACAAATCTGCTTAACTGTGTCACCACTTTGTGCTTGTACCCATAGGTTTCTCTCTTCTACAGCACTCCCCAGGACCTTGTCATCAACTGTACATGTTCATCCCAGGTTATCTTTCCAAAATGTATCACTTTGCACTTGTCTGATTATATTCCATTTGCTATTCCTTTGCCCATTTTCCCAGATGATTCTTATTCTGTTGTAATCTGTGACACCATTCTTTGTGATCCACCGGACCACCAATGTTGGTATCATTCACTAGCTTACCTATGTTCATCTACATTCTCACCCAAATCATTAATAACAATGACAAGCAGTAGATGACACAGCATTGATATCTACAGCTTTCAATCTGAAAAAAAAACTCCACTGCCTCCCTTTGACTCCTTCCACCAAGCCAATTTTGTCTCCAATTGGTTTTCTGACCCTGGATCCCCTGTGATCTCAACTTCCTGATCCCTCAGCAATCATTTGGTCACCTTTTCAAATACATCAATTAAATTCATGAGACATGACACAAGGCCATGCTAACTATCCCTAATCAGTCATTGCCCTTCCAAATTGTCCTCAGAAAAGTTTTGGGTTCTGCACTTCCTCATGTAAAAAAATTAACAGCCATGAACGAAAGGCAAAGTTGGTCTTTGATTGCCAGTGTTATGAAAACTGTGAGGACATTGATCCCTGATTGAAATATCTTCCTCCCATTTGGTTATTTTGAAGTCAATTCACTTTCCATTATAATTTTTAAAAATTACATTTGTTACAAAGGTAACACATGTCTTATATAAAGTGTAAAGTATTATGACTATATCCCAGGATCAGTCACAATGATGAGAGAATGGGTTTTTGGTTTTCTTTGAAGGGAAAGATGAAGAGACAATTGATAAAGGTACATAAAATGATGAGGAGAGTGGTCAGAATGGTTAATGGGAGGTTGTTTCCTGCTGGTGGTGTTAAGGAGAAGAAGCCTCAGTATAAAATAAAGGGAACAAGAAATAAAAATGATAGAATGAAAAACCTTTATAGGCAACATGGCTGGAACCTGGAAAGCACTGCCTGCATACTGGATGAAGGCAGGTTTCATTCTCGTCTTTAAGAGGGAATTCTCTAAACATACGTATGTTAGAAAAAATGCAAGGATACACAGAAACCGTAAATGAATGAAAATGGTTGGATTTCTGTGCGTGGATTGGCATGAATATGAAGCCAAATGGCCTTCTTCATTGCTGTAAATATTCTATAATTCTATAAAATGTAACTACAGCAAGTGAGCTTTAAGTTTACTTACAACATAAGAAAGTAGTTGAACTGTATATAAAAGCATTGTGAACAAAATTAACTAGGAATTATTCATAAGCGAATATGATATAAAAGACAAAATGCTGAAAACGCTCAAAAGGTCAGATACCTTCTGTGGGGAAAGACCAAAGTTAATGCTTCCAATTGATACGCAAACAACAGGAATTCTACAGATGCTGGAAGTTCAAGCAACACACATCAAAGTTGCTGGTGAACGCAGCAGGCCAAGCAGCATCTCTAGGAAGAGGTGCAGTCGACGTTTCAGGCCGAGACCCTTCGTCAGGACTAACTGAAGGAAGAGTGAGTAAGGGATTTGAAAGTTGGAGGGGGAGGGGGAGATCCAAAATGATAGGAGAAGACAGGAGGGGGAGGGATGGAGCCAAGAGCTGGACAGGTGATAAGCAAAAGGGGATACGAGAAGATCATGGGACTGGAGGTCCGGGAAGAAAGACAAGGAGGGGGGGACCCAGAGGATGGGTAAGAGGTATATTCAGAGGGACAGAGGGAGAAAAAGGAGAGTGAGAGAAAGAATGTGTGCATAAAAATAAGTAACAGATGGGGTACGAGGGGGAGGTGGGACCTTAGCGGAAGTTAGAAAAGTCGATGTTCATGCCATCAGGTTGGAGGCTACCCAGACGGAATATAAGGTGTTGTTCCTCCAACCTGAGTGTGGCTTCATCTTTACAGTAGAGGAGGCCGTGGATAAACATGTCAGAATGGGAATGGGATGTGGAATTAAAATGTGTGGCCACTGGGAGATCCTGCTTTGTCTGGCAGACAGAGCGTAGATGTTCAGCAAAGCGGTCTCCCAGTCTGCGTCGGGTCTCGCCAATATATACAAGGCCACATCGGGAGCACCAGACGCAGTATATCACCCCAGCGGACTCACAGGTGAAGTGTTGCCTCACCTGGAAGGACTGTTTGGGGCCCTGAATGGTGGTAAGGGAGGAAGTGTAAGGGCATGTGTAGCACTTGTTCCGCTTACACGGATAAGTGCCAGGAGGCAGATCAGTGGGGAGGGATGGGGGGGACGAATGGACAAGGGAGTTGCGTAGGGAGCGATCCCTGCGGAATGCAGAGAGAGGGAGGGAGGGAAAGATGTGCTTAGTGGTGGGATCCCGTTGGAGGTGGCGGAAGTTACGGACAATAATATGTTGGACCCGGAGGCTGGTGGGGTGGTAGGTGAGGACCAGGGGAACCCTATTCTCAGTGGGGTAGCGGGAGGATGGAGTGAGAGCAGATGTACGTGAAATGGGGGAGATGCGTTTAAGAGCAGAGTTGATAGTGGAGGAAGGGAAGCCCCTTTCTTTAAAAAAGGAAGACGTCTCCCTCGTCCTAGAATGAAAAGCCTCATCCTGAGAGCAGATGCGGCGGAGACGGAGGAATTGCGAGAAGGGGATGGCGTTTTTGCAAGAGACAGGGTGAGAAGAGGAATAGTCCAGATAGCTGTGAGAGTCAGTAGGCTTATAGTAGACATCAGTGGATAAGCTGTCTCCAGAGACAGAGACAGAAAGATCTAGAAAGGGGAGGGAGGTGTCGGAAATGGACCAGGTAAACTTGAGGGCAGGGTGAAAGTTGGAGGCAAAGTTAATAAAGTCAACAAGTTCTGCATGCGTGCAGGAAGCAGCGCCAATGCAGTCGTCGATGTAGCGAAGGAAAAGTGGGGGACAGATACCACAATAGGCACGGAACATAGATTGTTCCACAAACCCAACAAAAAGGCAGGCATAGCTAGGACCCATACGGGTGCCCATAGCTATACCTTTAGTTTGGAGGAAGTGGGAGGAGCCAAAGGAGAAATTATTAAGAGTAAGGATTAATTCCGCTAGATGGAGCAGAGTGGTGGTAGAGGGGAACTGATTAGGTCTGGAATCCAAAAAGAAGTGTAGAGCTTTGAGACCTTCCTGATGGGGGATGGAAGTATATAAGGACTGGACATCCATGGTGAAAATAAAGCGGTGGGGGTCAGGGAACTTAAAATCATCGAAAAGTTTAAGAGCGTGAGAAGTGTCACGAACATAGGTCGGAAGGGATTGAACAAGGAGTGATAAAACCATGTCAATCCATGAGGTATGCAGAAACGAGTTCGGTGGGGCAGGAGAAAGCTGAGACAATAGGTCGGCCAGGACAGGCAGGTTTGTGGATCTTGGGTAGGAGGTAGAAACGGGAAGTGTGGGGTGTGGGAACTATAAGGTTGGTAGCAGTGGATGTGAGATCCTCTGAGCGGATAAAGTCGGTGATGGTGTGGGAGACAATGGCCTGGTGCTCCTTAGTGGGGTCACGATCGAGGGGTAAATAAGAGGAGGTATCCGCGAGTTGTCGCTGTGCCTCGGCAAGGTAGAGGTGGATGTTCAGCAAAGCGGTCTCCCAGTCTGCGTCGGGTCTCGCCAATATATACAAGGCCACATCGGGAGCACCGGACGCAGTATATCACCCCAGCTGACTCACAGGTGAAGTGTTGCCTCACCTGGATTATATATATTGGCGAGACCCGACGCAGACTGGGAGACGACTTTGCTGAACATGTACGCTCTGTCCGCCAGAGAAAGCAGGATCTCCCAGTGGCCACACATTTTAATTCCACATCCCATTCCCATTCTGACATGTCTATCCACTGCCTCCTCTACTGTAAAGATGAAGCCACACTCAGGTTGGAGGAACAACACCTTATATTCCGTCTGGGTAGCCTCCAACCTGATGGCATGAACATCGACCTCTAACTTCCGCTAAGGCCCCACCTCCCCCTCGTACCCCATCTGGTACTTATTTTTATGCACACATTCTTTCTCTCACTCTCCTTTTTCTCCCTCTGTCCCTCTGAATATACCTCTTGCCCATCCTCTGGGTCACCCCCCCCCTTGTCTTTCTTCCCCGACCTCCTGTCCCATGATCCTCTCGTATCCCCTTTTGGTTATCACCTGTCCAGCTCTTGGCTCAATCCCTCCCCCTCCTGTCTTCTCCTATCATTTTGGATCTCCCCCTCCCCCTCCAACTTTCAAATCCCTTACTCACTGTTCCTTCAGTTAGTCCTGACGAAGGGTCTCGGCCTGAAACGTCGACTGCAGCTCTTCCTACAGATGCTGCCTGGCCTGCTGCGTTCACCAGCAGCTTTGATGTGTGTTGCTTCCAATTGATGACTTTTTAACAGTTTTTGGAAGTTCTTCTTCCCTCTCCCCAGAACCACTCAGGCATACTGAGTTTTTCCAACATTGTGTGTCTACGCTAGAAATTCTTCGCTGCATACCTCCACACAGTTTTCACCCAGAGGATTTCACACCATGGAACTGACATTTCTGGTCCTCAGACACATGCTTTCTTCTGTCATTTCTCTAATGGTGGCAAAGGGATTGCTCGGGGTAGGAAAAAAGAAGTGAGGATGTTTTGGGATGTAGCAGGGGTAGATGATCAGGAGCTGAAGATCTTTTCCTCCTAATCATCTCCCACCAACCCCACAATATCCTTACCAACTTCTGCCTGCCCTGGTCAACTTTGTCATTGAAAGAAATGGAGAGAAGGTTCAATGAGGAGCATGGATGTGTAAGTGAGGCACAGAACTTTCTGGTGCAAGTTGTGTAGAGGTACAAGTTGAAGAATTTCTAATGTAGAAACACAAAATGCTGGAAATATTTTGCTTGCCCAGCCACACTTGTGGATGTTAGCAACGAAACTGCTGATGTTTGAAGGAAAAACAGGAAATTTAATGTTGGGTGGAGTGGTCCAATCAGAAGGTTATTTGCTGCTAGATTCGTAGATCAAGGACAGGTCTATAAATAATGCAGGTGCTGGCCTTAATCCTTCAGTTAAGGTCTGCTTCTACAGTCAAGACCCATCAGGTTCATAAGCCATGTGAATAAAAATCATCAAAGTCCCATCAGTCATTCACACGTCACACTTAGGAATCAGGTTCCTGATAAAGGGTCAAAGTTCAAGTTAAATTTATTATCAAAGTACACATAAGTCACCATATACAATGCTGAGATTCATTTCTTGCAAGCATTCATGGGAAAATTCCATTGAAAAGAACGTAAATTATTCATTACAGTAGACTTTATAGGCAGATGTTATTAGGATTTACTTAACAATTGGGTGCAGCTGCAGGACGTCCTCTCCCTCTCTCATATCTGAGGCTGGTAGATTGCGGTGGCTGCCTAAGGGTCTTTATGACAGAAGGAGAATGAAATAAAGTAAGATGGATTCCTGACCTGGCATTCATCAAGAAGCCACAATGCTCCAATAATGTTCATAAATTCTGAGCAACTCCTTTTCAGAAGTTTAGGTTTTCCTGTCTCCGCCCTGATTGTGGTTCAACTGTCTTTGCTTCTGTATTCATGGAAAGACACTAGGCATCCATCTGCTTTAGGAAGCAATCTAATTAAGTAGGACACCACTGTAAGTTTCATGGGATAAATGAAGAACCCATTAGAGCAAGTGGACAGTTGAGGAAGTAAACTGAGGATATTTAAAGACATGGTTTGAAGTTTGCTGAACATATGTATTAGTAAGAAGAGGTACAGTCGATGTTTCAGGCTGAGACCCTTCGTCAGGACTAACTGAAGGAAGAGCTAGTAAGAGATTTGAAAGTTGGAGGGGGAGGGGGAGATCCACAATGATAGGAGAAGACAGGAGGGGGAGGGATGGAGCCAAGAGCTGGACAGGTGATTGGCAAAGGGGATATGAGAGGATCATGGGACAGGAGGCCCAGGGAGAAAGACTAGGTGGGGGGAACCCAGAGGATGGGCAAGGGGTATATTGAGAGGGACAGAGGGAGAAACTTTGATGTGCGTTGCTTGAACTTCCAGCATCTGCAGAATTCCTGTTGTTATATGTATTAGTAGGTCCTGATTGCCAGAAATTTAAAAAAATTTATGCATGAGGCATCATCATTGTATTTAGTGGAGGCAGAGCAGAAGGAGAAAAATTGAGCAAGCGGGTGGTGAGGCACTGGTTTGGAGAAGTGCGAGCAGCTACCACCATCTGAGTGACAATTGAGACAGGAAATAAATAATGTAACATTAGTTCCTGAAGGAACTGTCTATTTAAGAAGTCAGCAGGCCAGGCAGTATCTACGGAAAAAAATACTTCCAGTCCGAAACGTCGACAGTACTTTTTTCCATAGATGCTGCCTGGCCTGCTGAGTTCCTCCAGCATTTTGTATGTGTTGCGTGGATTTCCAGCATCTGCAGATTTCCTCTTGTTTGTGGTCTGTTTAAGAAGTTCTGGTTTAAGCTGAAAGAACTTGCTATCATTTGATTTAGCCAGTGTTGGAATCCTCTCTGAGAATTACCTATGTCTTTCCATCACTTAGTATCATAGTGTCCTAATTGCATCAGATAGTTGTTTCAGGCTACAGCGCACTCTATCATGAGGAAATATGATCAGGGCATTGGCACATGAGACTTAATATAAAGAAGTCCATCTTGTCATGCTAGAGGACCATTCAATTGTCTAATAAAAGTGGGATAGAAGCTGTCATTTAGCTTGGTGGTATCTGCATCCAGGCTTTTATATCTTTTGCCTGATAGGAAAGTGAAGACGGGAGAATGTCCAGGGTGGGTGAGGCTTTTGATAATATTGGCTTCTTTAGCGAGATAGCAAGAAATATGAGCAGACTCTGTTGAAGGGAGGTTAGTTTCTGTGATGTATTGAGCTGTGTCCACACTCTTTGCACTTTCTTGTGGTCACGTGTCAAGCATTTAGCAAGCCAAGTCGAGGTGAATCCAGATAGGTTGGTTTCTATGGTGCATCAATAAAAGTTTGATGAGGGTCAAAGGGGACATGTTAAATTTCTTTATCTTCCTGAGGTTGGAGAGGTAGCAGTGAGTTTTCTTGGTCGTAGGGTCTATGTGCTTGGAGCAGGATAGGCTATTGGCAATATTCACTCCTCAGAAATTAAAACTCTCAACCCTCTCAACTTCAGCACTGTCCTCCAAAGGCAGAGCCTGCTGATCTCACATCTATTCCCCTGGGGTTGTTTATCAGTTGTGTCAGCATTCCGCAAGAGGTCAATGAAGCAATTCATTCACTGCCCTCACGAGTAATGCCATTGCCCAGCATCTCCCTCCTAGAGGACACTGTAAGTGCCTTTGATCCACTGTGTTATTGAGGTTATAGATCTTACTGTAGCACCAATGGAAGGAACCACACACAAAATGGTAGATAGCTGAGAACTTGCTTAATCCCAAAGCAGTTAAAGATAAATGAATAGGAGAGGCTCAGGGTCATATGGACCAGTGGGGGTAAATGGACTCTAACGTGGATGGGAATCTTGGTGGGCATGGACCAGCTGGGCTGTAGGGTCTATTTCTGTATTGTATGATTCTGTGTTTCCTTATATTCTGATTCATTAGTTGCATTCTCCTTTGCAATCTAACCAAGTATCTCAGTTCTAATAGCCTTTTTTATAGTCTGAATTACCTCTCTCTTGAGTAATACAGAGGCCTGAGTTACTTGAGAAGGAGGGCTCTCCTGTTCTCTTGTGGGATTTGTTCGAAAGATATCATAGCTGGCTAATCTGACTGGATTTTTCAAAGAGGTAGTAAAATATATTCATGAGAGCAGTGTGCTTGATTGCATTGGAGAGGGTACAGGGGAGATGTACCAGGAGAGGAAGGAGCATTTCAATTAAGGAGAGCGATTGAATAGGCTGGGATGGTTTTCTTTTAAGTGATGAAGGCTTTCAGGGGACCCGATACAGATGTACACATTTATGAGGAGTACAGAGAGGGTAAGTAGTTGGAAACCTTTACCCATAGCAGAGCTTTCTAAAACTTGGGAGCATAGGTTTAGGGAAATAGGATCTGAGGAAGAACTTCTACACTTAGAAACTGGTTGATGGAACAATTACCATAAACTAATCACTTGTAGTGCCAGAGGAAGCAGCACACTAGACCACTGGTACACCACCATCAAGAATGCCTGCCGTGCTGTTCCATGCTCGATTTTCAGATCACCTGGCTGCACTTCTACATCCTGAGTATAGGCAGAGACTGAAGACTGTAGCAACAGTACTGATGACCAAGAAGGTATGGACAAGGGAAGCACAGGAACGTTTACAGGACTGCTTTGAATCTGTGGATTCGACTGTATTCAGGGATTCACCTTCGAATTCGGATGAGTATGCTGCAGTTATTACCAACTTCATTAAAACCTGCATGGATGAGTGTGTGTCTATGAAATCTTGCTATACATTTGCAAACCAAAAGCCATGGATGAACCAGGAGGTGTGTCATCTGCTGAGGGCAAGATCTGTGGGATTTAAGTCTGATGAGCCAGGTCCATACAAGAAAAACAGGTATGACTTGGGGAGGGCTATTTCAAGAACCAAGAAACAATTGAGAACAAGGATGGAAATGGCGTCGGGTGCACGTCCACTCTGGCAGGGTTTGCAGGACATTACTTCCTACAAAGTGAAACCCAAAGGCCTGAATGGCAGTGATGCTTCACTACCAGATGAGTTCAATGCCTTCTATGCCTATTGTGAAAGGGAGAATATAACTACAGCTATGAAGATCCCTGCTACACCCAGTGATCTGTGATCTCTATCTTGGAGGCCGATGTCAGGCTGTCTTTCAGGATGGTGAACCCTCTCAAGGCAGTAGGCCCTGATGGAGTACCTGGTAAGGCTCTGAAAACTTGTGCCAGCCTACTGGCTGGACTTCTCAAAGATATTTTCAACCTCTCACTGCTGTGGTCAGAAGTTCCCACTTGCTTCAAAAAGACAGCAATTATACCAGTGTGTAAGAAGAGAGTGTGAGCTGTCTTAATGACTATTGTCCAGTAGCACTCACATCTATGGTGATGGAATTATTTGAGAGGTTGGTCATGGCTAGAATGAACTCTTGCCTCAGCAAGGACCTGGACCCACTGAAATTTGCATATCACCACACAGGTCGATGGCAGATATACTCCCGATGGCTCTTCACACAATCTTAGATCTCGTGGACAATACAAACACCTGAGTCAGGATGCTGTTTGTTGACTATAGCTCAGCATTTAACACCATCATTCCCACAGTCCTGATTGATAAGCTGCAGAACCTGAGGCTATGTACCTCCCTGTATAATTGGATCCTCGACTTCCTAACTAGAAAACCACAATCTGTGCAAGTTGTTAATAGTATCTCCTCCTCACTGACAATTAACACTGGTGCACCTCAGAGATTAACCCACTGCTCTACTCCCTCTGTACCCATGACTGTGTGGCTAGGTATAGCTCAAATGCCATCTATAAATTTGCCAATTATACAACCATTGTAAGTAGAATCTCGGATGGAGATTCTACAGGAGTGAGATATACCAGCGAGTTGAGTGGTGTGACATCAACAACCTTGCATCCAATATCAGTAAGTTGGAAGAGCTGATTATAGACTTCAGGAAGGGAACATAAAGAAATTTGAACCAACCTTCATAGAGGGATCAGAAGAGGAAAAAGTGAGCAATTTCAAGTTCCTAGGTGTCAAAACCTCTGAGGATCTAACCTGGTCCCAACATATAGATGCAGCTATAAAGAAGGCAAGACAGCAGCTATATTTCATTAGGAGTGTGAAGAGAGGCTGCATCTCTGTCTGGTATGGGGCTGGGAGACAACTTCACAGGACAGAAAGAAGCTACAGAAGGTTGTAAAATTAGTCAGCTCCATGTTGGGTACCAGCTGCTGTAGTATCCAAGACACCTTCAAGCAGTGGTGACCCAAAAGGTGGTGTCCATTATTAGGGACCCCCATCACCCAGAACATGCCTCTTCTCGTTGTTACAGTCAGGGAGGAGGTACAGAAGCCTGAAGGCACACACTCAATGATTCGGGAACAGCTTCCTCCCCTCTGCCATCCGATTCCTAAATGGACATTAAACCCATGCGCACCACCTCACTTTATATTATTTGTTCTTGCACTATTTTTAATCTATTTAATACATATACTTATTGTAATTGGTTTACTTATTTATTTTTCCTTTCTATATTATCATGTATTGCATTGAACTGCTGCTGCTAACAAATGTCACGGCACATACCAATGGTAATAAACCCAATTCTGACTCTGCAACCACTACCTGAGTGCATATTGGAGACAGTCTCAGAACATTAAGGGCACTGAGGAGTGCAGTAGAACAAAGGGATCTGGGAATACAGGTCTATACTTCATTGAAAGGGTCATTTACAGGTCCATAATTCATTGAAGGTAGATAGGGTCATAAAGAAAGCTTTTGGCAAGTTGGCCTTCGTAGGTCAAAGTATTGTGTTCAGAAAATGGGATGTTATACTGAAGTTGAGTGAGACATTGGCGAGGCTTAATTTGGAGTACTGTGTGCAGTTTTGGTCACCCATCTACAGGAAAGATGTGAATAAGGTTGAAAGAGTACAGAGAATATTTACAAGGATGTTGCCAGGACTGGAGGACCTGAGTTATAAAGAAAGGTTGAATAGGTTAGGACTTTATTCCTTGAAACGTAAAAGGTTGAGGGGAGACTTAATAAAGGTATACAAAATTTTGAGGGGTATAGACGGGGTAAACGCAAGCAGGCTTTTTCCACTGAAGTTGGGTGATACCACAGCTAGAGGTAAAGAGTTAAGGGGAACATGAGGGGAACCTTCTTCACTCAAAGGGCTGTGAGAGTGTGGAATGAGCTACCAGCCCAAGTGGTTCATGTGAGCTCGATTTCAACATTTAAGAGAAGTTTGGATAGGTACATGGACAGTAGGGGTATGGTATGGAGGGCTATGATCCCGGTGCAGTTCGATGGGAGTAGGCAGTTTATATGGTTTTGCATAGAATGGGTGGGCCAAAGGGCTTACTTCTGTGCTGTACTTTTCTATGACTCTGTTATGAAGCCTCTAGGTGAGCACATGAATTGGGATTGGAAATGGAATTAGTTTATTATTATCACATGTATCAAGGAACAGTGTTAAACTTGTCTTGCATTCTATTCATATGGATCGCAGCACACAAGGCATTGAGGTAGTACAAGATAAACAAATAATAGAATGCAGAATAAGGTACAATAGCTACAGAGAAAGTGCAATACAGATAGAGAATAAGGTTCAAGATCATAACAAAGTAGATCGTGAGATCAAGAGATCATCTTATTGTTCTAAGGAACCATTTAACAGTTTTATAAAACAATTGAAAGTACATTTATTATCGAAGTATGTATAAATTATACATCCTTGAGTTTCGTTTACTAACAGGCAGTCACGAAACAAGAAACACAAAAGAACCCAATTAAAAAAAGACTAATACCATATGTGCAGAGAGAGGAAAGAAAACACACACACACTCACACACACACACACACATTGTGCAAACAATAACAGCAAGCAACCTCATTCAGAACTAAAGAGAGTCCATAGCTCCAAAGCTTGGAGCAGCCAAGACAGGACTTAGCCTTAGTCACAACACCGCAGGGAACAGAGTAAATGTTTTGTGGAGCAACGAGCAAAGAAAGCCCAATCCTTGCCATCCATCCTGACACCCTGCCTTTTCAGTCCATCTGGCCTGGCGTTTATATTGTCCAAATACTGGGTTGTCCCCTGCACTAGGCCCTGGGCTCTGCTGCACTGATATGCTCTGGGTCTGGGCCCTGCTGCCATGTTCCGGCCAGTACCTGACTTTTCCAAATCAGCCCAGTGCTCAGATCAAACCAACCTCTCGATCGGTTTAGGTCAGGGGTCCCCATCCTTTTTCGGTTTCATATTGACAATATTCTTGTGGACCGGCCGACCAGGGTGGGGGGCGGCGGCGGTTGCCAGCGGACAAGAGTAGCAGTCAAATACGTTGGGTTTACCCCAAGGAAGACTACAATGACCATGAAGCCTTGTGCGGGCACCAATGCACATGCATAACTTGCGCATGCGTGTACGATTTTTTTTCTACAAATCGTTTTTGGCAATTCTGTTCGGGGGGGAGGGGGGTGTTAATCACGACCGGAATATAGATAATTAGCTAATACACTCAATTTCGTTTCTAAAAGGGTTTATCTAACGAATTTAATATTAAACACACAGCGCATATTTTCCTCGCATGAATATAATGAGAAGTCAATTATCAGGGGAGCTTGAAGTAAATGTTGAATGAACTTTCAGTAGAAGTGGTAGAGGCAGGTTCGATATTATCATTTAAGGAAAAATTGGATAGGTATATGGACAGAAAAGGAATGGAGGGTTATGGGCTGAGTGCAGGTCGGTGGGAATAGGTGAGAGTAGCGTTCAGCACGGACTAGAAGGGCAGAGATAGCCTGTGTCCGTACTGTAATTGTTATATAGTTATATAAGTCAATAGCATCATAACATCTTAAGTATCTTTTGGATATTAAACACGCAGCACATATTTTCCCCGTACGAACATATAAAATCATTGCAACACACCAATATCGCTGAATCAGTGGGAGCCTTGGGCTTGTTTCCCTGCAACGACACAGTCCCATCGAGGGGTGATGGGAGACAGCGATACTCGAATGGGGTTCCTTATGTCCAGTCTATTCCGCAATTTAGTTTTCGTTGCATTCATTGCAGAGATACGTTGGAAATGGAAGCAACGTTTTCAGTGTTTTTGTGGCTATCTCAGGATATTCAGCCTTTACTTTAATCCATAATGCTGGCGGAGATGTTATGTCAAACATGCTTTTCAGCCCGCCGTCATTTGCAAGCTCGAGGAGCTGATCTTCTTCCTGCGCTGAAATGGATGACGCGCAGGTAATGACCTCACATGCGTAATGGCTCAACAGTGGCCGTGACAGGGAATGAGGATAGGTGCAGCTGACTCCTATCGCCAAATCATATCGTTTCCTCGCGGCCCGGTAGCGCATCCTCTGCGGCCTGGTGCTTGGGGACCGCTGGTTTAGGCGAACAGGCTCCAAATCTCCTCTGCTCTGACTTCTCTCTGCTTCATTCACTCCAACTCCATCTTAAGCACATCTTGACTTCTCTCCAATTTTGCATTGTACCCGTACGCCTCAACCATGGAGTCAGCCTCATCTTCGCTTGCCTCTTCACTGTTGGTGGTGATAGCTTACCACAATTTTCTACAGAAAAAGTGTTATTAATGAAGTATTTAGTTGTATTTCCTGCTTAACGAAACACCAGTAAGCTGTCACCCATCTTCAATAGTGCCAACATAAACAGGAAGATGAAGATGGATAGAAGCTCTCCTTGAGCCTAGTGGAAGCTGCTTTCAGGCTTTAGTATTTTCTGCCTGAAGGGAGAGGGGAGAAGAAAGACTCTCCAGAGTGAGTTGGGTCTTTGATTATGCTGGCTTCTTTACGGAGGCAGTGAGAGTTATAGTCAGAGTCCTTGGAGGGGATTTTGGTTTTCCAATTGTGCTAAACTGTGTCCAGAGATTAAGGTGGAAAGAAATAACTCTGATGATGGCAGGAGATGAAGAGATTCTTCCTTGCACAGATGTTGCCTGAACTACTGAGTGTTTCTAGCATTTCCTGTATTCATTTCAGGTCTTCTGCATCTGCAGTTTTTTAAAAATATTTTCATTTACCCCCCACCACCTCCACAAATGCTTGTTAGAACAAAGTGTGATGCTGGTCATGAGTCTGAAATCATAGAATACATCATGCTCGACAGGATCAATTGTGAGTGACATCTTGGTCTCCAGTTGATATCTTAAAATACATTTACAAATCAGATATTTGAGCTATTTACGAAGGAGAGGATGCTACACAGTGGCAGACCCTTCATGATCCTTTGCCAAACCCTCTCACTCTATCTCTGACCACACCTTCCCTGTGGTTTATCATTACTCTGCAATCAAAAGAGAAGGAGGTCCACGTTCAATTTTCAAGAACATCTTTTATTATCTTCATGATTCTATCTCCCAATGAAATGCCAGTGATCTAGGGAAGGGCTTTAAAAGGAAAGAAACAGCAAATGTAATATTGTAAAAACAAATATTTGGATAATTTATAGCCCTGTATTTATTCTAGAATGTAGTCAACATCAGTGGCCTGATATATTTAGCCAATAGTCTATTAATATAGAAAATGTTATTGGTATACAGCTCTGAAGGAAGATAGATTGGAGTAGTGGCATTTATTGGACTAGTAATCAGATGTAAGTATGAAATGTATACACAGACTGGTAAAAAAGATGGATTGACATAAATCAGTTAGCCCATGAATTGGATTTCCAGTCCTACAGGTTTTACACTGTGATTCCATTTCCTCCCTATGTCTGTATCCTTGCCACCCTCCCACACTAACTTGTCATTTCAAGACAGATGTTTCTTGATTCATGCAAACAACCATTTATTTGCACGTTCAACATTTTTTATAAATCGCAAACGCAAATGCTTAAACGATTTAAAAAAGTAATGGCACCCTCATTTCTCTGCAGGATGTCCAAACAAAATATCCACGAGAATGATCTTTAACTCGGAGAGATTCCAGGGCATTTGTGAGTAATGACAAATCTGCCCATGACCGGGCCACTGTTATGGGTATGTGTGAAACAATGAGCTTCAGAAACAAATGAAACATGGAGAAAATCTTAAACAAGGGGAATTAAAAACAGAAGTACAAATAAGCACCTCTTAAAATGAGCTATTTCCATCATTAACTTTGGTATCATCATTCTATTGTAACTCACAACAAAGGGTCAATCAGCAGTTTTGAAGGGGCCCATGTGTGGACTTGACTAACTGAGTCTTTTAAAATTCCCTGATTTAGCATGTGTACTACCAAAAGTACTACGATAGGATGGCAACTGATTCAATTGTAGTGTCACTGATGATAAACCAGACTGACAGCACAGCTGTAGGACTAGCTACCACATGAAGAAGAGGCAAACAGACTAAAATTCCAGGTGGCTTGAACAACAAAGGCTCCAAACGAAAGGCTGATGCAGGACAGGTAGATCTCCAGCAACCAATAAAGTAGGCGGAAGTATTACAGACTATATGCAAATTTCAAATGTTGTCACAATTCTTAAATATTTAATGGAACTTAACATTTTTGGCACCGGACTGGGACTGAGGAATATGAGAAAAATATGAATCCATTATAATTCATTAAACATAAATAAAGCACAGACAATAAGCTTAGAACTTTGAACATTTAGTCTACAAATTTGATATTTTAATTTTTATAGTATTTTTGGATGAAGGTGAATAAGATTGCGTAGAATAAAATAACATATCATGGGTCTGAACCAATGGTTCCCAAAGTGGACGATATCTCCCCCACCCCACAAGAGGTAGTGGGAGTTTCTCAGGGGGCAATAAAGGTAAAGCTCTCTTTGACTCTGCTCGAAGCACGTTATAGTTGCTGAAAAGCAATATCTGACACTTCTATATCTGGAATATCATGAGAAATTTGCACTGAAGAAATCATGTTACTTCCATGCCAAGCCTGCATATTACTACTGTAATACAGTGTTAGCTAGTGCGATTCCCATTCTCTAATCACACGGAGACAAAATTTCTGTGAATAAGGGTATAGCATTCAATGGGGTAAAGTTTGGAATCTGCCCTTTCAAATGGTCTTGACCATGTTTGAAGGCTCCTTGATCATTTGAAGAGAATATACTCCGATAAAGCAAACAAAAACAACTTATTTTCCTTCATTTCATGAAAGTTTTCATTGCTCATTGCTAAATCTGGAAAGCCCCGAACAAGAGAAGTGATTCTGCCAGCATTAAGGGAGGTTCTGAGTACCGTTTTGCATAAGTCACCAGACCAAATAATTAACACAATTCCACTTAGTGAAAAAAAGCACTGTTCAAAGTTGAATAGATGAAATATATGTGGCCGACAGAGTGATCAGCAGCACTGGGGCTCCACAGGGGATTGTCTTGTCCTCCTTTCCCTTCACCATTTACACCTCGGACTTCAGCTACTGCACAGAGTCTTGTCATCTTCAGAAGTTTTCGGATGACTCTGCCATAGTTGGATGCATCAGCAAGGGAGATGAGGCTGAGTACAGGGCTTCGTAGGAAACTTTGTCACATGGTGTGAGCAGAAGTATCTGCAGCTTAATGTGAAAAAAACTAAGGAGCTGGTGGTAGACCTGAGGAGAACTAAGGTACCGGTGACCCCTGTTTCCATCCAGGGGGTCAGTGTGGACATGGTGGAGGATTACAAATACCTGGGGATACGAATTAACAATAAACTGGACTGGTCTAAGAACACTGAGGCTGTCTACAAGAAGGGTCAGAGCCGTCTCTATTTCTTGAGGAGACTGAGGTCCTTTAACATCTGTTGGACGATGCTGAGGATGTTCTACGAGTCCGTGGTGGCCAGTGCTATCATGTTTGCTGTTGTGTGCTGGGGCAGCAGGCTGAGGGTAGCAGACACCAACAGAATCAACAAACTCATTCGTAAGGCCAGTGATGTTGTGGAGATGGAACTGGACTCTCTGACAGTGGTGTCTGAAAAGAGGATGCTGTCTAAGTTGCATGCCATCTTGGACAATGTCTCCCATCCACTACATAATGTATTGGGTGGGCACAGGAGTACATTCAGCCAGAGACTCATTCCTCCGAGATGCAGCACTGAACGTCATAGGAAGTCATTCCTGCCTGTGGCCATCAAACTTTACAACTCCTCCCTTGGAGGGTCAGACACCCTGAGCCGATAGGCTGGTCCTGGACTTATTTCATAATTTACATCTTACTATTTAACTATTTATTACTATTTTCTATTACTATTCTATTACTATTTATTATTTCTATGACTATTACTATTTACTAATAGTAATATTACTATTAATATTTCTATTACTGTTTATTATTTATGGTGCAACAGTAACGAAAACCAGTTTCCCCTGGGATCAATAAAGTATGACTATGACTATGACTACTATTTGAGAATGTGGAAGACACATTGTGCAACATACTTAAGGACAACAAAATTTGCTCTGCAGTTGGATGAGTTAAGTTTGCCAGGCAACAAATCTTTGCTTCTTGGTTATGTTTACTTAAGATGTTATTTGCAATGAGGCTAGAAACAGATCTGAAGAATGAATCAATATTTTGGATTGTCAAAGAGAAAGACAATCCACTCACCAACATTCCTGCTTGTTCAACAATGGGGTGCCATCAATGACAGGACACCACCATGGGGTTGTTATGTTCTTGAAAAAATATCTGTAGCTAACATAATTACCATTCACTGTGTAATTCACAGAGAACATGTCACAAAATTTAAGTGATTGGCTGCACAAATCATTAAATACTGCTATCACAGCGATAAATAAAATCAAGTCCCATATTCTCAATTCTCAGATATTTCAAGAGCTTTGTATTGAGAATGATGAACAGTTTGAATGCTTGCTGTTGCACACAGAAGTCGGATGACTCTCAGAAGGAAACTACCTGAGATGCTTTTATGCACTTCTGAAGATGTGATCAAATTATTTGAAGACCTAAGTGTTTTATTCAGTAATCAATGCAAGAATATTAGGCATGATGTTGCTTGTTTGTCAGAAGTATTCTCAAAGTTTAATGAAATCAATCTTCAATTGTAAGGAAATGATGGAGGGAAAACTGAGCTCACTACAAAATGACTGAGCTGAAGCAGAGGTTCAAAAATCCTATCAAGACTGTTGGTTGCAGAAAAAAATCATTTAACACTATTTTGCACTGTGGAATAAAGGTCAGGATGTTCTTTATTGCATTTCCAATACCATATTTAGTGGGGCACAGTTTCAGTGCAGTTGCCCAACTTTTTTCAAAGCAATGAAACAGGCTCCAAATTACTGAACGTGGAGATCTGAGACTCTTTCTGAGTGATATTCAGCCTGATGTTGAGAAGTTGATATCACTGCACCAAGCCCGTCCGTCTCATTGAAAGGGAAAAAACCAATGATGTCATGAATAATTAGACTACAGTACTAATGTACACTCTATAATTGTTGATGAAAATTGTTATTATATAATTAAATAAAGAAATAATTTATTTCTAGCTTTAAGTAGATTTGAATATTTTTTGCAATTATTTAACACTGCTTTGAATTTGCAGTTCCTATTTTCTTTCACTGTGCGTTGGAAATCAAAATTCTTTATAGTTTTTATGTAATGGCCAGAAAGTGAAGGGGTGGGGTTTGGGGATGTGGTCTGTGAGCCAAGCGGGTGGTAACCCAAAAAATTTTGCGAGCCACTATAATAATGGTATCTAATTCAAGATACTTCCAGTTCTCAGCTGGGGGAAAGAAGTGACATTCAATAGAAATATCCATTAGTTCAATTATATTGTTTGCAAAGACTGCATTTAGCTTCAAACATCTCTTGTATTTTTGTTTTGGCTTGAATATAGCATATATTCAATATAAACATATTGGATATTGTAAACTATTTATGCTATTAATGGAGGCTTGGCCAAAATCAGGGAATCAATCGCAGAATTATGCCACATCACTTAGTATACGTTGTTAACTTAAGGATAATTTTAAATGGCTCAACAACATGCTTAATTCAAAGACAATCCAGGATAGGCACTCTGATCTCGTAAAGGAACAAGAAAAGCTGTATATTCCTACACATCGCTTGCAAACAAGATGTTGGTGGATTGGGTGAGCTTGACAAAAAAAAATTAATAAATAATATTTAAAGAAAATAGTGGGTTGTCACCTCAGAGGAATGAAAGGTGGGGGAGTAGCATTGCTTGTTAGGGAAAATATTACAGCAGTGCTCAGGCAGGACAGATTAGAGGGCTTGTCTACTGAGTCCTTATGGGTGGAGCTGAGAAACAGGAAAGGTATGGCCACGTTAGTGGGATTGTATTACAGACCACCCAATAATCAACGAGACTTGGAAGAGCAAATCTGCAGAGAGATAGCAGGCAACTGCAGGAAACATAAAGTTGTGGTGGTAGGGGATTTTAATTTTCCATACATTGATTGGGACTCCCATACTGTTAGGGGTCTAGATGGTTTAGAGTTTGTAAAATGTGTTCAGGAAAGTTTTCTAAATCAATATATAGAGGGACCAACTAGAGGGGATGCAATATTGGATCTCCTGTTAGGAAACGAGTTAGGGCAAGTGACGGAAGTCTGCGTAAGGGAGCACTTTGATTCCAGTGATCATAACACCATTAGTTTCAATTTGATCATGGACAAGGATAGATCTGGTCCTAGGGTTGAGGTTCTGAACTGGAAGAAGGCCAAATTTGAAGAAATGAGAAAGGATCTAAAAAGCGTGGATTGGGACAGGTTGTTCTCTGGCAAAGATGTGATTGGTAGGTGGGAAGCCTTCAAAGGGCAAATTTTGAGAGTGCAGAGCTTGTATGTTCCTGTGAGGATTAAAGGTAAATTGAATAGGAATAAGGAACCTTGGCTCTCAAGGGATATTGCAACTCTGATAAAGAAGAAGAGGGAGTTGTATGAAATGTATAGGAAACAGGAAGTAAATCAGGTGCTTGAGGAGTATAAGAAGTGCAAGAAAATACTTAAGAAAGTAATCAGGAGGGCTAAAAGAAGACATGAGGTTGCCTTGGCAGTCAAAGTGAAGGATAATCCAAAGAGCTTTTACAGGTATATTAAGAGCAAAAGGATTGTAAGGGATAAAATTGGTCCTCTTGAAGATCAGAGTGGTCGGCTATTTGTGGAACCAAAGGAAATGGGGGAGATCTTAAATAGGTTTTTTTACGTCTGTATTTACTAAGGAAACTGGCATGAAGTCTATGGAATTGAGGGAATCAAGTAGTGAGATCATGGAAACTGTACAGATTGAAAAGGAGGAGGTGCTTGCTGTCTTGAAGAAAATTAAAGTGGATAAATCCCCGGGACCTGACAGAGTGTTCCCTTGGACCTTGAAGGAGACTAGTGTTGAAATTACGGGGGCCCTGGCAGAAATATTTAAAATGTCGCTGTCTACGGGTGAGGTGCCGGAGGATTGGAGAGTGGCTCATGTTGTTCCGTTGTTTAAAAAAGGATCGAAAAGTAATCCGGGAAATTATAGGCCGGTGAGTTTAATGTCAGTAGTAGGTAAGTTATTGGAGGGAGTACTAAGAGACAGAATCTACAAATATTTGGATAGTCAGGGACTTATTAGGGAGAGTCAACATGGCTTTGTGCGTGGTAGGTCATGTTTGACCAATCTATTGGAGTTTTTCGAGGAGGTTACCAGAAAAGTGGATGAAGGGAAGGCAGTGGATATTGTCTACATGGATTTCAGTAAGGCCTTTGACAAGGTCTCGCATGGGAGGTTAGTTAGGAAAATTCAGTCGCTAGGTATACATGGAGAGGTGGTAAATTGGATTAGACATTGGCTCGATGGAAGAAGCCAAAGAGTGGTGATAGAGAATTGCTTCTCTGAGTGGAGGCCTGTGACTAGTGATGTGCCACAGGGATCAGTGCTGGGTCCATTGTTATTTGTCATCTATATCAATGATCTGGATGATAATGTGGTAAATTAGATCAGCAAATTTGCTGATGATACAAAGATTGGAGGTGTAGTAGACAGTGAGGAAGGTTTTCAGAGCCTGCAGAGGGACTTGGACCAGCTGGAAAAATGGGCTGAAAAATGGCAGATGGAGTTTAATACAGACAAGTGTGAGGTATTGCACGTTGGAAGGACAAACCAAGGTAGAACATACAGGGTTAATGGTAAGGCACTGAGGAGTGCAGTAGAACAGAGGGATCTGGGAATACAGATACAAAATTCCCTAAAAGTGGCGTCACAAGTAGACAGGGTCGTAAAGAGAGCTTTTGGTACATTGGCCTTTATTAATCAAAGTATTGGTATAAGAGCTGGAATGTTATGATGAGGTTGTATAAGGCATCAGTGAGGCCGAATCTGGAGTATTGTGTTCAGTTTTGGTCACCAAATTACAGGAAGGATATAAATAAGGTTGAAAGAGTGCAGAGAAGGTTTACAAGGATGTTGCCGGGACTTGAGAAACTCAGTTACAGAGAAAGGTTGAATAGGTTAGGACTTTATTCCCTGGAGCGTAGAAAAATGAGGGGAGATTTGACAGAGGTATATAAAATTATGATGGGTATAGATAGAGTGAATGCAAGCAGGCTTTTTCCACTGAGGCAAGGGGAGAAAAAAACCCTGAGGACATGGGTTAAGAATGAGGGGGGAAAAGTTTAAAGGGAACATTAGCGGGTGCTTCTTCACACAGAGAGTGGTGGGAGTATGGAATGAGCTGTCAGACGAGGTGGTAAATGCGGGTTCTTTTTTAACATTTAAGAGTAAATTGGACAGATACATGGATGGGAGGTGTATAGAGGGATATGGTCCGTGTGCAGGTCAGTGGGACTAGGCAGAAAATGGTTCGGCACAGCCAAGAAGAGCCAAAAGGCCTGTTTCTGTGCTGTAGATTCTATGGTTTCTATGGTCTAAATTAGTACTCATGCTTAAATCAGCTGCTAATCTATGCTTATGCTTCTGATAGCTATCACATCATTGGTAACTTATTCTATCAGAAAAAGAAAACTGCATTATAACATACAAGTAATTTTGCACTTAAAAATTACTATAGAGAAAAATACAGGCAGAAATAACAAGAATAAACAGCATGTGTCTCAGATTCTGAAATGGATTAATATTTTAGAGCTGGATTCATGGGGAGCCTAGTTAATGCAGGGAGTGATTTCTTATCTGCCGTTGTTACAGTACTCTTTTACTCAGATATAGCTCTTTAAAGCTGCCCTTCCAATGAAATTCGTTGTTCTTTATGTTGCAGGTTAAACTGAAAGATGAACTGTTTCTTTTTGCTTTGCACCTAATTAAGTAATGCTAGAAAAATATTATTTGTATTTATAATCTTCCTCCTATCACCTCCCAGCTTCTCACTTTACCCCCACTTCCCCCATCCACCCACATTCCTCCTCATCTGCTTTCACTTATCACCTGCCAATTTGTACACCTTCACCTCCCCCGCCTTCTTATTCTGGCTCCATTTCCGATGAAGGGTCTCGGCCCAAAACGTCGACTGTTTATTCCTCTCCATAGATGCAGCCTGACTTGCTGAGTTCCTTCAGAATTTTGTATGCGTTGCTTTAGATTTCCAGCATCTGCAGATGTTTCTGTGTTTATGATTTGTATTATTAAATTACTTAGATTCAAAAATATAAATAATTATATATTTGAAGTACATTGTATTCCACTCCATTTATCATGAGATAGACTAATCTAAAAGTCAAAAACCAATGAAACCCGAGAGGTGGCAAGTTAATCCAAAACTGACCCAGTGACGGAAAGCAAAGGGTATAGATGACAGGTGCTTCAAAGGGAAGGTGGATGGTTCCTGTGCTTGTTATCTTACAGATCAATGAGTTAGATGAAAATATTAGATGTAATTGTTCATAGGTGAGACAAAATTTAGTCATGTTGTTGGTGGTGAGGGTGGCAAATGGAATTCAATCTAGAAAAGTTATGAGCATACATGTGGTAAGGCAATTAAATGATGTGACACAAAGATGTAGGGAGAAATAGCAGGTCTTGGAGGACAAGACCAGAGATCACTGAGGGTAATAGGACTCTTCCTTCAGTTAGTCCTGACGAAGGGTCTTGGCCTGAAACGTCGACTGCACCTCTTCCTAGAGATGCTGCCTGGCCTGCTGCGTCCACCAGCAACTTTTATGTGTGTTGCTTGAATTTCCAGCATCTGCAGAATTCCTGTTGTTTGCGAATTATAAAGCTCTGCTTTCCTTAACAATAAGCTCAATAGTTGGGTAACAGGTATTTAAGGTCATCAGTAAAATATAAAGAATAAAAATTCCAAAATAGGAGCTAGAATAGGCCATTCCATCTTTGATCTTTATACTTTATAATTTATTGTCGCCAAACAATTGGTACTAGAATGTACAATCATCACAGCGATATTTGATTCTGCGCTTCACACTCCCTGGATTACAAATATTAAATATTAAAAATAATTAAAATTAGTAAATATTAAAAATTTAAATTATAAATCATAACTAGAAATAGAAAAATGGGAAGTAAGGTAGTGCAAAAAAACCGAGAGGCAGGTCCGGATATTTGGAGGGTATGGCCCAGATCCGGGTCAGGATCCGTTCAGCAGTCTTATCACAGTTGGAAAGAAGCTGTTCCCAAATCTGGCCATACGAGTCTTCAAGCTCCTGAACCTTCTTTTACCTCACTACCAGTTTCCTACACAAATTTTGTAGTGTTCTGGGATCTGGAAGTCTTTCCCTGAAAGCATGGTGGATGGAGACACTCTCCTCACAGTTAAAAATTATTTGGTGGGTTCCTTGCTTTACTGTAATCCTCGTGGTTACTGTCTAGAAGCTGAAAGATGAGATAAGTCTGAAGAGCTTCCTCTTGGATACCATGGTCAGGATAGTTACTTGGCACTTTACTATTCTTATATTTCAGCGATTCTCTATCCAGTATAAACTGAAACATTTAATTGGGCAATGTTTAAATACTTCATGAAAGCTATGTACAGCAAAATGAGTTAAGGAAGAATAAAACAGAGAATGAATTAAAAATGCCAGTTCATTGCATAATGCTTTTAAAAAGCATTTAGAGAATGGTGCACTTCTAAAATAAAAGTTGGAAGGGGATGGAAAACATTAGTGACAGAACATTTCAATCAGGCCCAGAAATATACTCAAAGTCAAAAACAGTTAAACCAGCTCAATAGATTGGCATGCAGAGAAGGGGCTAAATTAATTCTGAAGTGAAACAGAACGAAATGAAATATTGAGGTACATGACAGATGGGAAATTAAAGGAAATGATTAAAGCTCACAGTTACAGTAAGGAACAACATCTTTTAGAATTTTATTTTGCACACAGTCAGTTAGAGTTCACTACAAAAGCCTTCAAGTGTAATGGATGAGCCAGATGAATTGTTAGCTCGGAAATCCACAATTGTAGTGCTTCGAGAATTCTAGAACCGAAAGGTTACCACAAAGGAATATGATGTAGTCTGTAAAAAGAGCACTCAGTCAAATTTACTACCTTAGTTCTTAAAACTTGCAGCTCAATTAGTCTTTCATGCAATATTTCACGTTTTGCTTACAAATTATGAAAGAAGTGAGAAGGGGTAGGGTGATTCCGTATCTAGGACAAAGAATTAAGTGCTGCCAGAGAGGGTTGAACAGTTGCCGGAGACACAAATAGATAGGACAGTTTCACTTAAATTTACCCATTGTTTGGAGACTGCAAGGCTGATCAGAAATTCTGAAGGGACAATGAATAACAGGAAATCACTTTGGACAATCATTAATCAAAGCCTATCATTCTTCACTAAAAGAATTAAGTAATTAAAATTGAATTGTCTGTCCTTAATTACAGTTACATTCTCTATAGTAGTTTTGATTCAGAGAGTGTGTCCTCATGCAAGCACACAGTTGGTGAATATTTGCACTATTGGCATGTGAATTGGGCACATCCTGAAGATAATTTCAATCAATATGCAAGCAGCAGACAATGTTGGTCAGAACTAGTAATTAATTAAACCAGATACCTGTGGCCTGAATCTTACTGGCTCAGGACCTCTACCCAAAGATTGTATTTGGCAGCTCCAAATGCAAAAGGCAAATTTCAGTGGCAGAAACTCTCCCTGCAAAACATCCCTGGAAGCTTTGACAGCTGACAATAGCTTAGAATTATATTTGACATTCAGACATTTAACAACTATTAAAAACGTGGGAGTTAATTAAATTATGTGATACAATGTGAAATTAAGTTAGAAGTATGAAACCAAGAAAAGTCATTTCTTTAAGAAGGGACCTACCCCTTTCTTTGATAGCCCCTTGGCCCAACAAATGCCCACTAAAATCAATGAGGTGTCAGGTCCTAAATTAAGTCTAATGATTTGTGAGAATGCTGGGAAACTATCATAGGGTAGAGCTCCTCTGTTAGTTTCCATACGGATTTCTGGAGTCTGCATGGACTCAAGCAGAGAAGTGTTTTGATTGACATGACACCGTCAGTAGATTTTGGATTTATCTGTCTGACAAGACATGCACAAGACTCCTGGACTGGTCACTCTATAAAAGTCTAAATGTCAGCAATTCTTTACAGAGTTGTCCATATTTGCCAGTGAAATCCAGCCATATATTGTTCAGTGGGGAAATCAATGTTGTAATATGATTTAAAGTAATACAGAAAGGGAAGTTAAAAGAAATCAATTTGACTAACAGGCTACATTTAGTATTCACTAAGACATGTTCCTATAGAAACTCTTTGTGAAGGTGCAATTCCCAGAATCTTCTGACAGGTGGTAAAGCTTATGGGAAACTTGCCGCTCTAACTCAGCGGTTATGTAAATATTAACTATGATTAGCTTGATTTAAGTAATGGCTGTTCCTGAAACTGGATGTCCTGTGATAAATCATGCCTTAATTAAGTGCAATAATTGTGCTTAATGACATTGTCACTGATTGTAAAAGAAGGGATTACCACACCCAAAAATCAAATAATGTTTTAATTAGTTTTCTAACACTAAATTATCTGGACTTTACTTTCATCCTAATTTTTGTAAAATATGAGTTTCCAAGAAACAGTTTAGTCAGATGTACATGCTTGAATTTCTCTGTTCATCCTTCTCATGTAAAGACAAATGTTTTTTTTTCTAGTTTTCCTTGACCTTCTTAATAACTAATTCCTCTCACCGTGCTCTTTAAATCAGTTTTGCATTCACCAGATGATTCTCTCCTTCCTTTCAGCAAGGATGAATGAATAGATGGTGCGATTTATTAATGTACCATCAACTCCATAATCTTTTCCTTGAACACTGAAGCTGGCATTACTGATTCCCCTGTAGAAAGACTAGGCCCTACCATGTTTCAGAGTAGGTCATGATTAGGTCTATTAGAGCATGAAAAATGGCTTTACAGCCTTCCTTGACCGTAAACCCTGAGATGGGATAACATTCATTCTGTTGATTCAGGAAGTATTTCAGCTTCAGAGTGTGTGGTTCATTGTAAATGGTGGCAGAAGCAGTTTTTTTGTGTGTTTGGATATAAATTCAGAACACAGGAATAAGTAGGACATAGAGCGCAACACAGTACTGCACAGTGAAGCCCTTCAGCCGACAATGTAGTGCTGACCAATATAAACCTACTCTAGCCTTGCCTCCTACACAGCCTATAACCCTCCATTTTTCTTACATCTGTGTGCCTATCTAAGAGTCTCTTAAATCATTCTATTGTAGTGACATCTACCACCACCCATGGCAGTGTGTTCCAGGCACTCTCTGTGTTTAAAAATAAACTGCCTCTGACATCTCCCCTAACCTCTCCTCCACTCACCTTAAACGAATGTCCTCGCATACTGGCCATTGCCACCCTGAGAAAAAGCAGTAGCTGTCCACTCTACCTATGCCTTTCATAATCTTATGCAACTTTAGTAAGTCGCCTCTCCAGTGCTCTTGTTGTGGCCTCCTGTACATTGGTGAAACCTGACGTAGATTGAGGGACCACTTCGTTAAGCACCTTTGCTCCATCCACACCAGGAGGGATTTCGCAGAGGCCAACCATTTTAATTCTACTCCCCATTCCAAGGCGTTGGTCCATGGCCTCCTCTACTATCACGATGAGGCCATTCTCAAGTGGGAGGGACAACACCTTGTACTTATTTGGGTAACCTCAAGCCTGATAGCATGAACATCGACTTCTCCAACATCTGGTAATTTTTCCCCCAACCCCTTCTCTTCTTTTCCGTTCCCAGTTCTGGCTCCCCTCTTACTCCTTTTCTTCTCTTCACCTGCTTATTACTCCCTCTGGTGCCCCTCCTCCTTCTCTTTCTCCCATGTCCACTCTGCTTTCTTATCAGATTCCTTTTTCTTCAGACCTTTTCCTTTTCCACTTCCCAGCTTCTCACTTCATCTTCCCTACCCCATCCACCTACTGTAACTTCTCCCTCACAAACTCTGCAGGTCTCCAGCATCTGCAGAATCCCTTGTGGTTATTAAACCCTCCTTTGTTCTAATGAGAAGTCTTTTAGCTCACTCAATCTTTCCTCATATGACATCTAATCCTCTCTAATCCAGCAGCATCCTGATAAATCTCTTCTGCATCCTCTCTAAAGTTTCTACATCTTTCCTATAATGAAGTGACCAGAACTGAACATAATGTTCTAAGTGTGGTCTGGCCAGATTTTATGGAGCTGCAATATAACCTCATAGCTCTTGAACTCAATTCCATGACTAATGAAGGTCATCACACCACACAACTTCTTAAGCATCCTATCAACTTACACAGTAACTTTGAAGGATCTATGACATCTCTGATAATCCACACTCAGAATTCTACCATTAACTTTGTATTCCACCTTCAATTTCAATCTTCCGAAGTGTATCACTTCAAACCTTTCAGGAATGAACTCCATCAGCCACATCTCAGCCCAGATCTGCATCCTGTCTAAGACCATAAGACCATAAGACATAGGAGCAGAATTAGGCCATCCGGCCCATCGAGTCTCCTCCACCATTCAATCATGGCTGATCCTTTTTTCTCCTCCTCCTCAACCCCAGTTCCCTGCCTTCTCCCCGTAAGCTTTGATGCCATGTCCATTCAAGAAGCTATCAATTTCTGTCTCAAATACACCCAACGACCTGTCCTCCACAGCTGCATGTGGCAACAAATTCCACAAATTCACCACCCTTTGGCTGAAGAAATTTCTCCACATCTCTGTTTTGAAAGGGTGCCTCTCTATCCTGAGGCTGTGCCCTCTTGTCCTAGACTCTCCCACCATGGGAAACATCCTTTGCACATCCATTCTGTCTAGGCCTTTCAACATTCAAAGGTTTCAATGAGATCCCCCCTCATTCTTCTGAATTCCAGTGAGTACAGAACCAGAGCTATCAAACATTTCTCATATGATAACCTTTTCATTCTTGGAATCATCCTTGTGAACCTCCTCTGGACCCTTCCCAATGCCAGCACATCTTTTCTAAGATGAAGGGTCCAAAGCTGTTTACAATGCTCAAGGTGAGGCCTCACTAGTGCCTTATAAAGCTTCATTTTTGTTCTTATATTCTAGACCTCTTGAAATGACAACATGGTTGGTCTTGTTATAGATAGTGTCAAAGGTCATTGTAGGTTACAACAGGATATAGCTTACTCCACTGAAATATTGCTATATCAGACTTTACATTCTCCCTATCAAATTCCAATTAATATTTGCTGTATACTCTAACTCCTGAATACGTCCTACCAACTAATACTTGTACAGAGACAGAATCTAAACGATTTAATTTTTGATTCAAGATAAGAAATCACTACATTCTCTCAGCTGTTTCAATCACTTTAGGGGTGAATGAGAGTAGAAGTCATGGATTAAGGGTAAGAGGTTCAGAGTGCCGGAAAATGGGATTAATATGGATAGGAACCCACTGGTTAAAATGTATATGATGGGCCAAGTGGGCTGGATTTGTGCTGTGTGACTCCTTGACAATCCTGTGAACTTTATTATAGGATTTCCAAACTACTATAAAGTTATTTTCCATAAAGGTGCATTTATATGTTACATTAACAGAGTATCTATTGCAGTAATTTGTGAGTGATAATCTTCTCAGAAATTGTGGAGCTTTTCAAGGACAGTTATAGCACAAATTAAAACTGAAGAATTATAGGTAGAAAATCAGAATTTTAATTTATAGAAGGTATTTTTGAACTCAGATTAAAAACTCAGAAATGAGACTGTCAGGGTACACATTCTTTCAATATAACTAATGATGTCAATGGAACAGACTAGAGATAAACCATGCTATCTACAAACGGTTTAACATGTAAGAGGCCTGAATTATGTAGTGACATATCACAAATATGAAAATAATAATCTATCCATCCCATTATCTTGATCTGCTGTATTTTAGAATGCTAAAAATAGTCAAATAAAAGAAATGGGCCAGAGTTTACTTCTAACTTATGCCAATCTGTATGGTACATACACTCTTCCCTTTAGCAGATTCTTCACTGTTGACTTGGTGTAAGTGCTGGCCAACTCTAATTGGTAAAACCCCGCACATGCACCATAGCATCAGGAGTACAAGCTAGAATAAGTTGTTTTCTGAAAACAGCTGAAGTAGTTGTAGCAGCCACTTAAGCCACAAAATTGCCTGAACCAACTGTTAAATCTACTAAATGCTTGAATGCCTTTGGCATGCCTTAGGACCAGAGGGCACAGCCTCAGAACAGAGGGACATCCACTTAGAACAGAGACGAGAAGGAATTCCTTTACCCATAGTGTAGTGAATCTGTTGTATTCATTGCTACAGTCGACAGTAGAGGCTAAGTCATTGAAAATATTTAAAGCAGATGTTGACAGGTTAAGGCATCAAAGGCTACAGGGAGAAGGCAGGGGAATGGGGTTGAGAGGGATAATAAATCAGCCATGATGGAATGGCAGAGCAGACTTGATGGGCTGAGTGGCCTAATTCTGCTCCTATGTCTTACGGACATTCAGTAATATACAAAAACATTCAATAACTATTGCAATTAATGAATTAATAATAATAATTAAAATTAAAGGGATATCAAAAACAAGAAGGTATGGTTTAAGACAACACAGATAAAATTCTGGAGGAACTCAGCAAGTCAGGTAGCACCCATGGATGGGAACAAACAGTCAACGTTTCAGACTGAGACCTTTCATCAGGACTTGCAAAGAAGCCAGAATTAGAAGATAAGGGGAAGGGAAGGAGTATGGGCTGGCAGGTGATAGGTGAGACCAGATCAGGGAGAAGGTGGGTAGGTGGGGGAGAGGGGATCAAGTAAGAAGCTAGCAGGTGATAGGTGGAAGGTGTAAAGGACTGAAGTAGAAGAAATCTAATAGGATAGGACAATGAACCATGGAAGAGAGGAAAGGAGGAGGGGAACCAAAGGGAGGTGATGGGCAGGTGAGAACAGAAGGGATGAGAGGGTAACCAGAATGGGGAATGGAAAAAAAAGTGGGGTGGAGAAATTACTAGAAGTTTGAGAAATCAATGTTCATGCCACCAGGTGGGAGAGTACCCAGATGGAATATCTGGTGCTACTCCTCCAACCTGATTTTGACCTCATCATAATAGTAGAGGAGGCTATGGATAGACATGTCAGAATGGGAATGGGAAGTCAAATAGCCGTAGACAGATCCTATCCTTTGTGACAGGTAGAGCGAAGGTCCTCGATAAAGCAGTGTCCAAAACTGCATTGGGTCTCACTGAAATAGAGAAGGTTACACCTTCAGCACTAGACATAATAGATGACCCTACCAGACTCACATGAAGTGTTTGGGGCCCTGGCTGGTGGTGAGGGAGGAGATATAGAGACAGATGTAGCATTTGTTACCCTTGTAGGGATAAGTACCAGGAGGTAGATCAGTGGGGAGAGATCATGGACAGGGGGCCATATAGAGAGCATTCCCTCTGCAAAGTGGTGTTGGGGGGACGAGTTGAGGCAAAAACATACTTTGTGGTAGGATCCCATTGGAGATGGTGGAAGTTACAGAGAATGATATGCTAGATACAGAAACTCATGGGCTGGTAGGTAAGGACAAGGGGAACCCTATCCCTGCTGTGACGGCAAGAGGATAGTGTGAAGACACATGTGCAGGAGAAGGAGGAGATGTGGGTAAGAGCAGCATCGATGAAAGTAGCAGAGAAACCCCATTCTTTGAAGCCTCATTCAGAGAACAGATGCACGAGAAACAGGGGAACTGAGAGAAAGGAATAGCATTTTTACAGCTGGGAAAAGGTACATACAGTCAAGATAAATGTGGGAGTTCATAGGTCTGTAAAATATGTCACTGGATAGTCCATCTCCAGAGATGGAGACAGAATGATCAAGAAAGGGGAGAGAAGAATCAGTTATAGACCTAGTATATAGGCATCAGTTAGTCTTGTGAGACCATGGATTTGTGCCTTGGAAGGTTTCCAGGGCGCAGGTCTGGGCGAGCTTGTATGGAAGGCCGGCAGTTGCCCATACTGCAAGTCTCCCCTCTCTACGTCACCGATGTTGTCCAAGGGAAGGTCATTAGGACCCATACAGCTTGGCACCGGTGTCGTTGCAGAGCAATGTGTAGTTAAGTGCCTTGCTCAAGGACACAACACCCTGCCTCAGCTGAGGCTCCAGATCACTAGCAACCTTCAGATCACTAGACCAACGCCACTTGAACCAAGTAATATGAAGGCAAATTTGGGTGAAAATTTGAGTGGAAATTGGAGGCTAATTTGAGGAAATTGACGAGTGCGGCATGGAGGTAGGAAGCGACACTAATGCAGTCATTAACGTAACCGAGTAAATGGTGGGGAGTGTTATCAGTGTGGTCTCAGAACAGGGGCCATTCTATGTAACTAACATAGCTGTGGCCCGTGCAAGTGCTCACTACTGCATCTTTCGATTGGAGAAAGTGAGAAAAGCCAAGAGAAATTGTTGAGAGTAAGAACTTGTTCACCAGACAGAGAAGGGTGGTCATGGAGGGGAAGTGGTTAGATCTGTTGTCAAGAAAGAAACAAATAGCATTAAAGCCTTCCTGATGAAGGACGGAAGTGTACGGGGACTGGACTTCCGTAGTGAAAGTAAGGCAAATCAGACAAGCGAACTGAAAGTGATTGAAGTGATGGAGAACTTGTGAAGTGTCACAGATGTAGGTAAGAAGAGGTTAAACCAAGAAGGACAAAATTGAGTCAATGTATCTGGACATGAGTTCAGCGAAACAGAAGCTGGAGAAACATGAGCCTACTGGGTCAATTAGGTTTGTGGATCTAGAGTAGAAATGAGCTGTACGGTTATGGGGACCATCAGGGTGGTGACAGTGAATGCAAGTTTTAAAGTGAGAGGAAGGAGTTTTAAAGGGGATTATAGAGGTAAGTCTTTTTTTACAGTGAGCATGCTTGATATCTGGAAAGCACTGCCAGCAATGGTGCTGGAATTAGACACATTTCCAGTGCTAACAGATGTTCATGCAGACACTTGAATGCACAAAGAATAGGATATGGTGCTACATTGAGCAAATAAGATTAAAGTAGATGAGCAAAATGATCTGCAGAGATGTGGTGGGCCGACGGGCTATTTCTGCACACTGCAAGGTGCCAAAGTGGATTTGAGGGCATCATTGCCTCATTAGACAGCTTGTCTCCACATGTCACACACAGGGGGCTTGGAGCATGCGAGTCACCAGTCACAATAAAGCCATATTTTATGTACAACTCATCGTATTTTCTGTTGACGGAAGCTTTCTTTTTGTTTGCAGTCTCGGCCTCAGCTGTCTCTGAGTTATCATCATCGTTAGGCTTTTTATGTCCTCTTCTACCTCTTCCAGAGAAACTCTCAGGCGACGTTTGTTTTTCACTCATACCAACTGATGACCTCGCGTGGCTAATGACCTCGCGTACGTTCAAGTTCAACAGTGCGTGACAGGGAATGAGGAAAGGTGTTGCTGACTCATATCGCTTCATACCGCCAAATAATATTGTTTCCTCGCGGCCTGGTAGCACATGCTTTGCGGCCCGGTACGGGACCGCGGCCCGGCAGTTGGGGACCACTGTGATAGAGTCACAATGGTAAAATTAAAAAGAAAGCCTTTCGTGTTACGATAGTCCAAGTGTTTGCACCAACAGGTGAGCATGAGGATGAAGAGGCGGAACGGTTTTATGAGGACATAGAATCTGCTTTAAAAAATGCAAAGAGCACTGATGTACTTTTCATTATAGGAGATCTGAATGCTACAGTAGGCAACGTGAAATACAAGGAGATCATTAGTCAGTATGGCTTAGATGAGACAAATAAAAGAGGGGGAAAATTTATACAATTTTGTGAACAGTATGAGCTGATGGTAGCAAACACATGGTTCAAATTACCCAAATGAAAATTATACGGATAGAAGAAGCCTGGGGATACTGGAAGGAGACAAATTGACTATATTGCAGTGAGGAAACGCTTCAGGAGAAGTATTAGGATGGCCAAGACTTATCCAGGTGCTGATATAGACTCGGATCATAACCCAGTGGTTGTTAGGGTGAAGATTGCACTAAAGACTAAGATTAAGGCTGCAACCAAGAAAGCCAGGCTGGATATGGACCTACTGAAGAAGAGCGAGTATAGTGAAAGATTTTCTGCAGCGGTACAAAAGAGGTTTAAAGGACTGAGAGTAGAAGACATGGAGCAGACACCAGATAACATGTGGTCAAACCTGAAGGACTGTATGCAAATGGCAGCTGAAGAAGGTCTCCCAAAAAGAAGGCGCGTAGCTAAACAAGCCTGGATGACGGATCACATTCTGAAGCTCATGGAAGAGAGAAGGAAACACAAGAAGGACACATCTAAGTATAAGGAATTAGACCAACAAATAAGAGCAGAATGTGCAAAAGCTAAAGAACAATGGTTTATCAAACGGTGTGAAAAGATAGAGACCATGGACATGTTGCATCATTCAAGGGATATGCACTGGGAGATTGCAGAGATGACCAACAGGAACAAGAGACAATCAAGGACTGACATTATTCAAGATAAGGACGGGAACACACTCTTTGAGAATGACAAAGTGGGAAGTAGATGGATGGAATACATTCGGGAATTGTACTATGATGCTAGAAATGATCAAGTGAGTGAGAACACGGAAGGTCCGGAAATTTTGGTAGCGGAAGTAAGAGCAGCCATTGGAAAGTTAAAAACTGGTAAAGATTGTGGTGTAGATGGTATTACAGCTGAAATGTTGAAATGCCTTGGTGACTCGGAAGTTGAGGAGATCGCGAGGCTTAGCAATATAATCTACTCAACAGGAAAGTGGCCAACAGATTTTGTGGTGTCAAAGTTTGTCATGATCCCAAAGAAAAGTAAGAGCATGAAATGCTCAGACTTTAGAACTATAAATCTTATAAGTCATGTCTCCAAGATCTTGTTATTAATAATTCTAAGCAGAATAAAAAGGTCAGTTCTTAATTAAATTAATGAGTGCCAGAGCGAATCTATACCGGGTAAGGGTACCTGTGAAGGGATTTTCAATTTGCAAATGATTGTGGAACGAGGTCTAGAAAAATAAAGACATTTACATGTGCTTCCTGGATTACGAAAAAGCTTTTGACCAAATCAATCATGAACAGCTGGTCAATTGCTTGAACTCATTGGGGCTGTATGGGAAAGATGTTTGACTGATTGCGAGACTGTCCTGGCATCAGAAGGCAGTAATAAGAACTAGTGGTGGGAATTCACCGGAAGTTGAGATCCAAAAAGGGGTTCGCCATGGCTGCATTATCTCCCCTTTATTATTTAACATTTACTCAGAGGTAATCTTCAGGGTGTTGAACGACGAAGCTGGTGTCCATATTGGGGGAGTGTCGGTGAACAACTTGAGGTATGCAGATGATTCAGTGTTGTTAGCCGAGACTGAGGACGAGTTACTCAGAATAGTAGGTAAGATAAATGCTGAAGGAGAATGATTTGGAATGGAAATAAATGCTGCAAAGACAAAGATGATGGTAGTATCACGGAAGAAAGAAGTCCCCAAAATCAGTGTCAAAATTAACAGCGTAGGCATAGAGCAAGTCAAGAAGTTTGTGTACTTGGGACAGGTGGTTACAGAGGATGGGAAATGTGATACAGAAATTAGATGAAGGATTGAGATTGCAAGATCAATGTTCTGGAGCCTGAGTGACATGCTGTGTGGCAAGAGGTTGGACTTTGGGCTGCGTTGTAGAATTTGGAAATGCTACGTCTGGAGCAGTCTGTTGTATGGAGTTGAATCGTGGACCTTATGCAAGAAAGCACAACGACGACTGCAGGCATTTGAAATGTGGTGTTTAAGGAGATTGCAGAAAATTAGATGGGTGATGAAGGTCAGTAATATGGAAGTGTTGAAGAGAGTGAGGAGAGAAAAGGAGTTACTGAAGAATGTGCAGAAAGGAAGCTGGAATATGCCAGGCACTTGTTAAGAGGTGGTGGACTGCAGAAACTGTTATTGGAGGGGATGATAGAAGGAAAGAGGGAAAGAGGAAGGCAGCAAACCACTTGTTACGATAATGTGAGGCAATGGACTGGGTTGAGTTATGCTGAGGCCAGAAAAAGAGCGCAAGATCGAAGAAGATGGAGGTGCATAGCCGCCAACCCTGGATTCGGTACGGCACCCACTGACTGAAAACATGCAAACAGATAACTTGTCCTAATAATTTGGCGATGGTGTCTGTGCGCAGGTAATGTTACGGTTCGTTCTTTACCTCACCTTTTTATTCTGAGGTCTTTATATGACCCACTCCTCAATCATTCTTACAGGTTGGCAGGATGTCTGCTTCATTCACTTATTCCCGCAATGTATTCTGCAGCCTCATAACCACGTGGGTAAAAATATATCTGCTTTGTTAAAAAAAAATATACAGGACAGAAACAGGTCCTCCAACCCCCCCATGTCCATGCTGATCATCAACTACCCATCTTTACTTATCCCACTTTGCGGCATTTGGTCTGTAGCCTTCTATACATTGCTGTTTCATTGATATTTCTGAAATGTCAGAAGTTCTGTCTCCAGCACTCATTCAAACATTTGCTCGCATTACAAATTCTAACCACCTTCGGGATGAAAAAAAATTCCTTCCCAGATCCCCTCTGAGCCTCCTACTTCTGATGTTGTGCCACTGAATTCTGGTCTAAGAAACCTCTGCTATTGGGAAAAGAGTCATATCATTTATATTCCTCAAAATTTTGTATACTTCCATCAGTTCCCATTCAGCCTTCTTTATTCTAGGGAAATAAATGCAGTCAAATTAGTGTCTCCTCGTAACTGAAACCTTGCATCCCGTGCAACTCATTATGAATCTCCTCTGCACCATCTCCAGTCAGGAGTGTAAGTGGTGAGTACAGTAACAGCAAACATTTTGATTCAGTCCTGAAAAACTAAAAACAGCACCATACAGGCAAGGTAACATCAGCTTTCAAACACTGTGCAAAGTTTCCTCTTTGGTCTGGTTTACTAATACAATGAACTGACTCTTTGAACAAACCTCATCCAGAAATCTGAGCTCAGCTTTGGCCACGGAGTCACAACTGTACTTGATTTGGATTGACTTGAGTTCTGTGCGGATTCACCAGACTGTCACCAAATTTTAGAAGCCTAAGTTAGGAGAGAAGATTGAATAGCCATGTTTTGTTTTCTACTGTTTGAGATGGTGGTTGAAATGATCTTTGAAATGCTGAGTGACTTACATAGAATAAGCGCTGAGGGATGGGTGGGGGTGGGGTGGAGTGCATGCTCTGTTGAGTGACGTCAGAGCAATGTGGAAAATAAGACTTAACCCAGTTAGATGTGCAATGAGTAGGCATTTAAATGTAATTAAAATCCGGCTCTGCCTAACCTGAAAACTGGATCATGAACAAATTGAATGCTTTCAAACTCAAGTTTGATATGCAGTGGTTGACTGTCCACAATCGTCCAGAAAAAGGCTAAATGGAGTTGAGATGAAGATCTACCACATTCCACAAGATTGTAGAATAACCTCTAACTGCCTCAAAGATCATTTCAGACCCCTTCACTCAAATAATACAAGACAAGGACTGTTCAATATGCTTCCATAAATTATACTTCTGAAAACTAGATTTGTATGGGGTAGTAGCAAGTTATTGCATGTAGAGAAGGACCCTATTTCAAAGAGCACAGAGACAATCATCTTGATAGGTAAGGTGTTGGACCTATACCTAATAGAGCCATAGAACACAAATAATTTTGAAGTGTAGATCTCAGATTAAGAGAAAATTCACTGAGGATTTCTGTTCCTATCCCACAGTCAAATATATGTTTCAACCTGGGGCATTGTTAGGGGCAGAAATAGGTCCGAGAAGTTTCACTTTGTCTTATCTGTTTCAGTTCTATCTGACCAGGTTTCAGTCAAACTTTTCGTCAGTAAGACCAAACCCCTGGCAGTATGGGTTTCGTTTCAATATTGAAATTATGCAGCTTGCTTAATCTCATCTGTTTAATGGATACCTAAGGTGATACTTGTGTGTGTGATTCTCTTTTTAGCATAAACATTGAGTGGATAATCATGAATCAAAGAGCACAGCGAGTGCAAGGCTTAATATTCTTACACAGCAACAAAATTTACCTGAATGAATGTTTAATATAAATGATAACAACCGATGAAGAATATTGGAATACTTCATTGTTACACTTTATGGTAGATGGAAGTCTTGCACAGTGCACTAATGGAGACATGGACCCGGGAGAATATCCATTGGTACCAGATTTAGCAGTGGTGCAAAACTACGTCTTCACACCACATGAAGTTCTGGTGAGCAAGGTGAAGTCAGAGTCCCTATAGAGGATTTTCTCACACACTCTCACTTCTGACTGATATCACATGAAACATAAATCCAACATTGTATCAAACCAGGTGTGAAAACTCCACTTGGGATTCCCCAGTTCTCTGTTACAAATCCTAGACTTCTTCACAAATGATTCAAAAGCATCAACAGCACAGATGCTGCTGCCTGTAAATATCTAAGTACCAAGAATTTATAAAGCGAACATGAGCATAGAAGAACAAATTTTGATTCTTGGAATTAAAATTGAAGTTTAAGCCTGACTAGTTGAAACCCAATCTGCAGACTCCAGATTTATGGCTGTAGGTTATGTATCCCAAACATGGCATGATATCCTTCAAAAAAAAAACTGTTTGGATCTGTATCTAATAATAATCAGTCACAATAGCATTACTAATCACAGAATTCATTTGCTATGTCTTTGCTTAGCTATTGTCTGCATTCCATGATCTTATCAGTGAGTATGGCATGGTATTTGAACTTATTAAAACACTTATTATTTGCTTTTGCATAGGATACAGTAGATAATTCTGGGTTTTTTTGCTTAAATTATATTAAAAAAACTAAAATGGTACAAACATTAACCGGAACACAAATAATATGATGGCTTTTTTGCCTTTTTCACCTGACCGGTGGAAATTTCCAGCAGATGTACAGTATACAATTATGCTCCTAGTGCATACAGGCAATTGTAATTGACATGATTTGTATGAGGTGCAATGTAATAACTGAATATATTAAAAATTCTTATAGCTTGATTAGCATGAGCACATTTCTACTGCTGCAATATTATTAACAACACAATTATCATGGCATCCCTAGGATATGCTCTTAGCACTTCAGTGAATAAGCAAACCTTCACTAACGAAGAAAAAAAATTAAAGTACAGCAAATTTCAAAGCACCAGTTGTGCTGAATATCATTAAAAATTTATAAAACTTTCTCTGAACATGACAAGTGTTTGGTTTAACTCAGGATCTGCCAGAAGTAGTCTTAGCTGAGAAAAGAATCCTGTCAGTCTGTTCCCTTGGACCTTACCCTTCACCTCAATCCAGCTGAAAGATGTAGCCATTCAAGACTGACAGCTTGACACACCATGACCTGTCAGAACATTCATCTTTCAGTGTTTTGTTTTAGTTAGGAGCCAAACTGCACACAACATAAGCAAGTTGTTTCAAGGTTTGGAATGAGATCAAACATTTCTGGCATCTCCACTTACCAGAGCCTTGATTTACAATATATTTGTCAGAGACTGATTAGATGGTGAGTGCTTAAAAACCTATAGAAGGCAAACAATTTTACTACCTCTTGCTCTTTACCACTGAACGGGTTATGCTCTTATCTAGCCAATAAATTCACCTTAGTTCAGTACATCTGTTTAGAAAAAGCATTTTTCTATTATTGTGTTGCTTCAGTGTGACCCTTCTTTTTTGCTTGTATGCTTCAGCAAACACACCGATACAATCTTAAGGTCATGTTCTTTTCAAACTGACAGAGCCTTCCAAAATTTTGACGAGGTGTATCTTGCAATCACATTGTACAAAAGACAACAGATTTCATACAGAAAATCCGAGTTTCTGAGTTATTTAATCACAATGCCTTTAAGATTTCTTTTTTTTTTGGAAGGAATTATTGAACTGGATTAACTCCTTGGATGCTGCTCTTTCAGGTTCCTGAAGCATTTCTTACTTAAATATGTAACATGCTTCTGTTATAACAATTTAAACATGATGTTCAAACTTCTTATAAGAGTTAAAATAGGGAATAACTTATTTGTATTTCCATAGCCGTGTTGCCCAATCACCATGCTATTTCCATTTGCAAGATATAGTCAATTAAAATATTTCCATGCAGTTCAATGCTGCTTCATGTTTAGCTATTAGGAAGTGTTGCTCTGTGGTGTGAAACTAATCCAACTGCATCATATTTCTGCTTTGGGTGGAGCGCTTTACTGAGATAAAGTTTCCATTGCATGGTTCAGCCAAAGGCAGAGACATCCTAACCATTGATATTAAATGAGCTTAAATATTGTTTAAAAACAAGGATGCAAGCTAACCACATTCTTACTAATACTTCCAGCCCACTCTCGTATGTTAATTTCTTTAATACTTCCTGACAAATATATTCATTCTTTACTTTCAAAAAGATCTTCCCACTGACAGATCTTGCATCAATATATGATCTTTTGTTGACAATCTTGTACTGATAACTGACATGGAACATTATGCAGACTACATCTAATAAGCAAATGCATTGATTTACTGACATGCTCTATGATATGACATCTTGACACTTATGTCATCTGATGATCCAAGTTACACAGATCAATATCACAATTTGATAATGAAAGGTGCATTATCAAATTCTTGCCCAAAAGATATAATCATACAGATAAACATGTATATGCACATCAAGGATATTATTTAACTGTCAGGAAAGAATAAGCAAAAACATAAGCATGTAAAAATGTTTGGAAGTTAAATGAATAACTCTATCTTTCTCTGTGATGTTCTGATAAGACCTAAGATCATTGAAGGACCAATTTGTATGATCCAAGAAATAAATATTCTTTGTGGAAACCAATTAGAACAAATAGGTGAAAACCAATTACACTATAGCACAGCTCCTTGTGAATCATTCTGACTATCCTTCAAGGTAAAGCAGACAGGGAACTGACAAAGAGTATCAAAGCCTCTCGGGACAATCCATTTCCACCTGTCCTGAGTTTCCAGGCAATCTGTTCCTAAGCTTTGATCTTTTGAGGTCCCAGACCTCCTACTCCATGACATGAACACACACACACACACACAAACACACACACACACACACACACACACACAGATTGGAGTGTTTAAAGGGACCAGATCTTGAAGCCCAGAAGGGAGGTTGCCCACTTGTTTTTTTGTAACAGGATAATGTTAATGTTGGTGCCTGGACTGCTTTTAGGTTTTCTTAGCAGCAGAAAGACTAAAAGCCAGAAGTTTAACCAACTTCACTTCTGATTCCTTCCTGCCTTTGACACAAAACCCTGCTGGGCAGAGAACAATTCTCAAACGTACCACCAGGCCATAGTCATTGCTCTGTGCACCAAAAACAAACTTTGCTCAATGTGGTCTGGCACCTCAGACACAGTGCTTCATGTTTAGCTTCAGGGTGGAATGAAGTTAAGGAAACTAATGTTCAATTTAATTGTTTAAAAGAATATACATTGCATACTAAAGGTATCACAAAGTGTAGCTACTTTACAGCAATCACATGCATTCTTATTGAAAAATAAACGAATGTTATAAAATATGAATTTTGACATGAGTGTAATTCATGGAGAACAATGAGAAAGCTCAGTTGAGGGTGATTCCACAAAGACGAGATAAAGAGTTCTTTCTTGCTAAAACCTCATTCATTTAAATGGAAGCAAGGCTCAGCTACCTCTATTATGGTAGAACAATTCTTTCAGTTGAATTATCTTCTCTGCATCTCTGCAAATGCTATCTTCAAGCACTAGAGTTTGTCATTTGTGCACATTTTCATAATCATAGAGTCATACAGCATGAAAAGAAACCCTCTGGCCCAACTTATCCATGCCAGCAAAGATACCTATCTAAGCTAGTCCCTTTTGCCTGTGTTTAACCCATATCCCTCTAAACCCTTCCTGTCCACTCACCTATCCAAATGTCTTTTAAACAATGTTATTGTACCTGCCTTGACCTCAATTGAGATGTTGAACTTCAACACAAATCAAGGAGACAGCTGGCTAAAATGCCAATTTGGTTTTTTGAAAATAATCCCATTGATTGTTCTGATGTTTAACTTGAGAAAGTGAGGGCAGGTTTTGGAAAGCAATTAGGTCCCCCTTTACATGTGCATATTGAGGACACATTATAATTTTTACTCAAGGACTATACTAAAAAATTGACTGCTCTCCCCACCAGACTAGCCTCTTTGTAGATACAGCAAAAGACCTGTTGAAACAACAAATAAAAATACATAGTTGTTAAGAAATAAGCAAAAATTTCTGGAAATACAGAGGAGGAAGACATCTTCTGTGGATTGTTTCTCTGTTGTTTCTTTGTGGGCCAGGAAGAATCATAGGAGTTTCAATGTGCTCCACTATCTTGGGTTCATCTCTGAAAAAACTAAGTTATTGTTTGTGGTCTACGGCGCTTCATCAGAACCAGGAAATTGAGAAAATAAGTTAATTTTATATAGATATGAAGGTGGGGAACTGTTGGGAAGATCAAATAGAATATTTCTGATTGGGTAAGATCAGATGATTTAATGTTACAGCTATGTTGTAGTTATGATCAGATTCAGCTCTTTTGTCTGTGTAATGTTTTGCAAAATTTAAGTGTGCAATATGACCAGCAGATCACACAATAGCAATAGAACATTTAAAAAGAGTTAAAATGACGACAGGCAGAAATTACCGATTCCGATACAAACAGAAGGAAATGGACAATCACCTGAAGTTGGAGAACTCGAATTGAGTGCTGAAGGTTGCATTGTGCCCAGACAGAAGATGAGGTGTTGTGCCTCATTGTAACAGCATAAGAAGCTACAGACACAATGATGAACAAAACTGGAAAGGAAATAGCACCCTCTGACTGTCCCCCTCAGTAATAAGTACAGCACGTTGAACACTGTTGGGGGGAGATGACACAGCACGGGGAAGCTGCAGCAACCGGGTCTCTGGTACTGAGTCTGGCTCTGTGGCTCAGAAGGGAAGGGGGAAAGGAGACTGTGGTAGTGATAAGAGATTCCATACTTGGAGGAGCAGACAAGAGATTCTGTGGATGTCAAAAAGACACCTGGGTGGTATTTTGCCTCCCAGGTGCCAGGGTCAAGGATGTCTTGGATCAGGTCCACAATATATTAAAAGGGGGGGGGGCACTGAGCAACCAGAACTCATGGAACATATTGCTACCAACAACATAGGTCGGAAATGGGAGGAGATCCTGAAGAGAAAATATAGCGAGTTATGTAGAAAGTTGAAAAGCACGACTTCCAGGGTCATAATCTTGGGATTGCTGCCTATCTCACATGGCAATGAAGATAAGAATAGAATGACTTGGCAGATGAATGCATGGCTGAAGAATTTGTGTGGGGGAGGAGGGTTTCAGATTTCTGGATCATTGGTATCTCTTCTGAGGAAAGTATGACCTGTACAAAAAAGCTAGGGTTACACTGGAACCCAAGGGGGACCAATATCGTTGTGGGAAGGTTTGCTAAAGCTGTTTGGGAGGGTTTTAAACTAATTTGGCAGGGGTATGGTAACTGGAGTGATAGGGCTGATGATGGAGCAGTTGGTATACAAGTAGATGCAGTGTCTAGTGAGACTTGAGAGGAAGGACAGGCAGCTGATAGGGCAAAATTGCAGTCAGTGGGATGAGTTTAAATGTAATGTAGGGGCAAAATCAAAAAGGATGATGAATACAGGACTGAAGGTGTTCAGTACGGATGATTACAGGACAGAATAAGGTATATAATCTGGTAATACAGTTGCAGATTGGCAGGTACAACGTTATGGACATCACTGAATTGTAGCTGAAAGAAGTTCATAGTTGGCAGCCTAACATCCAAGGATACAAGATGTACCGAAAGGACAAGCAGGTAGCAGAGAGGGGATGGAGTGGCTCTGTTGGTAAAAAGTGAAATCAAATCCTTAGAAAGAACTGACATAGGATTGAAAGATGTGGAATCCTTGTGGGTAGAATTAAAAAACTGCAAAGGTAAAATGACCCTGATGGGACTTATATACAGACCTCCAAACAGCAGCCAGGATGTGGGGTACAAATTGTAGAAAATGTATTTAAAAAGAACAATATTACCTTAATAATCGGGAATTTCAATATGCAAGTTGATAGGGAATATCAGGTTGGTGTTGGAGAGGGAATTTGTAGATTCTGTCAATCATATTTCTAGAGCAGCCTGTAGTTGAGCCCACCAGGGGAAAGGCAATTCCACATTAGGTGTTGTATACTGAACCAGATTTGATTAGGGAGCTTAAGGTAAAGGAGTCCTTAGGAGCCAGCAGTCATAACATTATATTATTTACCCTGCAGTTTGAGAGGGAGAAGATAAGGTCAAAGGTTTCTGTATTAGAGTAGAATAAACAGAAACACAGATGCATGAGAGAGCAGCTGGGCACTGTTGATTGAATAAATCTCTAAGATGAAGGAGTATTCTAAAGGGAAGATGAGACAACTGTGGCTGACTAGAGAAATCAAAGACAGCATAAAAGGAAAAAAAGGGCACGTAACATAGCAAAAATTAGTTAGAAGTGGATTGGGAAGTTTTTAAAAAACAACAGAGGGTAACTAAAAAGCCATAAGGAGAGAAAAGATGAAATATAAAGGAAAACTAACCAATAAAATAAAAGAGGATACCTAAAACACGAGAAAGTTTACATATGCTCCAAACCCAAAGAAAATCCAACGCTGGAGAAACTCAGCAGATCAGGCACCATCTATGGAAGTGAATAGATAGTTGATGCTTTGGGCCAAGACTCATCTTCAGGATAGGAAAATTTCTTTGCAGATATGTAAAGAGCAAAAAAGAGGCAAGAGTGGGTATCAGACTACTGGAAAATAACATTGGAGAGGTAGTAATGAGAGATAAAGAAATGGTGGACAAACTTAATAAGTATTTGGAGTCATTCTTCACTAAGGAAGACACCAGCAGTATGCCAGGAATTTGAGAGTATCCAGAAGCAGTTGCAGTTGCTACTAATAAGCAAAAGGTGCTAGAAAAGCTGAAAGATCTGAAGATAGATGTCATCTGAACCAGATGGACAGCACCCCAGGGGTCTGACAGAGGCACCTGAAGAGATTGTGGAAGCATTGGTAATGATCTTTCAAGAGTCACTAGATTCTAGAAAAGTTCTGAAGGATCAGAAAATTATAATTATCACTCCACACTTTAAGAAGGGAGGGAGGCAGAAAAAAAGGAAATTATAGGCCCGTTAGCCTGCTTCAGTGGTTGGGAAGATGTTGAAGTCTATCCTTAATTTTGAGGTTTCATAAGCACATGATAAAGTAAGCCAAAGTCAGTGTGGTTTCTTTAAGGTGAAATCCTGCTGACAAATCTTTGGAATTCTTTGAGAAAATAACAGGCAGGAAAGGCAAAGGAGAGTCAGTGGATGTTGATTATTTGAAATTTCAGAAGGCCCTTGACAAGTTGCCACACTTGAAGTTGCTTCACAAGATAAGAGTACATGGTATTACAAGAAAGATGCCAGCATGGATAGAGGATTAACTGATTGAAGGGAGGCAAAGTAAGGGAATAAAGGGGCCCTTTTCTAATTGGCTGCTGGTAACTAGTGGTGTTCTGCAGGGGTTCGCTTCTTTTCACATTATATGCCAATGATATGGATAACAGAATTGATAGCTTTGTGGCCAAGTTTGCAAGCAATATGTAAATAGTTTGAGGAACAGGTAATGTTGAGGAAGCAGGGAGTCTACAGAAGGACTTAGACAGGAAAAATGGGCAAAGGACTGGCAGATGGAATATACTGTAAAGATGTGTATGGTCATGCACTTTGGTATAAGGAATAAAGGCATTGACTATTTTCTGAACAAGGTGAAAATTCAAAAATCAGAGGTGAAAATGGACTTGTGAGTCCTCATCCAGCATTCGCTAAAGATTAACTTGCAGGTTGAGTGAGTGGTAAGGAAACCAAATACAACGTTAGCATTCATTGCAAAAGGACCAGAATATAAAAGCAAGAATGCAATGCTGAGGCCTTATGATATAAGGCACTGGTCACACCACACTTGGAGTATTGTAAGCAATTTTGGGCCCCTTATTGAAGAAAAGATGTGCTGGCATTGGAGAGGGTCCAGAGGAGGCTCAGAAGAATGATTCTGGGAATGAAAGGGTTAACATATGAAGAGCATTTGATGGATCTGGGCCTCCTCTCGCTGGAGTTTAGGAGAATGAGGGGTGAGGGATCTCATTGAAACCTGTCGAATATTGAAAGGCCTTGATCGAGTGGATGATTCCTATAGTGGGTGAGTCTAGGACCAGAGGGAACTTCCTCAGAATAGAGGGACGTCCATTTAGAAAGGAGATGAGGAGGAATTTCTTTAGCCAGAGGGTAGTGAATTCACTGCCACAGATGGCAGGGGAGGCCAAGTGTATGAGTATGTGAGGTTGATAGGTTCCTGATTAGTCAGGGTGTCAAAGGTTTTAGGGAGAAGCCGGAAAATGGAACTGAAAGGGATAATACATCAGCCATGATAGAATGATGGAATGGCAGAGCAGACTCGATGGGCTGAATAGTCCAATTCTGCTCCAATGTCTTATGATCTAAAGGAGCAGGTAACCACAAGTTCAATGTTGCCCCTGCAGACTGAGTGTAGGTGGTCCAAAAAGCAATCATCCAATCTGAGTTTGGTTTAACCAGTGTATAAGAGGCCACATGGCGAATACCAAATGCAGTATGCTGTATGCATCCTGCCCTGGTTGTTCTTTCTCCTCCTGTGTTCCAGCCCCTGCATTCATTACATAGGGCAAAATGGTTCCAGAAGCCATTTCTATATGCTGGATCACACAGGTATTTCCACACCAATGCACGAGACAGTGTTTCAACACTTGCACAACGAGGGAGGATATATCAACAGCTGAGGAATTGTGAAAGAAATCAGATCAAAGATGAAAGAGATTTGGCCTCCAGTTGAAAAAGCTAATTGGATATTTTATTCTGCGTCATAAAACAAACAGCTGGAGAAACTCAGTCGATCAGGCAGCAAACATGGAGGGAAATAGACAGCTAATATTTAAGGTCGATAACACTTCGCTTCATCTGGACTGGTCAGATGAAACATCTCGACCTGAAGCATAAACTGTATTTCCCTCCACAGATGCTGCCTGACCCATTTAGTTCCTCCAGCAGTTCCTTTCTTGCTCCAGATTCCAGCATTTGCAGTCTCTTATGTCTCCTTTTATCAGAATCAGATTTATTGTCACCAGCGTGTGACGTGAAATTTGTTAACAACTGCATAACAACTTCATCAAAACTCCAAAACCTCTCTCCAAAGTAGGGGCAATTAATAGTTCAACCATGGCAGGTGGGAGTCAGCTTTCCCAAACTTAACAATTAAAATCACAACGCCAACTTTCACTCCAACCCAGTGCCATGGTCACCGAATTCACGATGTATATCTTTAAACCTTACCTTTGAGATTGTTTTCAAAGCATTTTAGTTTTTGTTGAAACTAACAAGTTGAAGAAATTAATTTCTCAATCCTTGCCAAACTTATGAACCGATTCAACTCTAATTATCCTCAATCCATTCTATCCTTTCTCCTTCTGTCTACATATGGACCGCAAAATCATCACTCTATTGCATATCCATTTATAAAGTATCAAAGCAAAGACAGGGTTTGCCACAGTCATCATTTCCTGTTGAAACTATTTGTAGTCCCACTGGAGAAAGTGCAAACAAAGGCTATATTACTTCTTTACGTTCACACAGAAATTGAAGATCCCCAAAATACCCAATCAGCACTCCAGTGCTGAATTCAATATCCACCCCTCAACAAGAACACTGTGCTTTTAATATGAACCATAACAACTTGATAAGCTAAAGCTTCAACTAGCCTGAGTAGAACACAAACAGCAATGGGGAAATCACCTGCTTGCAACTCAAAGTAGGTTTTCTAACAGGCATTAAAATAGTGCTCTCATTTGTAATTGGTAGGAAAATGGAAAAAAAATATCTTTATGTTGTGCCTTTTCTGAATTTGTGACATCCCTGGCTGTTAATTTTGTTTTGAATCATTGGAATGTCTAAAAAAGAACAGTCAGTTTGTTTCCGTGGGAGTTTGCTAAGAAAAGTGAAATAAATATAGTGGATAGTGGAGAGAGTTCCCCTTACATTCTTCCATAAGACACAACTGCAGAATTAGGCCATTCAGCCCATCAAGCTGCTCCACCTTTTTCACCAATCTGACAGGGTCATTTAAAGTCCCATTTGAAAGGGCCCTCCATAATGGAAAATTGTTTTAATAATATCGATTAGGAGTAATAAGAATCTTCTATGAGTTTTAACTTGATTCCATTATACTTCTAGTAAGGATTTTATTCTATTCTCCAATTTCTATCCATCCTGGTGACATCACTTTATTCTTGAGGTTTTCTATTTCTTTTTAGAGAAAACAGAGAGCAGGAATAAATAGTTTTGGTTGGGAGTCTGCAGCTCGTGGGATGACCAGAAATCAGAGCTGGGGTCCCAGAGATGTTCACAATGTCTGTAAAAGCTGCTCCCACGAGGCAATGAAGTATGTACTTCCAGGATTTAAACCCCAACATGATGCTAGAATGCTGACATATTTCCAAGTCAGGGCGATGTGAGATTAGGAGAGGCACCCACAGCTGGTAGTATTCTCATATGCTTAAACTCCTGCTATAATGTCCTGAAACCAGAATAATTGATCTCCAACAACTACAACCATTTTTCTCTGTACAAAGTATGACTCCAACTATTGAAGTGTTTTCTCCTTGATGACCAGTGTCTTCAATTTTATCAAGGCTCTTTGATCAAGTGTTGTTCTATAGCTCAGAAGCAATGCCACAAGTCAATGTTTTGTATTGATGTTCAATCGACCTTCTGTGACCTGTTTCTTCAATGTCTCCTTTCCCATACAAACAGACCTTCCTGCTTCCACATCTGAAGATGAGTGCAAGAAATTAAATGGGGCTTTATTCCATTATACCACGTACCTTGTTCAATTTGAAATGATATGGACTTCAGAGCACTGCGCAACATAATATCTTCAGGAAAAAAATATATGGAAATGATAGATTTTAACTTCCCCATTGTTCAATCTGATATGGGTCATTGAAGCTACAAACCAATTTCAATGGCTGATAATACACTGTAAGAAAATGTTAAATTCTTTTTGTAATAAACTTAACTCTGGCAGTGGTTTCATTGTCCACTTAGAGTGGTGTTATAAGATGCCTCGTTCATCAGTCCTAAAATAATTTCTAGGTTTTGTACATGTTTATCTATTCCAGAAAAATAAATAAATCCTCCATGAACACACACACAATGCTGGAGGCACTCATTAGGCCAGACAGCATCTATGGAAAAGAGTACAGTCGATGTTTCAGGCCGAGACCCTTCATCGTGAGACTTGATGGTGAGTCTCAGCCTGAAACATTGGTAGTTTACTCTTTACCATAGATGCAGCCTGACTTGCTGAGTTCCTCCAACATTTTGCGTGTGTTGCTTTGGATTTTCTCGTTTTCGAAATAAATCCGCCAGTCACTGTCTTCTACCATTCACCTTGCCTATCTGGTATGTATAGAGTTCTTTCAAGCTCTTCTTTGTAATTCCTTTGCTATCATTCATCTTTGTCCAAATTTTGTACATCCTTGTTTCTTCGATAAGTTTTTGAGTTTACGTCGAGCTGCATGTCTTCTGTAAGATCCGCCTGGCTGAGCAATCAGTCTCAACAGTTCTTATCCCACCCCTCCACCTTTCTCATTATACTGGTTTTCATCCCTGTACTCTTTCAGTCCAGATGCCGAGTTTCAACCCAAAATATTGACAGTCAATTTCCCTGTACAAGTATTACCTGACACATTGACTTCTTTCGGCATTTTGGAGGAAGAATGGAATAGCCTACAAAAAGTGGTGGATGCAGCTTATTCCATTACAGAAAAAGGCCCTCCCCCCCCAATGAGCACCATCTACAAGCAGTGCAGCTTCAAGAAGGCAGCATCTATCATCAAGGACCCCCAACATCCAGGACATGCTCTCTTCTCACTGCTGCTATCAGGAAGGAGGCGTGAGGACGTCAGGCCCCTCACCACCAGATTCATGAACAGTGATTTCCCTCCAACCATCAAGATCCTGAACCAATGTGGATAACTTTACTCACCTCAACCCAACCCTGAATTGATTCTACAACCTTCTCTTTCTAGGACTCTACAATGCATGTTCTCAACATTTATTTATTTATTCATTGTTTGTTTGCTTATATATTATTATTGTATTTGCACAGATTGCATTGTTTTGCACATTGACTGTTTTTCAGTCTTTGTGTGTAGTTTTTCATTGATTCTATTGTATTTCTTTATTCTACTGTGAATGCATGTGTAAAAACGAATCTCAGTGTATATATGGTGACATAATACAGTATGCACTTTTATAATAAATTTACTTTGAACTTTGAAATTTTGCTCAATCAGTTTATCCATTTAACACGGTCATACAATGGTATGACAGGGGAATTGTGCTCTATTGTATGTGGAGTCTGTGATTTTCTGTTTGCTTCTTCACAATATAGTCATGCATCTGTTATAGATTTCTGTTCGGTGCTCTGTATTCAGTGCCCTAGTCAAAATAAGACAGAAAAATTTTCTACTTCTGATATCCTGACTTAACCACAATGAGAAAAATAGATTTTGTTCACAGGATGGCCAAAAGCTTCCCAGAAACCTTGTAGCTAAAGAGTGACTCTATTTTCCATCCAGATACAGTTTTTCTTTCCTTTACATTCAGCTTGCATGATATATAGACAATAAGCCTCTTGTCTATGACATAGCTAATGATGGCCTTGCATTTTAAGTTGGAGTAATGGTTGGTGGTGAGATGCACCAAAACTGACCAATAGCTGGGGTTTTCTCGCAAAGATCTAATCTGTTTTTAAAGAGAGATTTTTATATGTTTCTAAAGACAGAGTTCGCAGATGACTCCACCATAGTGAGCAAGATCTCAGACAACGATCAGACAGAGTACAGGGAGGTGACTGAGGGTCGAGTAGCATGGTGTCATGACAACATTTTCCTCAATGTCGACAAAACAAAGGAGCTGGTCAATGGCTTAAAGAAGTGTGGTGGAGGACGCACCGTCTGCATCAACGATGCTGAGGTGGTGATGGTAGAACTTCATGGTCCCAGGTGTTAACATCACTGAAATATGTCCTCATCGAGCACATGAATGTCATGGCCTAGAAGCATACTGTCACCTCTCTACTTCCTCAGAAACTAAGGAAATTCAGCATGTCTCCAATGACTCTTCCCAATGTTTATAGATGCACCATTGTAAGAATTCTATCTGCACTGCCCGTCTACATTTTCCGTTGGATCCCATGTACACTTCCCGTTGCTGCTAATAGAACCAAGGACTCCTCTCACGCAGTGATTCCCTCTTCTCCCTTTTCCTGCTGGGCAGAAGGTACAAAGCAACATGCACGACATGCTGAAGGAACATAGCAGGTCAGGCAACATCTATGAAAATAAACAGCAACGTTCCGGACTGAGATGCTTCTTCAAGACTAGAAAGGGAAGTGGAAGATACCAGAATAAAAAGGTGGGGAGAAGGGAGGGAGGACTAGCTAGAAGGTGAAAGGTGAAGCCAGGTGGGTGGTAAAGGGCTGGAGAAGACGGAATCTCATAGGAGAAGAGAATGGACTATGGGAGAAATGGAAGAAAAAGGAGCACCAGGAGGAGGTGGTGGCAGGTGAGTAGAAGAGGTAAGAGGCCAGAGAGGGGAATAGAAGAAGCGGGAAGGGGGAGGAAAAAAAAATACTGAATGGAGAAATCTGTATTCATGCCATCAGGCTGCAAGCTACCTTGAGAGGTTCCTCTTCCACCCTGAGAGTGGCTTCATCATGGCAGAAAAAGAGGCCATGGACTGACATGTTTTGAAGGGAATGGAGATAGGAGTTAAAAAGGTTTACCACTGGGAAATTCCGCTATTGACAGATGGAGTATAGGTGTTTGACAAAATGGGCTTTCATCTTATGTCGGGTCTCATCAGTGTATAGGAGGCCACATCAGGAGCGTTGAATACAATAGACGACCCCAACTGAAATGCAGGTGAGGTGTTGCCTCACTGGGTAGGACTATTTAGGGCCCTGAATGGAGGTGAGGGAGGAGAGAATGGGCAGGTGTAGTACTTTGGCTGCTTGCAGGGATATGTGACAGAGGGGAGATTGGTGGGCAGGGACGAATGGAGGGAGTGATCTGTGCGGAAAGCGGAGAGTGGAGAGGAAGTAAAGAAGCATTTGTTGGTAGGATCCTGTTGAAGATGGTGGCAGTCAGAGAGGATGATGCGTTGAATGTGGAGAATCATGGGGTGGTAGGTGAGGACAAGAGGAACTCTCTACTTGTTAAGGCAGCGGGAAAATGGAGTAAGTGCAGATGTCCGGGAAATGAGGGAGACATGCAGCATCAATGGTTGGATGAAGGGAAATCCCGTCTTTTGAAGAAGGAGGACATCTCTGATATCCTGGGAAAGATACAAAAGCTTGAGAGTACAATCAACCAGACTCAAGGACGCTTCTATCCCACTGTTATTGGATTCTTGAACAGATCGCTCGTATGCAAAAGGATGAACTCTGAACTCCTGATCTCCCAATCTACCTCATTGTGACTCTCGCATTTTATTTGGCTACCTATACTGAACTTTTTCTGTAACTGCAACACTATATTCTGTATCCTACTTTTCTTTTTACTGGCTCGATCTAATTATGTACAGCATGAGCTGTCTGGATGGCATGCAAAACAAAATATTTTCACTGTATCTCAGTACATCTTGACAATAATGATAGCAAACTAAAGTACCCAGGGGAAAACACCACAGTCGCAGAGGAGAACACGTAAATTCCACACAGACAGCACGTAAGGTCAGGTTCAAACCTGGGTCTCTGGAGCAGTGCATCAGCAGCACTGCCTGTCGTGCCACTGTGATATTTATGAATGCAACACCTCATTTTTTAACCCAGTCTAGAGCAGTGAGATGATCAAGGCTTCCCACCAGCTGAAAGTAGTTCAACAATTGTTAGGAAGCATAAAGCGGTCTTTCAACATAACAGTAAGTAAAACACCTCTGGGCTTCTCCAAGAAGATTCCTCACTTTGCTCTTACACTGCTCATTAAGCTCATGACTATCCCTTGAAAACCTTGCTTTGCTGTTAGCTGACACCTTCTGGCTGCCCAAGTTTCTGACATGTACACTTATACTTTGAATACTAAAGTGGATGACCTAAGAACAGTAATGATTCTGGGATGTTCATTTAAATATAGCTTCTGTAGATTTTAGTTAACTAAATATAACTTCACAAATCCAAAAAAAAATTGAAGAACTTACCTTAACCTGCACATATGATCTGATATCAAGTTCAGAGATTATATTCAGAAATCAAGAACTACTGAATTCATCACCTGGTGGTCAGTACACTAAATGTTCCAGCAGCTATTAATCTAGGACTGGAACTGTATGTCAATCTACTCCTCTTTCAAAACTAGGGTAAGGAAGTGAACCTTTGATTGTCATGCTTTCTTCTTAGGATTGGATGGCTGGCATATGTAAATAAGGAACTGACTTGTGTCATTTATACTTGGTATCTCATCCCTCTGCCCTATACTAGCCATGGCTGGTGCAAATAATGGGTACATTCATTTACAAATTTTATTTATTTATTCGTTTAGCAATACAGCACTGAATAGGTCTTTCTGGCCCTTTGAGGCACTCCACCCAGCAACCTGGACAACCACAATCTAACCCTAACCCAATCACAGGACAATTGACAATGACCAATTAACCTACCCAGTGCGTCTTTGGACTGTGGGAAGAAACAGGAGCACCCGGGGAAAGCCCATGCTCACGCTGGGAGAATATACAGAGGACGCCAGGACTCAACGCTGAACTCTGATGCCCTGAGCTGTAATAGCATGCACCAACTGGTATGCTACCATGACACCCATAACTGGGATGCCAACCTGAGTGTAGAATGGAGTGTATGGGGCGTCAGGAAGGGGTAGCACCTCTGGTGGGGGAACACGCTGCGTCCTTTTCAGGGCGGTTTGTCCACCTTTGGTCCTCACCTGTGGCTCCCCGTAGCCGTTTGCTTGCGACAGCGGCCACACCCTGGGCAAAGGCTTCGACAAGCCGGCTTCCCAGCATGTGAAGACAGACTCCGGCGGATTGAGTGGACGAGACCAATGGAAGGTCCAACGGTCAAGAAGGCGGTCTCTGCAAGCTTCATGGAACACGTAGAGCACAACAAGACACAGAAAGTGTCCTGGTCATCCACTGCACCTAGTCCCATCTCCAGCCGTCTCGACTCTTGTCTTGCCACTGGATCCAGATGGGAATTGGGAAGAGAGAGTGAGGCTGATGCTGCGCAACTCTCCCTCACTTAATCCAAATCATGCCCTAGTCTTGGCTCCAAAAGCCGGCTGGTGGCACAGTGACATCAGCACCAGACTCCAGGAATGAAAGTTCCTGAGTTCAAATCCAGTTGAGCCGCTCCCGGGCACACTTTCCATCCGTGCCAGGTTGAGTGTCAAGCTAGCAACCTGACCTCGTAAAAAGTACTAATGGTCTCAAGGTCTTCATCGATGACGATGGACAAATCTTATCTTATCTTAGAATGTAGTTGATGGAAATTGGTTTGGATGTTTTTCTTCATTTTATTTTATATTTATAATGGGTTTACATCAGTTAAATATTTATAATAATTTATCAATTTATTTTAGTATTTTTATTATTTATACCTATTCCAACTATTTAAAATTTATAAGGATATGGGTGAAACTCAAGCAAATGAGACTAACTTAAATGGGAATCTTGGTCAGCATGGAACTGTTGGGCCGAAGGCCTGTTACCATGCAGTATGACCCTACGACTATCATTATCAGGATGACCTTTCTGAACACCATGGGCACAACCAGGGAAAGACTCAGATCCAAAAGCCACAGGCCTTCTTAGCAATTTGAAATTGGTTTATTATTGTCACCTGCACCAAGATGCAGTTAAAAAACCTTTTTTCTGAATGCCGTCCAATCAAATCATTCCATACGTAGGCACATCAGAGTCGTCCAAAAGGGGAAGGGGAAGTGGAAGACAGATCATAGTGTTACAGTTACAGAGAAGGTGCAGTGTAGGTGGACAAATGAAATGCAAGGGTCATGTTGGACTAGACTGAGAGATCAGAGTTCATCTTTAGAATAAGTCACTTACAGATCAGGATGACAGTGAAGTCTTATGATCAATTACTTGCACAGAGCTATAAGACATTAGTACAACCTTGGGACCACCTTGCTGATGAATACGAAGCAGTGGCTAGATGAAGCATGGTCAAATCCAAGAAATGGAAAGTTTTATAAAATATGCTTAATTAACTAGTTGGAAGCAAAGCTACAATTGCACATTTCTTTTCTTATTACAATTACTCTAATTTATGTGCATATTTATGCAATTTTTTAAAGTAATTATATTTACAGCTGATGGAAAGAACCCTGCATAATGCAGTCATAGAGCAGACTAACAAAGCTGTAGTTCAATGCAGGACAATGTAGCAATTCTTGCAGTGACAGATATTGTAAGATCTGTTTGCAGCCAATTTGAGCAGAAAAGGAGTTAACTATATAAACCAGTACTTAGCTCATCCTCTCACTACTTCTACCTCAATATTCCATACGAATCCTTATTCCGTTACAAGCAGTTTAGCCCCTTGCCTCTCAACTGTACCTAAAATGGCTGTAACCCAACTGTTGTGTCTGTGCACAATTACGTATGCAGTATATTAAATAAAAGCATGCATGCAGGAGATGGCTTTAACTAGTGTATTCATATTGCAATGAGAGAGAGAGACAGACAGACAGACAGACAGAGACAGAGAGAGCAATGTGCATGCACAGATAAAAGATCAATACATATTGTTGGGGGGGGGGGTTCATTGCTCTAAAAGAAATAGAACCATACATTACACTTCATCCCCCTTTATATTAATGCAATATAAAACTGTGTGTACAAAACATTCAATTTCCCTTTCATAAACCCATAATGCAAATAAACATGCCTTCACAATAATAGTCTAACTTAACAGTTCTAAAGGTTCAGTCTTTTGGTGGTCCTGTTACTTTCAGGGTAGCACCTCTGGACCTGTGGAGCGGTATCAGGTTTGACATGTGTCTTGCCAACGATAACGTTCTCGTTGCACCTCTGGATCTGTGGAGTGATGTCAAGTTTGGTAGATACCTTGGCTAAGTCAACCTTCTCAGTTGCCAGTGTCACAGTGCGGTCAGTGTCACTGATATGCAAGTCTTGTGACTGTAATGTGTCGATCTTGTTGGATGCCATCAACTCAGGTATGTTCTTCAGTTGAGTATTCAGTATCTGGTCCACATGACATCTCCAAGTCTGATCTTCAACATCCACCATGTACATCAGAAGTCCAGTTCTTGTAGCTATCCTACTGGGTGTCCACTTGTCTTCTCAGTAACCACGCGCTAGGATTTCCTGTCCAATCTCAAAGCTTCTTGCTGCTTCACCTGACAAATGGCTGAACAATTAATTCTGTACTTCCCTCTGTAGATCTGGTTTCAGAAGGTCTATGTGAGATCACGGATTCCTGGTCACAAACAGCACTGCAGGTGTTTGATTTGTCATTGCATGGACAGAGTTCTGATACACAAAAAAGAAGTTGTCAGGGAGGAGACAGTCTTTGCTGAGGTGGTTGACTTCATTGGTGCAACCTCCTGCCATTTTGAATGAGCATCCACAGCAATCAGAAACATGGAGTTCATGAATGGCCCAGCAATGTCAAGATATACGTTTGCCAGGGTGATGACGGCCACTCCCATAGGTGTAATACTGCCTGTAGGGGTGCCTTTTGAACTTTTTGACATCCAGAACAGTATTTGGCCAAGCCTTCAAGCTCTTTACCTATTCCTGGCCACCATACGTCACTTCAGGTGAGACTCTTCATCTCGACTGTACTCGGGTGTCCTTCATGCAGATTCTCTAACACTCTTGTATGCAGTTTAGAAGGAACCACAATACGAGATCCACACATCAGGGTTCTTTGACATACTGACCATTGGTCTTGTCTCGCAGAGAACTCTGGAAACATAGGGTTACCATGAGCTGGCCATCTTTGCATGGTGATTTCATAGACTTTTGACAATGTCAGGTCATTCCTTGTTTCCCTTTGTATTTGGAATTTATTACTGGTAACTGGTCCACCAATGCAGTGCGGAACACTTCTGCTGGGTCACAGTATGAAGACTTTTCTTCTTCAATTGCCAATAGTGGAAGACGTGACAAGCCACTGGCATTGCTGTGTTGAACTCTATGTCATAAGAGCGAGCTCCTAACAAAGGTGTTCAATGTTGTAACCAGGTACCAGTCATCACTGGAATTCACTTCTGTCACAAGTGCAGGTACGGGTGGACCCAAAAGCAGAACACAAACACATTTTGAAGCATTAACAAGAATAGAGTTTATTAGTCACAACTAGGAAAGCAGGGGAGCAAGAATTGTTCAGAGGGAGATCAAGGAGTGAGCAAAACAGAAGCGGGAATAAGTGTGGCTAGACTCGGAATTGGACTTGGAACTCGGAACATGGAATTCAGGACCTGGACATGGAACTCGGGACCCAGACATGGAACTGGGAACATGGAACTTGGGACGCAGACTTGGAACTCCGAACACCAGAAGACTGTACTTGGAACTCCAAACACCAGAAGCCTGGACTTGGAACTCCAAACACCAGAAGCCTGGACCTTTCTTAGACACAGGACATGGAACATTGAACCGGGACTCCTCCTTGGACACAGGACATGGAGCCAGGACTCTTCTTTTAGACACAGGACACAGAACACTGAGAGACAGGATTCCCCAACTCAGAGTAGTGGCAAACAGCCAGACCTACCCAGCGGAGACAAGGACATGAGGAGACAGTTCCTAAATCAGAGTGGTGGCAAAACAGCCAGACCTACTCAGTGGAGACGGAGGACACAAAGAGACGGTACCACACAACAATAGACAGTTCATACCTTGACACCAAATGGCTCCAAGTAGTGGCAAGCCCTTGACGTGGCCCAGGAACTACAGACAGCAGCTCTAGTCTCACTCCAGCAGGTTAACTTGACAGACCCGCTCCAGCGAGGTAGCTTAGCGGCTCGATCAGGCAAGGTAAATTAACAGGCTGGCTCCAGCGAGAGAGGCGACTTACTGGCACTGGCTTTGGGGAGAAGACTTCAGTAGCTCCGGTGATGTAAATTGGCTCATTGCAGCAGGGTGACTTGCTCACACTTGCTTCAGTGACATCAGATGGCAATCTAGTGCCGAGTAGCTGGAAGCCCGACACTAAATACTGCTCTTTCAGCTGAGACTCAAGTGCCTTTAATTACAGAGCCCAAGAAACATGGGGAAACAATGAATTAAGGACAACAAGGCGTCAACGGTCCTGATCGTGACACAAAGTAAATTTAAAGGGACCCAGGGAATAACCGATCAGGACTGTGACACCTTCCTGATATTGAAAGTGGACACAAGGGGTTCGTAGAGGTAGTGGTGGAACTTCTTTATTCCCCATACTAGACTAATGGCCTCTCAATTGATCTGTGCATAGTTGCGTTCTCCACTCGTCAGTGATCTTGAAGCAAATTCAATCAGGCGTTCAGATCCATCTTTCATGGTGTGTGACAAAGTGGCTCCAAAGCTATAAGGGGGATGCATCGCCTGGCAGTCTGATAGGCAGGGATGGGTCATAATGGGTGACAAGTTCTTGGGATGTTATTGGACTCTTTGTTTTCTTCGATGCTTTTTCACATCTTTCTGACCATTCCCATTTTGCTCCTGTCTATAACAGTGCGTTCAATGGATGCAGCACTGTAGCAATGTTTGGGAGAAACTGGTGGTAGTAGTTTACAAGGTCCAAATATGACCTGAGTTGTGACACATTTTCCAGTTTGGGTGCTGGTAGCATTGCTTCAATCTTCTCTTGTGACTTAAGTAAGCCATGCTTGTCAATGACACGTCCACAATATGAGATTTCATTCTTGAAAAACTCACAATTCTCTCTCTTTGTGCACAGACCATACTCACTCAGCCTGGTATTGTCACAATAGCGGGGGTATTGGGAGCAAGGGTGGACCCAAATGCAAGAAACATCTTGTGAGGTTAATTAAATTTAGTTTATTGTTCGATACCAGGAGAGCAAGGCAGGAGCAGGAGTAGCGAACTGGACAAGGACTCAGGACTACGACTAGGCTGGGACCAAGGGTCTGGGCTTGGACTCGGAATCGGCTCCCAGAGCTGGAGGAGACATGAAGAGGCTAGGGTATGGACTCCAAGCCCGAGACTGGGCAAGGACCCAGTACCTGGGTCTTGCCTCGGACTCAGACCCCAGAACCAGGTATGGACATGACATGGGCTAGGGAGAGGAGGAACATGGAAAACAGAGCCTCGGTCTCGGGAGAGCAGGTACATGGAACCTTGGACACATACACAGAACAGAGAGCTGGGACCCCTCCTTGGGTACAGGACATAGGGCCAGGACTCATGACCCTCTGCGGGGCAACAGCAAGATGGCCTGACTTACCCCACAGAGGTGAGGACAAGACAAGACAAGACCAACATGAATGGACACCGGACAGTACCTATCTAGCTCCGGTGATGGAACTAGACTGAAGTGCAGGCGGGGGCTGCAGACGACGGCTAGAGGCGAGAGGGACAGCGAAGGGTTTCAGACAAGGGGGTAGGACAGGAATCACAGACTGCCAGGGCCAGGACATGACTCAGAACTGGGAAGCCGCCAGGGCCAGGACCTGACATGGTACTTGAACGCCACCTGGGCCAGGACTTGACTTGGAACCTCCGGGTAGTGGCGAGCTCTCAACTCAGCCCGGGAACAGAAGACAGCGGTTCTTGATTCCCTCCGGCGGGTTAACTGACGGACCCACCTTGATGAGGAAACTTTGCAGGCTCACTTCGGCGAGGTAACCGGACTGGGTTGCTCTGGTGAGGAAGGGCGAATTACCAGCACTCGCTTCGGCAAAGACTAGGCTTGCTCCGGCCAGATGACATTGGCACGCCATGACTTTGCAGACGCTCCCGCACTGAACAACTGAAAGCCGGAGACTATAAACTACCGGTTCAGCCGAGTGTTAATTGCCTCTAATCACCAAAGTCAAGGGACACGGGAAAACAGGGAATCAATGGTCCGGATCATAACATAAACAAACTAAATTTAAAGGGACCCCGATCCGGACCATGACAGGTATGCATTTTACCAAGGTTCCAGAGGTGCTCTTCAAGGTAACATTGTGTTCCTGGGATGTCCTGGAGCACGGTCCATTGCTCTTTGCTGAATTGCTGGAGCTGATGCAACGCCAAAGATGAGACGTAGGGGACTTCCTGCTTGACTCCTTCTTCTGCATTTGCAGATAGGCTTGTAATAAGACAATATTCGAAAACCTCTCCCCTCCTGCCAAAGATGCAAAAATGTCTTCTATTCATGGCAGGGGATACTGCACAGTATGCACCCCTGAAATCCCCACATATGCGAACGGCTCCAGCCTTCCCTTTCTTAACCACTGAGACAATGGGTGAGATCCAATCGCTCCGCTCAACCTTGGTTAGAATTCCAGGCACCACCAAGCTCTGTATTTCAGAATCCACTTTAGGACGTAGTGTGTAAGGTACTGGGTGAGCTTCATGGAATCTTGATGTTGCTGTTTCATCCAATTCAATTCTGGCCTTCGTGCCTTTGAGTTTACCAGTCCCCTTCTCAAACACCTTTGCATTAGCATTAAGCAGCAGTGCCATTCTCTGGTTAGTGCTACCATTTGGACTGCCATTTCCTGTTGATTCCACACTGAGAGCTTTGATTCAGTGCTAGTCTAGTTGGATCTTTCTCAACCATTCACATCTGAAAAGTGCTGGCCCCTCCACTTTTCAATACAAAAATGGCTGCAGTGTTAGCTGTGAGGAGGATGCTAAGAGGATGCAGGGTGATTTGGATAGGTTAGGTGAGTGAGCAAATTCATGGCAGATGCAATTTAATGTGGATAAATGTGAAGTTATCCACTTTGGGGGCAAAAATAGGAAAACAGATTATTATCTGAATGGTGGCCGATTAGGAAAAGGGGAGGTGCAACGAGACCTGGGTGTCATTATACACCAGTCAATGAAAGTGGGCATGCAGGTACAGCAGGCGGTGAAAAAGGGGAATGGTATGCTGGCATTCATAGCGAGAGGATTTGAGTACAAAAGCAGGGAGGTACTACTGCAGTTGTACAAGGCCTTGGTGAGACCACATCTGGAGTATTGTGTGCAGTTTTGGTCCCCTAATCTGAGGAAAGACATCCTTGCCATAGAGGGAGTACAAAGAAGGTTCACCAGATTGATTCCTGGGATGGCAGGACTTTCATATGATGAAAGACTGGATCGACTAGGCTTATACTCATTGGAATTTAGAAGATTGAAGGGGATCTTATTGAAACGTATAAAATCCTAAAGGGATTGGACAGGCTAGATGCAGGAAGATTGTTCCCGATGTTGGGGAAGTCCAGAACGAGGGGTCACAGTTTGAGGATAAAGGAGAAGCCTTTTAGGAACAAGATTAGGAAAAACTTCTTCACACAGAGAGTCCTGACGAAGGGTCTCGGCCTGAAACGTCGACTGCACCTCTTCCTAGAGATGCTGCCTGGCCTGCTACGTTCACCAGCAACTTTTATGTGTGTTGCTTGAATTTCCAGCATCTGCAGATTTCCTGTTGTTCACACAGAGGGTGGTGAATCTGTGGAATTCTCTGTCACAGGAAACAGTTGAGGCCAGTTCATTGGCTATATTTAAGAGGGAGTTAGGTATGGGCCTTGTGGCTAAAGAGATCAAGGGGTATGAAGGGAAAGCTGGTACAGGGTTCTGAGTTGGATGATCAGCCATGATCATACTGAATGGCGGTGCAGGCTCGAAGGGCCGAATGGCCTACTCCTGCACCTATTTTCTATGTTTTCTATGTTTCTATCTAACTGTTGTATTTGGCCTCTATACATCACATTTATCTTCAGTTTGCCTTTGGGAGACACTTTTCTGCCTGTGTAAGTCTTTAGCATCACTAAGATCTTCTATAATGGTATCTTTGAAAACAGTCTGTTGTAGTCAGCCTCTGGAATTATGGACAAAGCTGACGCTGTATCCAGCTCCATTTTCAGTTTTACACCGGATACGTCTATTGTGATCCAGATGATTTTGTGATCTGCTTCAGTTATACTATGCAGCTCTAGGCATGACAGTTCACCTTTTTCAGACTCTATGTTGTCTGGTTCTGTTTTACATTCGGCAACTTAATGCATTTGCTTAGATTTGTTATAACCCCATCCTATTACGGCAATTTTTGGTTTGCCAATGGTAGAACATAGATTTTTATCCTCTTCAGCCTGTCAGATGATTGCATTTGTTACCTTAATGGCCAGAAGACCCATTTTATTGAACTGGAAGACCAATCCTCCTACTACATTTCAATGGTTTCCCCAAACTATATTATGTTTAAATTTAGAAAAAGTCAGAAGTGACATTTTTGATCCTTCGGTTAAATTTGAAGAGACTTGGAAACCACTTATTCAACATTTTCATATGATGTAATTTGACCTTTTTGAATCCTTCTTATTAACTTAAAATATACGAATAGAGGAGCGGAGTTGACGACATTATTGAATATGTTCGATTTAAGATAATGGTCTAGCCTTGTTTTGTTCTATTTGCCTTTTTTTGGGGTTTAGTGTTTAGTTTTTTGTTTCTTTTTGGTGTTTTTCTTTGTATTCCTTTTCTTTTAATTTCTTTTTTCTCTATGATTAATTATATCAAGTGTTTGGAAGTCTATTATACTTGTATTATTTGAAATCTTTTTTGTATATGCTTATCAACAATAAGATTACTCCAATCTTTCTGTATCAACATTGTTATTCTGTTTATAATTTTGGAAAATTAATAAAAAGATTTAAAAAGAAAGAAAGGAAGATCTGCGTTTGAGAATTTTCACTCGGTTATGCTTTTTGTCTGCCTTGCACATTTTTTCTGTGTGACCTTGTGTGTGACACTTTCTGCAGTCTTTTCTTTGAACCAACAGTCATTTGCATTATGGGAAGATTTGCCACATCAATAACATATTTGGTTTTTTGCACCATTCAGGGATATTTTGTGCATTTCACATTCTAATCTCCTTTTGTGTAGTTCTACTGCACCCTTTGCTGGAGTCTCTAATAATATTGCAATGGTCAAACCCTGTTCTAAGGGTAGGTCTCTTTCGGACAGTAGCCTCTGTTGAGTGCTTTGACTATGCATGCCACATACAAGCCTGTCCCTTAATGTATCAGGAATTCCATCTCTAAAGTGACACAACTGAGAAAGTTTGTACAGTTCTGCAATGCATTCAGAAATGCTTTCATTTTTTCCAGCATCTGCAGATTTTCTCTTGTTTGCTTTCATCTTTTGACTGATTCCCTTTGTAAAATCTAAATCTCTCAGCTACTACCAGCAGTTTAGGGCTCAAGTGGTTTTGTAAAACTGCAACAATTTCGCCAACTGTGCTGCTTGTTGGCTTTGCAGGGGTTACTGGGTTGCATAAGAGCTGTACATCCTTACACTCATCAATTAAAAAAGCATAGGGACATTACTTTGCTCTTCCATATTGTTCACATTACAACACAGATCAACCTTATTAATAGACGACTCCCAGCTGTCATTGGCACTATGAAATTCATCAACTTTCCTGACTGAAGCCACCACCATCTTGATTTTACTTTAAATTCAGCACGTCTTTCACTGTTACTCATGGGTCCTTTGGCTTCCTCGCACTGTTTAACTCTTGCTGTTTGGTGCAGTTCGTGATATTTTCTGACATTCAGGTTGGTACTAGTCACCAATTTGTTATGTCTGTGCACAACTACATATGTATTAAAATAAAGGCACACGCGCTGGAGATGACTTTAACTGGTGTATTCACATTGCAATGAGAGAGAGAGAGAGCAATGCACATGCATAGACAACAGCGCAAGCACAGACAACGAATCAATATGTAGTTCTAAGGGGGAGGGGGTCATTTCTGTATAAGAAATAGATCCATACATTACACCAACTGGTAAGACAAAAGACTAAGTGACTTAATACGATTTTTCTGCTGCCTCACAACTCATTAGTGGGTTTACCCTTTCCTGAGTTCACTTATCAGCTACTTTATAAAGACCCTGTTTGGAGAGCAGCATTGAAAAATTTACCTTAATCTGTACATATGACCTAATATCAGGTTCAGAAATTATATTCAGAAATGAAGAGCTACTGAACTCATCACCTCATGGCCAATACACTAAATGTTCCAGCAGCTACTAATCCAAGAAGAGCCTTGGCCCGAAATGTCAACTGTTTATTCATTTCCATGGATGCTGTCTGCCCTGCTGAGTTCCTCCAGCACTCCATGTGTGTTGTATTAAAACCTATCCCTTCTTCTAACCCTCCATCTATGTGACAGGGTTCTCAGCAGAAGGTTCAAACTGAACTGAATTTAACAGAAGCAGTCACAACAGATTATAGTCAACATGAACGTTGTTAGGAAATCAGGACAAGAAAACAAACTAACTATTCTACTCAGCAATTGTGTAAGCACACCTTTAATGCTGATATCCCATCTCCCTGGATATGACCAGCATGAAACATTAGAACACTAGAAAGTTTTTGACAAGAACAGGCCATTCAACCCAACAAAGCTAGCCAAATTCCTATTCACATAGTGTGTTGAAATAACTATCGAGTTTGGATTTGAGTACTACTCTCAACTAGAGAACTAGGTAGTTTGTTCCATGTGTCCACAACTCACTTTGTAAAGAAATGCTTCCTGATGTTAGTCTGAAAGCTCCCTTTAACCAGTCTCCCCCTATGGCCCCGTGTCCTTATTGATGGATTAATTTTGAAGTAGCAGCTGGCATCTACCTTACTTACACCCTCAAAGATTTTGAACGCTTCGCTCATGTCTCCTCTCATTCTAAATCTACTTAGGCTAAAAGAAAATTAATACTTTCAATCTTTGTTCATATTTCATACCCTGCAGACCTGGAATGAGCCTCACCACCCTTCTCTGAACTCTCTCCAATGTCTTCACATCCCTCACAAAATATGGAGACCAAAATTGTACAAAGTACATAGTGTGGCCTCAGACACACATTATAAAAGCTTAAGGAGAACGTCTCTAGACTTGAACTCCACTGTGAGTATTATATAGCCCAACATTCTATTAGCCTTCCTAATCACTTTTGCGCATTGTCTAGATGTTGATAGTGATGAGTCTACCAGGATGCCCAAATCCTTCTCATTCAGTGCACTATCTAACTCAAGACCCCCCATTTATATCTAATATTTCTACTTCTTGTATGTAATATTTTACATTTACTTACATTAAAGTTCATCTGCTGTTTATCTGCCCACATCTGGGATTTGTTTAGATGTAACTGTATTGATTCTGCTGCCTGAATATTTTCAGCCCATCCCCCTAAATTTGTGTCATCTGCAAACTTTACTAGTTTATTTCTTATGTGCTTATCCAAATCATTAATATAATTAAAATCAGCTGTGCCCCAAAACTGATCACTGCGGAACCCCACTTTTATCATTTTCTTGGTGTGAAAATGATCCTCTCACCATAACGTATTGTTTTCTACTTTTGAGCCAATTCTGCAACCATTCGTACACCTTACCCTGAATCCTTACCTTGTGTAATTTGATTATTAACTTCTTTTGAGGTCCCTTGTCAAAAGCCTTCTGAAAGTCCACGTAAATTATATTAACAAATCTATTGTTATCATAAATCTTAGTTACCTCTTCATAGAACTCCAGCATATTAGTAAAACCTGATTTCACCTTTCTGAACCCATGCTGGCTTTCTGTTAACAACCCTGTTCTTATCATCAGTTTTTACATCTCATTTTTTATTAATGTTTCCATCATCTTACCTACGATACACATTAAGCTTGCTGGTCAATAGTTACCAGCATCGGTGCAGTCACCCTTCTTATATACTGGGGCAATGTTGGTGCATTTCCGGTCTTTAGGCATTTCACAAGTCCTCACTGACTTTTGAAAAAATACATGTCAGGGGTTTGTATATATAATCACAGACCTCTTTAAACATCCTTGGATATATGTTTTCCGGCTTTGGAGATTTATTAACTTTCAGCCTTTTCAGCTGAAACAGGATCTCACTTTCTAAGATTTCTAAGTCACTTCCAACAACTTTATTTTCCTTACATTAACTGGCATATTGCTAACATCTTCACAGCAAAATATGAGTTAAGAGTATTCACTAAGTCCTTCTCTGCATAATTTAACACCCCACTATTATTCCTAATACACTTAACTTCCTCCTTCACTTTTCTTTTACCACTAAAGTATTGAAAAAATCTCTTGGGGTCAGTCTTAGCATTATCAGCAATATCCTTCTCAGCCTGCCTTTTGGAAATCCAAATATCCCTCTGGACTATAGTTCTCATATTTTCATATGCCCTACAATTAATGTCATTACTATTTTTTCTGTATTCCTTATATAGCTGTCTTTTCTTCAGTAATTTTACGTATATCTTTATTCATCCATGTAGTTGATCTATTGTTTTTATTGCTTCTCCTGACCTTGGGTATGAATATTTCCTGCACTGCCTGTACTATCTCTTTAAGTCAACCCCATTGTTCCTCAACTGATTCAACTAATTTATATTTTCATCCCAGACACTTCAATACAACTTTTATTAAAATCTTACCAGTGGAAAGCTATCCAAAAAAAGCAAAACATGGAAGGAATTCCAGATAAAGGAATAATTCTATTTTGTCACTTACCTTGATAGCATGGCCTCATTTTGATGTGCATTACCTGCAGGTGTCAGATACTTAATACTGCATTATATCCACCATTCGTAAAATGGCAATTCAACATAACTTGACCCAAGAAACACTGTCACACTGCAGACAGTATGTAACAAAACAAACAAAAGTCTTTTTCTAAGTGATCTAATTGCTGGACTAATTGAATGTGTGTAATTCTAGTGGTTCATGAAGTTGCTGCTTGTTTAATAAATGAGCCATGTTTATTTGAAAGTGTTCATGACATTTTTTGAACAAGATAAGGTGTATCAGTGTTATTGACGAGGAAACACTGGTGTGGAAAAAATGTGCTTCAGATTTCTTTAACTGTGCGCCTTATTTCTTGTTAAATGCAGAGTTTACAAAAATTCTCCACAGGCTTCCACTGAGCTTGATAATAATTCACATTCGCACTTGTTCAGGAATTAACACTGAGACCTAATATATACCGCACATCCATAGAGAGCCATTCTGAAACTTTCTAACATCTGGGTAAGGAGTTCTAATGGCTCTGCAACAATATTTTTTATAAATTGCAAAAAACAGATTAGCTTATGGGTAAGGGGAGGTGAAAATTCTGCCAAAGTAATTGTTCGGGTATTGGATTTTTCATTTATTATCAGTAACTTACATTCTGGGAAGGAGCAGAACAATAAGTGTGATCTATGGGATTTGGCAGTTCCATGCAGCAATGGAAATCTTTACAACCTTTGTCAAAACATGAAACGAGAAAATAAAGTGCCAGAAGTGGGGTGAGAATGATTGCCCTTGATCTCAAGACAGCAGTTGATGGAGTGCGGCAAAAAGTTTCTCTGATAAATCTGAAGTCAATGAGTATCAAATCTCCGAGTCATGATCGGCGCAAAAGAACATGGTTGAGGTTAGTCCTCAGAGCCGTAGGACATTGCTGCAAGATTTCCTCAGGGCTGTGTCTTCATTGCTTCATCAATGGTCTTCCATCTATCACAAGGTCAAAAGATGTTCATTGATGACTGCAAAATATACAAGTTCATTCGCACCTCAGAAAACAGGGCAATCCAAGCCTCTGTGCAGCAAGATCCAGGCAACATTCAAACATGGCAAGAAATATTGTGCCCCAAGATTCCCAGGCAATGCTCAATTCCAGCATGAGAGAATCCAACCAACAAAGCTTGATATTTTGTCCCATTCACTATTGACCAAACCTTATCATCCTAAGGGGTCTCCATTGGTCAGAAACTGAACTGAACCTGCTACAATAAAAGAGGAAAGTGGCTCATCTCCTGAAACATTAATTCTTCTGGCCATATACAAGGCACAAATCCAGGCTTAGGTGGAATACCCTCTATTGACTTGGATAGGTGCATGAAGAAACTTGCTGTCATCCAGGACAAACCAATAACTTGATTAGCATTCCATCTTCTAACCTATACTTTCAATTCCTTCATTACCGACACACAGCGCCGTGTATACCACCAACAAAATGTACTGCAGCTAGTCACCTAGCTTACTCAGAGCCTACAGAGCTGAGGTCTGGAGGTTTGGCTGGCTGCTCACGGTGCAGAACCTACTCTTTCCTTGGCATTACAGGGACTGCAAAGAAAAGAGCCACCAGGACTGTCACAGAGGCTGTTGGCTGTGGATCAAGAGGTGTGAGCCATGGACCAATGCTACTGGGACACAAGCCAAGGCCTGATAAACTCTGGCTGGACAAGAGTGTCTGATGTTGAAAGACCCAAAACATCCGATGACCCCAAGTTACATCATTGACGATGTATCTCACAGCATTGACAGCACATACCAAACATGCAGAGAGAAGCCAACAGTAAGTTGACCTCTATCATATATGACCTATGTGCCTTCGTAATAGATAATGTTTGTTGGAATAAGTATTTAATATTGCCCCACATAATATCAGTCCTTGATGTTGATTTACTTGTTTCTATTTATACTGTATTATCAGAGTTAAAAATCTGAGTAGGCTGAAAGTAAGCTACTATTTTAAATGAAATCATTTTCTCCTTTAATGCCATACCCCTTCTTGATTCACACAGCACCCTCACTTGGAAATAATTAGTTCATCATTAATGAATCCAAATCCTGGAACTATCCATTAAAAATCTCTGCAAACACTTTCAATCTCACCACCATCTCCTGGAGGACAACAAGGAACGGGCAGGAAAATTGGCCTTGCCAGTAATGCCACATGCTGGAAAAGGAAATGAACCAAAGTGTAGTTTGGGCAAAGGTAAGTAAATGTTATTTACTTATTGTTAAAAGTGAAAGAGCCCTAAAATTATACCTATCTTAAATGGAAGCATACCTGACGTGTTGGGAATTACTGGTAATAAAATTAATTCCTCATTAATGCTTTTAACTACTATAAAAATAAAGTAATTCAATATTAAGATATGATTGAGTATACATTATACATTAACTAATGGAAAAGTACAATAGCGTTTGTCTTGGCTTGTCTGGTATAAATATTTTCTCACTGTTAATTAATGTTTTGTTCCAATTAGTGCTTCTCTCAGAACAATGATTCTCTCAGAAGGGCAGTGTACAACAAGTTTAGGAGTGACTAAAGGACAATAGCCAAATTTGCATTCTGAAAAGATAAAACACCAAGCAACTGCAGACATCTTACACATATGGTTTTAAAGGACTGTCCCAGAAATTCTATAGGAAACAGTATTGAAATGCACTTGCTGTTACTATCTTATCTAAGAATGCAAAGTGACACTAGCATGGTACTCCTTGCAAACCTGACCCTCTCAACAGACATTGGATGTGCACAGGGGTGTCAATTGGTGAGCAGTATTATCCCTACACAATCCTATTTAATATGGGCACATTCTCCAATTCTGGGACTGGACTCATGGACTATGAAACTTTCAGTCTAAATATTCACACTATTTTTCAAAGCAAGGTAACAGTATTGATTGGTAGTTTGGCAGCATGGTGGGGATGGGGAGTAGGTGGTCTGCTATGACTGCCAAGGATGCCTGCTTCAGTGCTCACCTCAATGGCCTCATATCCCTGTAGTCACTGGCAGCACACCAGCTAGCCAGATACTTGCAAGCCCAGCGAGATCTCAGTTCATTGTCTCCCACATCATCACCAACTTTATCCGCTCAAGGGATCTCCCATCCACTGCTACCAACCTTATAGTTCCCTCACCCGCACTTCGCATTTCTACCTCCTACCGAAGATCCACAAACCTACCTGTCCTGGTAGACCTATTGTCTCAGCTTGCTCCTGCCCCACCGAACTCATTTCTGCATACCTTGACACTGTTTTATCCCTCCTTGTTCAATCCCTTCCTACCTATGTTCGTGACACTTCTCATGCTCTTAAACTCTTCAATGATTTTAAGTTCCCTGGCCCCCACTGCTTTATTTTCAACATGGATGTCCAGTCCCTATATACTTCCATCCCCCATCAGGAAGGTCTCAAAGCTCTACGCTTCTTTTTGGATTCCAGACCTAACCAGTTCCACCACTCTACCACCACTCTGCTCCGTCTAGCGGAATTAGTCCTTACTCTTAATAATTTCTCCTTTGGCTCCTCCCACTTCCTCCAAACTAAAGGTGTAGCTACGGGCACCCGTATGGGTCCTAGCTATGCCTACCTTTTTGTTGGCTTTGTGGAACAATCTAGGTTCCAAACCTATTCTGTTATCTGTCCCCCACTTTTCCTTCGCTACATCGACGACTGCATTGGCGCTGCTTTCTGCATGCATGCTGAGCTCGTTAACTTCATTAACTTTTCCTCCAACTTTCACCCTGCCCTCAAGTTTACCTGGTCTATTTCTGACACCTCCCTCCCCTTTCTAGATCTTTCTGTCTCTGTCTCTGGAGACAGCTTATCTACTGATGTCTACTATATGCCTACTGACTTTCACAGCTATCTGGACTATTCCTCTTCTCACCCTGTCTCTTGCAAAAATGCCATCCCCTTCTCGCAATTCCTCCGTCTCCGCCGCATCTGCTCTCAGGATGAGGCTTTTCATTCCAGGACGAGGGAGATGTCCTCCTTTTTTAAAGAAAGGGGCTTCCCTTCCTCCACCATCAACTCTGCTCTCAAATGCATCTCTCCCATTTCACTCAAACCTGCTCTCACCCTATTCTCCCACCACTCCACCAGGAATAGGGTTCCCCCTGTCCTCACCTACCACCCCACCAGCCTCTGGGTCCAACATATAATTCTCCGTAACTTCTGCCACCTCCAACGGGATCCCACCACTAAGTGCATCTTTCCCTCCCCCCCCTTTCTGCTTTCCGCAGGGATCGCTCCCTACGCGATTCTCTTGTCCATTCGTTCCCCCCATCCCTCCCCACTGATCTCTCTCCTGGCACTTATCCTTGTAAGCAGAACAAGTGCTACACATGCCCTTATACTTCCTCCCTTACCACTATTCAGGGCCCCAGACAGTCCTTCCAGGTGAGGCAACACTTCACCTGTGAGTCGGCTGGGGTGATATCATGCGTCCGGTGCTCCCGATGTGGCCTTCTATATATTGGCGAGACCCGACACAGACTGGGAGACTGCTTTGCTGAACACCTACGCTCTGTCCGCCAGAGAAAGCAGGATCTCCCAGTGGCCACACATTTTAATTCCACGTCCTATTCCCATTCTGATATGTCTATCCACGGCCTCCTCTACTGTAAAGATGAAGCCACACTCAGGTTGGAGGAACAACACCTTATATTCCATCTGGGTAGCCTCCAACCTGATGGCATGAACATTGACTTCTCAAACTTCCGCTACTGCCCCAACTCTCCCTTGTACCCCATCCGTTATTTATTTATATACACGCATTCTTTTTCGCTCTCTCCTTTTTCTCCCTCTGTCCCTCTCACTATATCCCTTGCCCATCCTCTGGGTTTTTCCTCCCCTCCCCCTTTTCTTTCTCCCTAGGCCTCCTGTCCCATGATCCTCTCATATCCCTTTTGCCAATCACCTGTCCAGCTCTTGGCTCCATCCCTCCCCCTCCTGTCTTCTCCTATCATTTTGTATCTCCCCCTCCCCCTCCCACTTTCAAATCTCTTATTCACTCTTCCTTCAGTTAGTCCTGACGAAGGGTCTCGGCCTGAAACGTCGACTGTACCTCTTCCTAGAGATGCTGCCTGGCCTGCTGCGTTCACCAGCAAATTTGATGTGCGTTGTCTAAGTTTATACAAGTCTTTGCTGTTCACTTGTATTCTCTGCACTGTTAAACTCCAAATGTATCAGTAACATATGATGCATTAAACATTATTTGCAGTAAATTCATTCTCCTTCACAGCCACATATCAAACAAATGCAGGGCTCAAATGCAGCTTTAACCTGAATTTTCAAGTGCAATGGAATTTCTAGACCATGGTAGTGTACGTTGAAATGTCTTTTCATGGTCTTAATGTTCCCAAATACAGGAGTTTGCAGTTGAGAAAAATTCTATGGAGATACAAGTGACTACAGATGCTGGAATTTCAGGTAAGCTACACTCCTTCTAGTGTCTTTTACTCTCCTCCTGGTCTACTTAACTCCTCCTACCCTGCATGCATCATCCCCAGCCTCCTATCACCCAGTATCTTTCTCTTCTTCTACCTACTCAATCTACCCATTGCCAAACACATTGTTCCCACTGGGTCCCCTACCAAAATTGTTCCTATCCTTTCCGGGCGGCACCTAATTAATTAGCTTGTTTATTTCAGCTTTCTTCTTAAAGGTGTGCTGGGTGTGTCCCGGCTACCACTGCACCCCTGCATGCTTCGTGGCAATGTATCAGAGATTGCGGACCACTGCTTTATTGGGTTCAGAAGGTTGGTGATCTTCTGCTGCTGTAGTCTATCGACTTCCAGTTTTAACATGCTGTGCATTCAGAGATGCTCTTCTGCAAACCACTGTTGTAACATGTGGTTATTAGAGTTACTGTCACCTTCTTGTAAGCATGATCCAGTCCGGAAAATCTCCTCTGACCTTTATCATTAAAGAGGCATTTTTGCCCGCAGAACTGTTACTCATTATTTTTGCACCATTCTCTGTAAACTCTAGAGACTGCTGTGCATGAAAATCCCAGGAGATCAACCATTTCTGAGATACTCAAACCACCCCATCTGGCACCAACAATAATTCCATGGTCAAAGTCACTTGGATTACATTTCTCCTCTATTCTGATGTTTGTTCTGAACAACAACTGAATCTCTTGACCATATCTGCATGTTTTTATGCATTGAGTTGCTGCCACATGATTGGCTGATTATATATTTGTATCAATGAGCAGGTGTGCAGGTGTACCTAATAAAATGGCTACCGAGGGTATATTACCTGTGTACTTGTATAATGTTTAATGAAATGAGCATTGCCTCATACTGCCCTACATAAGACCAATGTTTTATTTTGATTTCTTATTTCAGTTTACACAATATTATGACAGTTAAAAATTAGGGAAACTGAAAATAAGCTATTATTCAAAAAGAAAGGTTTTTCCCTTTAAATATATTAGCACTGCATTGCCAATCTTGTGATTAGAAAAACTGAACTGAACCTTTTCAACTTCAACAAAATGAAATTCAACTTCATTAAATAGTCCAAATGGATATTAACAAATTGAGCATTTGTTCTACACCCGTTTGATTTTCCAGTCTACCAACATCATTAACAATAGGAATAACCTGCCACCGCACAATTTATTGCTATGCCAGTGTTGAAATTCACCTTCATAGGAAAATATTTGACATGCAGGCAAAGATTGATAGATCCATTTAATGAAGTAAATAAAATTTCAATAATAGATCTGGAATTAAAATTTAAAACTGCATCAGTTACATCAGACAGGAAGGTGCGAGATGCAAGGTTTCCAATGTGCTTAGATTTATTCTGGCAGATAGGCAAGTCTACACACCCAGCATCATCAATTCAAACAATATTTTATCCCCTGTGCATAATTTCTATCCAGCCACCCGGACACTCTACTTGGACAGAAGGATATTTGCAGATGCTCTGCTTACGATGGCAAGATAAATCATGTGTTCAAGGTGAGGGATAGAGTTGGAGTCTTTTCACTCTACAATGAAATGTCACTGTTCTGACCGACAGAACATAGAGGCACCTTGATGAACTCACACAACCCCAGACGACCCTGAGTCTGACTTCAGAGTGCCCTTCAAGAGGGTGCACCCAGGGAAAGCGTTTGGCCGAGCTGGTGGACTCAACGGAGTGCTGAAGGCCTCTGCCAATTAACTTGCTGGAGTGTTCACTGAACACTTCACCCTCTCACATTGGCAGCATGTGACACCCACCTGCTTCAAACAGGCATCAGTCATACTGGTGCCTAAGAAGAGTGTGGGGTAATCTGCCTCAATGATTATCATGCAGTTGCACTTGCATCCACTGTGATGAAGTGCTTTGAGAGGTTGGTCATGAAGCACATCAACTCTTGCCTGAGGAGTGGCCTGGGTCCGCTCCAATTTACCTACTTGCACAGCAGTTCAAAAGGAGCTGCCACTTCACTGAACTCTGAAACGTGAACAATGAAGATGCATACCAGTACATCAGGATGCTCTTCATCGACTACTGCTCAACATTCAACACTATCATACTCTCAAAACTAATCAATAAGCTCAAAGGCTTAGGCCTCAATACTACCCCGTGTAGCTGGATCCTCAATTTCCTTACTTGCAGACCCCAGATAGTATGAATTGGCAATATCTCCTCCACTATCAGCATCTGAACACGTGCACCACAAGGCTGTGTGCTTAGACCCTGCTCTACTCGCTTTATACATGTGATTACGTGACTACCTACAGCTCCAATGCCATATTTAAATCTGCTGACTACACCACTGTTGTTGTCTGAATCAAAGGTGGTGATGAATCAGCATGTAGGAGGGAGAGTGAAAATTAGGTTGAATGTTGCCACAACAACAACCTCTCACTCAACGTCAGCAAAGCCAAAAAGTTGATTGTTGTCTACAGGAAGAAGAAGCCAGAGGTCCATAAACCAGTCCTCAGTGGGGAATCAGAAGTGGAGAGGGTCACTCCTCTCCTGGTGTTACTATATCAGAGAATCTATTCTGGGACTCGCATGGCAGTGCCCTCTCAAGGAAGGCGTGACAGCACCTCTACTTTCTTAGAGGTTTGTGTAGATTTAACATATCATCCAAAAGTTTGACAAACTTCTATAGATGCACATTAGAGTATTGTGACTGGTTGCATCATGGCCTGGTATGGAAACATCAATTCCCAGGAACAAAAAACTGGGGGATACAGCCCAGCCCGTCACAAGCAAAGCCCTCCTCACCATGAAGCAAATTTACAAGGAATGCTGTCACAAGACTTCCGAGAGGACCACAACATCGTAGGAGTTTGGAGGCTTGCGTACCTCAATGACCTGAAGAGCTATGTTGGCAGGAGTCAGGGTTTCATGCTTTGGCTCATAGTAGGGTCGTCCATGCAAACAGGTCAAAGAGTGGATGCCAGACTAAGAGTAATCCACCGGTCCTCCAGGTTCCAGGGGTTTCAGCTCATCGCTAACAACCCTGACTGGTAAAACAGAATTGTTACAGAAACAGCAATGAAGAACTCTTCTACATCTGTGTATTCTTGAGTCTCCGCCCATAACTTGCATGACTGACAATAATGAAAATTGAGCTACAGATGAAGGTAGCCAGAGATGGAGGAGCTTCATTGCCACCCTAAATGCCAGCAGCATAATGGGCAGTAAGTACGTAAGCTGCCACAAGAAAGCAGCATTCATCATCAAGGACTGCCAGCATCTAGGCCATGTTCTCTTTTTGCTACTACCTTCAGGCAGGAAGTACAGGAGCCTTAGGTCCCACACTACCATATTCATATACAGTTAATACCCTACAACCATCAGGGTCCGGAACCATAACTTCACTCACCTCACCTTCAAGGACCCCACAGCTCATGTTCTCAGTATTACATATTTACATTATTATTATTATTGTCATTCATTTTTTTCTCAGCTCAAGCTGGCAAAACCTGAGGTATGGGCATAGCTAAGCACACTCATTTCTCAATTGCTATGAACTTTCAGACTATTATTTGCACAGTTTGTCTTCTTTTGCATACTGGTCGTTTGTCAGTCTCTTGTTTATGTATCGCTTTTCATAAATTCCATTGTATTTCATAAATTCTATTGTATTTCTTTACCGTAAATGGGTGCAAGAAATTGAATCTCAAGGTGGTGTATAGTGACACACATCCCTGGGTAATAAATTTACTTTGACCTTCGTATTTCTTCATGTTCTCATAGGACTTCGATTATCAGGATGTAAGGAGGCCATTTAAGACTGCACTTTCAGTAACACATTTAAGATGGCCAGCAGGAGTCAGGAGGGCAATGAGTGTTACTTCAAACCTAATCCTGGGTCAAACAATTCATCACTTATATTCATGAAATCAAGTTTATACAGTCTCCTAAGAATATAATTGAAAGTGTACGGTGCAATTCTAATGTTCTAATTGTACTGCTATGGCACATGATTTCACACTGTAGGTATTATCCCTGAGCGATTTCAAGCGCACCATTTTGTACTGAGAGACAATGGACAGTAATTGCAATGGTCAAGTGCTTGATCTGAAACATCTCGGCGATTCAGCCTTGTGCAACCATATCGAATGCTTTTTGAAGTGAAGAAATTGACACGTGAATGATGATTCTTTTAAAGAAACAAGTAGTATCTGAAAATATGCGAAGAAAACTATTTTCATAAATTGTAACATAATTATTGATTAGTTGTCTTTGATCTTTAAACATTTTGAAATTATCAGTGGTGCTATTAGTGCTACCCTGGAAAGTATAATTTTCGGTCCAGATAGGTACATTCTAAGTATCAAAGAAAACTTTTTAAGGTAAGCTATTGGTTCAGCTTTATAAGGAACTGGGAATTTAATTAATCCATTATCAGCAGGATTCCAGCCCTTAGCTTTGCATTTCTTTGAGTTTTAATTTCCCAATGAATCAAATCAAAGCTAAAACTAAAACATACATCAGTTGGAGAATTCCGTTCATTTAGAAAACTGGATGAGTAATTGTTTTAACCAATTTTCTTCTAGTGTCAGAATATATATGATTAAACCCTTTGGAAGTTGTTTTTCAGATTATTTGCTAATTTGTGATCTGAAACGTGTGTGTCTTCCACTGAACAACAGTAAAACCAGAGTTGTATTTCCACCAGATTTCTTGAATCATTCAGAAATTTCAAAGCCCAACGTCCTTCTGTCTCAGAAGATCGTGAGTAACTTTATTCATCTTTGCACATATATCGCGACAGGAGCATGAAGTGAACGTGGAAGTGTGAGGATGTAATTGCTCTATAGAACATACATTTATGTGTATGTGCAACCTAAACATGTTGGGCAGACCGAACGCACAGGTCCGCCTGTGAAATGGAGGAGGCCTGTTTCTGCTTCCATTTCTTTGGCTCAGTTTGCACCACGTGACCACACAACTGGAGTCAATAGGGTAATGGAAAGATGCGGGAGCTGGCACCCTGCACTAGTCGACTCTGTTGTGGTGGCTAATATTTTCACGACTTCAGAGGGCAAACGATCAATTTCAAGTTCAACATTAAGATTCATTAAATGATGGCAGCTCATGGTTCATCACTTAAGGCTACAGAATGGAGTCCATTTAAAATCCTGCTCAAGAATGCTTTCTGTTTATAAATTGTAACCTGCATTTATCTCATGCCCCTCCCACAAAAGAGCAAGTGAGAGCCTGGCCATTTCAATTCACTGAATTGGAAAATATTGTAGACATGGAAATAAATAAGCTGGTGTGCAGAGCTATTCAGACACAGATGGATTTATGGATGACTATGCTTCATTAGCGTTCCAGTGCATATGTTACACACTTGAAGTCGAACATTATTAGTACACAGTTTTGTTATTTTTGAATCAATTACACTTTCAGCTAAATGGAAAGCTATATTTCCAATAACAGCCAAGATCTGTGAAAGAGTCAGAAAGTTTTTATTTAAATTTGCTGTTTAATTTTGCATTGTTCATTCATTTTGCAATATATCAATGCTCAGACTTTATAAATGCAGCAATCACTATAATATATTCAGATGGTATCTGTGTAATTTGAGCCTCTGTGCTTTTTTGGAAGTTGCCATGAACTCTGGAAATACTAATTTCATAAAATTGGTATTAAAAATCAAAAGGCACTTTTTGAAGGTGTTTTATATGATAGGGAGAAAGAAGCTTATTTTCTACATATGGCTTAAACTACTGTTTTTTTTACAGTAAATTATTCCCAGTAACATAATGGACTTGATCTGAAGCAGTTCTGAATAAGGAGAAATAAATGCAAACAGACCCACAACAAAGTAGCTCATTAATAATTTCCAAAAATTATATTGACACAAAAATCATGTGTGCCAACGCTCTACTGATACTGCTGAGATTAAGTAAATGTGGGTCAGATCTTCAAAGGACTGTTAACATTTATAAATACATGTACTGTATTCTGAAACTTTATAAAACACACGTACTGTGATCACAATATTTTTACATCACAAGATCCATTTTTTTCATGTGTAGAGCAGTGAACAAAGTATTAAAAATATTGTGACATCCTTGATCATTTGAAGCATTTATTGTCTGGAGGGTTAAGACAATGACTACTGCAGAGAGTATATAACAAGTAAACTAAGAGCAGTTATTTCAGTCTTGAACATGGTAACATATTCAAAAATAGAATAACTCCAACTCTTTGATGATGCCAAATCCAGCAAACACAACTTATACTGCAAATTATAAGCTGAAATAGATAATGTAAGAGCACAAAAAAATACAACTTTATGGAAGAGCTCTGGGACTATTTAATGGACTCATTAGATGGATTATGATATCAGATATAAAGAAGATATTAGCACAGAGAGGCCCCAGGTTACATTCTCCATCCCCAGAGACTAAGAGAAGCAGTAACAACAGCTTAAGCTAGACGCCATCCTCACTCCTTCAGAGAAAGCTCAGCTGGATTGTATCTGCATTTATTCTCATATTTGCTATTTCTACAAGCATTGAACAAAACATGTAGTGAAATTAAATAATGAGAAACAATATTGTTGAAGTTTCACTGGGTATCAGTCATTCTTGGCTGTAAACTAACATGCTAACTGAGAGAGAGAATAGCAAAAATCCATTAATAAATCAAAAATAAGTTTAAATTCTGGAATAAATATAAAGTTAAATTGTGAAACATATATTTATATAATGCCTTTAACCTGATAAAATGCTCCCAGTACCTTCAAAAGCATTATCAAACACAGCATCTGTTTTGAAACGTACAAACGTATATGAAAACACAAGAATATACAAGCAAAATTGAGTCAATTGTTGGCAAATGGGTCAGCAACTAGTGAGTAAAGGAACAAAGCTATGGAGAGATTTCAAAACAAAGATGACCATTTCAAAATCAAATTGGTGTTTGAAAAGCAGCCATTACAGTTCACATGAGTAATAGGTGAACAGGGCCAGGTATGAGTTGGGAGACAAGGAGCAGAGTTTTAGATGAGAAATTTTTGAAACAGGCCAGGAAGGAGTGAAATAGAATGATTCATTTTAAAGCTAGCAAAGGCACTCATGAGCACATTACAAAGAGAGGAACAGAGACGGAGTGGCAGGGGCATTGTTTTGTAAAGAAATAGGAGGTATTGGTAGTCAAAAATGTTTATTGTGGCAGTCAGTCATCAAGTGAAAGAGAAAGCATGGTATAAAATGTTACAATAATTACATAATCACATGGTACCGTTATTAAAGTGATAGTGACCTATCATCCTTAAAAAACTCTGAAACTTTTAAAGCCTTTGCTCCCAACAGCTAAATTTGGTATAAAGTATGATACCAAGGTGTTCAGTTTCAACTGAAGGCAGTTGCTAAAATAATTGGGAACTAACTTGCAGTAAAGACTGTTGTCAGTGACAATAGGCTTCCCCAAGTTTAGATGGAAGAAAAAGTTTGCCAGTCCTGTACCATAGGCCCTAAAATTTAAAGGACATACAGTACAGGAGGGGCAAACTTTTTTGACCATGGAAGGATTGAAAGAGATAGTGGTGAGTTTGCATGGGATGACTTTAATGTGCATGGATAACCTGACATTGTATTTGTAAATGATGTTGCTGTTACTTCACAAAGTCAAAAAATCGAGGGAAAGGATGCATACAGAGTTTCAACAGGGTGTTAGGATAATTGATGGGTCAGAGGAAATTCAGGGAATCTTTGTATAAAAATGTGCATCAACTAAAAGCAGGAGAAATTAATGTTTTTTTTCCCAAACAAAATCACAAAAAAAGCAGAATTTAAATGATTGACTACTGAGGGTTCAATTGCATTATGGAAGCAGAAAAGTAGCAGCAAATCACAGTACACTAGTTTCAATGCTTAGTATTTGGATATAAATATCAAAAAGTCTGAACTTACGTACAGCTGCACAATGTACAATCGTTGAAGAAAATTTCCAAATTATAGCAGAAAGAGAAACGTCAAGCAGTTAGATCCAGCAAGTGAAATTACCAAGAGAGATGGTACAGAAGGGAAGACAGCCTGCAACAACACAAGAAAAATTGGATGAGTTTCAGGGAAATTAACTGTTTGTGTTTATATAGTGCCTTGAATTTAGCAAAACTAACATAAAACAATATTTCACAATAAGCCACAGGGAGAAATTAGAAAATTGTCAGAAGGGTATGTTTAAGCTCCCTCTTAAGATCTGTTAACATATCCAAAAGAGAGTCAATGATTTCTCTGTAATTCAGAGCATGTGATGGTAAGACCAGCAATATTAATGATTTTGGGAACAGAAAAATAAGTATAGACATTATTTTAAGACAATATGCCCACTAGCTATTTGGTAGAATGTAAGTACATGTTTATAAAATAGAACTAATAATATAGAAACATATCCAGTTCCAGTGCCCACCTTCCCATCCCACTACAACTGCACCTCAGCCTATTCCTACACTTTTCCTCCACCAACCCACTGTTATTCCCAAAAGCTAAATTTCAAATGAAACTACATTTACTGCTGAACATGACAGAAATTGATGGACTATCACTGTTTACATCAGTGATTCTTCGCACAAAAATAGAACTGATTGAAAGGGCAGATAAGTGCTCCTTGTAAAATAGTTGGTAGATAAATTTAAATAGATATTGTGTGAAGTGATGGAAATTCACCCTCTAGATTACGTCGATGGGCATCATCTTCTCTCAGTGGGCCACAGGACAAAAATTGTTGGTCTTTAATGTCACACGGGTTAAGGCAGTTCAATGCACAAAAATAAAAGGGCAGAGGCTATTACTTTAAAATAATAAATAAAAATAAAAATGATATCATATGCTCGACATAGATTGAAATTTTCAACCAACACATAGTACAATATTGATCAGTTGTAGAGAAGTAACAACAACCAGCGCTGAAGATACAGTTTTCTTTCACATTTGATTCTGCAGTTCACTTTAGGTCTCATGTTCTTCTCTCAAGCTAATGGTATATAATTGCATTATAGACTACAAATATAGGTAAGACATAAAAATATAGAATACTTAAATAACACACAAATACATGTACCAACATTCTCTCTTTTGGTCTCAGCCTTTATCCTCTATCTTTGCTGAGTTAATAGATATTAATTAGATAGTGGCAGTGTCACTTGGCAAAAAACAAAATCACAAAGCTTTCTACGTGATCACTAGCAGAAACCTCTAGTTGTCATGTTGTGCAAAATAAATCTTATGCCAAGTGAGAGAAATGACCAAGTCAGGTGTGGAGTTAATATGAAAACCCACAATATCAGCAGGGTGAATCTTTTGTTATTTCAACTCAGTGTTAATGGTAGGTCCATTGTCCGTACCATCACTTCAATGCCAAAGATTTACAGAATTGCAGATAATTATGGGACAGAAAGGGGCATTTAAATAAAAAGACCCCTCCAGCTCAGTCCTTTTCTGTCAATTTTGATCTTTAGTCTGATAGGACAGGAATCATATGATGTAGGGTTTGCCTCTTCTGCCTTTTTTGGCAATAATTTCCAGATCGCCATGAGTCTCTTGTTAAAATATTTCCTTACTTCCCTTCTAATCATTCTAATCTATGACTCCTGGTTATTGACTATAGATCATTTCTACCCACCCTATATAGATCTCTCTTAATCTTACACCCCAGAGAAATCTCCTCTGAGCTTACCCTGTTCTAAGAAAACAACCTCAATTTTTCCTCAAAGTTAAAGTTTTCCAAAGCTGGAAACACATCCATTGGTGCCTCGCTGTTGCTGTCACGTCTATCCTGCCTAAGCTCTGTGTCTAGATCAGCGTCTTGTATTCTTTACTAGAGATCTCTCCAGGGTAAATACAATTTGCTCCTTTTCTGGTCATCTGTTCTGGTATCTATCCATTAGGTCCTTCTTTCTCTGCAATCTTTACCTCACTAGTACCACATCACAGCATCATTTTTAACTGCAATTAAGTATTGTGGGTCTTTCCTATTATTGAGACACCTGTCAACCATTATCTTTTGTTTCCTGTCTCTGATTTGCATTGAATGTCATCAAACATGGATTTTACCCTCCATGTTAGTCAGATGAGATCTTTAACATTTGTTAACTGTCCGTGATTAATTTGCACCTTTCTAAATTATGATTTATATTGTCTCTCAGAACCTCTTCCAATAATTTATCTATTGCTGATTGTGTCTCATTTGGGACTTCCAATCCTGTCCCTGCAATATGCTTGTAGATGTGAAAACAACACTCAGAGCTTGTCATTTCCTCCAATCATTCTCTTAATGGCTCGGGATGCATTTTGTTTAAGCCTTGCAGATTATCTACTTTCATTGATGTTAAACCTGATACCACATCCTCACTCAATATATCTCATCCATTATTTCATAATCCTCCTCCTTAATTATAATATCTGTCATTCCCGCACTTTAATGAATTCAAATGCAAATTGTTCATTTAAAACAATATTCCATGTCTTTCCTCTCAACACGCAGGTTATCTTTAAGATCTGGTTAATTGGCTCATATTTTTATTAATCACCTTCATGCTTTCCCTGGTTTTATTGCCATTACTTTTTTATTCCATTTTTTTTTTTTTGCTTTGGTTATTGCCCTTTGTAATCTGCCCAGAAATTTTCGGTTCCCCCTGTGTTCTCTGTGGTATTGAGAGTTCTTTGGGGATTGTGGGTTCCAAGTCATTTTCCAGAGTCAAGAGTCCCAAAGTATAAACTCCTCTATTCAGTACTTGAGTGCGGACTGCATTGTAAGAGTCGCAGATGCTCAGACAAAATACTAAACTAAAGCCTCGTGTTCTTTCAAAAGGAAATAAAAGTTCCTTTGGCACTATTTTGAGCCAATATTCAAATATTTATTGCCCACTACTGCTTATGGGAGGTTGGAATGCACAAATTGTCTAATTCCTTTTAGTTTCATTACAAAAATGACTGCATTTCAAGAATAATTCTGTAATTCTGAAGTGCTTTGAGGTATCCCACGGTCATGATTAGCTCTTTATAGGGCAGGTGTTCATTTCTTTCATTCTCTGAATATCTAGCATAGTGTTCAGCATGCTGCTTTAGGAAGGCCCTCACAACGTTGTGTCACTATCATTTATACCTTTCTGCACATATTTGTTCTACAGACTCTGAACCTCACAAGGCTGATGCTTGTTTTTGAAAGAGTGCTGGAGCAAATTGACAGAAATTTTCAAAGGGTTAAGCAACTTCAGCCTTTGGTCAATGCAGGGAGTGGGAATGTAACGGACACAGCACTTCCTATTCTCTCCCTGCACTCTATACCATGTGATGTCTCTGGTAAGTACTTTACCACTGACCCAATCACTGGTATATAACTATTAGCCATGGCTATTATTTTGTTATGTACCTAGTCAGAACCTGCAAAATACAAAAATAGATTATAAACCGAGCCTTTGGAAAAATGAGGTGAAACTTAACTTCACAACTAAACAAATATTTTATTTGCAACTGTGGTCCCCATGACAAACTAAATCAAGCTTTGTCTATTATGAAAGAATAAACAATAATTCATTAAAAAAATCAAGATAGCAGGACTTCTAATGGAATTATTTCAAATGATTTCTAACTGTATTGAAACCTTGAGATTCAAATGCTGTCCTGCAGAACTTTTTAGTATGCACAATGTTAATTGTTATTTTTATGAAAGTTTCTTAAAGGATTTTAGTGTAACTTAGTCTGGTATTCCATCTTGTATTTTAATTTATGCTGTTTATCATTAGTATTATAATATACTTTTACACAATGCAGTTGGGCATAACAGGCCTTATATTCTGAAAAAAAAAAATTTTATGTTATGTTTTGATGCTTCATGGACTGAGAAATTAAAAAGAATTTGAATTTTGACTCCAAGAAAAAAATCTTAAGAAGTTAAAGAATCAGGAAGATGTTACGAACACAATGAAATTTTTTCCTGACTGGGAAAAATGAGCAGAATGAGACTAATGTACCAACGCCTCTGGAAAGTCAATATAACACTCTCTACCGTGCGTGACAACTTACCTTATACATGGGCAGTACAAAGGAAAAATACATATTGCTGCTAGCAAGAGCTGCTAATGTGGTCCCTTACAATTTCTATATATTAATCACTGTTTCATTATGTTAATATGTGAAGCTAAAGTTCTAAGAGTTCAATTTTTAGGAACAAATATATTGTGTTTAATTTTAAATGATTCATTTTATGGTCATCCTGATCTCACAAGGACAGTGGAGTGTAAAGTGTTGGCCATTTGTTAAATCATTGGCATTTTGAATATAAGGATAATCTTTTGAATAAACCAGAATATACTTTTAGTCCTTATTAAAAAGTACTTAAATCTGTGCAAATATATTTTTGCTTCTTATTCTTTGTTGGTATCTGGGACGATTTGTATGTGTTCTTGATTTTTCCAACTTTTTTTTATCCTGTAAATGGTCATTAGAAAGATCTTTGTTAATGATTCCCATAAATAAGATAGTGCAATGTGCAACTAACTTCCTAGTTCAATATCATCTCACAAATACCACATAGCTCAGCAGTTTGTTTCTCTTTAGGCACTGCCATAACTGGTGTTGCCCAACAATTCCATTTTGCCTTCATTAGGACCTCATTTCACTCTAGTTTATTTTCTTCTTGGAGACTCGAAAGACTGAAGATGCTAGAATCTGGAGCATAATACAAGTTGCTGTAGGATCTCAAAGGGCCATGCAGCGTCTGTGAAGGCAGTCAATATTTCCATCAAGACCCTGTATCAGGACTGAAAGTGTAGAGGGGAGTTAGCTAATATGAAAAGGTGTGGGGAGGGATGAAGTAGGTGCTGGTAGGTTTTAGGTTGAACCGGTTAAAGAGGGGTCAGTAAACAGACGAAGCCCAGAGGAGGGAGGGAACAGTGGATCAGAAACAGAGTCTAGAGGGTGATAATTGGAAACATCAGAGGCTGTAGATTCTAGAACCTGGTAAGTAAGGAGAGTGGGAGTGATGTGGACAAATAGCGCTATTAAGGGACCCTGTCAGTTGTGTGTAGGTGATGGGCTGATGGAACATTGTGGGAAAGGGGAAGAACCCGAGTAATAGCGTACTGGATTGGAAAGAAAGGAGATCATGAGAAGGAGAGAGAAAGGAACACAAGTGGTGTAATATTTAGTTCACCACAAAAGGGAAAGACCCAATTTTTTTGATAATTGATTTCTTCTCTCAAGCTAAAATTTTGCTCTATGGAACATTGTATGAAACTTAAAACAGAGAGTTCACACTGCAAGTGTGTGAATAGAATGGGGAAATAAAGTAACAGGAAACTGGAAACTTCATGGATTGAATCAGAATTAGAATCAGGTTTATTATCGCTGACAAACTGTATGTCATGTAATCTGTAGTGTTGTGGCAGCAGTATAGTACAATACATTGAAAAAACTGTGAGACCCAATAAGGAATATAAAAATAAACAAGTAGTGCAACAAGAAAGCAAATTAGTGAGGTAGTGTTCATGGGTTCAAAGAACTTTCAGAAATTTGATGGTGGAGGACAAGAAACTGTTCCTAAAATGTTGAGTGTTGTCTTCAGGCTCCTGTACCTCCTCCCTGGCCTTCTTGAAGCATTGCACTTTGAAGATAGAGTATGTGTGAGCATTTTGGAGACAGTAACCACAATTCCTTGATCTTTACCGTAACTTTGGAGAGAGATAGGACCAGATGGTATGGGAAAGACTTTAACTGACTGAGAGAGACTGATGATGCTGTAAGTCCAGAACTTAGGAATGGATGTGCTCAGAGAAATGCACAATGGGAATGTGGAGGTTATTCAGGGAGCACTTGCAGTCAATTCTAGATAGGTTTGTCCCGCTGAGGCAAGGAAAGGATGGTAGAATAAGTGAACCATGACTGACAAGAGATGAGAAACATCTAGCCAAGAGGGAGAAAGAAGCTTGCTTAAGATTTAGGAAGCAAGGACTAGGCAGGGGACTAGAAAATTACAAAGAAGCCAGAAAGGAACTCAAGAATGGACTTAAGAAATTTAGAAGGGAACATGAGATGGCCTTGGTGAGTGGGATTAATGAAAACCCCAAGGCTTCTACATATGTGAAAAGAATAGGAGGATGATTAGAACGAAGATAGGAACAATCAGGAGTCGAAGAGGAAAATTGTGCCTGAAATTGGAAGAGATAGGGGAGGTTCTTAATAAATACTTTGCTTCAGTACTCACCAGTGTTCTTGACATTTATAAGAACAACATAAAACAGAATGATATGCCGGAAATCATACAATCAAGAAATTTGCAGATGCTGGAAATCTGAAGCAACACACACAAAATTCTGGAGGAACTCAATAGGTCAGGCAGCATTTACAGAAATGAATAAACTGTCAACATTTCAGCCTGAGACACTTCTTCAGGATATGCTGGAACATGTTGATGTAAAGAAAGGATGTGTTGAAACATTTGAAAAACATTAGTATAGATAAGTGCCCAAGGCTCGATGGAATATATACTAGGTTACTACGGTAAGCAAGGGAAGAGATTGTTGTGCCTTTTATGACAATCTTTACATCCTCACTTGCCACAGGATTAGAATCAGATGGCTGGAGGATGACAAATGATATTTCTTTGTTTAAGAGAAGGAATGAGAAGTGTTCCTTTAGATAAAATTAAAAATCTTTGGGAACAAGATTTACAGACTTCAATTTCTGAGGAAACTTGGAATCAAATTTTTAAATTGGTTAGCACTTCATCGTTATGTGTCCGCCACTCTCTCCTACAATTTAAAGTGGTCCATAAGGCCCATATGACCAAGGACAAGTTGTCTCGTTTTTATTTAGATATAGCTCCGTATTGTGATAAATGTAATAATAGAGAAGCTTCACTCATTCATATGTTTTGGGCATGCCCGAGTCTTGGAAAATATTGGAAAGAAGTATTTCAAACTTACTCCGTACATTTTAAAGCAAACTTTAAGGCTAATCCTTTGACTGCTTTATTTGATATTGTTGGAGGAAAGGATATTATTTTGGAGCCATCTGACTTGCACATTTTGGCTTTTATTTCTCTTATGGCCAGAAGGACGCTTTTGCTTAAGTGGAAAGATGCAGTCCCTCCTATTCACGCCCAATGGTTATGTGATGTGATGTCATGTTTAAATTTAGAGAAGATTCAATGTTCAATCTCTGAATCTAGTGAAGACTTTCAAACATTGTGGGGACCTTTTCTGAATTATTTTCAAAACCTTTGATTTGCTGTTAAAGTAAAAGATGATGACTAATAATTCTTTTTTCCTTTTTTTCTTTACTAATCAGCTTCGGTCTTGGTAGTGGGTTACATTTTTTCTATATAATAAAATTACTATATTTTAATGTTATGAATAATTAACCTGTATGAACATAGGGTAAGAAGGCTTTATATGCGATTTAGTATTATGTATTGATATATATATTTTTTTCCTGTGCTCTGTATTCTTATATGTAAATGAATTAATAAAAATATTGGAAAAGAAAAGGAATAGGGATAATCCTGGGTATTATAGACCAGTGAATCTTACTTCAGTGTCAGGCAAGTTATTGGAGAAGGTTCTTACAGACAGGAATTACGAGTATTTGGAGAAGCATTGTCTGATTATCGATAGTCAACATGGGTTTTGTGAGGGGTAAGTCATGCCTTACGAACTTGATGAATTTTTTGAAGATGTGACAATATATATTGATGACAGTAAAGCAATGGATGTGGTGTATATAGATTTTAGTAAGACATATGATAAAGTTCCCCAGTGTAGAAAATCAGGAGGCATGGGATCCAGGAAAACATGGCTGTGTGGATTCGGAACTAGTTTGCCTCTGGAAGGCAGAAGATGGTTGTAGATGGCATGCATTCTGCCGGAGGTCAGTAACCAGTGGTGTTCCACAGGGATCTGTTCTGGGACCCCTGCTCTTTATGATTTTAATAAATGATTTGGATGAGAAAGTGGAAGGGTGGGTTAGTAAGTTTGCAGATGACACAAGGGTTGGAGGAGTTGTGAATGGTGTAGAAGGATGTCAAAGGTTACAGTGGGACATTGACAGGATGCAGAGCTGGACTGAGAAGTGTAAGATGAAATTGAGCCTGGGGAAGTGTGAAGTGATTCACTTTGGAAGATCAGATTTGAAGGCAGAATACAGGGTTAATGGCAGGATTCTTAGCATTGTGGAGGAATAGAGGGATCTTAGGGTCCAAGGCCATAGATCCCTCAAAGTTCCCCCACAAATTGATAGGGTTATCAAGAAGGCATATGGTATTTTAGTCTTCATTAATTTGGGGATTGAGTTCACGAGCTACAAGGTAACAGTGCAGCTCTATAAAACCCTGGGTACAGCACACTTGGAATGCTGTGTTCATCTCTGGTTGCCTCATTTTAGAGAGGGTGCAGAGGAGATTTACCAGGATGCTGCCTGGATTAGAGAGCTGGCTGGCTTTTCTCTTTGGAGCAAAAGAGGATGAAAGGGGCATAAATCAAGCAGACAGCCAAGGACTTTCTCCCAGGGCAGAAGTGGCTAATACGAGGGATCATAATTGTAACTTGATTGGAGGAAGATATAGGGAGATATCAGAGGTAAGTTTGTTAAACAGAGAGTGATGGATGCATGGGGCAGGGGTTGTGGTAGAGCAGATAATTATGGACATTTAAGAACCTCTTAGATAGACACATAAATGATAAAATAATGGAGGGCTACTAGGAGAGAAGGGTCAGATTGATCCTAGAGTAAATTAAAAGATCGGCACGACATTGGGAGTTGAATGGCCTGTACTGTGCACGATGTTCTGTATTCTATGTTCTATATTATATACCTTTGATAGTAAAAGGCTACTGCCCATTATAGAACTAGCTCAGTTTTCAACCCTCTACATTGCTTTCAAATCCCGTGTATTGGGCCCCTGAACCAGATGGTGATGCAACCAGTCAGAATATTCTCCACGGGACATCTGTTAGATATTTACTGTAGTCTTTGGTGACATACCAAATCTCCTCAAACTCCTCATGAAATATAGGCACTAGCGGCCTTCTTTATAATTGCATCAACATGTTGGGCCCAGAGATGTCGATACCCAGGAACTTTAAGCTACTCACTCTTTCCATTGCTGATCCCTTAATGACGACAGGTATGTGTTTTGTCGCCTTCCCCTTCCTGAAATCCACAATCAATTCCTTGGTTTTAGTTACGTTGCACTTGATCTTACTTATGATGACACCAGCAGCCAATATATCTCACTCTGTGCGTCTCCTCGTCACCAACTGAGATTCTGTTGTGTCATTGGCAAATTTATAGATGGCATTTAAACTGTACCTCGCCATACAGTTATGAGTGTAGAAAGAGTAGAGCAGTGGACCAAGCCTGTATCATTGAGGTGAACCTGTGTTGATTGTCAGCAAGGAGGAGATGTCATTTCAAATCCACACTAACTATGGTGTCCTGATGATTGGCTATCCATGCAGATCAGTTAATCAGTTCACATTTGGTTACCCCAGAACAAGGGAACCAGACAGTGAGCACAAAATTAGGTTAGATTGGATTAAGGGGACACGCAGTCCTCTTTTATTGTCATTTAGTAATGCATGTATTAAGAAATTCTACAATTTGTTTCTCTTTATGATTTTAATAAATGATTTGGATGAGAAAGTGGAAGGGTGGGTTAGTGACATCAAATTAGTCATTGAAAGTGAATTGATAGTTTACTTGGAAGGGGCATTGGGCTTCTGAATGGTGGGAAGGGAAAATGTGACTCTTCCAGAGGTTGCACAGGAGTGTGACTTAGAAAGAGAAGTAGTATGGCTGGAGACCTGGAGAATTTATCAGAATGTCCCAAAGCGAATAGTCTCTTTGAAGCGCAGAAAAGTGAAGATGTGTCTGATAGTGACATGTTGATGACAGAATTAACAAATGAACATCCGTTGAGTATAGGAGCTGGTGGAAGATGAAATGAAGGCCAATGGGAAACTGATCCTTGTTCTGGCAAGGAAAAGAGGGGTTGAGACCCAAGCTGTGAGAAATGAAGCAGAAACTGTTGAGAGTTCTATCAATTATGATGGAAGGATCCGATGGTTGAGGAAATGGGAAAACCTACTGCAAGCACTGATAGAGGAAGTGTGTCATCAGAATGGATGTAATGCAGACATAGGAAGTGGCAAAAAATGAAATGAAGTTTTCACAGTTTCCTGGTGGGAGGACAGATACAAGGAAACTAAGGAAGTTATTTATCAGAAATGGACATAGTGAGGGTGAGAGCTTGATAGATATTAATAGAAGAGTTGATGAAACTTACTGGATGAATATAAATGGAAAGCAGGCACTAAGGGATGAACAAGAATGAAAACTATTGTTTGTGTGCTGTGCTGTTTGTAAGACAATATAAAGGCCCTGGTTTGAAAACTTTATTTTGTGCTGCTATTTATTTTTATGTTGTGAACATCTTGGTGAAGTGATGGTCAGCAAAGAGGGAAGAGAACATGGGAGCTACAAGCTGATGGGGATTAGTGTTTGCATTAATTGGTATTAGATGGTCACATTACTTATCTATAAAGGGTCTGTTTATGTGTCTCCTTGGTTTTCCTCTTCCTTGTCTTTCATGACCATCTCCTCTCCTGCTCCACAGTTATTCATTTGTCAATTAGTTGCAACTGATAAACCCAGATGTTAGTCAAATTTACAACAGATCAGGTACTCTCCATATGAACCTGCCAAGTATTTGCTACTACATGGCAGCTTGGTATTTATCACAATCATGTGTCAATCGGTGGGTCATTTCTGAGCTAGTGTCAGGAACTTAAGCAAGTTCAAAGCTTATTCTTACCATGTAAAAACCATACTAACTTTATCATCAAAGTTGCTGGTGAACGCAGCAGGCCAGGCAGCATCTCTAGGAAGAGGTACAGTCGACGTTTCAGGCCTAGACCCTTCATCAGGACTAACTAAAGGAAGAGCTAGTAAGAGATTTGAAAACTCTTACTCAAATCTCTTACTAGTTCTTACTAATCTCTTATTTTCAAATCTCTTACTAGCTCTTCCTTCAGTTAGTCCTGACGAAGGGTCTTGGCCCGAAACGTCAACTGTTCCTCTTCCTAGAGATGCTGCCTGGCCTGCTGCGTTCACCAGCAACTTTGATGTGTGTAGCTTGAATTTCCAGCATCTGCAGAATTCCTCGTGTTTACTAACTTTATCGTGGAGGGACAAATGCTGATGGCAGAGGGCCATCAAAATAATCACATCACAGTGACAAAATATACTAAGAACAATGCATTTGATGTAGTCTACATGACCTTCAGTAAGGCCTTTGACAAGATTCCACATGGGAGAATGGTCCAGAAGGGCAGAGCCCATGGGATTCAGGGCAAATTGGATAGAGAATTACTTTAGAGGAAGAAGATGCTGGTGGAGGGCTGTGCCTGTTACCAGTGAAGTGTCACAGAATTGCATTGGGATCCTTTCCCTTTAATATACAACCTAACAATCTGTACCTACATGTAAAAGATATGATTTGTAAGTTTGCCACTGACATGAAAATTGAGGTGTGGTTCTTGCCAGTGAGGAGGATAATCTTAGTCCATCAGATGATATTGACTAGTTCTTACCTGAGCAATGACAGAAGGAATTTAATCCTGATAATTGTAAGGTGATGCATTTTGGGAGGACTAATAAGGAAAAAATGGTAGAGCCCTAGAGAGTAATGAGGAACAGAGGAACCTCACTCTACAAATCCAATAATCCCTGACATAAATACAAGACTTCTGTAGATGCTGGAAATCCAGAGTAATACACACAAAAAGCTGGAACAACTAATCAGGTCAGGCAGCATCTGTGGAGAGAAATAAATGAACAGAGAACATAGAAATTTACAGCACATTACAGGCCCTTCGGCCCACAATGTTGTACTGACCCTGTAACCTACTCTAGAGACTGTCTAGAATTACCCAACTGCATGGCTCTCTATTTTTCTAAGCTCCACCCTATTGTATCAGTTTCCACCACCACCACCGGCAGTGCATTCTACGCACCCACCACTCTTCTACCCCTGACATCCCCTCGGTACCTATTTCCAAGCACCTTAAAACTATGCCCCCTCATGTTACCATTTCAGCCCTGGGGAAAAGCCTCTGGCTATCTACACGATCGATGCCCCTCATCATCTTATACACCTCTCCATCACTCCGAGGAGAAAAGGCCAAGTACATTCAACCTATTCTCATAAGGTACGCCCTCCAATCCAGGCAACACCCTTGTAAATCACCTCTGCAATCTATCTATAGTGTGCACAGTATGGCAGCACAGGTAGGTATATGGTGAAGAGGGCATACAGAATACTTGGGCATAGAATATAAAAGTGAGGTAGTTATGATATGTAATTATAAAACATTCACAGCTGGAGTACTGTGTGCATTTCTGGTCACCACACTACAGGTAGGATATGACTGCACAGGAGGGAGTGCAGAGGAGATATAATCTGGTTTGGAGCTTTTCAGTTACAAGGGTACAGCCAATAACTTGGGCTTGCTTTCCTTGGAGCAGGGAAGGCTGAGGGGAGTTATTTTAGAGGGATCTACAAGATTGTCAGAGGCAGAGATGGTGAAGATAAAAAGGAACTTCTCCCCATAGGAGAGGCATCTAAAACTAGAGGAGACGGATTTAGAGTAAAGGATAAAAGGTTTAGAGAGTAGGAAGAACTTTTTCACCAAGAAGGCAGACAGAATCTGGAATGCACCACCTGAGCTGATGTTGGACACATGGATTCTCACAACATTTAAGACATATCTGGATGAATACTTAAATCTAACAGTATAAGAGGCTATTGATTGAGTGCTGGTAAATGGAATTAGACCAAACAGGTACTTCCTGGTCAGAACAATCTGAATGGACTGTTTCTGTTCTGTAAGGCTGTATAACTCAATCTGAATTCACCACCACTGGATATTGGAAACAGAATCTTTTCAGGCTACTGTACATCTCTGTGTTGACATGAAGCATCTTCAACCTGAATTGAGTGCCATTAGCAGTATTCTGCAATGCTGAGGGGGCCACAGTCCTGGAAAAATCTGCATACAACCCCACCCACTGTTGTCTGCAAAGGAGAATGAGCTGTATCTATCTCCCTTTGAAATGAAAAGCATCTCTGCCCCTATGGTGCAACAGGGAATAGTAAAATGGGTATGTTGCAGATACCTCTTGTTCCACCAAAGAAGGGCTAATGACCATAGAACTTCAAAAGAACCTTAAAAGCCAGTGACTACAGAGGCCTTAACAACCACTACTGTTGGAGTTATGATGGACCTTTTCAGTGAGTTAGTGGCACTTTACCCATTCTACATTATGTTGCTCCATACATAATGCTGGTGGATATGGTTACTTACCTTGTCATCCAGCCCTACCTCCTCCTGTTGATTTCTCGGCTCATTTTCTCTGCACTTTGTACTCCTGTGGAAATGGCTGCTAGTGGCTGTAAAATGAAAGTCAAAGAGAAACTGAAAATGCTGAGGGTCTGATGAAACATCTTTGGCCTGACATGTTAAAACTCTTCCTCTTTCCACAAGTGCTACCTGACCTGCTGAGTGTTTCCAATATTTTTTTTTACTATTGCAGGTGCCTGGAAGCCAAGACAAGTGCCATTCCTCTGGCATAGCATTCCTTATATTCATTACAAACTTCTAAGCACACACCACCAGTAGAAACAAAGCAAATTCCATTAGAAATTCATAAACAGCTTATCTGCAACCCCTTGATAATCAGCTTGATACTGCCGGATAGTCAAAGTCAAAGAAAACCTGTGTGAGAACTGCAGTGTGAGTTACTTCCTAATACAGGTCACAGCAGGGTTCCCGTCCTGTGAGCTGTTCATAACCAAGTTCATAAGACGGAAATGTGGCCACAAACCAAGTTCACAGATTGCTGAAGATGCCTGAATTTCTGCAGCAGCCTTCTAGTCTTCCAAATGCTTACTTGCATACATTGGTGGTAACTAACTCAGATGTCTGTAAGCTGGGGAGGACCCCTATACTAAACACATGTTCAGTTTCTTGAGATTTACTAAGGGCATCAACTTCGTCATTGATATCCAATTTGCAGCCCCGGTATCGAGTCACATTTGGACTGGTTATCATCTCTGTATGCTTCTAACAGGTATAAATGTCACGTGAACTAACTCCTTTCCAAAATAGTAACCAGCCCAATTAGTTCAATAAATGTGCCATTTTGCAGTTAATTTGGTGTCAGTAATAACCAAGAAGTGGATGTTGGGCAGCAGCCACATTTTGCAATCAATACATTAATTTGTTTCGCACTTGGCAGAAATTCCTTTTTTTTTTCACCTCCAAAATTCTGTTCGATATATAAACACATTCTGGCTCCCTTCTTAAATAAAAGTGTTACATTACCTGCTCCACTATCTTTCAACACCACTTACTTCTGCAGCAATTTCCTTAATGTATACAACAGTACTTCTGCTATCCCTTCCATAGACTCCTTATTAATAAAATAGATTTACACAAGAGAATTTTAGATAATTAAATGCAATCCAATTAATAAAAAGAAAATTCAATCCCAAAATTATTGTTAATATTAACATATTATATTAATGTAGATGCCAACCTATATATTTTTCAAAAAACATATCCATTTTAGTTGTGGATGTGGGAATTCCACATAGGAACAGCATATATGCTGTACGGGAATGTTAAATGCTGGCTATTAATATAGGCTGTAGTCATTTTGGACACATTTATTCATCAAGAAAAGCAGAGAAAATCTGAAATGCAAAATGACGTGTGCAATGAAGCAATGTCTCTTACAATGTGAAAATTCTGGTGGATAATTGGGATGGTAGATAATAGAGGTGTGAATAAATGGAGATACCATTTTTAATGTACATCTGAAAGTGCAAATCTTCCACTGTGAAAATCAACTTGCGGAGTAAAGCACTGCCACAATTTATAATGTTAGTGCAATTACTTTTGAAAGCAGGCTATTTTTCATTACGTTAAATCCACTGCAGGTGACCTTTAAGTGTCCCCTACAATGGTTAATGCACTGTCCAAAGAAGCTAAATGCAACAGTCTGTTGACTCACACCGCAGTTTATTTTTCAAAGGGGACAGACCCGCTGGTTCCACCCTTCGCCCAGGCAAGTGAGATGAAAAAGACTACTGAAGTTTCAATGGCACGCATGCTGTCTTCCGACTCTATTTCCATAATAAGAAGGACATTGAAGGGTCTATGGTAATCAATCAGAAATTCAATTTAAAAAAAAGACTGGAACTTTCACAACAAATAATTTCTGCTAATGTTGGTCAAAACGTCAGGCAGGTCATTTTTTTATGGTTACCTCCATTGCAATTAGAGTGGACAAGACTGGTTTTACAGGACCAACTATTCCAGTATCACAAAACCAAGCACTAATCCCAACCAGACATCTGGAATCAGCTTTTTTAAAGGCAATGTTTAAATTCCTATTTATCACTTCTGTAATGTAAAATAAATCTCGAACCTCTCACCTTGAGCAGTACAGCAACACATTACAATTCTAATTCACTTTGTCATTAGGTTGGTTGTGTAATTTCCCATGTGATGAGATCCTGATTTTGTGTGGATTGTCAGTAGGAAATACCAAGTACATGCATCCCATGAGGAGGAGAAAGGAAAAACAGGAGGTCCCCTCCCCCACTTATTAGAAGGTAACTCTTTTTCGCTGTTAAAAAATAGAAGCAGCAGTGTGCTTCAAACCTACAGCCTATGCATCAGTCTTATGAAGGAATAAGTGGTGTACTTCAAGAAAACTTAATAACTCAGTGTAAACAAATAAATCATTTCCTCCTTTTCTTAATTCTTGATTTGGAAACCTCCATTAATGCAACTCAAAACTAGATCTTATACCCAACTTAGAAGAGTATTCCCTATTTCCTATTCTGACTGTGTTTATCCTGGAGGCATTTAAGAATGAAACCGCCAGTGCCATGCCAAATTAATACCAGCTCAGTTTTCATAAAAAACAGTGGGTACAGACATGAGGCTGATAGGGAGGGGGAGCGGGGGAGGGGTGGTGGGGGGGGAGAGAGAGAGAGAGAGAGAGAGAGAGAGAGAGAGAGAGAGAGAGAGAGAGAAAGAAAACAGACAGACAGAGACACAAAGACATAGACTACGACCTTGAATCAAGCCTACACCCTGAAATTAATGGAATATGTTCCCATCTAAATTTTATATTAAAAATATTACAGAAACAGGAAGGGATTAGTGAAGTCTAAGCCTGTTCTGTTGGCATCCAGCTAACTTTGTCAAGTTAATTAAGCATGCAAATAGAAACCATCCCATAAAGGAGGAGGGGTTAGTATTTAAAATGCTTACTAGCTTTTGACTCTTGCAATGCTGATTGACATTTGAAAGAGGGATCTTTTCCCAATATTGAACTTTATTTCAGAGAATTAGCCTAATTTTGCAGATCTGCCACGCAGGACCACCCTAGGTTATGAATGCTTGTTTTATGAACGTCTGATACATACCAATGAGCATCTGCGCAACCGGTGGGTTGGAGGTGGATGAATTCGAAGGCTGCTGCAGAGTTACAGGCATCTTCTGCCATGTGGGAGCAGGGCATTTCCACATGCCTTCTCCCAACACCTACTCCCCACCCAAGCTGCCAAGCCGAGCTGAGAGCACTGGGCAAACTTACCCACTGTCACAAGAAAATCTGCAGCAGTGCACACAATGTGGTAATCGATCACATACACAATGTGGTAAGGAAGAGAGTCCTGATGCAAAGTCTCGGCCTGAAACATTGATAGCTCAACTCTTTTCCATAGATGCTGCCTGGCCTGTTGAGTTCCTTCAGCATTTGTGTGTGAAGCTTACTCACCCACCGAGTCGCAGAGGCTGGGCTGGCGGCCACTCTTCCTGCGTGTTGTTGCTCGCTGTTTTGGTGATCCTCTTCCTCACACTGCTGTCATTCATTTCTGACTTATACACAGTTCTGGTTACAAAGAAGTTCTTCGGAACAAAACTCCTTGGAATTGCTGAACTGCTTACTCTACTAGGCTGAATGATAAAAAGGATGACATATCTCCTGCATTTCCCTGTTATATTTCAAGAAAGGCATAGTAGAATTCCATGGGATAGAGGGTGTCTAGCACCCTAATCAATTTAGAATACGTTTTCCTGATCTATCTTCACCGTTGTGGATACAATGCAAAAGCACCTGTGCATAGATACAGTGAGGTCTTTCATTGATTTTATTATGGTTATTAGATTTATTGAGATGCCTGCAAGAGAACGAATCCCAGGGCTGTACAATATATGGTGACATATACGTACTTTGTTAATAAATTTACTTTCAACTTTGAACATATGAAACAAGATCTGACAATGAGGAAGTCAACACAGACCAACTTTGTTTTCACCTATTTCCACACCATGTATCGTTAACACTGATTAACAGGAATTTTGTGAAACCAATGTGCTTTTATGAATGGAGATTGCAAATGCTGAAAGCTGGAGTCACAAACAATCTGCTGAAGAAACTCAGGGGCTCAAAATGCTTCTTGGGGAGGAAAGGATATTGTCAACATCTTAGGTAAAAACACTGCCTCAGGTCTGGAAATAGTGTCTAATAACTATTATATCTAAAATTTACTTTCTTCACTCTCCCATGAAGCAAAAGCAGCAAATTTAGTATTTCATTGAAAGGACCCTGATCAGAATTTACTCACTACATTTTTGTGAATTTCTTGAATAATTTCAATAGAAAGATCATGGGTCATATTCACAATGTTAGTTTTCTGTGTATGCCCCTTTGCTTCAGTCAGTATAGCCATAACAATATACGGATATATTTTACAGTATTTGTCTTCCACATATGCCAGTTTAAAACAAACGTTAGTACCAATATATTTAGATGCTGAAAAGTAAGACACTTGACATGTTCTGGGGTGAGCCATATTGTTAAGGACTGAACATGCAGAGTGAATAGCTATCAGGAATATGCAGAGCTGGAAGATCAAGACATCACTCAATGTCCTCCAGCTCTATACCCGAGCTATGCTCCCTCTTAACCTTGCATGACTAAACACATGTTTGGCAGAAAGAAGGACCCCTTGCCATTGTATTTTAGAGGGATTGTCCAAAGTCTGCAGGTGAATTCTGCAGGTTGATTCGTCCAGATGTTATTATAATTAAACAGCCTGAAAACAGGATTACCTCCTTGCTAAACAACAAAGAATTCAGAAATCGGTTTTAGCCAGGATGGATAATTTTAGCAACAATTTCTGGGTAGAATCACATCAATTGCAAAATTAGTTCTGGCATTTCTGATCTTGATCCAGGTTAGCATCCCTGACCGTTTCCTGGCGTTAAGCACATGGCTAATAATGTCGCTGGCAGCACAATGTTTCATATTGGCTTGAATTAAAGCTCAAAGCTCCACATCATGACCACTACGGAATAGTCTCATTAGAACTAGGAGCATATCATGTCATATTTTTTGCTCGCAATATTAAAGGGAAAGTTCCCCGAAATTCAGAGACCAGGTAAGGGAGCCGAAGGGTTGACTGCAGGCCACTCAAGCACCTCTGAAGTCCTTACAGCATCCTACACTTAACAGATAGAGCTTTTCTCATCATTTAGCTGTTGAACTCTTTGGGTCCCTCAGTGGTGGAATTGCTGGCAATACTGCATAGCAGAAGCTTTGGAACAGGCGTGGTATAGACTCGAAGGCCTCACAATCAGAGGCAGAGACACAACCATCTGCGATCAGCCCATTCCCAGAGGACCTTCAGAGACACAACAACTGTCAGAAGAATCAAATTAAAATCATAAGCACGAGAGATTCTGCAGATGCTGCAAATCCAGAGGAACAAAGTCAAAATCCTGGAGAAACTCAGCAGGTCCTAATTTTGAACGAAGACGTGATGAAGGTTCTCAGCCAAAAATGTTGACTTTTCATTCCTCCTCATTGAATAGGTGCTGCTCGACCTGCTGAATGCCTCCGGCATTTTGTGTGTGTTCATCAAATTAAAGTAGCAGTTTTGGCTTCACTCAAGATATATTGCAATCATATGCTCACATGATTTTGAAAATCTCATGCTTACATAATTGGAGCACCCAGGACTATATTATTCCTGGAGCAGCTATTGTTTGTCACTCCTGGAAGAACCAACTTCCCAGTGCAACGTTAACCAGACCTCATATCCCAGCTTTTGCATCAAAGACATGACATGATTTATTCCCCGTTCAGTCCATCTTCAGGAGGAACAACATGTCACAGATTCAAAATTATCTGGCACATGTCAATTAGAATATTTGCAATCATTCTTAGAAGAACCAATAAAAAAGTAACATTTTGCATGGTGAATAGTTAGGGTCAAGAATGAACTACCACAGGTAGTAGCAGAGAAAAGTTCAATTGTGGCATTCATCAGGGATCTAGTTATGTTCCTAAAAGGGAAGAGCTTTCAGGTCCTTGGGGAGAGGGTGGGGAAGGAGTGCTTTTACCTGGACCAGCTTTCATGTTCTAATGATTCTGCTATTTGATGTGACCTGATTGATAGATAATACAAACACTTGTGTCAGAATGCTCTTTGTTGACTATAGCTCGGTGTTTAACACCTTCATTCCCACAGTCTTGATCGATAAGCTAGAGGACTTTGGCTCTGTACCTCCCTCTGCAATTGGATCCTCGACTTGCTAGCCAGAAGACCACAATCTGTGCAGATTGGTAATAATATCTCCTCCTTGCGGATGATCAACACTGGCACACCTCAGGGAAGTGTGCTTAGCCCATTGCTCTACTCCTTCTATACCCATGACTATGTGGTTAGATATAACACAAATGCCATTTATACATTTGTTGCTAATACAACCATTTTTGGTCGAATCTCGAATGGAGATGAGAGGGCATACAGTAGTGGGGTATACCAGCTAGTTTAGTAGTGTATCAACAACAACCTTGCACTCAACATCAGTAAGACCCAAGAACTGATTGCGAACTTCAGAAAGGGGTGGATGGGAGAAACGCGAAACAATTCTCACAGAGGGACCAGAAGTGGAGAGAGTGAGCGATTTCAAGTTCCTGGGTGTCAAGACCTCTAAGGATTTAACATGGTCACAACATATCGATTCATCTATAAAGAAGGCAAGACAGCAGCTATATTTCATTAGGAGCTTGAGGAGATTTGGTTTGTCACCTAGAACACTTGAAAACTTCTACAGATGTACCATGGAGAACATTCTGACGGGCTGCATCACTGTCTGGTATGGTGGGGGGGGGGGGTGTTGTGCTATTGCACACGACCAAAAGAAGCTACAGAAAGTTGTAGAATGAGTCAGCTCCATCTTGGGTACTAGCCCCCATAGTATACAGGACATCTTCAGGGAGCCATGCCTCTGAAAGGCAACGTCCATTATTAAGGACCCCATCACCCAGGACATGCCCTCTTCTCATTGCTACCATCAGGAAGGAGGTACATCAACCTGAAAGCACCCACTCAGCAATTCAGGAACAGCTTCTTCCCCTCTGCCATCCAATTTCTCAATGGACATTGAATCCTCGAACACTACCTCCATTATTATTGCTGTTTTTGCACTATTTTTAATTTAACTATTTAATACACATAATACTTACTGTAATTGATTTACCTTTTTCTCTATATTATCATGTATTGTATTACACTGCTTGCCACTAAGTTAACAAATTTCATGACATTATGTCGGTGATATTAAACCTGATTCTGAAGCTAGCCAACAATATCAAAGAGGATATAAAAGTTTTTCCAAATATAGAAAGAGCAAAACAGAGGGAGAGTATGTATAGGGCAACTGGAGATTTAGTAATGGGGAACAAGGAAATGGCAGATGAATTGAATAAGTTCTCACTGTGGAAGACACTAGCAGTATGCAGGAAGTTCAAGAGTGTCAGGGGGCAGAAGCAAGTTCAGTTGCTATTACTAAAGAGAAAAAGCTTGGGAGACTGAAAGGTCTGAAGGTAGATTAGTCACCTAGACAAAATTGTCTACACCCCAGAGTTCCAAAAGAGGTAGCACCCAACAAGTCTACACTGTGGTTGAACGTGATTCTGCAATGAAGCCATTGAAATCAGCAGGCAGCACGAAGATGGCTTGTTGTTTGTATCATCATCTACAATTTTCAGGTTAATTTTCCATCTTGATAGCCACAGCAACCTTTTGGCTATAAAATTTCATCCCCAAGGCACAGATGAGAACTATGTGGGTGTTCAAGGACAAGTTTGCCTCCATTACAGGAAAAGAAAAAACTTGAAATCATAGAGTAGTAGAAATTTTAACAATGATGCAGATCTTGCTCTACGTAAGGACTGGAATTCAATTGTAAACAAGGTTGGAGAGTGGAAACTTGATTGGATGAGGACTAACCAATCAGAAGGGACGGACCATGGGGGTAGAAATACCACTGGACTAGACATGCCCAGGCATCATTCCTGATGAAGAAGGCAGAGTTTGTCATTGAAATGTCAGTTAAAATCGATACCTGTACCTGACCGGAAGCCCGAGAAGAGTTTGTTCATTAGAGAGTAATGTTTTAAAGTCCAGTATATAGAAAATGAATGATGTATATTTTCCCTATCAGTGCAGGGAATGAGAAGTAAGGCCAAATAGATAATGCTGGATCAGTGTTTGCAAATTGAAGAACAACAGAACATGACAGACAGTTCACAGCAAATATTGCACTGTGTTATTGGCGGCACAATATCGTAGCGGTTAACGCAACCCTATTACAACGTCAGCTGTGTGATTAGGGTTTCATTCATGCCACTGTTTGCAGAGACTTTATACGTTCTCCCTGCAACCGTGTGGGCTTTATCCAGGTATTCCAGTTTCCTCCCACATTCCAAAAAAGATGTACAGTTAGGGTTAGTACATTGTGGGCATGCTATGTTTGCACATGAAAAATAGTGACTCTTGCAGGTTGTCCTGGCACCATCCTCACTGATTTGATTTGACAAAGATAGGTGTGTAAAAAAGGCCCAAAGGATCACTGGGGACCCAAGTCACCCCAACCATAAACTGTTCCAGCTGCTACCATCCGGGAAACGGTACCGCAGCATAAAAGCCAGGACCAACAGGCTCCGGGACAGCTTCTTCCACCAGGCCATCAGACTGCTTAATTCATGCTGACACAACTGTATTTCTATGTGATATTGACTATACCTGTTGTACTCACTATTTATTATATATTACTATAAATTGCACATTGCACATTTAGACAGAGAAATAACATAAAGATTTTTACTCCTCATGTATATGAAGGATGCAAGTAATAAACTCAATTCAATTCAAAGAATTTAACACCAAAAATGCAAATCACTTTTTTGATATACATGTGAAAAATAAAGCTATTCTTTTATAATCTTTGTCTTTTATAATCCCTCTACTGTTGGTCAAGACAACACCAACTACAAATCAGGAATTCTCCATGTTTGAACATAACACTCCTCACTATTATAATTCATAGTATATCAGGTGAACTAAACTATCTTTCTTTTGTTCCATTTAAATGAGGTGATTTACCAAAAAAGAACTACACATGCCCTTTAGTATTCATGAGCTCAGAGATATCAATGATTAATTCATTTCAATCACTATGCACAAAAATATTTGGCAACAAAATCAAATTATGTGCAGAAAATACAACATATTTTGAACAACCTATCTCCTGCATTTTGTTACAAAAAAAATCCTGCGTTGTGGGTGGCTGAGATCATTTGGAACAGTGGAGCCGTCAGTTAAAACAGGTGGGAGGCTGACTCTGTGATGGAAGGCAGCAGACTGAGAACTGGAGAACGTGGAGAATTAATGGCATACAACTGAGTGAGAAATGAAGATTTCAGAGTGCAAGAGCTGGTGAGAAAGTGATAAACAAGGAGAAAGAGAGTCAGATGACAGCACACGAAATGGAGATTGTAGATACTGTCAGGCATGCAACAGTGCAAGTAATTTAAATTATATAGAACGAAGGATGGGTATTGGTATGAGAAATGGAGACCACAGGGATAGCAGAGCAGCTGGCTCTATAAAAATGGAGATTGCACGAAGTGCCTTCGAGAATTGGGGGCCATGTTGTGTGAGAAGAAACATGAGTGAGGATCACAGAAGTCAAGGAACCATGCAGGAGAATGGAAACTGGAAACGTGGCAAAACGTTAAGTGATTTTGAGCCTCGGGTGAGCAGCCACAAAGGCTGGTTCCCACTCATTGATTTCTAGGGGCCGGTTCACAGTGGGTTCTAGGGGTGGCAAAGCCAGGATGGGAGTAAATGCAGCAGCCCAACTGCCTCAGCTCATGAACACACAATGCATTTCTGCTCCTCCTAGTCCTGCACAAAAAAAGCTTCGTATTCATGTCTTGCAGTTTCATCTATCTATTTATAAATGAGTTTACTGATCATGACTTTCCTTAAAACAAGCAGCTAAAGGCTAGCAACACTTAGCTGAGTTAAGAGGATTCCAATTCACCCTCATCTGTAGACACCACAGTGAGGTTTGTATCCCATTACAACAGGGACAGAGCTTGAAGGTCATCTGCCTCTTTAATTTTAATATCCCGCACAACGAATTTTTTAACTTGTGAAGTTGACAAATTTCATGACATATGCCAGTGATATTAAACCTGATTCTGATTCTGATTCTGACAATCTTGCCAATTCTTGCCTGATAGTGGAGAATGAGTTTGAGAACTCAGAAGACCTGTGTTTGGCACCATTTTACAACAAGATGCCAAGTTTTATGGACAGGCCCACTTTCCAAGTTCACTGCCCTTTCTGCCCCTGTATGGTGCTCACTTCATGCAGATGTGCAGGGCCTATCCTGCTAGCCTGAAGACATCCAGCCCCTAGCAGAGGGATCTCAAATGACACTGTGAGAAATCTCCACATCAGTTGTGTAAATTAATCTGAATCAGCTTTGACAGTCAATAAAGCCCCACTCTCTGCTTTGATTGACATTGGGAGGCATTGAAAAACAAATAAAAATGTAATAAATATTATTTATTATTTTATTTAATTATTAAAACATTGTAAGTGAAAAAGCAAAAGTCAATTTAAATATTTTTTAAAACTTGCCTTTGCCATTGCTTCAATTACTGAAATCAATGGGCTCTCAAATTCTGCCCCAACCCAGCACAAAATCTGAAAAATAATCACTCGGTACAAATGCTAGAGAATCTCGGCAAGGTGTATATCTGGTGTTACGTTCCATGTACATTCTGAAACTATCACTTAGGTGAGGATTTCCATGTTTGACAGAATGTCCCTGACCTGTGCTTGTGTGGAAACTGCAGTACGACAAAGGTAAAACAAAGGTGGAAGACAACGTCCAGCTAAGGTTAGCCTGGGGCAGTTGTAATCAGGTGAAACCACTCGAGACATCTCTGCTTCTATGTAGGGATGACTGGGGCAATGTGTACTTGAACCAGACAAGTGAGGCCTCTGTAATGCGAATTTTCCAGGAATATCTTCCGAAAGCAGAGCATCCCTTTACCCAATAGATGGTGCCAGAGATAGGATGAGATAGGAATAAAGGAAGGATGTGAAACATATCCAATAACTAAGGGACAATTGCTTTTTACTAACTTCAAAATGTCATCAGTTGTCAGCTTGAAGTTTTGATTGAATTTTAACATTTCTATTCTGAATGGTGATTGATCTTGCAAGTAAGGAATTCACAATATACAATTTACCGAGCGGTCAATATCCGTAACAGGTAAGCTGATTCTGTATAAAGATAACATTTTTTGTTCAGACTTTCAGAACAGTGTGGGTGAAAGGAGCCCACCCTTTTCTTCTTGTGCACAAGTAAAATAAAGAAGTATGCTTAAGTCGTAAGAGTATGTGTGTGTTCTGAGCTCCGTTATTTCATCTCATTTTATTATCGGTGATGAAACTTGCTTCTATTTAAAAAGGATCTGCTCAAAACACTAGCACTTATCAGCATGATCCAGACCATTAACAACTATCAGTGTTCAGCATTATTAAAGAATAAGTTACATATTAACCTCTGGTTGCTGCATCTTTTGCAATTAAACTGAAAAATAAGGTGCTGTTGTCTAAGTTGCCTTACTCCTTCCTCTGCAAGTTTCACCAGAGTACTATCCTCAAGATTCAGCTCTGAAATATATTCAAGTCTTTGAAATTTCCCACCAGAGAAGGCAGCAAAGGTTCGGGACCAACTATTTATACTCAGGACAGTTTATTTTCTGAACTGTGATATTCAATTATATTCTAAAATTGTGATAACTCCTTATTACTCTCATACAGGTAAGAACTGAAATTTTACTTTTACAGGTAAAATTCCCATCCATCAGAATTTAATTGTTGCTGGAGATCTTACAAAATTGAAAAACTGGGATTTTTTAAAATTTGCTTTTTCTCTCACTTATTTCTCTTAATTCCATCTTTATTTCCCTCTCTTTATTTTGTTGACTGTTTATATTGTCCGGGGATAGAATATTTAACTTATTCTTCTTCCGTAAGATTTCCAGTCTGATATGATGAGAAAAAGTGCTGTTGCTGGGTCTGTTTATAGGGATCCCAAATCTCCTGTAACAGACACCACATTGTTGGCATTCTAAATGCAGTGGTAGGAATTATTCTAGGTTTATGAAATGATGGATAGCGTAATTATGGATTAACTAAAATGAGTACCAGTCTTCAGGAAATGAATCCTGTACACAAGTTAACTTTAAACTGTTACTTTGTGGCTAGTGAAACCAAACTGTAGGTGTGGGATATCCCTCTGTCCCATTGAAACTACATCGGGAAAAATAATAGATGATCATTCCTGCAATCAGTGTATTGTTAAAGGTGTGTCTGTGCCGCTTAAGGCACGGATCAGAACAGGTCTGCTTTGTCACTCAACCTTCTGATTAGTTGTACATTCATGGACCCATCCCTCAACACTGTAACAAAAGGGATACACTTTGGCTGCCTGCACTTTGTACTCAAGCTTTCAGAACAGACACACGTATGAATATTCAAAGAGATTCTACTGACGGCAACTGTCCCCTGCACCAAGAGACTTCTGGAAAAGATTCATCAAAACATCACATGGGCGAGGATGAAGATCAACCTCAGAAAGTGCAGAAGCATCTCCATCGTCAAAGGTCAAGTCACGGATAAAAGATTTCATATTGATGGGACACCTGTCCCAACTGTTTCAGAAATGCCAGTGAAGAGCTTGGGCCGATGGTATGATGCTAAGCTCAAGGACACCGAGCAGATTGAACAACTCAAAAAGGATACCATCATGTACACAGCTCACATCAACAAGACCTTGCTGCCAGGAAAACTCCAGCTGTGGTGCTTCCAGTTCGGCATACTCCCAAGACTCATGTGGCCTTTAACAGTGTCTGAAATCCCCATCAGCAAGGTTGAAAAGCTCAAAAGAATGATCAGCACACATGTAAAACAGTGGCTTGGACTTCCACAATGCTTAAGTCCTGTTGGACTGTACGGGAACAGCAAATTGGAATTACCAATTGCAAGTCTTGCGGAAGAATTTAAATGCACCAAAGCAAGGTTGGTCATGACCCTCACTGAATTTGAAGATACTGTTATTTGAACAGTGGCCCCCCCGTGTGGCAACGGGGAGGAAGTTGACCCCATCTGAAGCCGTTCAGAGTGCTAAGTCTGCTCTTCGCTTCAGGGATGTGGTTGGCCAAGTCCAACATGGGAGAGCCGACCTCGGGCTTGTCCCCAAGGCTCCTTAATGGCACAAGGCAACACCAGTGCAGAAGAGACGACTCGTGGTGGAGGAGGTGAGAAGACAGGAGGAGGCACAGCGAAACGCCACGGCCGTCTCAATGGCCAAGCAGGGCCACTGGACTAATTGGGAGAGCCTGGAAAAGAGAAAACTTAGCTGGCGTGACATCTGGGAGATGGAGGGATCTTGGCTAAGTTTTGTCATCAGAGCCACTTATGACCTCCTACCTACACCCCAGAACCTGAACCAGTGGTGGGGAGGAGACCCCACTTGCTCTCCTTGTCAAGCACCTGGATCACTAAGGCACATTTTAACAGGATGCACCATGAGCCTCACCCAGGGGCGGTACACTTGGTGGCATAACCAAGTTCTCAGACAGCTGGCATCAATCTTGGAACAGAGGCGAATCACCACAAATGCTCTCCCACAAACATCGGCAGGAAATGTCCACATCACACGATTAGTACCAGCAGGCCAACCTCCAGAGCACCATACAACATCAAAAGATGTAAGCATTCTGCAGGTTGCTCAGGATTGGAAAATGGACGTGGACTTGGGAAAAAAGTTTGTGTTTCCCCCAGACATTGCGGCTACAACACTCCGGCCAGACATGGTCCTGTGGTCCACAACAGCCAAGCTGGCATATGTTGTGGAATTGACAGTACCATGGGAAGATGGTGTCGAAGAAGCTTATAAGAGGAAAAAGACCAAGTACTCTGAACTGGCAACTGTAGCTGCTCAGAATGGCTGGAAGACCAAGATTTTCCCTGTAGAAGTGGGATGCGGGGGATTCATTGCTACATCTACGACCAGTCTATTGAAGAAGATGGGGGTGAGGGGTCACTCCCTCCAACAAGCAATCAAGTCCTTGTCAAATGCAGCAGAAGAAATCAGCAATTGGATATGGATTAAAAGGAAAGACAACAACTGGGCTGCAAGATGAAGACAGGAGGGTATGGAACTGAGGGGGGTGTATCTGGGACAGGAGGTAGCACCATTGAGCCCTCTGGAGACGTCATGGACTTATCAATGAAACATCAAAGAAGGAGGGTGCCCACCTGATGACCCCGATGACGTACCTACCCTCCCTCCTTGTCACCACTCCAAACCCACTGCCAACATCGAGAGTGCCAATGTACCATAGGGATTGAAACATCATGTCCTAGTATCTCTACTGCTAATTGCAATGTGCTCCCATTGTAAATGAGTCATTTCTTTAATGCTCCTGTCCAACTGAACTCATGTCCGCATACCTCAGCTCCATTCTATCTCCTTTGGTTCAGTCCCTTCACACCTACATCTGCAAAGCTTCACACACTCTCGATCTCCTCAGCAACTTTCAATTCCCGGGCCCTGACTGCCTCATTTTCACCAAGGATGTCCAGTACCTAGACACTCCTCTGCCTCATCAAGAAGGCCTTAAGGCTGCCCACTTCTTTCCCAACCAATTCTCCTCATCCACCACTCTCCTCTGTCTGGCTGAATTAGTCCTCACCCTCCTTTGGCTCCTTCCACTTTTTCCAAACTCAAGGGGCAAATGCATGGGCCCCAGCTATGGTTGCCTTTTCATTGGCTACATAGAACAGTCCATGTTCCAAGCCTTCCTTGGTAATGCTCCCAACTCTTCCTGCGCTACATTGACGCTGTTTCGTGCACCCATGCTGAGCTCATCAATTTTGTCAGTTTTACATCCAACTTCCACTCTGCTCTTAAATTCAATTAGTCCAATCGTTTTACCTCCCTCCTCTTTCTTGATCTTTCTGCCTGCATCTCTGGAGATGAACTGTCAGCCGACATCTTTTATACAGATTCCAATAGCTACCTTGACTATATCTCTTCCCACCCTGTCTCCTGTAAAAATGCTATTCTCTTTTCTCAGTTCCTTCATCTCCGCTGCATCTGTTCCCAGGATGAGGCTTTCCTTTTCTGGGACATCAGAGATGTCCTCCTTCTTCAAAGAATGAGGTTTCCCTTCCTCCACCATTGATGCTGTCCACTCCCATATCTCTTCCATTTCCTGAACATCTGTGCTCACCCCTCCTTAACAGGGATAGAGTTCTTTTTGTACTCACCCAACACCCCATGAGCCTACACATCCAACACATCATTCTCCACAACCTCTGCCATCTTCAATGGAATCCAACCACCAAACACGTCTTTACTTCCTCCCCACTCTACTTTCTACAGTGATCACTCCCTCTGTGATTTCCTTGTCCATTTGTCCCTCCTCACTAATCCCCCTCCTGGCAGACAGAAATGCTACACATGCCCATTCACCTCCACCCTCATCTCCAGTCAGAGTCCCACACAGTCCTTCCAGGTGAGGCTTCACCTGCAAATCTCTTGGGGTCATCTATTGTATCCAGTGCTCCTGATGTGGCCTACTCTGCACTGGCAAGATCCGACATAAACTGGGTGACCGCTCTGTTGAGCATTTCCGATCCACCTGCCAGAAGTGGAATTTCTCAGTGGTCAACCATTTTCATTCCTATTCCCATTCCCGTTCTGACATATCAGTCCTTGGCCTCCTCTTTTGCTACGACGAAGCCACTTTCAGGGTTGAGTAGGAACACCTCAAATTCTTTCTAGGTAGCCTCCAACCTAATGGCATGAACATCAATTTCTCCTTCCAGTAAGTTTTCCCCTCCCCCTTCCCTCTTCTTCTATTTTCCACTCTTACCTCTTCTCCTCACCTGCCTATTACCTCCCCCGGCGCACCTTTTTCCCTTTCTCTCATGGTCCACTCTCCTCTCCCAGCAGATTCATTCTTCTCCAGCCCTTTATCTTTCCCACCTTGGCTTCACCCATCACCTTCTCGCTCAGGGATAGGCAGCCTTAAGCAAAAATGATTTTCTAGCATGTGTTATTCTTTAATTTGAGGCAAAACATAACTAGATGTACTTAAATGGATAATTCCCATATTTCAAGTTTTTTTATGGCATTTATCTGGCCCACTGTCCACTCATTAGTACGTGATCCTGCCCACAGAGGCAAAAAGGTTGCCGACCCCTGTTCCAGCTAGTCCTCCTTCCCCTCCCCTTCACCTGTTTTATTTTGGTGCCTTCCCCTTTCCTTCTCAGTCCTGAAGAAGGTTTTCAGTCTGAAATGTCAACTGTTTATTCATTTCCATAGACCCTGCCTGACCTGCTGAGTTCCTTCTGCATTTGGTGTGCTTTGCTACGTAATTCTGTAAACTTACCTGACTACATTTAAAATGTTAAAGTAAGTTTAATTAAAACCATATTTAATTCTTTATTGATACCTTTGCATTGGAGAAGTACAAAGCACCATGTCAGGAGATACTCTCTTGGATTCTCCTGGACCCTTTCCTAGATGTTTGCTGTGTGAATAAAGACTTTCATTTCCCAGTTATAGCTTCTGTGTGGCTCAGTTTTCGTCCATCACAGTATTCAGACCCACACTGAAATGTACATTAATAGTAGGGATACACCTTTAGGAATGTGGTAATAGCAGAAACCTTCATCTGTTATCTTTCCCTATATAGTTTCAGATAGTTTGAGACAGAATCAAAATTATTGGTTTCACTAGCCACCAAGTAGCAGATGGAATTGAAAATGTTTATAAGTTTCATTTGCTTGAGACTGGTTCTCATTTTTGTTCATCTATATTTATTCTATCCATAATTTTTAAACTCCAGAATGATCCCTAACCATACAAAACCCAGAGAAAGTCCATGGCAAGACAAGTAGATTGAACACGGACTGCCAACCATAGTTCAGGCTAGTACTGAATGTGGAGATTGTGAGGATATTTAAACATTTATTTTCTATCAAGTTGCTTCACATATGCTTTGATTAACATTTAGGAAAAGTAAAAGATCAGTTTGGGTATTTAATCATGGCACTTTTAATCGCAGAATGTTTATGATTCCTGTATAGGGACACAGATTCTGTGCTGTGGAATTCATCCACAATAAGTCATGTGCTGCAACCTTAGATAGGTGTGGCAAGTTTTCACTCAGAAATGCACGCAAAAAGGAACGAAGCATGGGACCCAACCAAATATTACTGAGTTTTGTGCAGCTCTTTGAATTAAGCCCCAAGGCAAATATGGTGTAGTTGCATCCTTTAGTGGGGCCTCTATCCACAAACATACATCAGTGTCGCAATGGATCTATTTGGTGAAATGGCCGAAAGGGAGGCAGAGGAGCAAGTCAGTGTCTCCCATATTACACACAGAGATCTAGAAATACACGCACACACAAACAAACACACACACCCCGAAGGCAGGTAGGTGGGCCCAGATAAAGGAGCCAACCATGTCATTGATACTTTTAGAAAAATTGATTCCCTTTTTCGGACCGAGTCTGGTCCTGAGGGGTCTCACTTGGACTTAAACCTTTACTAGGCCGAAGAAGCAGATCTTCTGGATGAACACTGGTATGCAATATGCTACCTGCTTGTCCAACACACAAGTAGATCTATTTAGAGTGAACAACCATTAAATGAGGGAGGTAATGTTGGTAAAAGGACATAAGATATTTGTATATCAAATACATTGTTGTATCTTCATAGGACTTGTTACCTGCAGTGTTCTACCTTTTTTTTTTATTACGTCAGGCTGTCTGAAAGACCAGAATAACCGACTACACTTCGACGATTAAGACACCAGGAAGCAGAGGAGGAGAAAGGAGAGACTAGAATAGAGGAGACTAAAGAAGATGTGGAGGAGGAAGAGGATGTTGTCTTTGGGCCTGACACCATTCGGCATCTGAACCTGGAGCAAAAGACACTAGATTACGTGGGTGATTTCTGTGAAGAGAAACTCACGGACTGGAGTCGAGCAATTTAGAACAATTTAGTGTGTCAGCTCACTGGAGAGGAAGTTCACATCTTTAAAACTTCCCCAGTGATCCAGGAAAGAACTGCAGCAGAGAAGCACATGCACGGAAGGCTTGAGCAAACGCTCAGTAAATTGTATGGCCTGCAGCTAGATTGTCTAAAGTGACAAGAAGTATGGAGAAGTTCATCACCAACCAAACATCCTGCTGTGGCACCCACGTGATGCAGCTCATCTCCATTCTGATCCACTTCACCCCTCTCCTCGCCTTCTTCCTCCCCTTATTCCTGGTGCTCCTCCTGTTCATATATGTTCTCACTCAAAGGCTGACTCCCTGTTGGCAAGGTTGTGCAGGAAGAAGCAGAAGTAGGAAAGGTATGAACACTGAGGTGGCTCAGAATGGGAAGGCATTTTGAAGTGTCCTGTGCTTTTTTTCCCATCTATACCTGGTGATGCAATGGTCTCCACTGTAGCAGAGCTTAACTAATATGATGGGAGCAAGCCACAGAGGAGGAAGGTAACCTCTATCCAGGCCTCGCAGCAGGTTGCTATTGAAATATGGAAAGTAAGATGTAGGGCTGCTAAATAATGCTATGTTCCTTGACACCTCATGCTGACCATCTTATAATCGATCACAACTTGAACCTTCAGGTTAAGAAGACCACCAGGTTGAAGAGGGGGGCTGAAAACACACTATAAACACAGTGACTGTCTCTTTAACTGTGCAATGTCCACAGTGCGGGTACAGCAATCCACTTACTCAGCGTCATGTTCTCTGCTGAACGTAAAGTAAAAGTAGCTTCCTTTCCTTGAATAGCAAGCATCAGTTACTTCACTAATGCTGGAAAGAGCAGCAAACTTTGAAAAACTGGCACTGATCAGACACTGTTGCCTGACATTATCACAGGCTAGAAAATTCATAACAATGGTGACCTTAACTTTCACATGCATGAATAAATAACTAGAATTCTGCCTACAAATAGTTGGAGATCTCCATCAAATTAACTTGGAAAATCCTAATCTCTAGAGGCATTGTTCCTTGGAGAGCTCCAGGTTAGAAAGTGGCTCCTTGTAGATTGTGTGGAGAGGCGGGTTGAAGCAGAAGTCCACCTGCTCTTCTTGCCAGAGGACCTTGATGCCTCATATGCCTAGCCTCCAGCTCATGCTTGAATATCAATGGAGCCACTGCAGAAACACCCACTTTAAAAATGATGGAGTTGACAGGAAGCCCATCCAAAGTCATCAGGTATAGCAAGGAACCAGTAATTAGCTTCATGAATGTTCAGCAGCAGTCTGCAGAGGTTTGAAGAGCATGTTTAAGTGCCTCTTTAAATCAAGCTTCTGGACAGCAAAAAGTGCCATGGCAAGTTGACTCTTCCGCGGTTAATTAATGACTGGTGTGATTTGGAACAACGTAGTCCAATCTCTCCTGCACATGCTCCAAACTAGCATCACATAGGAGGATGGCATCGATGTATGCTCATCCTACGTACAAAATGAGGCATTTGTGCATGTGTAATTCACAATGTGCAGTGCCTGGACAAATGTTTTAAGTGACACAAACCAGACAGAAAAAAAGGCTTATTGCAACTGCTCCAGAAAACCAATTTTCCATTACGTTACACAAAAAAAAGAGTAGCACTATGTGAAAGAATTTAGTTAAGGCAATTATTTTTATGAATTGAACTGCTATAAATTTTATATGAAAGAGTATTTTTACTTTTCATTAATTCTTTGAATTAACAAGGAAACAATATATATAATATATTTTTTTAAATATATATATATGAAATTGAAGACTATAAATTATAGCAGGTGACATTAACAGATAAATGTGACATTTCTATCTTCAGTGTTGATGGAGGTGTTAATCCATTAAAACATTTTTGCTTTAAGTATTCATTTTCCCATTTTGACACTGGTATCTTCTAGTTGTTGAACTCTGCAGCATAGTCAAATTCATATTTGTGTAACAAATTATTCTAAACAATGGTTGAGAGGGAAATGCAGAATTAAAAAATTAGAGAAAATAAACATGCAAAAATTATGAATAAACTATATTGTAACGGAGGAGCAGTGAGTGCAAACATAAAAAGATAATTATAGTGCCCCACGTATCTGTTAGGCTATAACTGGCAATTAGGGACTACAGTGCGTTACACAAGGTATATTTTGAAAGGGGATAGGAATGTTTAAATCAATATACTGCCCATCACAATCTGACTATCAAAGACCATACTGGACAAAAATCAATTTCCAGTGCTTCTTTCTTCTTTATGCTTTATTCTTTATTTCTTTTATTTAGTATGAGCTTGGGAGAAGAACGGTGCAAAAATGTTTATAAAGTCTTGATTTTAGTTTGCCAAGTGGGAGTGAATCCTTACCATGCTATTAAAAAAGATTTTGGTAAGTTGATGGTTGCTGCACAAAGGTCAGTGATTTGTAGGCCGATCACAGTAATTTTCCAGGTTTTGGCATTTTGAAAGCGCACACAGGACAGCACTTCAGTAAGCTGACCTTGACAGTGAATTGGATAAATAAACCTTCAATTTACCCCCTTCTGTTCAAAGCTAGCCTAGCTGATCTCTCTGGAGCCTTCACCTATCCACATCGTTCAACTCATTGCAACTTCCAACTGATGCATGTCTGCAGCTTTACTCTCCCTGTGACAAAAATCACCGTACAGTCAAGCTACAGCACTTGGCTTCAGAAAAGTCAAAGTCAATAGTGCTAACATTGAAATTTTAATGCATGTTCCATCGTTACCCATCATCCTCTCTGCATGTATCCCAAGAGGCATTTCAAGTGAGAATACCACTCCATAACAGGTAATGACGTGGCATTTAATGATACTGTCCAAAGTGATCCAAGTCTGCAGAAAGTAATGTGTGCTCATGTACCAGATAAGCATAGCTGAATGTACCAGAACAGCAATATCTTTCACCAGACTGTCAGAAGAATAAAATGTGACATATGCTCTGCCATTGTACCTGCCCTTTCATACTTTACCATCAAGGGAAAAAAAAGCATTTTCAGACACAGCGCACCAAAGAGTGGAGTGGGTTCAGAAAAAGGCGGATAGCAACATATCAGTGATTAAGTATTCACAGCCTCTTTAATACTCCAGTGCTCTTGGATTCACTACTAAAATCTGTGAATTATACCTCATTGAAGGATGTCCTTAATCGACTCTGACATGTTATATTGGAGGCAGAGAAAACGTTTCAGTATGATAGATAAGGTTAAAAGAGCTAGTACTGTGATCATTTACTCTGGTGCCTAGCAAAAAATCTAAAGCCAAAAACCATTTCCATCATTCATTTCCTGCTGAAAAAAAGCCATATCTGACAGTCTGTTAAAGCTGATGAGGCAAAGTGAACACATTCAATTTTCTGTCAAAGTTATGTTGTTCGTGTAGATAAGAAAAAGATTTTAACATTTTTACAGTATGCTCTAAGGATTGAAGCTGAAACTAAACAACCATCTGGATTGTACATATTATTTCAAGTTGAGGTTGATAATAGTCCGTGCAATTATGAAACATATTTTTGTAAAGCATATATAAAATGTACTGGGTAGCGAACTGAACAGAAACCCGATGCAGAAAGTCCAATTATAGGCTTTGTGTAATCATATGATGTTATTTTAGTTTTGGCTATATTGTTGGTTGTGTGCTGCATTTAAAGTCTAATGCATACCGAATGGAAGTGTCTCCATAATGTTTAAGAAATGGATGTTTTGTTTTAATGCAGTAAAGGAACAGAAAGAAAATAATGGTTTGGCCAATTGAAATACTGGATGAACATTTTAAAGCAACATAACTGTTTAGTATTGGTAAGTCGAGAATGAGCCAAATAAAATAATGTAGTCACATACTTCAGCTCAGGTTGGAAATCCTAAGTTCCTTTCTATAGTAATGCAGGAATCTATATTTTTCATTAGATAACAACATCATGATCCATCATGCAATCCTTAAAGAAGGTAACGAAGTAGCTGATTTGTTGTAAACATAAATATCCAGAATTTGGACCCACTTGCACATAAAAGCCATTTTGTACACATTTTACCATGATGGTGATCATTACTGAGTCAAAGAGAGACCATCAGGTTATTGGCTGAGGCGTAGTTCATATTAACATGTCTGGTGGTTGGCTCACACCCGGGCACACACCAAATTATGCCATCTGGTCTCTACATTAATCAACAGAAACTCTCAGTAAACATAAAGCAAAACAAGAGTTACAATAAATTAAAGAGAGCCATGGTATGAGGATGTTTGCCCACATCCTCTGTCAGACTCACCTTTCAGTGGTCTGCTTTTCTCCTCCATATCATGAACCAAGTTCACGGCATCTCTGTATTACACAGCTCATGATGTTGCAGTCACCGACCCTTCCATGAGCCCACATCTCATGCTGGCTTGGAACTATCTGTAGCACAATGACTTGTAGGGCCAGACACAGAGGAGAAGATTCAAAACTAAAGATTCACGATTGTTTAATATCATTTCCCATACACAAGTGTAAAGGAGAACGAAATACTTGTTGCTCCAGATCTGAAAGAGCACAACAAAAACACACACAATAAGATAAAGAATGCAATAATAATAAATATAAATACTTAATATAGCATGTATATATATAGATTGATTGTACGTCCATAAAGTGATGCTAGGCACAGGAGTGTCTGTACACAGGGTGACTGACAGAAAACGATTAAGTAATGGTGGTTGGTGACATGGAGGGGTGAGTTAGTGGCTGGAGGTGTTGATCAGACTTACCGCTTGGGGAAAATAACTGCTTTTGGATCTGGTGGTCCAGGTGTGGATGCTACGTAGCCTCCTCCCTAAAGGGAGTGGAACAAGCAGTCCATGAGCAGGGTGGATGGGATCCTTCATGGTGTTACTTGGCCTTTTCTGGCACCTTTCTCTAGATATGTCCCTGCGTGTGGGGAGACTGGTGCTAGTAACGCAGCACCAGTGCATTTTTGACTGCACATTGTAGAAATGGTCTCCCAATTCCATTTTCATTTTTTTACCTAGATATAAGTGCTTGAAGGTTATACATAATGCATTTGTGATAACAGAAGGAGTACCATTCACATATCAAGCAGTAACGTCAATTGGTTAATATTTCAGTCAGAATAGAAAGATATATGTGCTTTATAATGGTATCATCTGTAGCTTAGCTGGTACTGCTGAAGACGCCGCGTCAGAAGTCTGTGGTATCAAGTCTTACTTCAGAGACCAGAATACAAAAGTGTAAGTTTGCTCCTCTATCAGTGACTTCCACTTTGGCAAAGATGTTCACAGAAGGGACGTTTTATATAAAAGGCACACAGGATTATTTCAAGGAAAAGTGGGGCTGCTGAAGGGGATTGGGGGTTGGTGCACTCTCTCTGGAGATCTGGCCAATGTTTGCCCCTCATTCAATAATAAAACAGCCTGTCTGGTAATTGCTTGCAGTGTGTAAATCAGCTTTTACATTTCTTGCACTGAATCTGAAATAGACTTCAAAAGCACTTAATTACTTTAAAGAAAGCTGACAGGGATGTGTAAGGTGCTAAATAAATGCAAGTCTTTCATGTTTTCAGTGCTCTTGAGCTGCTTTAAGCATACACGTTAACAGCATGTATTTTACATCTTGCTGTCCATTCACAAATACTATAAGTATTCTTTTCTGCTGAGATTGTTTGACGGTATATTGTGATTATAGCAACATACTGCATTACTTTTGGAGCTGCCAGTGAGACTCTTACAAGTAGTGTCTGTGAACTGCACAAATTGTAGGTTGTCTTTATCTTAAATATCCCCTTTCAGTCCTTCTTAAGGTGTAATATTTTTTTAAATAAAAACTTTATTTTTTAGTGATCCTTGATAAACTTAATCTTCTTGTAATCTTCTCTTATTTATCTCTCTTTGGCTATTCAATATAAAAACTTAAATACACTTGCAGTAGCAAAGATTTTTTTAAAAATCACATCCAACTTTACAAAAAATCTTACATATGGTGCATACAAATTACAATTTAGTATTTTTTGTGTCAGCTTGCATCAAATGTAAAAGGTTCTTGGATGATGTTATTAAGTTTAATCTTCATCCCAAAAAAACTGAATCCAAAATAAAGCCAATTCACTTTGCAGTTAAACCTGGAGATTTATTGTTGAAATGCTCTTCAGAATGAACATGCATTCTTCATGTCTGCATCATAGAAGAAGATAATTTATTCTCTGGACATGAATGATAATTTCACTACCAAGCAATATGATAATTCACTCCAGTGAAATTAAAAATGATAATTCACTGCAGTGAATTACCACTTAATGGTCCAGCGCACTCCAGATTGTGTTTAAAACTGAAATGGAATCCCACATGGAACAAACAGCATATCACATCTCTGATGGTGCATTACTGACGTCTGCCGCAGTGCCTCTAAGTTATGAGTCTTTCACTTGAAACATACTTCCACCACTGTCATATCTTACATAGGCTTTCTTACAGCAAACTGCTTAACATCCTACTTGGTACTTAGCTGTCTTCTTTGAGAAGGTATTTTGTTTCATTCAGACTATTATTTTTACACATACTTCTATCACAATGGCCTTCCATTCTCATTTACAAAGTATATTTTGAATCTTCATAGCTTCCTTTCCACATGCTGAAATTAGTTGAACAGGAAATAAAAGCACTTTTGAGTGTTTATTTCTATCTAAGTCCCGGAGATTTCGTGTATGTTTTCTAAACGTCAAACTCGCTAAAATTCAGCAGCATTAGAAATGAATTCACATTCTGAAATTATTTTGAAGCAGAATCTAAATTGTAGGTAAGTACTTCCCAGAGTTGTATTTATAAAAGATGGTCAAGATATGAGTGTGATACCAAGCAGTATATTAAATGAATCAAGCCTGAGTAATTCACAGATGTCAATAAATATGCCCTGACATACAATCCTACAATTTGATTTTCATCTATAATATTATCAAAAAAAAACTTCTAGCTTACATTCTCAGTCATGACATTTGAATGTTACACCTATATTTTTGTACCTATCCTATTAAATGCCCTTCCAGCCGCCTGGAACACACTGCACAAAATCCCAAGTTGAATAGTAGTTCCTGAACCCACTTATGCTACCTCCCATTACGTTTTGATTTTATCTCACATTGCCATATACTGCAGGGAAGGAGCCGTCTGAATGATGTGCTTAATGTAACTTAAATCCTCATTTTCTCTGAAGTTTAGGAAGACACAGAGTATACAATATTTGAAACTATCATTGGAAACGAAATGCACATGTGTAATATGCCCGCATCAAGTTCCACTCCAACAAATTTAACAGAGAGAAGAATGATTTACAATTAATTAGTCAGTAAAAATGGCCACTAAAATAATGCAGGGTAACTTGATACTAGTACATTAAATATATGCACAGCAGTGTGTTGTCAATAATTTCCAGTTGTACATGGTGCCACGATAATTTTCAGAGAATAATTTCAAGCCACCTCTGTCAGATTTCAGGAAATCTTTATAATTTTTTCACAAAAGGATTTTGAATAGAAGCTGTACCTAAGGCACATTCACAGGTTAAAAGAGGAGAGCCTGGTAACAAATGGTAGTTACAATAATTGCGGATACATAAAACTTTATTATGAAGCACCAACATATAAATAAGAAGTTAGAAATGGTAAATGCATGTTTGATTGCAATTACTCAGCAGCATAACCCACATTTCATATTTCCTATACTGCAATACACATAGGAGGCATTCAACCCATCCAGAGTTTGCTAGCTCACAGAGCAAATCCGTTCCCCCACTAATTTCCCTGCAACCTTTTCTCTCCGTGTTTCCAACAACTTGACCACTCAGCTACACTCGAGACAATTTACCGTGATCAATTAACCTTCAAACATGCACTCTGGCATGTGAGAGAAAACTGGAGCACCCAAGAGAAACCTGTGCAGTCACAAGGAGAGAGAGCTAGCAAACTTCACACCAGCAGCACTGGAAACTAGGGATGAACCCAGTTTCATTGGCCCTGAGGCAGCAGCTCGAGTACTGCATCACTGTGCCACTGAGTCACTGGGTCTTTCTCTCCTCGGTCTCTGATGAGAGAGAGGTAGTCAGACAGTTCCAGACCATAAAACAAAACATCGTGTGATGGCAAGCTTTGGTAAAGTTCAGAAGCTTAAAATGGAGCAGGGTTATTAAAAGTTACTTAGTTCAAGATAAACGAGACAACTTGCTGAGATAGGAAAGCCTGACACATTTGTTGAATTATTATGCAAAATTATGCTGATTGAATTAAGTAGGCTCATTGTAATTGCTGTTCATCATATTTATTCAATGTCCATCAACAGATTAATAATTCAAATGGGGAATCTTAATTTTTATTTCATTAGAATTTCAGGAGAAATATAAATGGGGAAAATTATGGATAACCAGTCTAGGTTCTGAGGGGACATTATTATCACACACCTGAATTATACTGCTACATAAAAGCAATGACAGCAGATACAGTATTTAACACAGGTGATATTTAAGTCATGACTCTAAGCTGGGACATTACACTGGTGCAACTAGTAGAAGCACAGCCCCACCGTGTCAGAGACCCGGGTTTGATTCTGACCTTGGGCACTGTCTATGTGGAGTTTGCACGTTTTCTCTGCGATTGCATGGGTTTTCTCTGGGGGTTCCAGTTTTCTGCAAAGGCATGCAGATCAGTAGCTGATCTGCGTATTCAGAGTGTGTTCAAAGTAAATTTATTATTAAAGTACATATATGTCACTATGTACTAGGGTGAGATTCACTTACTTATGGGAATTCACAATAGATACAAAGAAATGCAATAAAATCAATGAAAAACTGCAACACCAGCAAAGACAGACAAACAACCAATGTGCAAAAGATGACAAATTGTGCAAATACAAAAAAAATTACAATAAAGATAATAACAATAAGTAAGTAATAAATAATATTGAGAACATGTGTTGTAGAGGACTTGAAAGTGAGTCCATAGGTGTGTGGTACAATCAGGGGAAATGTGAAGAGAATGCAGGAAGAATAAAAATTGGAATTAATGTTTTATTATTTAAATGGGTGTTTGATGGTCAGTGTGGACCCAGTGGTTGAAGGGCCTGTTCCCAATTCTCTATGACTTTTAGCTTTTGTAGTGCAAGAGATCCAAATTAAGATATTATACCAAATACAACTCAAACATATTCTTCTTGATTCTTCCAGATGATTTGCAATGGATTGATTACGATATACTTCAGTTACGCTGACTTCCACCAAACTCAGCATCCCATAAGACCCTGACTTGACCTTCCTATCCAATACTCTCCCTTTATGAAAGATGACCCTCTAATATTGTCCAGTCTCATCTCTGTAAGAAGGGTATCTTTAAGAACTGGGAATATCATTTAATATGGTATTTATACATTTATGTAGCAGCCACTGTGTTGATAGCTCTATCCTCTGTTATTTTCGCTTATGTAAAGAGAAGACCCTCTATATATTATGCCTGGAATAGACAATGTATGGTAGGAAATCAGACCAATGAGTTTTGAACTTGCAAAGGAATGTGCGTTAGTGGTATTTTGGGTGTTTAGTGTTGGTACGATTTCATCCCTCTGTAGATATTTATTCCTTCCACCTGACTTGTTAGTTAATATTGGACTAACTCATACCCTCCACGCAAACTGCAGGAAATCCCTCTCAGCTTTTTAGCCCTAATGTTTGAACTTATGTTTGACTAGACTGACGCTGTGAAAGTCTACCACTTCTGTTCAAAGTGCAAAGATGCTAAGAGTGTGAACTGCGTCAAACAAGTTCCTAATTGTACCTTACATTCTGGTATTATGCTTAATCCATCCTCAAGGCTCAATCGAGAGACACATTGGCAAAGAATATGAAGAGTAATGCTTTAGTGACGGGGCGTGTCAGGCAGTAATTCACTTTTCCAAAAGCCATTACTTGTCACTCATATATGTAATCTGCATCTGTCATAGCTCTGTCACTCTCAGGAAATGACCAGAATTTATAGTTACTACTTTATCCTTCCCTTTCATAAAGGCTTGCTTTCCTTCTTATTAATGTCCCTGAAGCATATTGCAGTTTAAGAAGAAAATGATCAAGACTGTTATTCCCATGACTGATATTTGACCATTTTTTAATTTCTTTCTGAGTCTTGCTTAAATTAATATGTTGAATGCTTCCTGACAGCTTTAGTCATTGAATGATGGAATAGATGAGCCACACATATCAGGAAAATTTCAGATCCGAGGTCCATCCCACTTTGAATTAGTAGATGGTCTCAGCCAAAACGTGATTGGAACCTGCCCATGTATCTTAAGTTTGTTCCATAAATTCTATTCTTTAGTTTATTTAGGCACAGTAACTAGGCTTTAAATAAACATTTGGGTCATCTTAAATTGGATGTGAAAAGCACCAAATTTCAGCAAAAACAGGAATTCTGCAGATGCTGGAAATTCAAGCAACACACATCAAAGTTGCTGGTGAACGCAGCAGGCCAGGCAGCATCTCTAGGAAGAGGTACAGTCGCCGTTTCAGGCCGAGACCCTTCGTCAGGACTAACAGATTAGTCCTGATGAAGGGTCTCAGCCTGAAACGTCGACTGTACCTCTTCCTAGAGATGCTGCCTGGCCTGCTGCGTTCACCAGCAACTTTGAAGTTTCAGCAACAGACTATCAGTTGAGGCTGTCTATGTTGGTGTTAGTGCTTGTCATTTTTTACCTGTTTGTTTTTCAGGATAAGGACGCTGTTGGCAAGCCCAGTATTCACTGTACTAACCCACCCTAACCACCTGTCAGAAGGTGATTGTGAGCCACCTTATTGATCTGCCGCAGCATTTCTGGCAAAGATGCACTTGCAGGATTTAGGACAGTGTAAGAAGAAGGATATATTTTCAACGCAAACAACAGGAATTCTGCAGATGCTGGAAATTCAAGCAACACACATCAAAGTTGCTGGTAAACGCAGCAGGCCAGGCAGCATCTGTAGGAAGAGGTGCAGTCGACGTTTCAGGCCGAGACCCTTCGTCAGGATATAGTTGCAAGTCAGGGTAGTGTGTGATTTGTAGAGGGATCTGTAGGTAGTGATGTTCCCATGCACCTTGTCCTTATTGGTGGTAGAGTCTGTAGTCTCACATGATGCTATTGGTCACCCTAACTGTAATGTGATGCAAACTGCACCCACTGAGATCTAGAGCAGGAGGGCGTGAACGTTTGGAATGGTAGATGTTATATCCATCAATTACATTGCTTTGTCTTGCGTGGTTTAGTGCTTCTTTAGTGTAGTTGGGATTGTACAGATCCATGCATGGTGAGTGTATTCCATCACACACCTGGTTCGCACTTTGCAGATGGTGGAGTGGCTTTGGGGAATCTGGAAGTGAACCATTTACCACAGGACCCTGGTCTATTCCAATAGCCTCCCAATTTATGTGGCATGTCTACCTGAGTTCCTGATCAGTACTGGCATCCAGGGAGAGCTGGCTAAGTAGGTATGGGAGGAAGCAGAGCATAATGATAGAAAGTTGCTTTTGGACTAGAGGCCTGCCACAGGGCCCGTTAATGTTTGTCATTTATGTAAATGGTTTGGATGAGAAGGTAGAAGGAATACATAAGAACATAAGAATTAGGAGCAGAAATAGGCCATCTGGCCCGTAGCCTATTCCACCATTCAATAAGGTCATGGCTGACTTGACCATGGTCGCATCTCCACCCACCTGCCTTTTCCCCATAACCCACTACTATGAAAAACCTATCCAACCTTGTCTTAAATTATGTTTACTGAGGTAGCCACCACTGCTTCATTGGGCAGAGAATTCCACAGGTTCACCACTCTCTGGGAAAAGCAATTCCTCCTCATCTCCATCCTAAATCTACTCCCCCAAATTTTGAGGCTATGTCTCTTAGTTCTAGTCTCACCTACCAGTGGAAACAACTTTCTTGCCTCTATTTTAACTACCGTTTTCAGAAGTTTATATGTTTCTATAAGATCTCCTCTCATTAGTAAGTTTGGAAATGACACTAAAATAATTGGTATTGTAGTCAGTGAAGAATGCTATCAAAACTCACAAGGGGCTCTAGCTCAGCTGGTAAATGGACTGAGGATCAGCAAATGGTATTCAATTTAGATATGTGCAAGGTGTTGCACTTTGGGAAGTCAAATCAGGGTAGGACTTCCACGCAGGACAGCAAGCCAAGGCTTTGGCGAGTATTGTAGAACGAAGAGACCGAGAAATACAAGTACATAATTCTCTGAAAGTGGCATCACAGCTAGGCAGGGTGGTGAAGGCAGCTTTTAGTCCACTAGCCTTCGTCAGTCAGGCACTGAGCTTAGGAGTTCAGAAGTTATGTTGCAGTTGTACAGGACATTGTTGAGGCCCCACCTAAAGTATTGTGTCCAGTTTTACTGCAATGGGAAATAAGTCAGCAAGCTGGAAAGAGAGCAAAGAAAATTTACAAGATTGCTGCCAGGACTCGAAGGCCTGATTTATGGGAAGAGGGTGGTCAGATTAGGAATTCATTCATTCGTGTATAGGGGAACTGAGAGGTGACCTCATCGAGGTGTATAAAATCGTAAGAGACATTCACAGGGTGAAGTCAGTCTTTTTCCCAAGGAAAGGGAATCAGAAAACAAAGAGCATAGGTTTAGGGTGAGAGGAGAAAGATTTTAAAAGGACCTGTGAAGAAACTTCTTAACACAAGAGTGGCGAAATATATAAAACACTTGGACAAGTACATGAATTTGAATGGGTTACAGTGACTGGGCCAAACACAGGCAAATGGGGCTAGTTTAGATGGTTGGCATAGATTTGTTTAGGCCAAAGGACCTGTTTCCCTGCTTTATCACTCTGTGACTCTATGATAACTACTCTTGCTCTCCTGTGAAGTCTTTTAGGCACTGGAGTGAATACAAGTATTGTTCTGCCATTGACATTCATTTATGTGAACTGGTGCATGATGAGAACGAGTTCTGTAATATGTCCCCTCAGAGAAAATCATTTCCTCAGCAGAATCGTCATTTGCTATATCCACTGACTGCTGCTGCATGGATGAAGACCCCCTTACAGAATAAAAGCAAAAATCAGTGACAAGTAAGATTTGTGTAACATCATGGCAAAGATGATCATATTTCACTTGCTGTTGAAATCAAATTAACACGTCCAAGTGCCATATGGAGTGAGTTTGCATTACAGATCATACGGTCCTCAAGAAGTTGGAAGGCTTCCATCTCCAATGGCCAGGAAGACCAAAATTCCTCCGACCGTTAGTGCTTCCTCCTCCACAGTTGCTAACTGTAAATTCTGTGGAGAACTGCCTCCTGTTCTCCACCTATCACTTTTGTTTTGGGCCTTTCCCTTCTCCTGCAATGGAAACTACTGAGTGACACGGTAGTGTAGCAGTTAGCACAACGCTTTACAGCACAGGCGACCCAGGTTCAGTTCCTGCCTCTGCCAGTAAGGAGTTTGTACGTTCTCCCCGTGACCGCGCGGGTTTCCTCCCACCATCCAAAGACCTACTGGTTGATAGGTTAATTCATCTCCTGATTAGGCTGGGATTAAATTGGGAGATTGCTGTAGCTCGAAGGATCATAAGGGCATGTTCAGCACTGCATCTCGATAAAGAAATTAAGGTAAATTAAACAAACATTCACTGGATCAAACGTGCAGCTGACAAGGAGACCGATAAAATAGACTCAGAGTAGGATAGGCTTGCAGTAGTGAATGAATAAATACCGATTTGATGACCTATCAATTTGCCATAAGGTCAGGTTGATTGGAGACTGGTGTGGCTCAAAGTTTGGTGTTGGAGAAATGGGTTTCAATTCATGTGGCACTGGCACCAGGGAAGCAGGGAGCTGTTCCACTGCGATGTGCTTCACTTGAATCAGGCTGGGAGAAGAACCTTGGAAGATTAATTTACGAGACTTAAGAAAGACTTTAAACTAAATAATGGTTGGGGGAGATTTCTACTGAGAGCTTATTTAGAAAATTGAAAGGGCAGGTGGTAGTACATGGTTACAAAATGGGTAATAATAAACAGAATCTGTCAGAAAGGGACAGGAGAAATTACATTGAGGAAGAAGAAAAAGCCTGAGAAATTAAACAAATATGTAGCACCGAGGAAGGAGAAACAGAAAATTTCCTGGAAATAGTGCAGGACAGAGATGAGGAGGAACTTCTCTAACCAAAGTGGTAAGTCTGTTGGATTTATTGCCACAGATGCCTGTAGAGACCATGTCATTGGGTATATTTAAAGTGGAGGTTGATAGGTTCTTAATTAGTAAGGGCATCAAAGGTTCCATGAAGAAGGCAGGAGAAAGGGGCTGAAAGGAAGAATCAAATCAGCCATGATCAAATGGCAGAGTAGACTTGATAGGCCAAATGGCCTAATTCTGGTCCAATGCCTTATGGTCTTAAAACAATAGATCTGCAGTGAATGAGGGAAAGGTAGTTATCTGGCTCTATCACCTCCTCTGGCAGCATGCTCCTGTCAAATAAGTTTCCTCTCAAATCCCTTTTAAAACTTCTTCCTCTTCTATTGAAAATATGCTCTCTTGTTTTTGATTTTTAAAAAGATCATTTTTTTCAAATGTACAAAATCTTTACAGGGTATGATGAGGTAGATGAAGATGTTTCCCTAGCTGGAATATCCTAAACCAAAAGATCACAATCTCAAAATAAAGAGGTAGCTACTCAGAAGTGAAATGAGAAAAAAAGTTTTTGAATAGTAAATGTGAGGAGGTTCAGTTCTTGAGCATATTTAAGACTTTAAGAGAATCAAGGGATATGGAGTTAGTACAGGAATATAGACCTGAAGAAAATAAAAATTAGCCATGATCTTATTGAGCAAAGAATAAAATGGCAATTCTATTTCTTTTGTTTTAATAAAGTGCATGGCAAAGACAGAGTGAGTCTGAGGAATAATCTGAAGGGGCAGAGTAATGCATTAAATGGAAGGTTAGCATTGCAACTGTACTTACATATGCTTCCCACCCCAGTTAGGTTACTATGCAGTTTTTTCACCAAATCCAGAAATGTAGCCCAATCCCCTGCATCTGACTTATGTCTGAATATGGTATCGCTGTGGCCATAATCTTGCAGGGGGAGATTTTTCCTCCCTCCAGCTCCTCAATGGCCCAACAATTCAATAAAGTCAGTATTACTGAAGTGAAGTGAAGCTTTCTGTACTCATTCATTGCTATCTTACACAGTTACCAACTCCTTCAAACGCCAGCATCAGCGTTTACTACTTTACCACTGCCTCTGTCATGCCAAAACTGCATAATGATGTGGCTGTGATAAAATACCATTGGTGCTGGTGATCTGTTGAATATTACCAGAATTTTCTACTATACTTAAGATCTTCGGCATCAACAGTGCTTTGCTTTTGTGTGCAAAAATTACGGAAAGACATTTCATCATCAAATTTGGGAACCTAGCCCAACCCAGCCCAGCTCCCTTGCATTCTGCAATCATTACCAAACCACATACTCCCCATAATTCTGACACAGCTCGGGTTCTAATTGAATCCAACATTAAACGCTAACCCACACCCTCTGCTAGAACAGCGTCTGTACGGTCATTAGGTCAGAACAGAAAGTGCAGTGTTGCTTTCTGGATCAAATAATCTGCTGACATTCACTATCTAAATATTGACGAAGTTTATACGAGGCATGTGGAACAACAAAAAGCTCTACTTTATAGAATAAATTTATGTTCTGTACCATCATTCCTGTCAGCACTTCAATCCTGGCAGAACTAATAGAAAAAGAGCTAGAAGTGTATTTAAATAATAATTTTGATAGTCATCTGGTAGTACACTACTCAACATAATACCAGTATTGAGAAAATGGATGTTGAGGAATAAATCTACAAATCACTATTGGCATTAATGCCAACTTACTTATGAAAATTTAAATTTCTCCTTGTAACTTTGATTTCGTAGCTTACCTGTAAATCTCATTAACGGGACACTTTTCTTATAAAATGTGTTGAAAAGAGCTGCTTTGTATTTTAACTGTCTAAGTGTCAGATACAGATGCACTTTTAAAACTGCATCAAACACAAAGCTAACTTCAGAGAGAAAAAAAATCAGGCAATACCCAAGAAGCGAAAGTATAGCCAAATGTGCTTAAGGACATAAAGAGGTAGCATATTTGATGATGAAATCCCTTGTTGCAATTCACCATCATAAACTGAAATTTGCGGTCATTGTGCTGAATACTACGTAATTAAGGGTCTCCAAAGACCAAAATAATGTACAAAATTATACAATAGGTACTGTTATCCAAGCCAATGAAGGTAAGAGTAATTATGGTTTTGTCATAAAAATTTATTTTTAATGAAGAACCACCCCAATTCTCACTGTGATAATTGTGGCCTTTAAGTAATACATGGATAGAGAATTCGTTTTGCACGCGAATAATGTTGTGTTGTAATTAGCATGTACATCAGATTACCATGGATTACAGTGTAACTGTGCCTAATGACTACCTATCAACCACTTTGTGATGCCATGTTTTCTAATGTTAGCAGCAGAATCCAGCATAAAAAAAAACAACATGCTGTGTGGCATTTTATGAGCATGCTGCCAGGCTTATCAGAAAATGAGTTATTACTAAATTTTATACAATTTTGAAGTTATTGTGCACAAACAGTATTTTATTGCACATTGAGTACTGTTATTGTTTCATCCCTAGAGCCATAAAGCTTCTGGCCATAAAACACCACAATAAAGGTCCTTGTAATTGTATGAACTGAAACAGTCTATATTTGAGATTTGTAGAGAGAAGTGTATTGTCATTGAGTTATCTTAAAGATTCTGAAATGTGGTTTCCGATGTTTAATGCAATTCTGAGGTCCCAGAAACTGCACTCTGAAACACATAGAGCAGATTTTCAGCTTGCTACCTGAGTGTAAAACTAACATTACAGAGCAGGTGCCCAGGGCAGAAACTCAACTGCTTTTCACTTCCATTGAAATCGAAGGAAAACATACTGCAGTGTCTCCACTGTGACTCCTATTCCAATGCCAGGAGTATACCCTGACTCCCAAATGATTGCCTAATGACAAGTAAGAACAAAGGATGAGAGCTAGAAGAGGAATCAGAAGGCCACTGTAAGTAGGATTAAAGAAACTTTCAAAGTATTCTACACCTATGTGAAGAACAGGAGGATGAATAGATAGATACATAGATAGATAGATACTTTATTGGTCCCAAAGGAAATTACAGTGTCACAGAAGCATTACAAGTCACAGATATACAAATATGCGTGGGGAGGGCTAACACAATCAAGATGATTGCACTGCCACAATTTCTTCATCTTTTCCAGTCAATTCCATGTTTTATTCCTCTGTCATATTTTAAGCAATTGGATTCAATTATTATACCTTTCATTTGGAATTATAAAGCCATTAGAATTACAAAAAAACACTTGTCAAAGGCCAAGGAAGAAGGTGGTTTTGCCCTACCAGATGTTAAAATGTATTACTGGGCTGCCCACCTATTCATTCTTGCATGGTGGGAAAAAAGGCCCACCCTTTACCTCAGACTCGTGCCCAGCATGGTTACTCATAGAGCGAGTGCTTTGTAAGAAGACTTCCTTACCAGCTCTCCTTAATAGCCCCACTGCAGTTAATAAGTCACATTTTAGTAACAGCTTCGTGGTTGGCAGCAGTATAAGAATTTGGAAACAGATTCAACTGCATATTAAGGCCCAAAAACCTTACATTGACACTCCGATTTGTGACAATCATTCCTTTTTTCCTGGCCTGAATGATATTGTTTTTTCTACCTGGAAACAGAGAGGCATCTGTAGTGTAGGTGACCCATATATTAATGGAAACTTTGCCTCATTTGCGCAGTTACAAGCAGTTTATAATATCCCTGTATCTAGTTTTTTTTAGATATTTACAAATTTGAGATTATGTTAGGAAATATATACCTAACTTTGAAGTTTTAGACAAACATGAGTCCCTGGAGGCAATAAATAAATTTGATCCTGTTACTGGTAGTGCGGTATCCTATTTTTATCAGATCCTACATAACGGAGCTCGGGTGAATACTGCAGGTCTTACACAGGCATGGATGGATGAATTGGGTTTAGAACTGACAGAGGAGGTCTGGGATGAGTGTTTAAAGAGTATAAATGATTGTTCGATCAACGTCAGACACAGACTTATACAGTTTAAAACAATACATAGACTCCATTATTCCAAAGAAAAGTTGCACAGTTTCTACCCTGATGTTTCACCAGTTTGTAATAGATGTAAATTTGTGAACAGTAACTTGTCACATGCATTCTGGTCATGTTGTAAGCCTTATGCATACTGGAAAAGTATTTTTCACTGTTTCACTGTTTCTTTTGGGAAGCGGTGGGAACCAGACCCACTTATAACCATCCTTGGAGCAACAAGCTCCCTATCTCAATAAGTCTGGAAAAAAAGGCTGTATTGTTTGGAATGGTGATTGCTAAGAAGTTAATCCTGCAAATGTGGAAAATGGACTCTGAGCCTACGTACGATCTGTAGCTGAGAGAACTGGTAAATACTTTACATCTGGAGAGACTGAGACTATGTAATGAGGACAGAAGGGACATCTTTGAAAGGATATGGGCCCTGTATTGGACTTTCTTACGGGGTGAGGACTGAGGTTTTTTGGGGCGGTGCACCTCTGCAGTGTGTGTTTACTTTTGCCTTTGTATTTTTCTCCCTTCTGCTGCTCAATATTTAATTTGATTTTGTTAAGGTCATGGTTTTTGTGGATGTGCTGTATTTTTTTTGGTTTTTTTTGTTTGTAATAAAAAAATTAAAAGAATATATTAAAAAAATTAGAAGAGAATTAAGAAAGAATAAAAAATAAGTTACCTCAAACAGTCTAACAGGAGAGGATCACCAGTTCCCTGGCTATAGGTTGACTCATTATAAAGCCTGCTGGCCAAGGGTAAGACTAGAGTGAAAGTATGGCCATTGAGGAATGAAAGAGGAAACATATCTCAAGTTCGGAGGAGGTAGATGAGGTCCATAATGAATACCTTGCTTCAGTATTCACCAGTGAGAGGGACCTTGATGGACGTGAGGACAGCAAAGGACAGTCTGTTAGGCTGGAACATGTTGACTTCATGAAAGTGGATGTGCGGCTGGGCGGGATATATTCCAGGTTATTATAAGAAGCGAAAGAAAAGATTGCTGCAGCTTTGGTGATGATCCTTACGTTCTCACTGGCCACAGGAGTGGAACCAGAAGGCTAGAGGGAAGTAAGTGCTATTCCTATGTTCAAGAAAGGTAATAGGGATAAGCCTGGGAATGCTGGACAAGTGAGTCTTATCCTAGTGAAGGGCAAACTATTGGAGAAGATTCTTAGAGACAGGATTTCCAAGCATCTGGAGAAGCATAGTTTGATTAATGAAAATCAACATGGTTTACTAAGGGACAGGTCATGCTTTATGAGCATGAATGAATTATTTGAGGAAGTGACCTAACAAATTGATGAAGGCAGAACAAAGTATTGTACATGGATTTTAGAAAAAAAACATTTGACAACTTCCCCAGGGTAGGCTCATCCAGAAAGTTATGAGCATGGGATCCATGGAAACCTAGCTATAAGGATTCAGAACTGGCTTGCCCTCAGAAGGCAGATGATGGTAGTACATGGAGAGGATTCTGTGCAGATCAGTGACAAGTGGTGTGTGGCAGGGATCTGTTCGGGAACCCCTGTTTTTTGTGATTTTCATAAATGACTTAGATAAAGAAGTGGAAGGGTAGGTTAGCAAGTTTGCAGACAGCAGGACGTTTGGTAGAAAATTGCCATAGACTACAAGGAGATATAGACAAGATTCTTAATGGCAGGATTCTTAGCAGTGTGGAGGAACAGAGAGATCTTGGGGGTCCAAACCCATAGATCTCTCAAATTTGTCGCGCAAGCTGATCAGGTGTCTAAGAAGGCATATGTTGTGTCAGCCTTTATCAATTGGGGGAATGAGTTCAAAATCCACAAAATATTGTTGCAGTTCTAGAAAACTCTAGTCAGACCACTCTTGTGTTAATTTCTGGTCACCTCACTATAAGAAAGATATGGAAGCTTTAGAGATGGGGTAGAAGAGATTTACTAAAACGCTGCCTGGTTTAGAGGAAGATTGAGCAAGCTAGTTTCTTCTCTTAGGAGCAAAAGCGGATGAGAGGTGAATTAATAGAGGTGTATAAAATTATGAGAGGCATAGATAGAGTAGACAGCCAGCACCTTTTTCTTAAGGCAGTAATGGTCATAATCAGAGGTTATCCATTCAAAGTGAAGGAAAATTTAGGCAGATGTCAGGAGGTAGTTTAGTTGTACACAGAGTGGTAGGTGCCTGGAATGCATTGCCAAGGTGGTGTTAGGGACAGTTAAGAGGTTCTTAAATAGGCACATGAATGTAAGGGAAAGGGAGAGGCTTGGGCGTGTAGGAGGGAACGGTTCGAATGTTTGTGGAGTAGGTTTATTTAAATCAGCACAACATTGTGAGCTAAAGAGCCCATTGTATGCTGTGTGCTGTATTATTCTATGTTCGGTGAGAGCTTAGGGGGAAGGAAAAACCATGAGTTCATACAGAGCAGAAGACAGTCATTTTGTTGGCCTCATTGCTGAAGTAATAGCTCACATGTCAGCTGCTTCAACTTTCACTGCAGAAAGATCAGTGAAGAGGGGCTAAAAGTGAGTTAAAACTGAGTGAGTACCTCGTATGCAGGCACTTGTAGGTACAACTTCACGGGAACTAAAGAAGTGAGTCAGCATGCTGGGAAATGGGAGACATGATCAACTGCACTAAAACTGAGGAACAATATGAGTGTGAGGAGCAGTAGACCTACATCGTTCTTGAGAACAATCCAATGCATTGCAAACTAATTTGCTGGCTCAGCACCTAGTATAGGGGAGGATTCCAATGAGGCTCACAACATACAAGTAGAATGCCAGAGGAACTCAGCCCTGATGAAGGGCCTCAGCCGAAATGGTAACTGTTAATTTTCCTCCATAGATGTTGCCCAGCCCGTCAAGGTCCTCCAGCATTTTGTGTGTATTGCTCCATTGACATAAAGCTAACCCACCTAGTTCCTCATTATAACCCAGATTATCAAGTTCTACCATCCTCTAAAACCCTAATGCAGAGATGCCACTGAGCTACAAATCTTCTTAGGGGGATTCAGGCCACTTCTCTGCCTGATCCATTAAGATAAAATCAGCTTTTATTGTGTGGTAAGTGTTACACTTCTTTCACTGCCCATATTAATTGTTGCTTATCTTTGGACCACTGCAATTGATGGCCAATGGTGGCTGAGGGTATACTTAACTGGTTATCACCAATCCTAGTCATGTACTTCCATCACTAATTTTGGGCTACCAGAAGAGAAACACTTTTCAGAAGCAGTGAAATTTAAAAGAATCTGGCAGAGTGGGTCTGAAATTTGACAAAAGCTTGCAGGAATAAGAAAAGGCTCTTTGAGCCTTCAGCCCTCTCTACAATGCAATTAATTGTTCTAGAGCTTAACTCAATTTACACACCGTTGCATCAGATCCTTTCGCATTCTTACTCACTTCAGTTCTGAATTTTTCAAATGACCAAGTCTCACCTGCACTTTGAGGGAGAAAGTTCATGACAAGTATATCTCTTCAGATAACTCTGTCATACTTTTCATTGGTCCCAAAACCTTTTACTACAGAAATGATTCACTTCAAAATACAAGGAGCAGGCTATAAGGTAAAGCATGGATCTGGAATTAAAATTAAAACTCAATTAAGTTCTCTTTGAAATAATGAAAATCAGTCTGCTTCCTACCCCAACAATTATAAATTAAACAGCAGTCACGGGAAATAAATTTGACTTTTGGCAAAGAAAGAGAAGAGAGAAAGATTAAGAAATATGACACATTGATCTGCATGTTATCATGGGGTAGATATTCTGAATTTTACTTATAGATGGTTATCTTTCAAAATACACATTGATAAGAATGGTAAAATAGTGGTCAAATTACTAAACCAGGAATCCAATGGTTTTGACTGTTGGATCCAAACACTTGAGATCTGTTCCAGTCATGATGCTGGGGAACTTGTTTAATTAAGTAAAAATTTAGTACTAGTAACTATGACCATAAAACAACTGGTTTGTCACGAAAGCTAATCATATCCATGAATGTCCTTTTAGGAAAGAAATCTGCCATCTGGTCTTGCTGTAATCTAATATGGCAGTGCAGATACACAGCAATGAAGCTACTGTGTTAAGTCACTTAACTACCCTTTGAATTAAATTAAACCACTTAACTGACCTCTGAAATGGACAAGCAAGCCATTCTGTCTAAATGCAATTTTATGGTATGGCATAGTAACAATATTAACAGCATCTAATTATAATGTCCCAAGATCCATCAACAGCACTCACTAGACTTCAAAAAAAAGTTGACAACATCATCTGAAAAAAATATTAGAGCCAATAACCAAAAACTAATTTGAAGAAGGGGTATTTCTTGTATTTCTTGTTGGGAGAAACTCCTACAATTGATTACGTGATGCAACTCCTAGAGATTAGATGATGGGAGAAAATAAAATGTTTTTTTTCTTTGTGGGGTTGGATAGAAGTCTTAAGGAGCATTTTCAAAACTAGCTAGTTGAGTAGAATTTTAAGAAAGGAATCCCAAAATTTGAAACTTTTCAAGGCATGACTACATGTGGTGGGGTAATAAAATTTGGGTATATTCAAATTCTAAAATTGGAGTTGTGCACATATTTTGGAGGGTTCTGGGAGATTAATACAGAAGTGTGAGGCCTCAAAAAGATTTGAAAGTGGAGGGGTATTTTCAACTCTAGGAATTGGTTTACTGGGAGACAAACTAGGTAAGCAAGCTTAATGAACTGGACATTATCCATGTTAGATTTCACTTTCTGCAGTTTACAGAGCAGAAAGAGCAAAGGTCAAATGCTGGATTAAGCAAGTCAAGCAACAGAGGGAGGGAGTGAACAAGAGTCAACAGATTATCTGAGCAGCAGCAGAGTTGGAGATAGTGACAGAATGGATCTAAGGTCCAAATACCAAGTTGGGATCAGCTCAGACTGTGAACAGTCTGATTTAATTTCAGATTGATTTCAGGGATAGAAGTGAAGTTGGTAGCTGGGAAATCACCTTTGTGACTGAAACAGAGGCAATGGCCTCCATCTTACAAATTTTTAATCGGAAGATGTTTCAATTTCAAAAAAGAAATCTGATAACTGGAGTTAAAAGGCAGGTGCAGCCAATTATTTCCATCACAAGACAACAGTGTAAACTTTCTAAACAGTAGGGTCCTAGATAGAAACACCTTGAGCTCCTTCCTTGATGATTTCCCTTCTATCATAAGGCAGGAGTAAGGTTGTTATTTGTTAATTTCATAGTGTCCAGCTGCAACTATAATTCTGCATTTAATGAAGCAGTTTATGTCAACATTCAGCAAGATCTGGACAATATTCAGTCATGCACAAGTAGCATGCATGCTGGACAAGCTTTAGGGACTAATTTTCTCCAACAGAAGTGAGCTTAATAAAAGTTGCATGATCTTCAAAGTCATTATCATCACTGAATCCCTCACCATCAACACCCAGAGGGTGGAGTAATGGGGAAGAAGGTGGTTCACCACATATCAGAAGCTTCGCTGACCCAGTCATAAAAATACTGTAGCCACTAGAACAGGTTAGAGATGGAACATCCAATGACGAGTGACTCACCTGATGCTGATGCCAGCATTATGTTCAATCCTGTTCATTGTTCCGGTCCAAATGAAACAGCCCACACCTAACAACATGATCATTCAGGCGTGAACTCATAAGTGCAAATAAAACTTATGCTGTCTCAAAAGTGCAGGCATGGTTGACTTTTGACCAACTCCAGCAAGAGAGTCTAATCATCTACCCTTGACATTCAAACTAACCTAACTTGGAAGTATTTCACTGTCCTTCGACGTCATTGACCCTCGACACCAGATATTCCCATTCACTAGCACTTGTCACAATTGCCCAGATCTCAGAAATAAATTACTTATAAAAAAACAGGTGCTGACTTCCCCAAAGACTTTCTGCTGCATGAATGCAATCAGAAATGTGTTTGAATATTCTCCACCTCCCTGCTGAGTCTTGTTCCAAAATCACCTGTGGTCAACTCCATCTATGACAAAGCAAGTCAGTGGATTGATACACTATCCAGCACCCTGAACGTTCAGTTCCTCCACTGCCAATGCAGCATGGCTGCAGTGCACAAGATACACTGCATCGATTTGCAAAGGCTTCTTCATCAACACCTCCTATACCTGCAACCTACAGCTGTTGAGAGGACTAGCAAAGCAGACAATGAGAACACCATTGCAGCGATGTTTCTCTTCCAAACATAGTGTTTTGACTTGTTAATAAATGACGACTCCTTCAGTATCACTGGATGCAAATCTGGACTTCCCCATCCAGTTATCTTCTACACAAGGATGGCTATGGTTCAGGATGGTGGTTCACCACTGATGCCTAAAGGAACTCACGTTAGATGCTTCCCTTTTCAATGAAGCGTCTTGTTGTCCTAGAACAGGAATGTGCACATTTGTCAAGTTCACTTAAAGGCGAGGAGTGTGCTTTTAGAATAATAACGGGGCTAACCAAGGGATAAACAATCATATTTATTTTTTGGGAAGACTAAACATCCTTTCTACCAGAACACAGCTGCAAGCTATGCTAAGTAGCTGATCTTGACTTTTTTTTAAGATACAACTCTAAGTTGGTCACTTAAAGCTTATTTCTATGACTTGTGGCTCATGGCCTTTGCTGTAACCAACACTCACAAAATACTAGAAGAACTCAGTAGGTCAGACACCATCTATGAAAATGAATAAACAGTCGATGTTTCAGGCCGATACTCTTTATCAGAATTGGAAAGGAATGGGGAAGATGCTCAAGTAAAAAGGTGGGGGAGAGGAAGGAGGGAAAGCTAGAAGGTGATAGGTGAAGCTAGGTGGGTGGAAAATGTAAAAGGCTGGAGAAGAAGGAATCTGACAGGAGAAGAGAGTAGGCCACGGGAGAAAGGGAAGAAGGATGGGCACCAGGGGTATGTGATTGGCAGGTGAGGAGAAGAGAGAGTGGCGAATGGAAGAAGAGGGAAGGGGAAGGAAAAAGAAAAAAAGCAAATACTGTAACCAGGGACTCAGCCATTTCGCAGCAAGTAGGCATTTGTTTCTCTTCAGCACTGCACCACAATGAGGCAACATCATCATGAGTTACTTTCTATGCCATAATGAAAAGAAAAATATCAGACTTTCCACTGTCATTTAAGATATTTGTCCTTTTCCACATGGACCTAATTTGAGGATTTGGCATTAGTTCAATAGAAAGGAACAGAATATTGTGCAATATCCAAGCTGTAGGGAATTTGAATGAAAATACACAATTTTTTTTAATACTATTTGAAAACAATGAAACTTACTAACAAAAACTACTATATGTATCTCAATAATAACTGTAAGGCAGATTAAGACATTTTAAAGTATGTGCTAACCTACTTACAGACAGTATTGCTCCCAAGAGTCCTTATAGCCTTACACCTTCTTTATAGGAAAGCTGAATAGGTAAATGGGTTACATCAGCCTCAGAAATCAATGTGTATACTCTGTTCTCAGCCACAGAGGAGCTTGTCGAACCCATTTTATCATAGCTCTAGGAGCTGTATTGATCTGACTGTTAACTACTCTAAGGTGGCTAACAATCCAATGAAGATGCGTCCATATGTCCATCCTCAAACAGTCTGCTCTCAAAAGCCCTTTCAGAACATGTGATTGCATGTTAAATTACTTTTGTGTCTACTTGATCAAACCTGACTACTCTGGGGCCTAAATGCTATTAATTACTGGAGGGTTCAGCACTAATATAGTTACGTGATGTTAAAGTGCAGAATGAATACACCATTGCTAAATGCATGAATTTACAAACTTAAGTGTGCCTGGAATACCAAATGTAATCTGCTGTTTCTAAGATTCCTTTCTTTTTTTTATCTATCCTCCTTGCATTCATGTCATATGCAAATAGCTATTCCTGCTCAAACCCAGCCACAGATTTTTTATTGTATTTTTTTGTTGAGATACAGCACAGATAAGCCCTTCCAGTCCTTCGAGCCACATCGCCCTGCAATCCCTGGACGATTTACAATGACTAATTAACCTACAAACCGGTATGTCTTGGACTGTGGGAGGAAATCGGAGCACCCGGAGGAAACCCACACTGTCCCGGGGAGATCATACAAACTCCTGAGAGGCAGCGGTGGGAATTGAACCCTGGTCATCTGTACTTAAAGCATTGTGCTAACAACTGCACTACCGTGCCACCCATGAAATAAATGTATATGCAAAATAATATTGGTAGATTAATTGCCCACGGCAAATTGCTCCTAGTGTTGGAGTGTTGGTGAGTACAATCTTGGGAAAGCTGACAGGAATTTGGAAAGAATAAAATTGGATTAGTATAAAAGGATGTCTGAAGGTCGGTGCAATTCGGATGGACTGAAAGGCCAATATCTACCCCCTCCCACTGCCATCTGACTGTAAATGCCTATTTTATTTAGTGATACAGCAAGAAGTAGGCCCTACCAGCCCTTCGAGCTACGTCGCCATAGCAACCCCAATTAACCCTAACCTAATTACGAGACAATTTATAATAACCAATTAACCCATCCAGTATGCCTTTGGACTGTGGGAGTAAACCAGAGGACCCAAAGAAAACCCCCACCTTCCACAGAGAAGACATACAAAAGACTCTTCACGGAACGGCACTGGAATTGAAATCCGAACTCCAATACGGCCCAAGCTATAATAGCGTCACACTAACCGCTTCCCTACCGTGGCACCATAATCAATGACTATGAAATTTTTCTAGGCACCTACACGTTTGCTATCAAGTGTATTTGTGCCTATGTGCCTTGTTAGCTCAAAGCAGTTATGATCGCATGCATTTAAATACAAACATTCTTACCCAGGACCAATTTTATTTTTGTTACAGGTTCAAATGCATTACAGTCCAGTTGCAAAAAGTGTTTAAATACTTTCATGTTACCTTTGCTCAAGAAACAGGGTGACTCTTCTTTCTATTTTTATGATAATCTTGAACTAAAATGGTTTATTTGATCACAATTGGGTTCACATTGCACCATTGCCTCCCTCTGGTGCTCCTTCCCCCACCCCTTTTCTTTCTCCCATGGCCTTCTGTCTGCTCCTATTAGATTCCCCTTCTCCAGCCTTGATTCTCTTTCACAAATCAACTTCCCTGCTCTTTACTTCATCCCTTCCCCTCATGGTTTCACCAATCACCTTGTATTTCTCTCTCTACTCCCCCACCCTTTAAATCTACTCCTCATCTTTTTCTCTCCAGTCCTGCTGAAGGATCTTGGCCCGAAACATTAACCGTACTCTTTTCCATAGATGCTACCTGGCCTGCTGAGTTCCTGCAGCCTCTTGTGCGTGTTGCTTGGATTTCCAGCATCTGCAGATTTTCTGTTTTTGTGAATGGAATTGATATCAGTGATCTTAAAGGACCTTTTTCACCACAGGAGACAGGGCAGCGCTGGTGAAATGATGAATTTTAATCAGGGATGCTCAAGTGGCTAAAATTTTGATATCTAGGATTTTTCAGGTGGGAAGTGAGAATAGAGATAAGATGAAGTGATATCAAAGTAGGATTCAAAAACAAGGATAAGAATAGTGTAATTAAGTTGTCTCTTCATTGGTGTCTAATCTAGGCCACAAGCACAGGGAGATGGTCTGGAATTTTTCAATGACTAATTTATAGTGTGCAGGTTATGAGAATAATCTATAGAATAGTCAGTTTTGGAGGTAATAATGGCTCCAACCTGGTTTTCCTGCACCCACCCTGTTCTTTTGTTAAAATTGGAGTCATAAGATCCAATAATTCTGATCCTCGAGTTAAAGGGGCTGCAAAGTGACACATGCCAAACAATACATATTGTATCATGGTAAATAAATTTAAGCAAACTGATATCTTAGCCATATCTGATGACTGACTGGATCCATTAACATGAGATGTATGCACATATTAACATGGGATCGGCACATTAATAGATATTGTTCAGGATGCACTGAATCAGATAAAGATGCTTGGGAATATTAAACCAGGCAGGATTATTTGGGAAATCAGTATGCTACAGGATCTTACTGTGAGGTGGAAACATTAATACCATAAAATTCTGTACTGTGGCCTAAGGAAACATAGGCAGAACTCCTCAATTTAAAGCTGAGAACATGGAAAATGAAAACAAAATGCATTGTTTTTCCAAAACTACTAGGCCATCAAATAAAACCAAAGACTGTACGGCACATTTTACCCTTGGCATTACGGGCAAGAATTATGTCTCTACGCTTTCGTTCCAACTGATCAAGACAATCTACCATTTGTTGGTTAATGTTATTTCAGATCATTGCAGTGGGAAAGAGCCCAGCCTACATGAACTGTGATAATCAAGATAGGTCTGAAATCAATGTGGCAAATTACAGCTACCGTAAATATAAACAAATGCATAATTTTGTGAAAGACCTTCTTTTTGGTATGAATGAGGATCCCATCTCATCAGTTCCGTTGTATTAGACATTAAATCAACAGGCCAGTTTTATGATTCAGAAAGAATAGTTGCTGCTTTTCCACTGAGAGAAAATTTGCCTGCAATCATTACTTCTCCATGTCCTGCATAACATTGTGCATAAACTGAAATATATACAAAACTGTATTTATACTGTGTAAAATGAAAAATGCACAAAATAGTATTTACATTGTTTTAATCATTTTGTACACTTTTTTTGAATTTTCAATCTCCCCTGGATTACTCTTAAAGAATGGGGTGTTAAAGGAAAAAAATTCTTTCTTCCCATCTTGTTATTTTAGTTACCATTCATCTACTCCTGTAGTCTTTAGTCTGATAATTCTGTGGTCCGCAAATTGCAGGAGAGAGAAGTGACACTCTTCCCTTAATGAGTCACATATTGACACAGGTTCAAACAGAAGAGGCAGATGAACTGTTGGACTAACTCTCTCAGATTTCCTCTGGATTCCTTGTTTGACAGATAACTTGCATTTTTCTGCATTACACTTTCTCGGATGACTCCTGAGATGTTGAAATAACTCCGTATGACAATGCTGCTGTTCTATGAGCTTTTGGAGTAGAAAGCCATTGAAAATCAAATCACGACAACTTGGTTTTCACAAATGATAGAAAGCTGTTGTGGTTAGGGTTATCTATTCCCATGCAGAGAGTTGTGAGCCTGATTACCACCCTTGATTGTCATGTCTGATCTCACTAGACACATTTTGTACATTCTAGGCCAAGCTGCTGGATGGAACATTTCTTTTTCAGAAGGAGACAACCTATCCTTGCACGAGTGGCATTAGCAGTGGTTCTGAAGAAGACAGATTGTGGTTTGACTTACCTCATTTTCCCCAGCTGCAGAAGGACAACCATGCGAGGAGATGAGGGCAAAGGATATTAGGTACAGGGTATCATTTAGAAAAAGCAAATTTACCAACCCGAATTTACGGCAGAGATGATTGGTTATTTTCCTTTTGACTGTGAATGTTTAAATCTAGACTTTTTTATGGGTCCCATTCTTCTACCTGAAAAGACTTTTCCTGATAGTCACAGTCAGAGCTAATAATGCAGCAGTCTATGCTATTTCTGAGGGAAGTGTTTTTTTGAGAATCTCAATGATATTTTTTAACTAATGCAACATTGCGATATTTGAAACATAAATATATATTTTTAAATAATAGCAGCATGACAGAGTGAGTTAGGAATGGTGCAAACTCAAATAATATTTGAACATATACAAAAATCTGCATCAAAGACCTTGTCAGTTCTTAGACTATTTCAGTAACACTTTCTAGCTAAGCTTCTGGAATGTACTGCAATTTAAAGTAACCTTGGATTAACTTTTTCGCCTAGATTCCTTTCATGTGCATAAGTGAAAGGCTTTACTTGGAGCCTTCCCATGGCATCATGACAGGTGATTTGTTAAATTGAGAATTTCTTCTGTTTCAAATCACTATCGTGCTCTTTATACTCATGTTTACAGTACCATTTCAAACAGTAAATGAAGTAATGGGCAGAAGCTCATCTTACGTTACATGAAGTTAAGTCCAAACTCTCATTCCCAGGATAGACACTATTTTCAGAAGCCTACAAAAATGTTCACACATATTAATTTATTTATTGTGACACAGCATGGAACAGGCCCTTCTGACCATTCAAGCTATGCTGCCCAGCAATCCCCCAATTTAATCCCAGTCAGACCATGGGACAAATTACAATGACCTACCAACCAGTACATCTTTGGACTGTGGGAGGAAACTGGAGCACCTGGAGGAAACTCATGTGGTCACGGGGAGAACATACAAACTCCTTACATGCAACATCAGAAACAGAACCCGGGTCACTGGTACTGTAAAACGTTGTGCAAACCACTACACTAATTGCTGGCAAAATCATTCAGGAATTAAATCACATTTTTTAAAGAAGTAGAATAATAATTTTGCAAAAAAAATCAGTACAGATATTCTTTGCTATCATTTTCAATCCACCAGAGGAAAAGGAAAAAGCAAGAATCAATTTCCCTCTGTGTTGTGTAGCATTTACACGGTGTCCTTACCCCAAAGAAGATGATTCCAGCAACTTACTGAACACACATCATATGCATAACTTATTTCATCCACACAATTTACAAGTGCAAGACCATGCTGATCGAAAGCTTTCAAACTGGGTCAAACTTTCAAAGTGGTTGTTCAACTTTAGATCTCTTTTACCTGATGTGAGTCTTCTGACAGTGCCCTGTACAAATTAAATTGACACATAGAGAAGGGATAACAATCAAGGCTTGATTTAATGCAGGTGTTTAGATTTACAGGCTGCCACAACTGCCTGGGCAGTGACAGCTGTTGATTTTATCATTAATACTAAGCTATTACAGACTCTGTAGTCTTGGGACAATGCAGCCTTCCTGTTAGCAACATCTCCATGGCTGATAACATTTGGCTGAACTTTCAGATCTTAACCTCCCTCCTGACGTTTATGGTCAAACCAGTCTAAAATGATCAGAGGAAAATGCACACAGTGGGGAGACAAGTAAAATAATATTGACTATACTGTTCACGACTATTAGGAAGAAAGAGCAAGGAAGGGGGAGAGCCCTGCAGCTTGACAGGCTTCAAGATAATCAGGGAGAAATCAAGTCAACACATTCATCCCACGGAAAGGAAAGCTGCTGAGCTTTGCAGGTTATTGTACAAAGAAGAAAAATAAAATCAACATGGAGCTATCTTATTAACATTCTTAATTCTGTGTTTTATGCATTTCATCATCAGATGTTATCAAGTTTCACAAAAAGAAAAGAAAATGATATACATTTGCTGGGATTAAAGTTAATGTCAGGCAGAAAAGAAGCGACAACAAAAGAGCAATTTGTTTTGCACCCTGCCTCTCTTGCTTTTTCTTTGTTCAAAAGCATACAACAGGCAACATATAACCCTGGATGCTATTCTCCTCAAATCCATGCTTTGCGCTGTGAAGCCATCAAATTTGAAGCCACACAGTCTTTCTGAAAACTACACAGTAATTGCATGCTGTGCAATTCCAAACTGGCTGGGAAATGCTGGCGGTATGAGCAAGGAAAAGCTGAAATGGCTGGCCACTCTGCTTTGGGGTATTCTCAGCTGCGTCCCAAAGTCAGACTGGTGAAACACCGAGCAGAAACAGCAACCTCATTGATTTAAAACTGTAAACTGAATTTCTTTGCTTTGTATCTGGTCATAGTGTCATACAGATACAAGTCCTGCAGCCCATATGCCCATGCAGCCATCAAGTCCCCAGCTAGAGTATAGTAATCTCATTTAAGAATAGGGGATATATTAAAGATCAGCTTGGTTTATCACATGTACATCAAAACATTGAAACATCTGGGAGACGGTAACCAGAATGCCAGAACAGTTGGTGGAGGGTTTGTGGAGATAGATGTTGGTAAGACCTCGGACAAAGTCAGGAAACAGAACTTTGGGCATGGTGCGGCTAGTTCCCAAACTGCATACATTTCAATGCAAGAATTATCATAAGAAAGGCGGATGAGCTCAGAATATGGATCAACAACTGGAATTATGATATTCTACCATTAGTGAGACTTGGTTACAGGAGGGGCAGGACTGGTAACTCAGTATCCTGGGGTTCCATTGTTTTAGACATGACAGAGTGGGAGGGATTAAAAGAGAAAAGGTTGTTTTACATCAGGGAAAATGTCATGCAGTGCTCCATCAAGACAAACTGGAGAACTCTTCTACTGAGACGATATGAAGAAAACTGAGAAATAAGAAAAGAATGACCACTTTAAAGGGGCTATATTACAGATCACCCAACAGTCCGAGGGATTTAGACTCTCACAAACAGTCTTACACGGTGAATTGTAGGGCACTGAGGAGTGTGATAAAACAAAGGGATCTGGAAATAAGGGTTCATAATTCATTGAAAGTGGTGTCACAGGTAGAAAAGGTCTTAAAGAAAGCTTTTGGCACATTGGCCTTCGTAAATCAATATATTGAGTACAGGAGATGGGAATGTTATATTAAAGTTGTATTAGATGTTGTTGAGGCCTAATATGGAGTGCTGTTTGCAATTTTGGTCAGCTACCTACAGGAAAGATGTAAACAATAATGAAAGAGTGCAGAGAAAATTTACAAGGATGTTGCCAGATCCAAAGGACTTGAGTTATAAGGAAAGACTTAATAAGTTATGACTGTATTCCTTAGAACATACATCAAATCAGTAGAACGATGTGACATAGGATCAGAAGATGTTGAATGCTTGTGGGTTGAGTTAAGAAACTGCATATGTAAAAGAATGTTGATGGCAGTTATATACAGGCCTCCTAACGGTGGCTGGGAGGTGGACCACAGATTACAACAGGAAATAGAAAAGGTGAGTCAAAAAGGCAATGTTATGGAAGTCATGGGAGATTTTAACATGCAGGTCGATTGGGAAAATCAGGTTGGTAATGGATCTCAAGACAGTGAGTTTGTTGAATGCCTAAGAGATGGCTTTTTAGAGCAGTTTGTCATTGAGCCTACAGGGGGATCAGCTATACTGGATTGGGTGTTATGTAATGAACCGGAGGCAATTAGGGAGATTAAGGTAAAAGAACCCTTAGGAACCAGTGATGGAGCTTAACTTGAAATTTGATAGGGAGAAAGTAAAGTCTGATGTAGCAGTTATTTCAGTGGAGTAAGGGAAATTACAATGGTATGAGAGAGGAGTTGGCCAAAGTAAATTGGAAGGAGCTGCTGGCAGGGATGTCAGCACTGCAGCAATGGCCTGTGTTTCTTGGAAAAATGAGGAAGCAAAGGGGATGACTTCACCCAAATTTACTTGCCCAATCATTGAAATGTTTCCACAACCTATGGACTCACTTTCACGCATTGTTCTGCTCATCTTCTCGATATTTATTGGTTATTTATTTATTATTATCATTTCTTTCTTTTTGTATTTGCACAGTTCATTGTCTTTTACAGACTTGTTGAAAGCCCAAGTTGGTGTGGTCTTTTACTGATTCTATTATGATTACTATTCTTTTTTGGAATTACTGAGTATAGCACAAGAAAATGAATCTTGGAGTTGTATATGGTGACATAAATGTATTCTAATAATAAATTGCTTTTAGCTTTGAATTTGAAATTTGTACCATACTGTGAGATTAAGTTGAATCTATTCCCTGTTTTCTCTGCTATTGAAATCGAACTCACTTTCTCAATTCTGATTAAGGATTTCATACCCAGTACATTAACTCTTTCACTTTCCACAGATGCAGATGGACCTACTTAGTATTCTGCATTTTCTGTTTATAGTTCTGTCCAAGCATGAGGAGATTTAAGATTTAAGACTGGGTCCTGAAAAATTAATTCAGTAACTCGAGCCAACTCAAGTTCTGGGAAAGAACTTAGTATCTACAAATTTGTTTATGAAATATCTGAATAGACTGACTCAAGCACAAACTGCATTGAATGTGCTTACGCAATATTGCATTGCAGTTCCAAAGCTCTGAAGGATGTTACAGAATGGATACGTTAACGTCTGAGGAGATCAACACAGTCAGAGTGTGACAAGACCGACTGAGAGAAATCATGTCAGATTTGACATTCCTGACAATAATCCAGAAGGAGAAACTCAGAGGAAAAAAATTGTTGATTCAAAGATGGTAGCAGAGAAAAAAACAATCTGGAATCTAATGTGAAACATTGTGCAAGATCGTGTAAAAACAGATACTCAAAGGGGAACCTTAAGGAGGAACCAAAGTAGCAATTGTGGCAATTGAGTTCATAGTATCCAGTATTGTACTGACATAACGTACAATTGTAGCTGAATATTGAGATAAATCATTGGGCTCTTGTGTTAAATCTTACACACAGGTTTAAGATACACACAGGTGACAGTGAAAAAAATGATCTGGAACGTGTGAATTATTCTATTCGAAGTAATGTTGAGGCAACAATTACAAAACAGGATGGCAGGCCTCTAGGGAGCAGTGATCAAATGGAGTAGCCAATGCTTGTGCCAGGTACTTCAGGGACGTCAGGTGTAGCTTTGCTGTGCTAAGTTAACAAGGGGACTAAGAAACAAATGAACTCAAAAATTGTTGAATTTATAACTAAATATTAATGTGACTATTTAACTGATTGTTTTAAATAGCTTCACTGATTGTATGGGGTTTAAAAACAAAGTTATGGGATATGTGGGGTAACGTTTAGTAGTGGGTTGTATCATACACTATGGCTGGCTGTGACACATTGATGCACCCGGACTTAGTTGCTCATTTAAAAATTACTACTTCAGTAAGAGAATGTTCTGTTCTAGGAGTAGGACAACTCTGAATCCAAACCCGGGCAGATGGGAATCTTTAGCCTTGCCAGGCAGTCTGTGTAGGAGAAGGAAAGTTCCAATACTCAACCTACAGCCCTGTGGTTGCCGCAGCTGCCGCAGTTCACTGTGCCATTGCGGAACGTCCCCGGCCTAAAGGGTGTAATTGATCCACATGCGCCAATCCTCTGTATAAATCTACGCAGCGCAGGCAGGAAGAAAAGTCCTACAGCGATGGAGTTCCCTCCTGATCTTTGAAAGCAAAGTCTGGTTATCCAGGTGTACAGCAGAGTAAACGTCCTGCACAGACCTCACATAGGTACTGCATATGCTTACAGTGTAATCTCTCACTAATGTCAGGCACAAACATGTGGCTGGTTCTTTGCTTTCAAAGATCAGGAGGGAACTCCATCGCTGTAGGACTTTTCTTCCTGCCTGCGCTGCGTAGATTTATACAGAGGATTGGCGCATGTGGATCAATTACACCCTTTAGGCCGGGGACGTTCCGCAATGGCACAGTGAACTGCGGCAGCTGCGGCAACCACAGGGCTGTAGGTTGAGTATTGGAACTTTCCTTCTCCTACACAGACTGCCTGGCAAGGCTAAAGATTCCCATCTGCCTGGGTTTGGATTCAGAGTTGTCCTACTCCTAGGTTGGCTGCTAACCAAGGCTAATGAGCCCAGTCTGCCGGTCCAGTTATACCACTGGACACACAGTTGCACCATGACATCGCAAACTCAGTAAGAACAGGGCACCACATGAAGGCATTGTTATGGGCACAGTGCGAGTGAGCTCCTGCAGGGTAAGCCAAACAGCGGTCCTGCGGCAATCACTGTACCTGGAAAGGAGAGGCTTTGGGAAGCACTTCACCTTCCTTAACTGAGCAGGATGTCCAGCCCAGGACTCACCTGTCCCCAGGCACAGGCATAGTTTACAATTAATATAGTTTGTATACTAATGGTAACTAAAGTTACACATGTAATTTCCCAACTAGCTAAACTACATCAGGTACTTATTTTCATCAGATAAACAGATATGTAGTACCTCAAATCGTACAGCAGTTAAAGGAATTTCTGAAATTAAGATTTCCAATCATTCTTCAGTAATTGACAGTACATATGGCCTGCGGTAATTTCCAGCAGGAGGAAGTCAGAGATGCTATTCGTAAACAGTCCTCTTTCTACTCTCCATGCTGCCCTGCTGCTGCTACTTTTAAAGTTCAAAGTTCAAGGTAAAATTTATTATCAGAATACATACATATCACCACATACAACCCTGAGATTCTTTTTCTGTAGGCATACTTATCAAATCCATAGAACAGTAACTTAAAAAGGTATCAATGGACAGCAAACTGTGCAAATACAGATATAAATAAATAGCAATAAATAAAGCGCATGAAATAACAAGATAAAAGGGTCCTTAAATGATTGTAGTTATCTCCTTTTGTTCAAGAGCCAGAATTGATTAAAAAGGAACACTGGTGGGAATGACGACAGAGTAGCAATGGCTTGAATTTCTGGAAGCAATTCAGAGGCACAGGCTATATACATCCCAAAGAGGACTAAGTATCCTAAAGGAAAAATAACACCACGGTGGCTAACAAGAAAATGAAAGCCAACGTAAGGGGAGGACATCTAATAGAGCAAAAATTAGAGGGAAGTTAGAAAATTGGAAAGCTTTTAAAAACCAACAGAAAGCAACAAAAGAGTCATTAAGAAGATAAAGCTGGACCTCAAAAGTAAGCTAGGCTAATGATATTAAAGAAGATACCAGAAGTTTCTTCAGATACCTAAAGTGTAAAAGAAAGGCAAGAGTAAATATTGGACCACTGGAAAACGATGCTGACAGGTAGATAGATAGGTATATAGATACTTTATACTGATCCCAAAGGAAATAACAATTTCACAGTAGCATTACAAATACACAATTATACAAATATTAGAAGAGAAGTAAGAAAGAATAAAAATAAGATGTACAAGATTTACAAGTCAAAGATTACAAGATGTACAAGATTTCCAAGTTCACACTAATAAGATGGTAGTGCAAGACTTACCATAATATTATGCAAACAACAGGAATTCTGCAGATGCCGGAAATTCAAGCAACACACATAAAAGTTGCTGGTGACGAAGGGTCTCGGCCTGAAATGTCGACTGCACCTCTTCCTGGAGATGCTGCCTGGCCTGCTGCGTCCACTAGCAACTTTTATGTGTGTTACCATAATATTATACAGTCTTGGGTGCACATTCACACCGTCCAGATAAGAAGTGATGCACAGGGTGTCTGCAATAGCAGGGTGTGCTAAATGGAGCTAAACAGAGCTTAAACAGAGTTCTGGTAAACAGAATTAATAACAGTCTAACAGCAGAGTTTCATAATTTCTCTGACAATAGGTTGACTCATTATGGAGCCTAATGGCCAAGGGTAAGAATAACCTTATTAGTGCTCTTTGGAACAACACAGTTGTCTTAGTAATGGGGGACAACAAAATGGTGGACTAATTGAATAAGTATTTTGCATCAGTCTTCACTGTGGAAGACACTAGCAGTATGGTGGAAGTTCTAGGTGTCAGGGGACATGACGTGTGTGAAGTTGTCATAACTAGAGGAAAGATTCTTGAGAAACTGAAAGGTCTGAAGGTAGATAAGTCACCTGGACCAGATGGTGTACACCCAGGGTTCTGAAAGAGGTGGCTGAAGAGATTGTGGAGGCATCAGTATTGATCTTCCCAGAATCACTAGATTCTGGAATGGTTCGGGGAGACTGGAAAATTGCAAATGTCACTCCACTCTTGAAGAAGGGAGAGAGGCAGAAGAAAGGAAGCTATAGACCAGTTAGTCTGACCTCAGTAGTTGGGAAGATGTTGCAGTTGATTATTAAAGATGAGGTTTCAGGGTACCTGGAGACACATGATAAAATAGGCAGAGATCAGCATAGTTTCCTCAAGGGAAAACCTGGTCTGACAAATCTTTTGGAATTCTTTGAAGAAATAACAAACAGGATAGACAAGGGAGAATCGGTTATGTGTTACTTGAACTTTCAGAAGGCCTTTGACAAGGTGCCACACATGAGGCTGTTTAACAAGCTACTATGTCAATGATTTGGATGATGGAATTGATGGCTTTGTTGCAAAGTTTGCAGATGATATGAAGGCAGGTAGTTTTGAGGAAGTAGAGAGGCTACAAATGGACTTAACCACATTAGGAGAATGGGCAAAGAAGTGGCAGGTGGAATACCATGTCGGGAAGTGTATGGTCATTTACTTTGGTAGAAGAAATAAAAGTGTAGACTATTTTCTAAGTTCAGAGGTGCTAAGGGACTTAGGAATCCTCATGCAGGGGAAGAGCAGTTCTTAAAATGTTGAGTGTTTGTCTTCAGACTCCTCTACCTCTACCAATGAAAAGAAGGCATGTCCTGGGAGATGGGAGTCCTTAATGATAGATGCCCCGCTTTTGAAACACTGCCTTCTGGAGATGCTGGTGAAGCTCGTTACCATGGTGGAGCTGGCTGAGTTTGCAACTTTCTGAAGCTTTTTCCAGTCCTGTGCAGTGACCCCCTCCATAGCAGAAGGTGATGCAACCAGCTGGAATGCTCTTCACGGTACATTTGTAGAAATTTGTGAGGTTCTTTGGTGACATACCAAGCCTCCTCAATCTCCTAAGGATATGAAGATCCAAGGAGGAGAAGATGGCAGCGTGATGCAGCGCGCGCGACCTCTCTGGTGAATGATATCTGTAATCTGTCAAGTAGGGTACCGTGCACAATTCTGATTTGATGGAGACAGACGTGAGAGTACGGAGGAACATCTGGAGAAACTTCTGAAATGCCCGCTCCGCTGCCGCTGCTACTGTGTGGTAATCGGAATCTCAGGAGCAGAAGGCCCCGAATCCTCGGTTTGGGGTGTTTCAGCGGCCAGGGGGAGGTCGAAGGTGCCTGGCAGAGGATGGCACTCGGGAGGCTGTATCAGAGGGGCTGGTCAGAGGCTCAAAGTTTTCGGATGGACAGACTCAGTGTCGGCTGTGGTCGGGTACTTCCAATGCATTGGCAGTTGTTGGTGCCTGGAGGTTTATGGCAGGGAGTTTCTCCCATTTTCCGCCTGCTATCGGGGACTCGGGAGTCGATCGACTCCGGACATGAGACTTTTTTTTACCGTGCCCATGGTCTGTTTTTTATCAAATTATGGTATTGCTTTGCACTGCTGTAACCATATGTTATAATTATGTGGTTCTGTCAGTGTTAGTCTTTGGTTTGTCCTGTTTTTCTGTGGTATCACTCTGGAGGAACATTGTATCATTTCTTAATGCATGTATGCATTTCTAAATGACAATAAACAAGGACTGAGCGTTCTCATAATCTAAACTCCTCTCTTGTGTCTCTGCAATTCCCTTTACTCCACTGTAATACTGATACATCTGACTATAGTTTCTTCTTCTCAAATTTCAGTGTGAATTTGATCATATTATGATCACTTTCCCCTCAGGATTCTTTTACCTTAAGCTCTCTAATCAATTTTGGTTGATTACACAACACTCAATCCAGAATAGCTGATCCTCTAGTGGGCTCAACCACAAGCTGCTCTAAAAAGCCATCTCATAGGTACCCTAGAAAATACCCCTCTGTACTCCAGCACCAACCTGATTTTCCCAATCTACTTGCATATTAAAATCCCCCGTGACTATTGTAACATTGCCCTTTTGGCATGCATTTTCTATCTCCTGTTGTAATTTGTAAGCCACATGCTTAGTACTGTTTGGAGGTTTGTATATAACTCCCATCAAGGTCTTTTTACTGTTGCAGTTCCTTAGCTCTATCCACAATGATTCAACACCTTCCAACCCTATATCACCTCTCTCTCATGATCTGATTTCATTTTTTACCAATAAAGCAACCTCCTGCCTTCCTGCCTATCCTTTTGATACAGTGTGTATCCTTGGACATTAAGCTCCCAGTTATAATCTAATTTCAGCCATGATTCAGTGATGCCTACAACATCATACCTGCCAATCTGAAACTGTGCTGCAAGCTCATTTCCCTCACTCTGTATGCTGCACGCATTCAAATACAACACCTGCAGTCCTGTATTCACCTTTGTCAATTTTGTCGAGTTGCAACTCATCCTGTTGACTACAATTTTGCCTTATCAACAGCCTCCCCTCACTACACATTGCCTCTATTTGTAAACCAGCTACTTCACCTTCAGCACTATTGTCTGCCTTTCCTACGATACTGTTTGCATTGAAATATAAGCAGCTCAGGGCATTAGTCGCACCATGCTCGACCTTTTGATTCCTAACTTTGTCAGAGGTCTCACTAACATCTGCCTCCACAACCTCTCCACTAACTGTTCTGACACAATGGTTCCCATCCCCCTGCAAATTTAGTTTAAACCCCTCCATGCAGCATTAACAAACCTTCCCATTAGGATATTAGTCCCCCTCCAGTTCAAGTGCAAACCATCCCTTCTGTACAGGTCTCAGCTTTCCTGGAAGACCATAAGACCATATGACCATAAGACACAGGAGCAGAATTAAGCCATTTGGTCTATCGCGTCTGCTCTGCCTTTTCATCATGACTGATCCAATTTTCCTCTCAGCCCCAATCTCCTGCCATCTTCCCATATCCCTTCATGCACTGACAAAACAAGAAACTATCAACCTCTGCCTTAAATATACATGAAGGTTTGGCCTCTACAGCCAACTGCCTGATTCACCACTCTCTGGCTAAAGAAATTCCTCCTCTTCTTCATTCTAAAAGGATACCTCTCTACTCTGAGGCTGTCTCCTCTGGTGTTAGACTCTCCCACCACAGATAATATCCTCTCCACATCCACTTTTATCAAGGCCTTTCACCATTCGATAGGTTTTAATAAGGTCACCCCTCATTCTTCTGAATTCCTGTGAATATAGGCCCAGAACCATCAAACGCTCTTCACATGACAAGCTGTTCAAAGCTGGAATCATTTTCATGAACCTCCTTTGAAAGTTCCAGTTTGATCCCTCTCCAATTTCAGCACATCCTTTCCAAGATAAGGAACCAAAACCTGCTCACAACACTCCAAGTGAGGCCCCACCAATGCTCTATAAAGTCTCAAGAAGAGAGCCCAATGGGCAAAAAATCTTAAGGCCCTCCGTCTTACACCAACTCCTTAGCCACGTATTAAACTGTATGATCTTCCTAGTTCTGAACTCACCAGCACATGGCATGGCTAACAATCCTGAGATCACAACCCTGGAGGTCCTGCCAGTTAATATAGCACCAAACTCCCTGAACTCCCTGTGCAGAACCTCGGCACTCATCTTACCCATGTCATTGGTACCTACGTAGAACACGACTTCTGGCTGTTCACCCTCCCACTTAAGAATGCTGAGAACTTGACTGAGATATCCTGGACCCTGGTACCCTGGAAGCAACATACATACCATCTGGGGATCTTGTTCTCACCCACATAATCTCCTGTCTATTCCCCTAATTTTCAAACCCCCTATCACCACAGTGTGTCTCTTCTCTCCCCTTCCCTCTGCGTCACAGAGGCAGGCTCAGTGCCAGAGACCCAACCACTGTGACTTTCTTCTGTTAGATCATCCCCCCCCCCCAACAGTATCCAAAGCAGTCTACCAGTTGTTGAGGGGAATGGCCGCAGGGGTACTCTGCACTGGCTCCTTAACCCTTTTCCCCTTCTTGACTGTCACCCAGTTTCCTGTGTCCTGCACTTTGGGTGTAACTGCCTCTCTATACCTCCTACCTATCAACCCTTCAGCCTCCCAAAAGATCCAGAGTTCATCCAGTTCCAGCTCCAAATCCTTAACACTGATTGTTCGAACCTGCAGGTGGATGCACTTCTCGCAGTTGTAGTCATCAGGGACACTGGAGGTCTCCCTGCCTTCCCATGTACCACAAGAGAAGCATTCAACTATCCTGCCTGGCATCTCTACTATCCTAGCTGAGCAGATATAAAGAAGGAAAGGAGAAAAAATAGCTTAACGTTGAGCTTTTCTTTTCTTTTGCTTTCTCTGACAGAAGCCTCAGTTCACGGAAGCCTTGACGAGCTAAAGCCTCAACATCACCGCTCTGACACTGTCGACTCAGATGATGGCCGTTGTGCTTGCCCTGCCTTCCTTTAATTTGCTCTTGCTAATCAATCCTAAACACTGTTTAGTCACTGACCAAAGCTCTTTTTTACTGTAACGTCCCGCTGCTGCCTTTTGTACTCAGGCAGTGGACCTGATTGAAGTCCCCTCCTCTCACAACTTCCAGTGCCTGTATTGGCCATTGGTCAAGTGCATCTCAGCTTATATACATAAACGATATACACAGTACACTATATAATACAACTACTATGGATGGATATCTATAGCATAGTAAACTTTACATTTGCCCATTCAGGCCAAAAAATTTAATCTTGTGGGATAACGTCTATCCTGACAAGGGATGTCACTCTGCTTGGCAGGTGAGTATTGTGGCTGTGAATTAATCTCAGTTTCTGGGGCCTCCTACATGGTGATTGTAGGAGTTGTCTCTGAGACTGCAGACAGCCCTGGACACCTTTCTTCTCTAACAATTGACTCTGCTCTCCTCAAATAATCAATGTGTCATCCCCAGATGACATCAGACATATTCTCTATTGTGGAGGAGAAGAGACCAGCGGTCCTTCCCAAGTACCCACTTTTGATCACCTCTGTAGTCCCTTTCCAAGACTGTTTGTCCACGAGTGAAATGTTGAATCTCCTTGTTTGAGGACCCCTCAGTTTGTCTCAGCTGTTTGTCCTGTACACTCCTTCTGAGATTGTGTTTGAGGAGATCCAAGCGTGAACACAAAGTTTAGGAACAGGAACCTAGGAAAAGCATAGCTGGTAAGTTGTTGGATGTGGAGCATGCTGCAATGTGATATGCAAGGAGGAAATTGCCAAAACTCTGATTCAGTGTCAGTTTAGTGTGTTCTGCTGACATTTTTCTTTAGCCCCAGGACAAATCTTCTCACTAAGCCATTTGTAACTGGGTGGTACGGGGAAATTATAATATGTCTTATTCCATTAATTTTCTGGAATGACTGAGACCGTTTCACAATAAACTGATTTAATGTTCTGGAACACCAATCCTTGAGAAAAGGCTTCTCAACACATCGAAAGTGTATGAGGCTCTAGTGAAGGCTATTGGGAACACTTCCGGCCACTCTGTAGTTGCATCCATTACTACTAAGAAATGTGTGCCCATGAATGGTCCGGCAAATTCCACATGAACCCTGTGCCAGGGAACTGCAGGACGTTCCAAGGGATGGAACTTGGCATCTTCTGGATGTGTTGGCATCCCAAACAGTGCATGGCAAGCTGTTTAATTAAGGACCCGCATTACCCAGGACATGCCCTCTTCTCACTGTTACCATCAGGAAGGAGGTACAGAAGCCTGAAGGCACACGTCAACATTTCAGGAATAGCTTCTTCCCCAGTTATCATCATCATCAGGTGCCGTGCCCAGTTTAAGCTTTGACTGCCATGGCCCACACACTCCTGTTTCGGGTCAATTGGATCAATACATTGATCAATTCATTGAGAAAAGTCCATGTCCCACCCCCCATTCTCACTACATTCTACAGAGGATGTATTGAGAGCATCCTGAGCAGCTGCATCTCTGCCTGGTTCGGAAATTGCACCATCTCAGATCGCAAGACACTGCAGTGGATAGTGAGGTCAGCTGAGAAGATCATCGGGGTCTCTCTTCCCACCATTACAGACATTTACACCACACGCTGCATCTGTAAAGCAAACAGCATTATGAAGGACCTACGCACCCCTCATACAAACTCTTCTCCCTCCTGCCATCTGGCAAAAGGCATCGAAGTATTTGGGTTCTCACGACCAGACTACGTAACAGTTTCTTCCCCCAAGTCATCAGACTCCTCAACACCCAGAGCCTGGACTGACACCAACCTACTGCCCTCTACTGTGCCTATTGTCTTGTTTATTATTTATTGTAATACCTACGCTGTTTTGTACACTTTATGCAGTCCTGGGTAGGTCTGTAGTCTAGTGTAGTTTTGTGTTGTTTTACATAGTTCAGTGTAGTTTTTGTATTGTTCATGTAGCACCATTGTCCTGAAAAACATTATCTCGTTTTTACTGTGTACTGTACCAGCAGTTATGGTCGATATGACAATAAAAAGTGACTTGACTTGTATTCATTTCCAGTTCTCTGGCTGCTGTCTCCATCATCATTTGTCTTTGTCTTCCTCTTGCTTTCTTCCCTTCAATCTTTCCCATAATTACCATGCATTCTAATTCCTCTTTCTTGTCCAATTCATGTCCAATGAAGTTACATTGCTTTTCATGATCTCATACATTATTCCTCTTTTTGCATTTGCTCTGTTCATGACATCCTCGTTAGACATTTGTTTCGTCCATGATATTCTTTGCATCCTCCTCAAAAACCACATCTCTGCTGCTTCAATTCGTTTCCTCATGTTACTAGATATTGTCCAACATTCTGATCCATATAACATAACTGGATAAACGTAACATTTCAGTGCTCTGAGGTGGGTTGTCATGCCTAGTTTAGTATTGGTCAGTATACTCTTCATTCTCGTAAGGGTGTCTTTTGCCATCCCTATTCTTCTTTTGATGTCCATCTCGCACCTGCCATCTGATGTCACCCAGCTTCCTAAGTAGCAAAAGTTCTGTACTTGTTTTATGTCTTCCCCATTTACTCTCAGCCTGCAGATAGGATTCTCCTTTTTGGATAGCACCATACATTCTGTCGTTTTGCAATTGATTGATAGACCAATTTTTGCACTTTCTTCCACAACTATATCAATTAAGTTTTGCAGTTCTTCCTCCGTACTTGCAATTAACACAGTGTTATCTGCATATCTGAAATTATTGATCTTATCAACTTTGATTCACAAGATGTCTCTTATTTTTTGTAATATTGTTTCACTGTACACATTAAACAAATCAGGGGAGAAAACATACCCTTGTCTAACGCCTCTCTTGATTTTTGCAAACTGACTCACTTCTCCATCTATTCATACAGCGGCAGTTTGTTCCCAGTACGAATTTCTGATTAGGTGGAGGTCTTTCGAATCTAGATCTAGAGTTTCCTGTAACATTTCAAATAACTTCCTGTGCTTCACTTTATCAAATGCTTTTGTGTAGTCGATAAAACAAACAAACAAATCTTTTTGCACTTGAATAGCTCGTTCTGATAGTATCCTTAACATCAATTTTGCATTCCTTGTACCTTTGTCTTTCACAAAACCACATTGTTCTTTACCTAATTCAGCTTGTATCTTACTTTTAGTTCTTGCCATCAAAATTCTTAAGAAGCATCTTAGTGATATGACTCATTAAACTTATGGTCCTATGTAATTCACATTCTATTGCTCCAGGTTTCTGAGGAAGAGTGATAAATACTGATTTTTTCATCTCTTCTGGTATTATTTCAGTCTCATAAATGTCATTGATTAAATCAGTAAGTTTTCCAATTCCATAATCTTCAAGGGCAATAATATGTTCTATTACTAATTCATCAGGACCTGCTGTCTTTCCTTTCTTCATTTTATTTATTGCTTTATGAACTTCAGTTTTTAAAATACTTCGACCTTCAATGTTTTTCTTAATTTCTAGTTTTTTGCCTCAATCATCTTCAAACAATTCCTGAATATACTCAGTCCATCTGTTCATAATCTCATCTTTTTCCATGATAATGGTACCGTCCTTTGCTTTCAAACATCTACCTGAAGAACAGAGGAGCTTTTTACCAGTGATATTCTTGATTTGTTGATGTAACCTTTTTGGATCAGTAATAGGGATCCTTTCTATTTGCTCACATTCCTGGTTTAACCATTCTTCTTTGGCTTTTTGACATAAGCTTTTAACTTTTTTATCTAAGGACTTATATTCTGTAGGATTTGCTTTCTTCTGTCTCTTTTCTTCCATTAGATTTTTGATTTCATCTGTCATCCATTTATTTGTGCTTTTTTCTTTTTTAGGAATCACTGACTTTGCTGATTCTACCAAGTCATCCTTTAGAGTGTTAAATTTCATTTCTACATGATTGCTATATTCTTCAACAGATTCTATTTCTAGACTCTGAAATCTATTCCTTACTTCAATTGTAAATCTTTGTCTTAAATTTTCTTCTTTAATTAATTGCAAGTAGTCAAGGGAGTGTTCAGGTTTTTGCTTCTTTAGTTTTTAAAGTTTTACTTTCACATGACATACTACTGGGTTATGGTCACTATTACAGTCTGCACCTGGATATGTTTTGCACAGTCACTGAGTTCCTAAAACTTTGGTTTATAGTAATAAAGTCAATTTGATTTCTAGTGTTATCACCTGGACTTTTCCAGGCCCACAAGTGTCTTGGATGTTTTTTAAAGTAGGTATTCATAATGACCTGATTATTCATTTTGCACCATTCTACCCATTTCTCACCTCATTCATTTCTTTCCTCTAGTCCAAATTTTCCTGTGGTATTTCCATCAGCACCTTGTCCTACTTTAGCATTTAGATCTTCCATGACAATAACAATATCTTGAGATTTGTGTCCATTCTTTGCTTGTTCCAGCTCTTCATAGAATTTATCTATATCCTCATTTGTTCCATCTGTTGTTGGCGCATACAGCTGTATAATTGCTAAATCAAATGGTTGTCCCCTGAATCTAACAAGGAGCACTCTTTCTGATATTGCCCAATGTCCTAAAACACTTCTTGCCATGTTTTCATCCATAATAATTCCTACTCCATTTGTATGGGATGTTCCACAAGAATAAATTAGTGTTTTATTTCTATTCTGACATGTTCCAGCACCTATCCAATGAACTTCGCTAATTCCCATGATGTTAATCTTTAGTCTTTCCATTTCATTTATCACATTGTCCAATCTTCCTGCTTGATATAGGGTTCTGATATTCCAAGTGGCAATAATTTTTTTTTGTGTTACTTGAATTTTATGAGCAGTAGCTTGATGACGGTCGGGGATCCCCTGCTGACCAGAATCAACCCTACCGAGCGAAGCATCTTCAGAATTGTCTTGAAGATCCTCTTGACGCTGTTGTTGTACAATACATTTTGTGAGTTTGACCATGGTTTTCTCAGCAAATAAATTCTAGGAAACCTAGTATCTAGCAACAGTGGTTTGCTATTGCCTATCGTTGGGCGAACTAAGGAAATCGCTATTTCTCTTCCCACATGTTCATCTGTTTGTACTATAGCCATTGACATTTGATGTCCTAGCTCATCCGCCTTCTCCATCATAAGTTCAGTTACTGAACCTGTCAGATTTGTTGTTGGCCTTCGCTTGAATCCTGCACAGGAACCCTTGCAGGTGCAACAGTTCTGGGTCAGAGCGGCCCTGGGAGCAATGAATCACTAAGGGGTAACTCCACTTTCCCCAAAGCTCTGAAAGTCCCCAATCAGAGCCTCATCATTGGTTGCAGTTTAGAGTGATACCCAGGGCATTCTTTCCCTCTGCCATCCAATTTCTAAATTAATTCAGATAATAACTCATCAGGGGTGATTGATAAGTTCGTAGCCTACGGTAGAAGGAGACAAGTTATTAACTTCAAACTTTCTGCATAATCACTCAAAGAGTTAAACTGCATGTACTTAAAGCGAGAGCTGCATAACTCATCTCCTTCTACCTTAGGCCATGAGCTTATCCATGCTGTGGACACTTTCTGGAGGTCCAAGATCTGTATGCTCCATGACCGCTGGACTAAGTGTGTGAATGTAGGAGAGAACTATGTTGAAAAATAAATGTGCTAGGTTTTCTAAAATTGACTCCTTCTATCTTAGGCCATGAACTTATCAATCACCCCTCGTATTTAATATACATACATATACTTACTGTAATTGATTTACCTTTTTTTCCTTTCTATATTATCAGGTATTGCATTGAATTGCTGCTGCTAAGTTAACAAATTTCATGGCACATGCCGGTGATAATAAACCTGATTCTGATTCTGGAAGTAACATCAACATGCTGATCTACCTCAGGCCATCAGACAAAACTTCGAGCCAACGCTTTCATTTTAGCCACGCTAGACGACTGGTATGTAGCTCCTCCAACACTTCAGTTCTCAGCTCAGACGGTGCATCAACTCTCGATCCTACATCAGACAATCCCTGTCAAGGGCAAGTTCATTCCGGTGCTGGTAAAAACAAGGAACTGGAATTTCCGCTGCACATTCCAGACGTTTTGGGTGTCCATGTAGACCCAAGACAGTGTGGGGTCTTTTCTGTTTTCCTTCTGGATCATCTCTGCTGAAATAGAGAGACTTTGGATTTGCATTATTGAGAATACCTCTTTTGTAAAATTTCAGCTATTTCTTTTTCCATGGGTAAATTGGCAAGGGTCTATCAGCATTTCAATGATTAGTTGTCCTTTTGAATTTGATTTTGTAATTGTGTCCTCCAAGAAGCAGAGTCCACCTCTGCATTTGTGCTGCTGCTGGTAGTGGAACACCCTTCTGTGGATTGAAAATGGACACTGATGGGTGGTGATCAGTAATCTCTCTTTCATGTAGGTACTGGTTGAAATGTTTTATATCTCAAACCATACTTAAGGACTCTCACAAAGTTCAATGTTTAAAGTAAATTTGTTATCGAAGTACATGTAGAGTATGTCACAATATACAACCCTGAGATTCATTTTCTTGTACATCTTAGAGATTCAATAAATCCATAATAGAATAATATCCATAATAGAATCAATGGATGCCCATATCAACTTGGGTGTTCAACCAGTGTGCAAATACAAAAAGAAAGCAATAATAATTAAACAAACAAACAAACAAACAATAAATATATATATATATATCAAGAACATGAGATGAAGAGTCTTTGAAAGTGAGCCCATAGGTTCTAAGAATATTTCAATGATGAGACAAGTGAAGTTGAGATAAGTAATCCCCTTTGATTACAGAAACATGGTTGCAGGGTGGAGAGGATTGGGAATTAACTATCCAACGATATCAGGTAATACAGAAAGATAGGCAGGAAGGTAAAGGAAGTGGGGTAGTGCTCTTAGTTAAGGATGAGATCAAGGCGATAGTGAAAGACGATATAATATCTAAGGAGCAGAATGTTGAATCCTTCTGGGTAGAGGATAGAAATAGTAAAGGGAAAAAATCACTGGTGGGAGTTGTCCATAGGCCACCAGATGATAATATTACAGTGGCACAGGCAATAAATCTCTGAGGCATATGAGAATGGAACAGCAGTTATCATGGGGGACTTTAACTTGTACACAGAGTGGGTGAATCAAGTTGGTCAAGGATGTCTTGAGGAGGACTTCACAAAATGCATCAGTGATGCCTTTCTTGAACAGCATGTTACTGAACCTACAAGGGAACATATTACCTTGCATCTGGTCCTGTGCAATGAGACAGGTAAAATTAGTAATCTTGTAGTTAGGGATCCTCTTGGAAAGAGTGATCACAGTATGACTGAGTTTTTCATACAAATAGTAGGTGCAATAGTTCAATCTAAAACCAATGTATTATGCCTAAATAATGGAGACTACAACAGGATGAGGGAGGAGTTGGATAGGTTAGACTGGGAACACAGGCTATATGGTGAGACAATTAAGGAATAGTGGAAGACTTTCAAAGAGATTTTTCATGGTGCACAACAAAAGTATATTTTAGTTAAAAGCAAGGACAGCAAAGGTGGGGAGAGCCAGCCTTGGATAACTAAGGTAATAAAAGAAGGCATCAAACTAAAACTTGTGTGTACAAAGTCACCAAGAGTAGTGGGAAACTGGAAGATTGGGAAATCTTTAAAAAGCAACAAAGAACCACTAAGCAAGCAATAAAGAAAGGGAAGAAAAGTTATGGAAATAAACTAGCACAAAATATTAAAATGGATAGTAAAAATTTTTATAATTATATAAAGTGGAAAAGGGAGGCCAAAGTGAATGTAGGTCCTTGGAGGATGACATGGGGGAATTGATATTGGGTAATGAGGAAATGGCCGAGGCTTTGGATTTGTGTCAGTTTTCATGGTGGAGGACACGTCGAACATGCTGAAGAGATGATGATATGGATGCATTGGGATGTGAGGATCTCAATATAATAGCTATCACTAAAGTGGAAGTGCTGAGCAAACTTCTGGGCCTAAAGATAGACAAGTACCCTGGTCCTGATGGATTGCATCCCAGGGTACTGAAAGAAATGGCAGAGGTTACAGCTGAGGCTTTGGTAATGATTTACCAAAATTCTTTGGACTCTGGGGAGGTCCCAGCGGATTGGAGGAAGGCAAATGTCACACCACTGTTCAAAAAAGGATGTCGGCAAAAGGCAGGTAACTATAGGCCAGTTATTTAACATCTGTAGTTTGGAAAATACTTGAAGCTATCATAGCAAGGCATCTGGAAAGAAATGGATCCATCAGGCAGACGCAGCATGCATTCAGCAAAGGCAGGTCCTGTTTGACAAACTTACTGGAGTTCTTTAAGGATTTAACAAGCGCAGTGGATAAAGGGGAACAGATGGACATTATTTACTTGGATTTTCAGAAGGCATTCAATAGGGTGCCACATAAAAGACTTATCCATAAAATAAGGATGCATAGAGTTGGGGGTGATGCATTAGCATGGATATAGAATTGGTTAACCAATAGAAAGCAGAGAGATGGGAATCATGGGTGTTTCCCTGGTTGGCAATCAGTGGTGAGCAATGTACCGTAGGGGTCATCTGCTGGGCCCGCAACTGTTCACAATATACATTAACGACCTGTAAGAAGGGACCGAGTGTAGTGTATTGAAGTTTGCAAATGACACTAAATTGCGTGGAAAAACAAATTGTGCAGAGGATACGGAGAGTCTACAGAGAGATATAGACAGGTTAAATGAGTGAGCAAGGGTCTGGCAGATGGAGTACAATGTTGGTAAATACGAGGTCATCCACTTTGGAAGGAAAAATGGAAGATCAAATTATTATTTAAATGGTAAAACATTGCAGCATGCTGCTGTGCAGAAGGACTTGGGAGTGCTTGTGCATGAATCACAAAAGGTTGGTTTGCAGGTGCGGCAGGCTATCAAGAAGGCAAATGAAAATTTAAGAGCAGGGAGGTCATGCTGCAACTATACAGGGTACTGGTGAGGCCGCACCTGAAGTACTGTGTGCAGTTCTGATCTCCATACTTGACGAAGGATATACTGGCTTTGGAGGCGGTGCGGAGGAGGTTCACCAGGTTGATTCCAGAGATGGGGGGGTTTAGACTATGAGGAGAAATTGACTCACCTGGGACTGTACTTGCTGGAATTCAGAAGGATGAGAGGAGATCTTATAGAAACATATAAAATTATGAAAGGGATAGATAAGATAGAGATAGGACAGGTGTTTCCACTGGTAAGTGAGACTGGAACTAGGGTACGTAGCTTCAAGATTTGGGGGAGTAAACTTAGGATGGAGATGAGAAGAAATTGCTTTTCCCAAAGAGAGGAGAATCTATGGAATTCTTTGCCCAATGAAGCAGTGGAGGTTATCTCAGTAAATATATTTAAGACAAGGCTGGATAGATTTTTTAAAGTAGGGGAATTAAGGGTTATGGGGAAAAGGCAGGTAGGTGGAGATGAGTCCATGGTCAGATCAGCCATGATCTTATTGAATGGTGGAGCAGGCTCAACGGGCCAGATTGCCTAATCCTGCTCCTATTTCTTATGTTATTATGACCAGCTGGTAGGTGCATTCATGGATATCTTCAACCTCATGCTCTGGCAGTGTGTGGTACCCACCTGCTTCAAGCAGACTTCAATCGTACCGGTGCCCAAGAAGAGCGTGGTATTCTGTCTAAGTAATTATCGCCCAGTGGCATTTACATCCACAGTGATGAAGTGTTTAGAGAGGCTGGTGTTGAAGCATATCAGCTCCTGTCTGAGAGGTGACTTGGATTCACTATAATTCGGCTACTGAAGCACCAGTTCTACAGCACATTATCTCATTGGCTCTTCACACAGCCCTGGAACATCTGGACAGCAAAGACGCATACGTCAGGACGTTCTTTACGGATTACAGCTCAGCATTTAACATCATCATCCCTACAAAACTAATCAGTAAACGCAAAGTCCTGGCCTCAATATGCCCTTGTACAATTAGAGGCTGTGCCCTCTAGTTTTAGATACCCCCCACCATAGGAAACATCCTCTCCACATCCACCCTATCTAGTCCTTTCAACTTACGGTATGTTTTAATGAGAAGCCCCACATTCTTCTAAACTCCAGTGAGTACAGACCCAAATCTGCCAAATGCTCCTCATATGTTAACCCCTTCATTCCTGGAATCATCCCCATGAAACTCCTCTGGACTCTTTCCAATGACAACTCTTCCTTTCTGAGATATGGCGCCGAAAACTGTTGACAGTACTCCAAGTGTGACCTGACCAGTGATTTATAAAGCCTCAGCACTATCTCCTTGCTTTTGTATTCTATTCCCCTTGAAATAAATGCCAGCATTACGTTTGCTTTCTTTTCCGTAGACTTGACCTGTAAATTAACCTTCTGGGAGTCTTGCACAAGCACCCCTAAATCCCTTTGCACCTCTGATGTCTGAACCTTCTCTCCATTTAGATAATAGTCCACATTATTGTTCCTTTACCAAAATGCATTATCAAACATTTCCTAACAATGTATTCCATCTGCCACTTTTTTGTCCATTCTTCCAATAAGCCTGGGTCCTGCTGTAATCACATTACTTCCCCAGCACTACCTACCCCTCCACCTATCTTCATATCATCCGCAAACTTTGCCACAAAGCCATCAATTCCATTATCCAAAACATTGACAAACAATGTGAGAAGTAGGGGTCCCAATACTGACCCCTGAGGAACACCACTAGTCACTGGCAGCCAACCAGAAAAGACCCCCTTTATTCCATGCTCAGTCCTGCTGAAGGGTCTTGGCCGGAAACATCAACTGTACTCTTTTCTAAAGACGCTGCCTGCCCTGCTGAGTTCCTCCAGCACTTTGTGTGTGTTGTTTGGATTTCTAGCATCTGCAGGTTTTCTCGTTTCCCCTTTATTCCCACTCACTGCCTCCTGCCTGTCAGCCATTCGTCAATCCATGCCAGTATCTTTCCTGTATTACCATAGATTTTTATCTTGTTAAGTAGCCTCATGTGTGGCACCTTATCAAATGCCCTCTGAAAATCCAAGTAAATGACATCCACTGCTTCTCCTTCGTCCACCCTGCTTGTTGCTTCTCGAAGAACTCTAACGGATTTGTCAGGCAAGATTTCCCTTTACAGAAACCATGCTGACTTTAACTTCTTTTGTCATTAGTCTCCAAGTACCCCGAAATCTCATCCTTAATAATAGATTCCAATACTTTCCCAATCACTGAGGTTAGGCTAACTAGCCTATAATTTCCTTTCTTTCGCCTTCCTCCCTGTACTCTGATAATAAACTTTACTTTGAACTTTGAAGCTTCATTGAATGAGGTGGATCATAATGTGTGAGTACAGTATCGGATGTCACCATTTTCTTTGCCTTTTGTAAGCTACCTCATACTGCTTTGTCCATTGCCATTTCTTCCAAATCTGTAGTATAAGTTCAACGGGTGGAGCACAGTAGCAAGATTTGGCAGGAACCTGGTAAAGTAATTGACAAACCCTAAAAAGCAGTGGTCCCCAACCACTAGGTTGTGGACTGGTACCGGGCCGCAAAGCGTGTGCTATTGGGCCGCGAGAAAACTATATGATTTGGCAATATGAAACGATATGAGTCAGCTGCACCTTTCCTCTTTCCCTGTCATGCACTGTTGAACTTGAAATAACCTACCAAATCATACCAAATAACACATAAAACCTAAAATAATACTAACATATAGTAAAAGCAGGAATATGATATATACACAGCCTATATAAAATAGAAATAATGTATGTACAGTGTAGTTTCACTTAACGGAATCGGGAAGATTAAGCCAAAACGATTTAAAAAAAAAAAAATCGGCACATCATGTATGCACACATCACACATGTGCACACAAGGCTTCATGGTCAGGGTAGTCTTTCTCAGGGTAAACAGAAGTGTCCCATATTTGACTGCTACATTGTCCCTTATTTGGGAGTGAGAAAGTTGGCAACCCTACTTGAACACCACCCCCCCAGCCCCCGTCAGCCGGTCCGCAAGAATATTGTCAATATTAAACCGGTTCGCGGTCAAAAAAGGTTGGGGACCCCTGCTAAAAAGTACCTCAACAGTGGCACGGAGATGTTCCGTGTCATCTTCACCAGTAACGATAATGTCGTTCAGGTAACACTGAGTATCTGGGCAGCCTTGCAGCACCTGGTCCATACCTTTCTGCTGGAGTACAGATGTTACTCCAAAAAGAGGCCTATTACAGTGATAAAGCCTTTGTGAGTGTTTATGCTGAGAAACACTTTGGATTCTTCTTCCATCTCCATCTGTAGGTAGGCATCAGCTAAGTCCATTTGGCTGAAATGTTCCCTTTCAGAAAGATTTTGCAGAAATTACTCTATCCAGGGCAGAGAGTATTGATCTACTTTCACTACTTGGTAGATGGTGACCATAAAATCACCACAGACCCTGGCAGACCCACCCGTCTTGGCTACTGGGACCATTGACATTGTCCATCGGAAAGAGTTCTTTCGGCCTCCATGTGATTTTATCATGGATAGTATAAGGAACTTTGTAAAGCTTGAGAGTGGTATTTTTATTTAACACTGTTTTATCCTTAATATGTTTGAGTTTTCCAGTGCCATCCTTGAATACTGCTGTGGAATCATCCTTTACCATTCTTAATTCACTTTCAGTTGACTTTTTTGCAGAAGATGAGGCATGCAAATGGTGAATGGATCTCTAAACAAATTGTAGATGCTTCAGCCAATCATGGCCCCACAGTGCTGGCCCTCCTGTTTTTATCATATACAAGCCCTATGTGGCTTGTTAGTTATTGTTTTTCACTGTTGTGAATGTCATTCCCACTGGAATTATCTTTTCTCCAGTATAAGTTCTTAGTTGGATATTTGCAGGCTTCAGTATGCTTGAAATGCTATTCAAACTCATTTTGTGGAATGACTGAAACAGATAAGCCAGTGTCCAATTCCATTTTAATTAATTTGTCGTTCACTTCTGGTGTAAGCCATATCGTTTGTCTCTTGGTGGTTTTCACATTTTAAATCTTAAGGCTACACAGTCCTGTATTACTCTCAAAAATATCAGATTTTTCGTCAACACATGCCAATTGGTGCTCTTTTTGAAACTTCAGCTTGACTTTTTCTCTTTTCTCTTCCCTGTTCAGTCCATTTATTTTTGGCCATCCAACATGCTCTTAGGATGTGTCCTAATTTGTAGCATTTTCTGCAGGTTTCACCTTTAAACCTGCGTTTGTCTGGTGTATGTGAGCCCCTACCACAACAGTAACGCAATTTGTTTGGCCAGACCGGTTTCTGTTTAGACATTCCAATTTTGCTTGCATTCATTTTCATCCCTGACTGCAGTTCAATTGAGTCACTGTCTGCTGTTTCCATTGATACAGTGATTTCAACTGCTCTTTTAAATGTGAGTTATGTTTCAGTTAGGAGTCATTTTTGAATGAGTTCCACAAACTAAATGATCTCTCAGTGTATCGTTAAGCCCATCACTGAACAGGCAATGCTAAGACATTTTATTCAATTCGGCCATGCACACTGGAATGGTCTTCCCTTCCTCTTGATTCCACTTGTGAGACTTAAAGCATTCTACAATCAATGGTTTCAGTTCTACATAGTCCTGAATTACTTTCATGATATCAGCAAAGCTACTTTCAACTGGTTTGGTTGGAGCAGTTAAACTTTCAAGCAAATTGTATGCTTTTCCACCTATTACCCTCAGTAACCCTGGCACTCGCTTTGCGTTGGCAATTTCATTTGCTTCAAAATACGGCTCAATTCGCTCAGCATACACGTTCAAATTATCTCTTATGCAATCGAATTCTTCTGCCTTTCTGATATAGCCAGCTACTTGTGCTATTTTAGAATTTATTATTGTTGTTATTATCAGCCTGTACTTACTGTTTATGAACTCATGAATTTCATCCATTTTCTGCTCTTTTTTTAAACTTGACCATCTCTCTCCTTTTCTGAAGAAACCATGTCTTGCACTTTTTTTTAAATCTCAACCATCTTGTTACACTTTTTTTAAACTTGAACAATTCGCTGTGGTTCAACAAGTAAGTAGTCTCTTGGGTTCACTTAAAACTTACTCAATGCCACTGTTAAGTTTTATAGCTCCAGGAGAATGAGTATACTTTGTTCAATCAATAGGTGCACTTAATGTCAGAGAAATGTATACAATATACATCCTGAAATTCTTTTTCTTTACAGACATCTACAAAAACAGAGTGCCCCAAAGAATTAATGACAGTTAAAACATCAAAACCCCAAAGTCTCCCCCAACCCCTCCCAGACACAAGCAGCAGCGAGATAACCGCCACCCCCACCAGAAAAAAGGCATCAGCACCCTCCACTGAGCACTCAAGCGTACAGCAAAGCATCAGTAAAGACACAGAATTGCAGTACCCCAAAAACTACATATTCACCTGATAATTCGACATGCCACAGGATCTCTCTCTCCCCCTAATAAGGGAAAAAGAGATGTCCCCATTTCACAGCGAGAGGGGAGACATAACAAAAACTTGCTGATTTACAATGTTAAAAGTCTGTTGTGTCGCTTTTTCCGAGCTCTGCGCTCAGAGAGTCGGCACGAGAAAGGTACAGCTCTCTGGGCACACAACCCTTGGCAGCTAACCCGCTGCTCCCAATGTTCCGTGTTCTCCCACGATGCCTCAATCGGGGCACCGGCCTAGAATCAGCACGACCCCAGAGCCAAGACATCACAGAACCCTGAAGGCACACTTGTCTTCCAGGCCCCGTCCTTGGGATATCAAAAAGCGACCGGTCTTGAGGCCCACAAAGAACCGAAGTCAGAGTGTAACTCCAGGTCAGGGTCTTCAAAAAGAACCCCCCCCACACACACCCTGAAAATTGAAACAAGAGATATCAAAGATACAAATAAAGCTGTTTCTGAAGATGCAAGCAAAGGAGTTGCCGTTTAGCGCCGTCTTATCTTTGCCCCGTCTTTTTCCACCTATTACTCTTAGTAACACTCATTTTGCATTGGCAATTTCATTTGCTTCAAAATACTGCTCAATTCATTCAGTACACATGTTTAAATGATCTCTTATGCAACCAAATTCATCTGTCTTTCTGATATAGCCAGCTATTTGTGCTATTTTAGAACTTATTATTATTATCAGCCTGTACTTACCGTTTATGAACTCATGAACTTCATCCATTTTCTGCCCTTTTTTAACTTGACTATCTCTCTTCTTTTCTGAAGAAACTGCATCCTGCACTTTTTTTTATCTCAACCACCTTGCTACACACTTCTTTAAACTCGACCGACTCTTTGTTTTTTCTTTAGTTAAGTGTGCAGATATAATGTGGTGGCGTAATGACTTATGCCATTTACATACTTTTACATATAACCTATAATGATTTGTGTAAACAACAAAGAATATTTAATCAAACCATGTATTTACAATATTACTCAAGTATCACTGAAATATTAAATACAGTACACAACAGGAAGTGGAGGAAAAAAGAAAGAGGAAAATTAAAAAATTAGTGGAAGGAGAAATCAATGTTCATGCCATCAAGTTGGAGGCTACATAGACAGAATATGACGTGTTGCTCCTCCACCCTAGGAGTGGACTTATCACGGCAGAAGAGAAGGCCAGGCACTGCCATGTCAAAATGGAAATGAGGATAAGAATTAAAAGGTTGGCCACTAGGAAAGTCCACTTTTAGCAGATGGAGTGGAGGTGTCTGACAAAGCAGTCCCTCAATTTACGTCGGGTTTCACCAATGTAGAGCAGGCCACATTGGGAGCACTGGATACCATAGACAACCCCAGAAGGTTTGCAGGTGAAGTCTTACCTCACCTGGAAGGACTGTTCAGAGCCCTGAATGGAGGTGAGGGAGGAGGTGAATGGGCAGGTGTAGTATTTCCCTCACTTGGAGGGATATGTGCCAGGAGGGAGATTCATGCGGAGGGAGGAATTGACAATGGACTCACAGAGGGATGACCCCTGTGGAAGGCAGTGTGGTTGGGGGATGTAAAGATGTATTTGCTGGTAGGATCCTGTTGAAGATAGCAGAAGTTTCAGAGAATAATGTATTGTTCAATGCAGAGGCTCATGGTCCAAAATATACGGTAGTGGGGTGCAGGTGGGGGAAGACATCTGTTGAGGCAACATGAGTACAACTTAATGACCTAGATGCAGAGCTACAATTTCCTCATTGCCCTACATCCTGAGGGAAGCATCCTAACCATCCTAATATCCTGCAACACACATAAAAGTTGCTGGTGAATGCAACAGGCCAGGCAACATCTCCAGGAAGAGGTATAGTCGACGTCTTGGGCCGAGACCCTTCGTCAGGACTAGCTGAAAGAAGAGCTAGTAAGAGATTTGAAAGTGGGAGGGGGAGGGGGAGGGGGAGATCCAATATCGGATCTCCCACTTTCAAATCTCTTACTAGCTCTTCTTTCAGTTAGTCCTGACGAAGGGTCTCGGCCCGAAACGTCGAGTATACCTCTTCCTGGAGATGCTGCCTGGCCTGTGGCGTTCACCAGCAACTTCTATGTGCGTTGCTTGAGATTCCAGCATCTGCAGATTTCCTCGTGTTTGCATCCTAATATCCTGTAGTTTTAAGTCAAGCCACAAGATATTTCCTTCTGCAACACCAATTGATGTAGATTTGTAAAACATAGGAAAGAGTGTATCTTGCATGTTGCTCCAAATAATCAAACTGTATAGAAATCTGCACATAATTCATCATCTCATAAAGTAGTGCAGTCAGGAAAGGGAGAAAATTGGTTCTTGCTCCATTGTTAGCACTAAAGTGGACCTCAAACATGAAATTTTGAGATCCAGTTTAGTGTGAACAGTGCCAGATCAGCATTACACAGTACCGATGTCAAATCTGGATACACAAGAGATGTAGATGCTGCATTCTGAAGCAAAAAAAAAAGAAAACAAAGCATTGGAAAAACCCAGTGAGTCAGACAGCATCTGTGGATGGAAGGGGATAGTCAATATCTTGTGTTAGTCCTATTGTAGGGTCTTGACTCAGTACAGCCATCATTTGACTCAACACTCAACCCAACACATCCGTTATGAGACAGAACATCAGGAGTAAAATTGTAGAAGAGGGCAGAGCCAGTATGAAGAAGTGAGGGAGAAGGACGAGAGCAGGAGCTAGAAAAGGGTAAGTGTAAATGAAGCAGGGCCTCAACTCTTTATAACCATACACTGGTCATCTGCCCTCTACACTCTCAGTCCTCATGCAGGGTCCAGACCAGAACACTGCAAGACATCTTAAACAATAATAGAACATGACAGAAACTATCAACAGACAGACAGCAGCTGAGCTCTGAGGTGGATGTGGAGGGTGGAGGGTGGAGGATGGAGAGAGAGAGAGGGGGGGGAGAGAAAGAAACAGGAGGAAAAGAGAGAGGAGAGAGAGAAAAGGAAGAGAAAAAAGGGGGAATAGAGAGAGGACAGTAAGAGAAGTAGAATGAGAGAGAGAGAGATAAAGCAGGAACAAGAACAAAGGGAAGAGAAAAAAGGTGAGCAAGAGTATGATGGAGAGAGAGAAGGAGGAGGTTGACAGTGAGAAATAGGGGGGAGGGTGAGACACAAAAGAGTTGAGAAATGAAAGTGAGAAAGGGGACGTGAAAACGGGGAGAATGTGAGAAAGGGAAGAGGATGAGAAAGGGGAGAAGGTGAGAAAGGAGTGAGAGATAAGGGGGAAAGATACAGCGAGAAAGAGTGAGATAAAGGTGGAGGGTGAGAGAGTGAGAGGAGGAGAGGGAGTGAGAGAGAAGGGGTAGAGAGAGAAAGGGGGAAAATAAGAAAGGAAAGAGAGAAAGAATAGAGGAAGAGAGCACAAGGGGGAAGAGAGAAAGTGAAAGGGAGGGAGGGAGAGAGAGTCAGGGGGGAGAGAGAGAATGGGGAGAGAGAGAGAGTGGGGTGGGGAGAGAGAGATTCAGTGTTTCAGTCCTGTGACCCTTCATCAGGGCCCAAAAGAGAAACAAACAATAGATGGAAGAATGGGTTGTGAATTGAAATCCACTGAGATTTCCTGTTCATCATCCCTATCAGAATTCAGGGCTCCTGTCTTTCAGCCTGTACTAAGACTTGCTAAAAGTCTTCTCTCCTGACAGCTATTAAAGTGGTATGTGAACAGAGCCAATTTATTAGTGGCTGAATCCCCCAAATAAAACTGTCCATAAATTCTGTACCAAATGATAATTTAGTTGCCTCATTCAGAATGGGGAGAAAGATGGCTGAAAGTGAGACTGGAAATCTTACACTGGTACAAAGTCTCTTGATGAGGTAATGTGAAAAACTATGTACTCTCTAGTTAAATTGCTGAACCTAACCTGCAAGTACTGAAATTAAATGCAAACAGTAAAAACATTAAACCCTTAAGAACTGGTACTCTTCATGTGAACAATGCTAAAAAAATATTATGAGAAAGACTTATAAATCATTTGACATTTATCTTTCTAGGTTCTGTTCTAGCACTGTTAGCGTGGTACAAGAAAGTGACTTTCTTATACCTGGCAGCTTCTGTCTATGACACACACAATATAATTTAACCAGTCAGCCACACTAAATGTAGCTGTTACAACTAATGTTATAATATTCGGGATAATATTTAGCTTCATTCTTTAATATTTAGTGGGTTAACTTGACTATACCCACAGGAATTCAAGATTCATTCATTATCAAAGAATGTATAAATCATACAACATTGAGAGTTGCTTGCTCACAGGCAGCCACAAAGCAAGAAACCCGAAAGGAACCAATTAAAGAAAAAAATAATAAAAATAAAAGAAAAACACTCTATGTGCAAGAGGAAGAAAAAAAAAACAAACCATGCAAACAATTGACTGAACAACAGCATTCCGAACCAAAATAGAGAGAACTCTGAATTCAGAAGAATCAGAGGCAATCTAATAAAAATATAAAAATTATGAAAGGGATAGATAAGATAGAGGCAGAGAAGTTGTTTCCACTGATAGTGAGTTTAGAATTAGAGTTTATAACCTGAAGATTTGGGGGAATAGATTTAGGATGGAGTTGAGGAGAAACCACTTTTCCCAAAGAGTAGTGAATCTGTGGAATTCTTTGCCCAGAAAAGCAGTAAAGGCTACCTCATTAAATATATTTAAGTCAAAGTTAGAAGAGTTTTTCATAGTAAGGGAGTTAAGGTTTATATGGCAAAGGCAGGTAGGTGGAGCTAAGTCCAGGACCAGATCCGCCATGATCTTATTCAATGTTGGAGCAGGCTCGATGGGTCAGAGGGCCCATCAACTCCTATTTCTTATGCTTTTAACCATTTTGTTTGCCTCTGCAGAATTATTTAATCCACAGATTCATTTCATGTTAACTTTTTCAACTTGTATTTCTTTATCGGCATAACTGATCTTGGTCAATAGTTTCCAAAAACACATTTGCAGGTTTGTTCCAATGCAGTGGTCTTCAGAAACATATTTCAATGGGCCAGTTGTCCAGGCCACAAGCCAGGCTTCATTGCCTCTGTTCATACTGAATTATTGTGACCATGCAGCTCTCAACACATCAATGGCATCATATCAATATTGACCAACATGATGGCTTTCTAGTGGCTTGTGAAATCTACTGGGCTTTCATATTAGTTGTGATCTCAGCGGCCCTGCTTTTCTGTAGACAAGATTTGATAAAAGTTGTATGCCCTGACATGCTGCCGTGAATACCACAGGACTCCGGCGAGTGCAGCTTAGCAATCAGGATTGTCATGTTTACAGTAAAAGGGCAAGCAGGACCACTGCTTCCAAATGCATCTATTTCAATGCATGTAGCTTAACAGGTAAGGCGGACAAATTGAGGGCATAGATTGCCTCTGTAACAGATATTGTGACCATAACAATTATGGCTGAGAGAGGGGCAGGACTAGTAGCTCAACGTTTCAGGATACTGATGCTTTAGGTGTGACAGAGGAAATAAGTCAGAGTGGAAGGGATGTTGCCTTTTTGAGAAGGGTGGACATAATTAAAAATGCTTAGGGAGGATATTTTCGGAGGATCATTTGCGCAGTGTATTCAAGGCGGTGTCCTCATGCAATGTATAGAGAAGCCCTCTTGGGGTGGCAATGCTGGACATCCTTTTAGCGAACAAGGCAGGCCAAGTAACTGAAGTGGTAGTTAGGGAGTACTTTGCGTCCAATCACCACAATTCTACTAGTTTTAAAACAGTTATAAAGAGAGATAAAACAGGTCCACAGGTTAAAGTTCTGAATTGGAGAAAGGGGCAATTTTGAGGGCGTTATGCATCATCTAGCTGGGATCAACTGGGCAATGCTATTTAAAACCAAAGGATCAGTTGGCAAGTGGGAGGCCTTTAAAAGAGTCATATCAAGAGTCTAGGGGCAGCACATTCCTGTTAGGGTGAAGGGTAGATGTGTCAAGTTCAGGGAACCCTGCCCTCTTCTCATTACTACCATCAGCCAGAAGGCGCAGGGGCCTGATGACAAGCACTCAACATTTGAGGAACTGTTTCTTCCCCTCTCCCAGCAAATTTCTGAATGGCCTTTTTGGCACTTTATGTTGTAACATATTTTTTTAATGTCTGCTACAAATCCACAAATTTCATGAGATATGTCAATGATTCTGATTCTGAGAACAGGAGATGGCTGAGGTTTTTAACATCTCTTTCTTTTCAATGCTTACTAAGGGCAACATCATGGATGCCAATGAAATAACTGTAATAATTAGTGAGGTCTTAGATCATATGCATATTACAAGGAAGGAGCTACTTGCAGCCTCAAACTGCATTAAGATAAGCAAACCCCGGAGCCTGACCAATTAAACTCCCCATTCTCCCCATGAGCCCTTATGGGAAGCCAGGAAAAAAAATTGTGCAAGCCCCTGTAAAGATATTTGCTTTGTCAGTAGCCACTGCTAAAGTACCAGAGGACCTGAGGGTGGCTAATGTTGTTCCATTGTTCAAGAAGGGTAGCAAGGACAGGTCAGGGAGCCTGACTTCATTTGTAAGGACAAAACACGAGGAAATTTTCAGATGCAGGAAATCCAAGCAACACACACAAAATGCTGGAAGAACTTAGCAGGCCAGGCAGTATCCATGGAAAAGAGTAAACAGTCAACATTTCGGGCCGTGACCCTTCTTCAGGACCAGAAATGAAGGGGAGAAGTCAGAGTGAGCAATTGTGGGGAGGGGAGGAAAACATACAAGGCAGACATCCCACCTCTCCCAGGAGTTCCGGGAATCTCCCGCATATTGATAGCCGCTCCCTGACGCCCAGAAATTATATACAGTATCCCGGAAATCAATTTTTTTGAGAGGGAGAGGGAGAGCGAGTATCCTGATTGGTCTCGCTTCGTGCTAAGTAGACCTATCAGTTTTCTCTGTGGGCGGGCTTTACAGTCGACCTCAAAAATAATGACAGTGTTGCTCGCTGCACTGTTTGCAACAGTGACTTTTCTATTGCCCATGGTGGGTTAAAATGTAAAAGGCATGTTGAGGTGAGTTTAACAGGTGTCATTCATTCATTGGCATAGCTAACCTTATTTAAACTAGCTGGCTAGCTGCTAAGGAGCTACTCTATTGATGTCCTATGTGATGAGGCCAAACTCCCTGCAGACTTGCTTAAAGTTGTAATAGAATAAACATGATAATATAATATAATACATATTTTAATGTCACATTTTCTGCATATACCCAACTTGGTTTACAGATTAGACAAAATCACGAAACAAAGTATTACATACCAACTTGGTGGTCGATTGGGGGAGGGGGGGCGCGATATGGGGTTGCGGAGGGCAGGGGTGCTACCTCCCTGAAGTGAGTTTTTGCAGGGTGGGATGTCTGTACAAGGTGGCAGGTGATAGGTGAAACCAGGAGGGGGGGAGGCAATGAAGTAAATAGCTGGAAATTTAATTAGTGAAAGAGATAAAGGTCTGGAGGAGGGGGGATCTGATAGGAGAGGATAGAAGACCATGAAAGAAAGGGAAGGGGGAAGAGCACCAGAGGGAGGTAATGGGTAGGTAAGGAGAAAAAGTGAGAGAGGGAAACAGGAATCACATAAGGGGCAATCCCTGTGGAAAGCAGAAAGTGGGGGGGGGGGGGTGTTATGAATGATGTGCTTGGTGGTGGGATCCCGTTAGAGATAGCAGAAGTTATAGAGAATTATCAGGACTTCCGGTAGCGCTCATGGAGTGAAGTCGCGTTCTTGACTCGCTCCATTACCTCTGAGTTTTTTTTTCTCTATGGTCAGCTATACTTTAATTAACCATTAAGGCATCAACTCTTACAATACTTTGAATTAAACTGAATTCTCCGACAATTGGATGATACTTAGATCTGCTATGTCTAAGAACGAGAAAGACGGCAAGGATGGTAAACCTCCGGTTAAACCGAAAGCTACGGATCTCCCCCCGACTGAATCACCGGTGACTTTGAAAGCTATATCGGAGTTAATTCAGAGGGAAATCTCAACCTCTGTTAGGGAGATGATTCGTACGGAAATTGCAGGACCTGTTAAAGACCTGATTCATACGGAAATCTCAACTAATTTCCAGAAAATTGCCGGTTTAATTGATAAGATGCAAACATTTATTGCGGAACATCAGTCGGCTATATCTGATCTTCAAAAATCCGCGCAACAAAGTGAGCTTAAGATGGGGAAAATCGAAGAAACAATTAATGTAATGAAGAAGAAACTTGACTTTTTGACTTTTAAAAACTCTGACTTGGAATCTAGAATGCGACGGCAGAATTTACGAATGATTGGCGTGAGGGAAGCCGCTGAAGGTAACAACCCCATGAAATATTTCTCTCAACTTTTAAAAGATGCATTCCCTACTGTATTTCCTGACCAACCACCGCTACTGGATCGTGTTCACAGAATCCCATCATACTTGTCTAGGTCAGATAGACCTAGGCATGTTATTTTACGTTTTCATTACTTTCAAGACAAGGAGAGACTGTTTCGATTCGCTCGATCTAAAGGTTTCATTGATTTTTCGGATCTTAAGTTCCGATTCGTGGAAGATTTCAGTAAACCAATCTGGGACCAACGGGTCCGTTACAGATCCGTGATGTCGGAATTCTATAAGATGGATTTAAGACCAGCGCTGCTGTACCCTGCACGTCTAAGGATTCGCATGTCAGATGGAGCCCTTCGTTTTTTTGATTCTCCATCGGATGCCCAGAGTTATCTGGATCAACTTTCATCTCCAACATCTTAATTGCTTTCTTTTTAATTTTCTCCGTCGATCGGAGGCTGTGAATTGGTTGGTTTTAACTTTTCTGTGCCCTATTTGGGCAGAAAAGTTTACTTTCGATTTCTTAATATGGCTACTAAACTTTCTTTTTAACTGCGTCATCTCTTTCTTTTCCCAGGGGATTCTGGGTGGTTACTTCCCTTTTGTCATCTTACGTATTTCCTGTGCGGCCTTAAATTTTGTAGTTTTTGTTTAAATTTTATTCTGTTTTGCTTTTTATAATCACTTTATGTTAATAATCCTATTTTTTTTGTTGCTGTGTCTATTCATGAATTTGAGGTTTATTGTGGGTTTTTTTAATATATATTTTCCGGCTTTTGTTCTGTTCTGTGTGTATTCTAATTGAGCTAACTTTTTTTTACTTATTTTTTTACTGTTTTACAATTAGCTGATCCTTTTCATATTTATACCTTTTTTTTAGGGAGCGTAGACCGGAAGTCGTGGGGGTAGTTTTAGCGCTTGCTTCTTTCTGGCGGGTCTGCTTTAGATTTTGCCTTGGGGTCTTGGGCTGGGGGGTGGCGGGAGGGGCTTCACGTTTTAGTTTGTTTTTCTTTGGGCTATATACATTATTGAAGTACTGGTTGCGTCCTTTTCCCCGGTATCTTTTGTATGTTCTGTTCCCTCTCCGGGTTTGTGGGTCGCGTCTATGGTCAATCCTCCCTGTTGTGGGTTGACTTTAGGATTTATGGAGTCTATTATTAATTTTGTCTCCTGGAATACTAATGGTCTTAATCATCCTATTAAAAGAAAAAAAGTTTTTAAAGTGTTCCGGAGACTTAAAGCACAAATTTTATTTTTACAAGAGACCCATGTACGGAGGGGGGACAGACTACGTTTTTTCAAATTCTGGAAGGGACAACAATTTCATTCGAACTCCAATGCTAAGATTCGAGGCGTCTCTATTTTTATAGATTCCTCAGTTACTTTTATACAACAGGATATTATCTCTGATCCGAATGGTAGATTTTTATTGGTTAGTGGTTTACTATTTAATAAAAAAGTAGTTTTGGTTAATGTTTATGCTCCTAATATGGATTGTCCGGAATTTTATAAATCATTGTTTGATCAGTTTCCGAATTTGAACGAGTTTTCATTGATTTGGGGCGGAGATCTTAATACCTGTTTATCTCCAGCTTTGGACCGTTCAGCTCCTTTACGGACTTTACCTAATAAATCTGCAAATTTGATTAATTTTTTCCTTTCTGATTCTGGGTCGACGGATATTTGGCGTTTTCTGCATCCTCAGGAAAAAGATTTTTCCTTTTTTTCACATGTTCATCATTCCTATTCAAGAATTGATTATTTTTTTATTGATTCTCATCTCATTCCTTCAGTGATTAAATGTGATTATGATTCTATAACCATTTCGGATCATGCTCCACTTAAGCTTTCTATTAAAATTATGGCCAATATACCAAACAATAGACAATGGCGTTTTAATTCGCTGTTGCTTCAGGACTCGGACTTTGTTAATTTTATGAATGAACAGATTGAGCTTTTTTTTATAATTAACCATACAGAAGATATTTCGGTTAACACTCTTTGGGACACTTTTAAAGCCTATATTCGAGGTCAGATTATTTCGTATTCCGTTGCTTTGAGGAAGAAACAGAAGCAGGAGGAGATGGCAATTGTGGACAAGATTAAAGAAATTGATAAGAAATATGTTATGGCTCCTTCTGAGGAGCTATACAAACAAAGAACTGAACTTCAAATGGAACACAGTTTACTACTCTCGTCCTCGATTGTAAACCAATTAAAGAAAACAAGAAGTGATTTTTATGTTCACAGTGATAAAATTGGCAAGCTGCTGGCTAATCAATTGAAATCTAATTATGTTAAATCTCAAATCAATCAGATTTATAACCAAAATGATCGATTGATATTGGATCATGTGGGGATTAATCAAACCTTTTGTGATTTTTATTCTTCTTTATATCAATCAGAGTCTCCTCGAGATTCTAAATATATGAATGATTTTCTAGATAAGTTAGACTTTCCTCAGATTTCACAGGATATGTCTTCTTTATTAGATACTTCCATTACAATGGATGAGATTAAGAATGTTATTTTTTCTATGAATCTGGGGAAAGCTCCTGGCCCTGATGGGTTTACCGTTGAATTTTATAAATGTTTTGCTTCTTTATTGATTCCCTGGCTCTATAAGGTTTTTGAGGCTTCTTTGAAACTTGGTAAACTTCCGGAATCTTTTAATAGAGCATCAATTTCTTTAATACTAAAGAAGGATAAAGACCCTGCTCAATGTGCATCTTATAGACCAATATCTTTATTAAATGTTGATTCTAAAGTCTTTTCTAAGTTATTAGCAAATAGACTAGAAAAAGTACTTCCTTCTATTATTTCGGAAGACCAAACGGGTTTTATTAAAGGTCGTTACTCTTTTTATAATATTCGTACATTGTTAAATATCGTTTATACTCCCTCACAAAATGTTCCTGAGTGTGTTATTTCTTTAGATGCCGAGAAAGCTTTTGATAGAGTAGAATGGCCTTATTTATTTAAGGTGCTTGAAATGTTTAATTTTAGCCTGAAATTTATATCCTGGATTAAACTGTTATATCACTCCCCTGTAGCCTCGGTTCGTACTAACTCTTTAAACTCACCTTTTTTTCCTCTCTTTCGTGGTACTCGACAAGGCTGTCCTCTTAGTCCCCTATTATTTGATATTGCATTAGAACCTCTTGCAATTGCTATTCGAGAATCTTCAAATATTACTGGGATAACTCGGGGATTAAAGTCCCATAAATTATCACTCTATGCTGTTGATTTACTTTTATATATTTCTAATCCTGAGAGATCTATTCCTCCTGTTTTAGAGTTATTAGCACAATTTGGTCTTTTCTCAGGTTATAAATTAAATCTTAGTAAGAGTGAACTTTTTCCGATTAATAAACATCTTCCCTTATATTATAAATTTCCATTTAAATTGATTAATAATTACCTTTCATATCTTGGGATTAAAATTACTTGTAAACATAAAGATTTATTTAAGACTAACTTTTTACCATTAATAGACCATATTACTCAACTTTCATCTAAATGGTTTCCTTTATATTTAACTTTGATTGGTCGTATTAATGCAGTTAAGATGTTTTTTTTGCCAAAATTTTTATATGTGTTTCAGGCATTACCAATTTTCGTTCCTAAATCTTTTTTTGATAAAGTCGACTCTAAAATTTCTTCATTTATTTGGCAGAATAAGAATCCGAGACTGGGTAAAATACATTTACAGAAAGCTAAGAGAGATGGAGGTTTAGCATTACCTAACTTTAGATTTTATTATTGGGCTATTAATATTCGACATATGAAATTTTGGTTACTTGACCGGGATATACTATCTATTCCTAAATGGGTAGCATTGGAATTACAATCTGTTCAGGGTTATACACTTGGTTCTATTTTAGGTTCATCTCTTCCTTTTGATTCGAAACGCCTTAAGCAGGTCTCTAACCCGATCGTTAAATATGCTTTGCGTATTTGGTTTCAATTCAGAAAATTTTTTGATCTTAATCAATTCGGGTTAGCGATTCCTATTTTAGGTAACATATTTTTTCCTCCCTCTTTTACGGATCGCGCTTTTCAAACTTGGAAGACTAAGGGTATTTTACGGTTTTTGGATTTATTTTTAGATGGTTCCCTTATGTCTTTTGAACAATTATCTAATAAATATAACCTATCAAGAATACATTTTTTTAGATATTTACAAGTTAGAAATTTTCTAAGTACTATACTTTCTTCCTTTCCAATGCTTCCTCCTATATATATTTTAGATTCGATAATTAACCTTAATCCATGTCAGAAAGGTGCATCGGCTATGATTTATAATATTATTATGAAACTCAGGAAAGCTCCATTTGATAAGATTAGGGTAGATTGGGAACAGGAATTGGGGCTTACCATTTCTGTGGATGATTGGGGGCAGATTTTACAATTAGTTAATACTTCCTCTATTTGTGCTAAACATTCCCTAATTCAATTTAAAGTGGTGCATAGAGCACATATGTCCAAAGATAAGTTAGCGCGTTTTTACTCGCATATTAATCCTTTCTGTGATAGATGTTCAGGGCAGATAGCCTCTTTAACTCATATGTTTTGGTCTTGCCCTACTTTGGAAACTTTTTGGAGAGATATTTTCAATATTATTTCTAAGGTATTAAATATAGATATCTCTCCTCACCCTATTACTGCTATCTTTGGACTACCTAAAATTTCTAGTAATCTTTCCCCTTCAGCCCGTAGAATGATTGCATTTCTTACTTTAATGGCGAAAAGATGTATTTTACAACATTGGAAAGAGCTCAATGCTCCAACTACCTTTTTTTGGTTTTCTCAGACGATTTTATGTTTGAATCTGGAGAAAATTAGAAGTAACCTTCATGATTCTTCATTTAAATTTGAACAGATTTGGGGACCTTTTATTCGATATTTTCATTTAATGTAATATTTACCCTTCTTGTTTTTTTTTCACTGTTTTAATGGAGGTCGGGATTGAGGACGTGATTTTAAGTTTAACTCTGTTTGGTTTCAAGTTAGCCCATTGCTTTGCTTTGCTTTTAGTTAGTTGCACGGTGGGTTTTTTTTTGGGGGTTTTTTTTTTCTTTTTTTCCATTGATATATATAAAATCTAGTATACTATTATGTTATTTTGGTTTCTTATGCTTAAATTACATTGTTTGTAGTATTTTCTTTTTGGTATTGTTATCTTTTGGAATTTTATTATACTTTAACATTGTATTAATGTTTATATGGCTTACCTTTTTTGTATACTTACTCAATAAAAAGATTTAAAAAGAAAGAAAGAGAATTATGTGCTGGAAGTATAGGCTGGTGAGGTGGTAGGTGAAGACAAGAAGAACCCTATCCCTGGTGTGGCAGCAGGAGGATGGGGTGAGTGCAGACGTGCATAAAATGGAAGAGATGCCGGTGTAGGCAGCGTTGATGTTGGAGGAAGGGAAGCCCCTTTCTTTGAAGAAGGAGGACGTCTCATTATTTCTGGACTGAAAAGCCTCATCCTGAGAGCAGATGCGTCGGAGATGGAAGAACTGAGAAAAGGGGATGGCATTTTTACAAGTGACAGGGTGGGAAGAGGTATAGTCCAGGTAGCTGTGAGAATCAGTGGGTTTATAATAGATATCAGTAGATAGGTTGTCTCCAGGGATGGAGACAGAAAGATTGAGAAAGGGGGTGGAGGTGTTGGAAATAGATTAAGTAAATTTGAGGGCAGGGTGGAAGTTGGAGGCAAAGTTGATGAAGTAGACAAGCTCAAAAAAGGATATATTGCTTTCCCAGTGTATATGACGAATAAACTCTGCTCGGGCTTCCAGCCGGGTACAGGTATTGGTTTTAACCGATGTTTCGATGACAAACTCTGCTACCTTCATCAGGGATGATGCTTAGCCAGGTCTAGTCAAGTGGTATAAAACCTCCATCGTCCATCCCTCCTGATTGGTTAGTCCTCAACATGGGCGCATTTGTCAGGATGGAAATTCAAGGGTCAAGATCTACCATCACTTGGATAGTCAAGGCCTGATTGGGAATAGTCAACATGGTTTTGTGGCTGCGAGATCATGTCTGTTGAATCTCACGGAATTTTTCAAAGAGGTAACTAAGGGGATGGATGAATGTAGGGCAATGAATGTATCTAGATGGACTTTAGTAAGGCTTTTGACAAGGACTCACACAGCAGGCTGATCTGAAAGGCTAGACCACATGATATACAGGGGAAGCCAGCAAGGTAGATTCACTTTTTATGCAACTGATGTTCATGGCACAGTTAGCAACTTTGCTGATGATACTAAACTAGGGGTCTCGTTGAGAGTGAAGCAGGTTATAATGAATTGCAAAGGGATCTTGATCAGTTAGGTGTTGAGGAATGGCAAATGGGTTTCAATTTAAATAAATGTGATGTGATGCAGACATTCAAACCAGAATAGGACTTGAACAGTGAATAGCAAAACATTGAAGAGTGTTGGAGAACAGAAAGTGTTGGGAGTACAGCTGCAAAGTTCACTGAAAGCAGCTGTGCAAGCAAATAGGATAGTGAAGAAAGCATGTAGCATAATGGTCTTCATCAGTCAGGATACAGAGTTTGGAAATCAGGATATCATGTTGTAGTTACAAGTCATTGCGCTTGGTATATTGTGTAAAGTTTTGGTGATCCTGTTGTAGGAAAGACATTGTCAAGCTGGAGAGGGCACAGAAGAGATTGATGAGGATGCTGCCTGGACAAGGGGGCCTGAGTTACAGGCAAAGGGATGACATGCTGCATCCTTATTCCCTGGAGCTTTGGAGAATGACGTTTATAAAGTCACGAGGTATGGATAAGATGGACAGGCATAGCCAATACTCCCCAATATCTGAGAGTCCAAAACTCAAGAGCACAGATACAGGATAAGAGAGGAGAGATTAGAAGAGACCTCAGAGGTAACGTCTTTGCACAGATAGTAGTGAGTACCAAAAAAGGGCAGTAATCTTGGGATGTCTGCCTGTACCATGCGACAATGAGTATAGGAATAGAGTGAGGTGGAGGGTAGATGCGTGGCTGAGGGATTAGAGCAGGGGGCAGGGATTCAGATTTCTGGATCACTGAGACCTCTTTTGGGGCAGGCGTGACCTGTACAATAAGGATGGTTTGCACTTGAATCCGAGGGGGACCAATACCCTGGCAGGGAGGTTTGCTAAGGCTATTGGGGTGAGTTTAAACTAGAATTGCTTGGGGGTGGGAACCGAACTGAAGAGATGGAGGAAGGGGCAGTTGGCTAATAAATAGAGAAAGCTTATAGGTAGTGTAAGAGGGAGGATAGGCAGGTGATAGAGAAGGGATGTGCACAGACTGATGGTTTGAGATGTGTCTGTTTTAATGCAAGGAGTATCATGAACAAAGCGGATGAGCTTAGAGAGTGGATCAGTACTTGGAGCTATTATGGCCATTACAGAAATTTGGATAGCTCAGGGGCAAGAATGGCTACTGAGAGTGCCAGGCTTTAGATGTTTCAGAAAGGACAGGGAGGGAGGCAAAAGAGGTGGGGCATGGCACTGTTGATCAGAGATAGTGTCACGGCCGCAGAAAAAGAGGAAGTCTTGGAGGGATTGTCTACTGAATGTCTGTGGGTGGAAGTTCGAAACAGAAAGGGGTCAATAACTCTACTGGGTGTTTTTTATACACCACTCAATAGTAACAGGGACATCGAAGAGCAGAGAGGGAGACAGATTCTGGAACGGTGCAATAATAACAGAGATGTCGTGATGGGAGATTTTAATTTCCCCAATATTGATTTGCATCTCCCTAGAGCAAGGGGTTTAGATAGGGTGGAGTTTGTTAGGTGTGTTCAGGAAGGTTTCCTGACACAATACGTAGATAAGCCTGCAAGAGGAGAGGCTGTACTTGGTATTGGGAAATGAAGCTGGTCAGGTGTCAGGTCTCTCAGTGGAAGAGCATTTTGGAGATAGTGATCACAGTTCTATCTCCTTTACCATAACATTGGAGAGGGATAGGAACAGACAAGTTAGAAAAGCATTTAATTGGAGTAAGGGGAAACATGGGGCTATCAGGCAAGATTTTGGAAGCATAAATTGGGAGCAGATGTTCTCAGGGAAATATACGGCAGAAATGTGGCAGAAGTTCAAGGGATATTTGCGTGGCATTCTGCACAGGTACGTTCCAATGAGACAGGGAAAGGATGGTAGGGTACAGAAACAGTGGTGTAAAAATGCTGTTGTAAATCTAGTCAAGAAGAAAAGTAAAGCTTATGAAAGGATCAAAAAACTAGGCAATGACAGAGATCTAGAAAATTATAAGGCTAGCAGAAAGGAGTTTAAGAATGAAATTAGGAGAACCAGAAGGGACCATGAGAAAACCTTGGCGAGCAGGATTAAGGAAAACCTCAAGGCATTCTACAAGTATGTGAAGAGCAAGAGGATAAGACGTGAGAGAATAGGACCAATCAAGTGTGTATGGAACTGGAGGAGGAAGCAGAAGTACTTAATGAATACTTTGCTTCAGTATTCACTACGGAAAAGGACCTTGGATATTGTAAGGATGACTTACAGTGGACAGAAAAGCTTGAGCATATAGACATTAAGAAAGAGGATGTACTGGAGCTTTTGGAAAGCAACAAGTTGGATAAGTCACCAGGAACAGACGAGGTATACCTCTGGCTACTGTGGGAGGCAAGGGAGGAGATTGTTGAGCCTCTGGCAATGATCTTTGCATCATCAATGGGGGCAGCAGAGGTTCTGGAGGATTGGAGGGTTGCAAATGTTGTTCCCTTATTCAAGAAAGGGAGTGGAGGTAGTCCAGGAAATTATAGACCAGTGAGTCTTACTTCAGTGGCTGGTAAGTTGATGAGAAGATCCTGAGATGCAGGATTTAAGAACATTTGGAGAGGCATAATATGATTAGGAATAGTCAGCATGGCCTTGTGAAAGGCAAGTTGTGCCTTATAAGCCTGATTGAATTTTTTGAGGATGTGACTAAACACATTGATGAAGGTGGAGCAGTAGATGTAGTAAATATGGATTTCAACAAGGCATTTGATAAGGTACCCCATGCAAGGCTTATTGAGAAAGTAAGGAGGCATGGGATTCATGGGGACATTGCTTTGTGGATCCAGAATTGGTTGCCCACAGAAGGCAAAGAGTGGTTGTAGACGAGTCATTTTTTGCATGGAGGTCGGTGACCAGTGGTGTGCCTCAGGGATCTGTTCTGGGACCCCTTCTCATCGTTATTTTTATATGGACCTGGATGAGGAAGTGGGGGGATGGGTTTGTAAATCTGTTGATGACACAAAGGTTGGGGTGTTGTGGATAGGGTGGAGGGCTGTGAGAGATTACAGCAGGACATTGATAGGATGCAAAACTGGGCTGAGAAGTGGCAGATGGAGTTCAACCCAAATAAGTGTGAGGGTGGTTTATTTTGGTAGGTCAAATATGATGGCAGAATATTGTATTAATTGTAAGACTCTTGGCAGTGTGGAGGATTAGAGTGATATCGGGCTCCAAGTCCATAAGACACTCAAAGATGCTGCACAGGTTAACTGTGTGATTAAGAAGTCATACGGTGTATTAGCCTTCATCAACCATGGGATTGAGGTCAACAGCTGAGAGGTAATGTTACAGCTAGGTAGGACCCTGGTCAGACCACACTTGGAGTACTGTACTCAGTTCTAGTCACCTCACTACAGGAAGGATATGGAATCTATAGAAAGGGTGCAGAGGAGATTTACAAGGATGTTGCCTGGATTGGGGAGCATGCCTTATGAGAATAGGTTAAGTGAACTTGGCCTTTTCTCCTTGGAGCAACAGAGGATGAGAGGTGACCTGATAGAGGTGTATAAGATGATGAGAGGCATTGATCATGTGGATAGTCAGAGGCTTTATCCCAGGGCTGAAATGGCTAACACAAGAGGGCATAGTTTTAAGGTGTTTGGAAGCAGGTAAAAAGGAGATGTCGGGGTAAGTTTTTTTACGCAGAGAGTGGTGAGTGCATGGAATGGGCTGCTGGCAATGGTGATGTAGGCGGATACGATAGGGTCTTTTAAGGGACTCTTGGATAGGTATATGGAGCTTAGAAAAATAGAGGGCTAAGGGTAACCCGGGGTAATTTCTAAAGTAAGTTCATGTTTGGCACAGCACTGTGGGTCGAAGGACATGTATTGTGCTGTAGATTTTCTATGTTTCTATGTTCTATATTTCTATATACTCAAAGTTCAAAGTTCAAAGCAAAATGTTATCAAAGTACATATATGCTACCATACGTATATACCTTGAGATTCATTTTCTTGCAGGAATGTACGGGAGTAAAATATAATAGAAAAAATTTCACAAAAAAAACTATATATAAACAAACACTGACAAACAACCTATGTACAAAAGACAAATTATGTAAATAAAAAAATAATACTAAGAACAAGAATGGTTCTTCTTTCTTTTAAAGTGAGTTTGCAGGTCACAGAATCAGTTCAGCGTAGTGGAGATTGAAATTACCACAACAGTTCAGGAGTCTGATGGCTCTAGGGGAATAATTGTTCCTGATACTGGTGGTGTGGGACCTAAGGCTACTGTACCTCCTGCTCAATAGTAGTAGTGAGAAGAGCGAATGGCCTTGATGCTATTTGTTTTGATAGGAGAGAGAGAGAGGGTAAGTGGTCAAGGTGGGTAAAATTGCAACGTTTAAGTGACATGAAGGGGAGAAGCTTGAAGAGGGATGGGCTGAATACAGGCAAGGGGGACTCACAGGCAAGGATGCTGTGGATAGCATGGTCCAGATGGGCCGAAGGGTCTGTGTCCTTGTTGTATTTCTCTATGACTTACAGTACCAGAAAATGAACTAGAATAGGATCATAAAACTATAAATGCAAAACGCAAGATACTGCAGGTGCTGGAATTCAGAAGCTGAATATGCAGGAAATACTTAACATGTGAGACAGCATGTGCAAAGGAGAAATATTGTTAACAATTCAGACTGAGCACTTTCCATAGGGGCTGAAAAAACTGAATCACTATCCTTTGTTCCCAGTTCCAAAGGAAGATTATCGACCTGAAACAAAACTCTAAATGACTGATTAACAGCCAACAACTTGAGGACACTTAAGGTGGCAGATCCATTTAAGTACTGATACAACACTAGCTGGCAGGGTGATCTAAAATCAAAAGACAGTTTGAAAATTATCTGTGTGGTATAATATTCAGAATTAATTTATTAAATGCAGACAGTGCCACAATGCACTTGGGTGTCCTATGCCTTAATTATTGCCAACATCTGCCTAAATTCTCTGGGTTTAGCAAGGTGTGCCCCAGTTGGGAGGGGAGTAAACATCTCATAAGAAGTAAAGCATAATCCAATGTGTAGATTTGTCAGTAATTTGCTCTGAAACTTTAATGCATGCTGAAAATTTGCCAGGGGCTTTCAAGCACTCAGCCAAGCAAGAACACATTTACCAAACAACATTGAAATAAATACCTATTTTCAAACAAATCATTTTGCTAAAAATTTTAATCTTTATGATAGCAAAATTGCTTTCATTACAAAGTGTATGCTTAATAAAAGAAAAACAATTCATCTGATCTGAGGAAGCATTAGAATTTCAAATAAAAGAACAATATATAAACACCATATTCTAATAATTAACTCAATCTCAATAATGTTCATAATGTGAAGAGAAACTGTCATTTTCTGTGAACAAGATCACCACCCATTCCATGTCCACAATAATACTGGCTTCTGTTTCTGTTTTGACAGAGATTTGCTAAAATATTAAAAAGTGAAAAGGAAGATTTTAAATGACACAGTGTCTCGCCTCCCTTGCTGGGCATGTTGGAGTGTTTTAAAGTCAATGAAGCATTTTTGGTATGCTCACTGCTGTAACAAAGAAAACTATTACATTATAAATATTTATTAACTTAACATTTTAACAGTGGTATACAGAATAATAAACCTCTATTGAGAACAGTTGGCAAGTTTGTTCATAAATCAGGTGAATGTGATAGATAAAACACAAAACTTCATTAAAAAACAATTTACAATTGTATTAACAATTAAAACACAGCCAATCATCAACTGTTAAAAGCAGCTTATTAGCACATCATTAATACTCAAGAAGCCAGCACCTGCAGCTTTTTCTAACAGTAAGTATAGTCTTGAAGCAATCAGAATAATTGTTTCCTTTTTTATTATATAGGTAAAGATAGTCAATTATACAATACCTGTCCTTCTACCTCTTCACCACTATCTGGAGATCCTAAAAGACCTTCTTGGTGAAACAGTAATTCACTTGCACTTCTTTCAGTCTAGTGTACTGTACTGGGTGTATGTAATGTGGTATACTGTACACTGGAGAAACCAAGTGCAGTTTGTTGACTAATTGTGGAATTCAATCTGCAGAACTGACCTTGACTTCATGGCACTTTAATTCTCCATCCCACTCCAACTCTGACATATCTCTTGTTGCCTGCTGCACTGTTATAATGAAACCCATTGTAAGACTGAGGGCCAGCACCTCACCTTCCATTTTGGCACATTTGGACTTGACACTGAATTTGATAGCTTCAGATTACTTGCTGCTGGTTTGCATCAGAACCATCTAACTCTGCCATAGGTCATGCGTCTGTAATACGAGGGGTGATTGACAAGTTTGTGGCCTAAGGTAGAAGGAGTCAATTTTAGAAAACCTAGCACATTTATTTTTCAACATAGTCCCCTCCCACATGTACACACTTAGTCCAGCAGTCGTGGAGCATACGGATCCCTTCTTTGAAGAAGTGGTCCACAGCAGGGCTGATTGATAAGTTTGTAGCCTAAGAGAGTAGGAGATGAATTATTAACTTCAAACTTTCTGCATTATCACTCAAAGAGCTAAACTGCATGTGCATGTAATGAGAGCATCTGGGACCTCCGGGTGGTCCACAGTAGGGGTGATTGATAAGTTCGTGGCCTAAGATAGAAGGAGATGAGTTATACAGCTCTCGTTACATGCACGTGAATTTCAACTCTGAGTGAAAATGCAGAAAGTTGGAAGTTAATAACTTATTAGGCCACAAACTTATCAATCACCCCTGATGTGGACCACTTCTGGAGGCCCAAGACGCCGACCTCTATGAAGAAGGGACCGTATGCTCCACAACTGCTGGACTAAGTGTGTAAATGTAGGAAAAATAAATGTGCTAGGTTTTCTAAAATTGACTCCTTCTACCTTAGGCCACGAACTTATCAATCACCCTTCGTATTTGTCCACTCCTTTAGCAAGGTCTGATCTGTTTTACATTCCCTGTAGTTCTGCATTTTGTAGTTTCCATATCCTTTTGTTTGTGTTACCCCTCTCTCTGACAGTCATTATTAATTCATAAACTGTCATGATGGCAAGCCCACCCTTACCTTATTAGAGATATAAACTTTGTCCTATCCATCCTTTCCCACTCTCTCTGTAGCACAAGGCTAACTTGCTTCTTTTCTTCCCCTGTTCTGACAGAGTCTTCAACCTGAAACATTAACCCTGTTTCTGTTCCTTTCCTCAGATACTGCCCGGCATGTTGAGTGTTTTGGGCATTTCAATTTTTCTTTATTCCAGTTTTTCAGAACCAGTGGATTTTTAAACAGAAAATGTTACAGATAGTGATTTGTTGGATTTCAAAAGATGTTGTTGAAATCCTTGAACCAGCTCTTAAGCCCCTGATGTGGTTATCCCTAAAAAAGAATCTATGTCTATTTCTACTTTACAAAAGTTTGCCGATCTGATCTTGAATTCATGGTTAGTCAGGAACAAGTATGGTTTATTCCCCTGCAGTGCTGCATTAAATAACGGGATCTCAAACAGAAGTCTCAGCATACCTTGTCCAGAATAGTCTTAGCTTTGCACTGACACCCTAGAACAATATATAAGAAAAAAGAAAATTAGAGCAGTAGTAGGAAGCAGCCCCCACAAGCCTGCCCTGCCATAATGTTCCTGGTTGATCAAGACTGGCCTCAGCTCCTCTTCTGTGCCAGTTCCCCATTCCGCTAATTCCTCAATCTTCCAAATATTTATCCATCTCCACCTTAAGTACTGCTCTACAACTCTGTTATCAAGGGCTATGGTCCAGGTGCGGATCAACAGGAATAGGCAGAATAACAGTTTTGTACAGACTAGATGGGCTGAATGGACCGTTTACTTGCTGTAGTGGTCTATGACTCTATTAAATACTCACTTTCATCTGAGAAAAGAAGTTTCTACACATTTCTGTTTTAAAACTGCCAGTTTTCAATCCACACTACTTCCAATCACTTACCTTCTCCAGTACCTCGGACCTTCGATTGATGCACCAGTGTGTTATGTGGCACCATATCAAGAGCCTTTTGGAAATCTAAATACACATCTACCGATTTCCCTCTTTCAAGTCTCCCTGTCAAATGCAGAGAATTTGAGCAAATTTGTCAAACACGGTTTACCTTTCATAAAACTATGCTGACTAGCTTTGATTATATTCAGCAACAAGGGAGCCTCATTGGCTATTTTCCAATTATCTGATACCCTTCCAGAATTTACTTGGTCCTGGATTTTTTTCAAGCGATGAGTCTACGATCTTTGCAGCCACATCCTTTAAAACCATTGGGCACAGGCCTTCGGGGCCTGGCCTTTCATTGCAGCCACTTGTTTTAAAACCATTGGGCAGAGGCCTTCGGGGCCTGGCCATTCACTCTTGAGTTTCACAGGCTCCCCCTATTCTTTGAGATTAATTCATCCATTAGGATTATTTGTAGCACTCTCCATGGTGAAGACTGATGCAAAAAGTTGATTTAAAATATCCTCCACTTCTTTAGTTCCTTTTATTAATACACCACCCTCATTCTCTAGAGGTCCAATTCGTGACCCTTTTACTAAAATGGCCTGTCCAAGGGTAGGTTCTGTAACAATCTGTTCTAAGGAGTTACCCATGATGCTCTCCTTATATTCTTCTATGGTACCTTTACCAGTTTGATTTGTGTAGACTGAAATTTCTGATGACTATTGTAGTCCATTCCAACATGCCTGAGATATTTCCCCATTTGAAAGGTCACACTTTTGGAGTCCTATGGACTACTCCCACCTCTTTCATCTTTCCCCGCCACTCATGAGTTCTACCTAAACTGATTCTGCATTACTCTCCATTGTCTTTCCATCACAACTCAACACCTCTGTGATATCATCAATCATTAACTATACTACCCCGCTTCCTTTCTCTTCTTTTTCCTGTTCATTTAGAACATAAGAACATTAGAAATAGGAGCAGGAGTAGGCCATCCATTCCATCGAGCCTGCCCCGCCATTCAATAAGATCATGGCTGATCTGTCCGTAAACTCAGCTCCATCTACCTGCCTTTTCCCCATAACCCTTAATTCCCCTACTATGTAAAAATCTATCTAACTGTATATTAAATACATTTAGTGAAGAAGCCCCAACTGCTTTCCTGGGCAAAGAATTCCACAGATTCACCACTCTCTGGGGAAAAACAGTTTCTCCTCATCTCCGTCCTAAATCTTCTCCCCTGAATCTTGAGGCAATGTCCCCTAGTTCTAGTCTCACCTACCAATAGAAACAACCTTACTGCTATCTTATCCATCCCTTTCAAAATTTTGTATGCTTCTATAAGATCCCCTCACATTCTTCTGAATTCCAGAGAGTATAGTCCCAGGTGACTCAATCTCTCTTCATAGGTTAACCCCTTCATCCCTGGAACCAACCTAGTGAACCTCCTCTGCACTGCCTCCAAAGCTAGTATATCCGTCCTCAAGTATGGAGACCAGAACTGCACACAGTACTCCAGGTGTGGCCTCATGAGTACCCTATATAGTTGCAGCATGACTCTTGAATTGAACGGGTTGGGTGAGTGGGCAGATGCATGGCAGATGCAGTTTAATGTGGATAAATGTGAGGTTATCCACTTTACTGGCAAAAACAGGAAGGCAGATTACTATTTGAATGGTGTCACGTTAGGAAAAGGGGAAGTACAACGAGATCTTGGGGCCCTTGTTCATCAGTCACTGAAAGTAAGCATGCAGGTACAGCAGGCAGTGAAGAAAGTTAATGGCATGTTGGGCTTCATAGCAAGGGGAGTTGAGTATAGGAGCAAAGAGATCCTTCTGCAGTTGTACAGGGCCCTGGTGAGACCGCACCTGGAGTATTGTGTACAGTTTTGGTCTCCAAATTTGAGGAAGGACATTCTTGCTATTGAGGGAGTTCAGCGGAGGTTCACGAGGTTAAATCCCGGGATGGCGGGACTGCCATATGTTGAACGATTGGAGGACTGGGCTTGTATACAATGGAATTTAGAAGGATGAGAGGGGATCTGATTGAAACGTATAAGATTATTAAGGGATTGGACACACTAGAGTCAGGAGACATGTTCCCGATGTTGGGGGAGTCCAGAACCAGAAGCCACAATTTGAGAATAAGGGGTAGGCCATTTAGAACAGAGTTGAGGAAAAACTTTTTCACACAGAGAGTTGTGGATCTGTGGAGTGCTCTGCCTCAGAAGGCAGTGGAGGCCAAATCTCTGGATGCTTTCAAGAAAGAGTTAGATAGAGCTCTTAATGATAGCAGAGTCTAGGTTTATGGGGAGAAGGCAGGAACGGGATACTGATTGTGGATGATCAACGATGATCACAGTGAATGGCGGTGCTGGATCGAAGGGCTGAATGGCCTACTCCTGCACCTATTGTCTATTGAATTCAATCCCTCTAGCAACGAAGGCCAACATTCCGTTTGCCGTCTTAATAACCCGTTGTACCTGCAAGCCAACTTTTTGTGATTCATGAACAAACATTCCGAAATCCCTCTGCACAACAGCATGCAGCAATCTTTCACCATTTAAATAATAATCTGCTCTTCTATTATTCCTTCCAAAGTGGATGATATTGCATTTACCAATGTTGTATTCCATCTGCCAGACCTTGGCCCACTCACTTAATCTATCTATATCCCCCTGCAGACTCGCCACATCTTCTGTACAATTTGCTTTTCCATTCAGTTTAGTGTCATCAGCAAATTTTGCTACGCTACACTCAGTCCCCTCTTCCAAATCATCAATGTAAATGATAAACAGCTGCGGGCCCAGCACCGACCCCTACGGCACCCCACTCAGCTCTGGAGTACTGAGCACCCAGTCCTCGTTACTCTGAACTACATCCCTGTGATAGCTCTTAGATTATATTCCTGTCTTTAAAGCCTTGTTGTTTCATTATTCTGGATTTGATCTGTCTACATACTCTATTTTTGTTAATATTTTCTACCCCAGCCTGTCACACCATCATTTGCCCCCTCACTTTTCAGTGCCCCTGCTCTCTCATTTCCACTTGATCCATTAAACATCCTGTTCTCAGAGCTCCCCCCACATCCAACCAACTTTCTTTAAAAGCATGTCTACAAACTTTTGTTGTAATTTGTAGATGAAGGACTCACCACAATTGGGTGAAGTCCATCCCAGTTGAACATCCCTCACCTTCCCCAGTACTGATACAGTAGCCCAATTAGAATCGGAACACATTTCTACCACACCACACTCTGAGTCATAATTTACCTTGTAATCCTATTTTACCCTTTGTCAGTCTGCATGTGGCTCAGGTGGAAATTCAAAGATTGTCACCTTTGTGCTTCTTCTCATTCAATTTTCATAATCCATCGGAAGAATCTCATTCCCAGTCCTACCTGCATTAATAGTGTCCACATGGAGCATGACAACTGGGTCCTCCCCAGCCCAGAAGAGGTATCCTTAATCCTTTCACCGGGAGGCAGACAAAACTGCCTTTTTTTATGGCAGAGCTGTGTCTGTTTCCCTAACTATGCTGTCTTCTGTGACTCCACTCACCGTGGAGGAACTCAGCAGGCCAGGTAGCATCTATGGAAAAGAGTAAACAGTTGATATTTCAGGCCAAGACCCTTCTTCAGGACTGGAGAAAAAGGATGAGAAGTCAGAGTAAGAAAGGCAGTGGGAGGGGAGGAAGAAATACTAGTCAGTGAAACTGTGAAGGGAAGGGTGTAGTAAAGAGCTGGGAAGATGATTGGTGGAAGAGATAAAGGGCTGGAGAAGGGGGAATCTCATAGGAAGGGACAGAAGCCCACGGAAGAAAGGGAAGAGGGAGGAGCACCACAGGAGATGATGGGCAGGTAACAGAGAGGGAAATGGGAATTTGGAATGGTGAAGGAGAGGGGAGGTGGGCATTAACGGAAGTTCGAGAAATCGATGTTCATGCCATCAGGTTGGAGTCTACCCAGACTGAATGTAAGGTGTGCCCCTCCTACCTGAGTGCGGCCTTGTTGTGGCAGTACAGGAGGCCATGGACTGTCATGTCAGAATGGGAAGTGGAATTAAAATGGGTGGCTACTGGGAGATTTTTTCTGACAGACGGAGAGCAAGTTTGCACCTTCTTACTCTACTTCTCAACTTTTTTCTCCAGTCCTGATGAAGGGTCTTGGCCCAAAACATCCACTGTTTACTCTTTTCCATAGATGCTGCCTGGCCTTTGAGTCCTATTGAGTTCCTCCAGCATTTTGTGTGTGTTGCTTGGATTTCCAGCATCAGCAGATCTTCTCACGTTTATCGCCTGTGACTACTAGTGGGTCTTTCCCACCCCCACTTGAATGGTTCCTTGTGCCTTAGTGCAATGACATCCTCCCCGCTGTTTACTCCCTCCTCCACTATCCGTCCCCAAAGGGACCAAGATGCTGGTACCTGCTAGAGAAGGATAAGCCCTAAGGGGTCCTCTCAAACCCGCCCCCCCCGGATCTCCCCACCTGCAGTACGTTCTTTTTCCTTGATTGATTGAAATGACTTCTTCATGTAAACACGATTACTGTGTGGGTACCTTTGTATATATGCTTCATTTAGGTCTTTGTGTGTTGTGGTTTAAATTCAGCATTAGCAAAATGAATAGCCATTTTTAGAATATTGTGTGCATTAGATCTTAGAAAGGCAATAGAATGCCTAAATTATAGTTTGTAATTATTTATGTAGTACAGTCCCAATGAGAGGCAAGAAATGGACCATAATTTGTTTATGTGAATCTAAGCTGACTTTACAGAAACTCTCATTTATTGTATCCCCTACAGTTTCTGCTCAGGGTATGTCCTCGGGCACATTGTGCACATATTTTTTTCTTCTGTTGGCTATCATCATATTACAAGCTACAATTTGGTCCCAGGTCTGAATGAATTTAGGAAACCAAACAAAATAAGCAGAAGTTTCCTGATTCTGAAATAAAAGCTGGATCAGTTATTGTAAAAATCACACTGCTGATTTACATCAATTACATTTTGTTTCTGCTTATTGAACGTTGAATGTGGCCAATAATATTTTCCACCTAGTATAAGCTACCTGATCTACTCATTGATACATCTCACTTCAGGGGGTTGGAAAATGGGGCTTCACTGATGCCAGCTGGAATCTCTGAAGAAGGGACATTTCAGCTGAAGTCAGCAAAGTACACCTGAAAGGAAATAAATTACAGCAAGGTTCAGAGAGGAAAATAGTGCTTTAGGACACAGTTCTGGAGGAAAGAAGATCCTGCTTCCCCCACTTGGAAAACACCCCTCCAAGCAGTACCTGGGCTGTGTGAGGGAAGAAGCTGTTAAGGATGTTATTGACAGGAGCTTAACTGCCAAAACTTTGCAGCACTGGAGTTGCCAAGTTAAAGGTATGAACACAAATATTTTCTTCCAATCACTGCATTGCAAACAACAAAAAAAGAACAATAGCAGAACCTGCACTTTCCACCATCTCAGGGCACCATACCTTACCCTCCTTTTTCATTATATCTCTGCATGGTCTTAAAATTAATCGTCTCTTCCTTTCCTAGGTGAAGCAAATGTGGACATCCTTTCAGGTCAGGAGGCAAACTGCCCTGAATATGTACCATTATTCCCATTTTACCCTAACAAGTTTCGGCAAAGGGATTGGCAGCATGAGTGCATTAGAAGATAGACTACAGCAGCGGTCTCCATATGAAGAGCAACTGACCAGGAACTAAGAACCAAAGGGTTGAATCCTTGATAGATCGACTGTAGCGGTCCCGGATACTGAATGTGGACCCAGGCTTCAGGCAAAGACTAATATGAATTCACCAAAAATAAAACAAATAATTGTTCAGACTAACCTATTGCAAGCTTCATTCAATGCCTCAGAGAACAGAGGCCAGCTCTAATTTTGCTAATGTAAAATCTTCCATGAACCAGTGTAATTGTGCAAAGTAATAGAACCTAGTCCCTTTTTTCGCTATTTTTGCAGGTAAGTATTTGAAAGAATCATTGACCTGAAATAATCTCCCTGGACCACTGAGTCGCTGATATTGAACAGCTTTAAGTTCCTCAGCATACACATCACGTGATCTGTACATACCGGCTATGAGGAGAAAAAGGCACAACAGCACCTCTTTCACCTCAGTCAGTTGATGAAGTTTGGTATGGGCCCCCAAGTCCTAAGAACTTTTTACAGGGGCACAAATGAGAGCATCCTGACTGGCTGCATCACTGCCTGATTTGGGAACTGTATCTCCCTTAATCACAGCACTCTGCAGAGCGTGGTGCAGACAGCCCAGCGTATCTGTAGATGTGAACTTCACACTATTCAGGACATTTACAAAGACAGGTGTGTAAAAAGGGCCCAAAGGATCATTGGGAACCCAAGTCACCCCAACCACAAACTGTTCCGGCTGCTACCATCTGGGAAACGGTACTGCAGCATAAAAGCCTGGACCAACAGGCTCTGGGACAGCTTCTTCCACCAGGCCATCAGACTGATTAATTCATGCCAATACAATTGTATTTCTATCTTATATTGACTGTCCTGTTGTACATACTATTTCTTATTAAGTTAATATAAATTGCACAGTTACACAGAGATGTAAGGTAATGATTTTTACTCCTCATGTATGTTTGTACTTGAAGGATGTAAGCAATAAAGTCAATTCAATTCAATTCAATATTCCAATGTTTGCTGTTTTATTTCAGCTTTTCAGCATCTGCATTATTTTGCTCTACATTAAGACGTATTCCATAATATACTTAAGAGTGAAAACCTGGGGAGTTTTATTAATACAGCTGAAAATGATTCTATCAGCAGAAATAGTGTTTTCATTAAGATTGTGTTGGCATCCTGCCTTAGCCTAACTCAAAATCATGGAAAATAACTTAAACCTGTACTGAGCGGTTTGTAATCAATTTGTTGGTGTACCTCAATCAGCTTCTTGGTAAATTAAATTTCTTTTGATATGAGAAGCTTTCATTGCATGTTTACTCATAGCACGTTGCTAAGACAGCATGTACAGTTTACACAAAGCAGCACAATGAGCAGAATCTCACAATATTGACCCAGAGCACAGCCATCTTCCTTGGTGAACCACAAATTGGAACTTCAAGCAGCATAAAAAAAATCCAGTGTGCACAAATATAATTAACCTGGCTTGCCTGATTCCACTCAGATAATATTGATATTTCAAGATTAAACAAAAGAAACATCATCTTTGATATTGTCATTCATAGAGAAGCAGAGATAAGATCTAATAGGTTATGATAGGAAGGCAGAGACTGATGATGTTAAAATGGTAGCAATGAGGATTATGGGATCGTTGATGTTTTGTCTGAAGCAATCCATTCTCGGTGTACTCCTGCACAAAAGCTGCACGTGATAGATACCGCTCTTTTTCCTGTTTTGCCTCCTCCACTTCCTGTTGTGTAGATGGGGACAAGGGATGGCTTGTTAAAACGTCAAAGTCAAACAGTACGTGACTGTGTATTTGGATCAACAATTAGGGGCATAGGCAGAGGTTTTAGCAAAGGTTCATGCAACCCACAGTCTGTTCAATACATTCTGACATCAGCATGGTTATTTTTGTTTGGGGCCTGTGGCTGGGTTCCTGAGAAGAAGCTACTCTGAGGTAAATGTTAAATTACTTCTATGGTTTTGGATGGAATAGGAATATATCTCCATATGCGTAAAAAAAAAACTCATCTGCAGCCACTCTTGACAGAAATCTCTGATCTATCAAAGTCTAGGCTTAGAAACATAGAAACATAGAAAACATACAGCACAATACAGGCCCTTCGGCCCACAAAGCTGTGCCAAACATGTCCCTACTTTAGAACTACCTGGGCTTTACCCATAGTCTCTATTTTTCTAAGCTCCATGTAGCCATCCAGAAGTCTCTTAAAAGACCCTATTGTTTCCGTCGCCGCCGGCAACCCCTTTCACGCACTCGCCACACTCTGTGTAAAAACTTTCCCCGACATCTCCTCTGTACCTACTTCTTTGTTTCAGGAAATGGCACAGAATGAATAAATCATGAATGGTGCCAGGATATCAGACAAAAAACCTTCAGATCTGCTGCCTATTTTTGCAAATAGCTCATAATATTCATATCCTACTCAACGTATTGTTACCTCTGCTCCTGAAATTCACCTTATGGGATGGCAGCCCATGCTGACCATTGCTTCATTCTGGAACATGACAACCATTGGGTCTTCCCAGCTCATGTGCCAAGTTCAAATCAAGACATGGTATTAAAATCTGGGGGATACCTTCTCAGCAAATTGGATGACCAGCATACCAGTCATTCAAAATTCAAAAACATCCACACCAAGCCAGCAATGTGTGTGAAAAGTTGTACATGTCGGGATAGTCAGTAAACAGGAGATGTTTTTTAATCTGCCGCGTCGGTCCACCTAACTCTGTCATGGATGGTCCCAAGCCCGGCTGCGAAAGGAAAAGCTTTCAACCCCATCCCGTAAAAAACCCAGAGCTACAGAAACACCAACAGAAGCTCCAGAGATCTCATCCCAGGGAGGGGAAGGAGAAGATGGGCTACAACTGGGATAGTTTGAAAGAATGGCCCGGGACAGAGAACTCTGATGAGCTGCTGTCGGCAACCTATGCTCCAATAGGGGTGATGGGCTGCACTATGTCATTGCACCTGACAGCAAGAACAGCCACTCAAAAATGTCCCCATCTGAAGCACCTTAAGCTATATAAAACAGGTACTGTAAATACTTAAGTACTGCCACTTAAATATATGCACTCTGAATCAAAAAAATAAATAACACTACTCCTCACAATCTAAGTTTAAATTTTGAGATAAATTATGAGAGTACTTTAGGGTAACAAATATAAATGCCATGAAATCTCCAAAAAACATTGTTCTGCACACTTCCGCAGTTATTTGATCAAGCATGATGCTTGAGCCCATTTTGATCAGTTTCAAGTAACACAAAAATATTAAACCAATATGCAGGGGTTATAAAGTGTTTGGCATCACCAGAAAAGAATGAAAATACCAGATTGCAGCAAAGTCTTGAGAGAAAGATTCGTCCATTATCTATGGCTCAAAAAGATTTCACAGAACCCTTGTAATTAACTGCAGCACTGTCAGCACTTTTTGAAAAATTTTGCACATGCAAGGATATATCATGTACACTGTATGTAACTAAAAGCTACTGTAGTGGCTCTTTCATGCATTACAATGCGTGTGTCTAACTTCTTAACCAAGCCGCTAATCACACAAATTATTGCAACTAATTACATCTGAAGGTCTAATTAATTCTTTCAGTACCACATCATTTAGTACGCATTCACACTGCAGCACCTGTTTTGAAAATCCTTGTAGCTAATTTGTTTATAAACAAACAATATTTGCATAAAATGCCTAATGAATGGATTAGCAGTTAGCACTCTGTTTCTTAGGTTACCTCCTCGTAGTATGATTATTGAGTATGGTCATGATAGATTACATCACAGGACAGGTCGGGATTAAGTTGTGGAAAACTGCATTTAAAAGGACTTCACCTCAAGTTAAAGAAAGTACTTGTAAAACCATTTTTAGCATGTTTTCATGTATACCTCCAGTTAAAAATTATTGTGCTTTTGATGTATGGTTTTGTCAAAATGCAGATATAATTGCACAAAGTGGCTTCCCAAATAATTTCTTAGTTATGTATAACTTCTTTAATTAGTAAAATATACATCATCCAGGTTCGATCATTTACTGTCAGACTGGTAAATGCTTAGTTTCTAATGTTGAAAGATAATGAGATACTTCTAAACTTTTTCCCATTGTAATGGGTCAATCACAAAGGACTGGTTTAATAAAATATAATCCATGAGCTGTGTATGAGAAAACAAAGCATAATAATAAGTCGTCAGGCTTTTGAAATTGTAATTACAGTATATAGATGAAATAGATTTCATTCAATATTATAAATTTTAATTGCAGAGCCCAGTACACAATTCTGCGATCTCAGTAGTAGAGTATTGCTGTATAACTCTCACAGTATGCTTTTTGTTCATTATAAGGATGATCATACAACACAGCTCTTGTTTTAAATCAATTAATTCCATCTACAGGTACTGGCACTGATGTGTACAGGAATTAAAATGGTTATTTAATATGCAATAAATATTTCATTGCCAGTTAAAAGACAGAAAAGAAAAAAAGTCTCAAGTATCTGATGTCAGTAGCACTGTCACTGACTTAACTTGACAGGCAAGGCAGGCATAAGACACGTACCAATAAAGGAAAAATCTTAAACCCTCATGCTTTATTTGGAGCCAACCCAGGTGCTTGTAGTCTCAGAGAAGTAAAAGAAACTTAATGAGTTTGACCAGACAAGCTGAACAAGTAGCTCTGCCCTTCACTGAAGAGAAAGAGCTAGCAGACAGCTCTGAATGGCTGCTGCTTACACTCTGCTACTCTGCCGCAAGCTCCAGTTGAAGCCGCTTAGTAAGTGAATACCTTAAGTCACTGTTAAAACTAGCCAGCATCAAGAAAATACATTGTCCTGAGTGAATCAATGGCTATTATGCAGCAGAGTTTATACAAACCAGCTATAGTCAGTGTTGAACCAGCATTCATCTGAAGAATTATCTTTTAAGATTGAATTTAATTTGCATACAAGGAACAAGAGATTTATGATGGCCAACAGTGTGCAGTGCAGCATCTGCCTAGTATCAGTCATAATTTAGATTGTTTGTGACCAATCCTAAATTCAGTGGTATTTGAAGATGAAGTGTTCTGCTGCTATGTTATTGTCAGAAGCCAAAGACTTACAAGAGATTTATTAGTAATCTTATCACAAACATGTCTCAAGTTTTTTCTTTTAATACGTGCCAAGTTCCTCTGAGGAATTTCACTTTGCAATTATATTCCTCAGTGCTCTGGAGCTTAGTTGATTTTCTTTCCAAAAGAAGGCGACCCACAAACCCACTACAGTGGCTCGAGTGCATTTTTTGTACACTGTTTAATAATCAATGTATTCATCATTAAAATCTGAACCCTGAAGCAATGGTTTTTAGCATATTCTAATGACTAGCAGCTTGCAAATTACTTTGACCTTTCATGTACATTCTGTAAGCACCTTGTTCTAATGTGTACTGTATTTATAGTTTGCCAATACAAACTAGCCAAAGATTGGATAATTACTGTAATCTATTAGCTCGATTGCTCTCTGTGCTCATTTGTAGAATGTGTCATATGGGCCATTTTGAAAAGCACTAGGGAAGACAGGATATCCTTCATCTCAATAAGACTTAAAAAAATACTTAGTTTTCAGGAAAACAGCTGTAATATATGGAAACAAATAAAGTCAGTTGTCCTAATAGGCAAAGGAAAGCATCTTCAAATCCAGATGCTCCCTGAGACTGACACAGAACATAACATAGAATGGCTGAGATCTCTGCTGCAGAATATCAAGCAAACCACTTTTGCTGCAAAAAACATCACCCTGACCTTCAAGCAATTCTTTAATGGACAATACCACTGTCTTTATTACAAATGGAAGATAAAAGGTGCTACTGTAAGAAGCTGCAAGAAAACAAATTGGCTCTTGAAAGACTGTTTATAGAAAGGGGTGAATGATTATTTTTTAAAAAGAACAGACAAATTTTCTGAGAAAGTGCAGATAACAGCTGCACCCAAAAGAGTGAATCTGCTCAGGGGTCCTCTCCCTGGCCTTTCTCTATCCTCATTGACAGCCTGTTTGAGACAGTTATAGATAGATAACATTACAGACACTGGTAATTAAAACAACACTAATTTTGTCTCACTGGCTGCGTTCTGTTGTTTGAAATCATCTATCATGGCCTTCATGCTCCATACAATGAGCAGACATTTGTCTAGTGAAATCTTGCTTGGTCAACACTTTTCTTAATACAGTATCCCAGCATACCTGTCTATGTTCTACTGATTGAGATAACAAAAATACGGTTTAGTTAACTATGTTTGCGATAATGACTGGCGAAATTTTTTTCACAATTACTTCTAATTATTTTCATTTTCTTCAAAATGCCTTAAATTTTTCTCTGACAGGAATTAAGTTAAAACCATTTTCAACCATCTCTTCCACAATGTAAACAGAGTTGCAACTATTATTTTTATATAATAGTCAGCATCTTATTCAATACATAATGGTTTGGGAATGACGTAGGATGACTCATTTAATATTTCCAATTAGGTTTAGATTTAGTGAATCATTAAGGGGAGTAGTTAGGGAGGCAGACTGCACACTCTTTGGGACAGCCGTACAATGTCACGAGTGGTGCAAATACTGTAGACATGATCAATTGCATAGATTGCCTTAGCTATAGGCCTTAAATATGAAATAGTAGCTTCAGGCATAACTTAATGGTCAAGGGACAATAATCAGATCTGCGATAATATCAAGAGACCAAATTTAAAATATGGTTTGCAAAGTTTTTAACCATTAAAATTTAAATAGATACCACGTCTTTGCAAATCACACAGTGTGCCAGGCAAATGTGACTTTAAGTAAAAACTTTGACCTAAAACCTTGGTGAGACATTTTCTCAAATTCAATAGTGATTATACAATCCTTTACCTCAACAGACATCAAGGTACTTTAAAAAATTAGCTCAGAATCCAGCCTTGACTGCTCCCCTAATTGCTCTCTCTGGGAAGTACCAGGCACTCAGGTACTGACGACACAGATGGAAACTGACTTTCGGCTTGGGCTGGGAAGTAGATTTCAGTTTTAATCGGAATTGCCACATTAGATGAAGCCATTGTACGGAACATTACCAGATTATTCTGTATAAAGTCAAGGTTTTGTTGACAAATTTAATTTACTGCTGTAATAAAGCAAAATGAAAACTCGTCACAAAATTATGAAAACAGAATCTTTATAAAGAATAGGGTGCGGGTTATTTCTAAAAATAAGAGCTATATACAAGTTCTAAAAACAAGAATCATTTAATTGAAATTATTTGTTATTGTATTTGAAATCTATCAGGTAACAGAGATGGAGCATGAATTTTATTTTATATTTTAAATTTATTTTGAGACATATCACAGTCACAGGCCTTATAACTAGAATAGTAAAAGAGCAATTTGTTAAATATAACAATTCATAAACCATTATCAAAAGACAAAACTTAACAATTGTGTATAAACAATCATTATAGACAACTCCTAGATTAACAACTTCCGTGATGAATTTACTGCATGTTCCTATGTTCAGACGAAACAATTAGATAATGTGTACAATGTGAGGAGAGAAATACATTCCAAAACATTTTCCATTTACTTCTTTTATCAGTTTACAAAAGATTTTTATGCCATATCTATGTACTGAAATAATATGCAGAACTGAATAACAAGACCTGTCCTAATCTGTCCTTTCTGTGTCACAAATAAATATTATTAAATGTGTTTGGGCTGCAGAAATAATGGTGGAGCTTGAGTTTGAACTAAAACTTCAACACTGCACAAAAGCACCACCCAAAGGCTGACTGTATGCAGGAAATAATCAGAACAGCTTTTTGTTAATTTTTCCCTAACACTTGCCTCCAATCTGGAAACGGACTGTAATTGAAGGAGTTATTTCAATGCTTGCATCTGAGGAGAAGTTATGACAATCCAGACTGAAGCATTTCATGACGCACAAATGTACACCAAGTTCATGCTTAATTGAATAAGCCCATTAAATCAGCCATGCTGTAGATCTGACAAATAATACTTTAAAGATGAAATACAAGAACTAAAATGTTCCACTTTGCGCTTAAAGTTCATTTAAATCAGTTTAAAAAATGGATAGCATACATTTTAGCAACACACATCAAAGTTGCTGGTGAACGCAGCAGGCCAGGCAGCATCTCTAGGAAGAGGTACAGTCAACGTTTCAGGCCGAGACCCTTAGTCAGGACTAACTGAAGGAAGAGTGAGTAAGGGATTTGAAAGTTGGAGAGGGCTGTACCTCTTCCTAGAGATGCTGCCTGGCCTGCTGCGTTCACCAGCAACTTTGATGTGTGTTGCTTGAATTTCCAGCATCTGCAGAATTCCTGTTGTTTGAGCACACATTTTAGCATATTTATGATAAAATGACTTAACACAGGAAGGCATATGCTAAGAGAAAGGGGTAAGAGATTTAGAGCGGTTTGGAGGGTGTATTTATTCAACCTGTTGGAATCTGGAAGGCACTACTGAAAAGATGGTGGAGGCAAAGACACAGAGTATTGAAGAAGTATCTAAAGAAGTATTTGGATCAGCAAGGCATAGAAGACAACAGATCAAGGGTTGGGAAAATGGGTTTATTATGGATGTGTATGTCCATCATGATCGGCATGGATCTGGTAGGCCAACAAGCTGTCTCTGTGTTGCATGATTCAAGGGCTATGATGTCACGATAAGCAAAGACACGAACATTTCAAATCATGAGATGAGATGCCAAAAATTAAGTCAGCACTTCTTTTAATTTGGCACGTCTGTTTCTCAAATTTTCTCCTAAATCTACAGCTCTGGCTTTATGAACTTTCTTCAAATTTCTTCCTGAAGTGAGAACTTGTTACTAGATCACAAATTAAATATGGACAAGAAAGTCTTCTTCCAGTTCATCCATCAACAGACAGCTATCATTTCTCTCTGTATCTACTTTTGCTTGCAATTTTAATAATTCCACTACTTTTGTCATCACAAATCAATCCGAAAGTCATTTCTAATGCTTCGACACATCAAATGTGCAGAAAAACTTCCTGACATAAATCCTAAATGTGCTTTCTCGAGCACTAATAATTTCAATTATCTTTTAATCTTATTACTCATCTCATACACCTTCAGATGATCCCTGTCTTAAATTGAAAAGTCTGAGGTTTCAGTATTTGATTCCAGAAAGCAGATAATTTGGGTGCTGCATATGCTGAGTCAGTTGCAATATGGTGTCTACAGCATCCCAAGTCATTTGTAGCATAAATCATGCTGCTGCCTTTTTGAGAAGTGCATTAGCAGGCAATAGGACTGAATAATACCAAACAGTCTGCAATATGAATTGACACCAATGCTGCAAACTGGAGCTCAAGGTAATGTCCTTTCCTTACCCTGCCCAGGTGAGTGCACAACAGAAAAAGAAATCTTCTGCCCCACCACACCCCAGTTTTTCTTTCCACAGATCCTGGCTGACCTGTTGATTCTTCCCAGCATTTTCATTTTTGTTGGAGAATACCAAATATCTATAACTATCCTCCCTACTCCCCTCCCCCCAGCCGAGTGAAGAAATTCTTCCATATCGTCAGGACTGCTGAAGCATCTTGGCCCGAAACATTGACTGTTTACTCGATTTTCTATAGACACTGCCTGGCTTGCTGAGTTCCTCCAGCATTTTCTGTATGTTGCTTGGATTTCCAGCATCTGCAGATTTTCGCCAGAGGATGGTTTTGCACTCAGTGGGATATAGCATCAGCAGGTAAATTCATTGACTCCAACCTTGTAAGTGATATCATTGAAATTCTTGCGACAGTGCATTATTGTCTAGAGACTTAACTCCTGGTATTAAACTCCGAAGCATTTCTTCTGCCACTGTCTTCACTGTGCAGCCAGAGGGCATCTCAGCTTGTAAAAGCAACACAGCCCAGAAGATGAAGTACAAATCACAATGCTTATGTGTACTTGAATTCATTTCAATAAAAAGGGTATCTTGTACAAGACATTCAGAAACCAAAAGGGAATTTCATGTTCCAGTTCCACCATTCTGATGAGGCCAGACATAGATATTGGTGCCCAATGGCATGCAGCATAATTCTGGACATCACTTCCATGACTTCAGTCCATCATGCAGATAAAGGTCTTCCTTGTGCTAATAAAGCCAACTTTGATGTTAGTTGAGCTGGATCAAACTGAGGAAGTTGACACCTCAGAAAGGTCTCCCAAGTAATAAAATTACCCTCCTATACTTCAACACAACTGTGCTTTCAGTCCCACCCACATCCAGTTGCATATCTCACCTGAATTCCTGACTTCCAAACCTTGTCCATTGTGGATCTTCAACTTCCATCCTGACCTGCCAGCCCCCCACAGTGATGGTACCTTATCCAAACACCTTCTCTGACTCATGCCACAATCTTCCCCACTTCACATTAGACCATTTCTTCTCGAGATCTCTTCCCACCACCATCACCACGCATCATATACCTGGACTCAATATTTCCTTGTCTTGATCTGTGTTCTCTGGAAAGCATTCAATGACTGGTTAATAAGACCTTCTGGATGCCATACTATTTCTCTGTTGACATTTTCCTCCTACATCATCTTCCTTTACCCATTTTCAACCTCCTCCTGGCCTCCACATCGCCTCAGTCAAAGCTCCATCCAGGAAGGTGCACTAGTCAAGAATACATTAGGTTCCTTAACAGACATTCAATTCAGAAATCTGTCACAATACGGGATTACGAGGTGGAGAGTGGGAAATTTTCAAGGGTAACCACAGAACTTCCATTTAAATGGAGATGTTCACACCAACTCCAAATAAATCCCTACATTCAAGATAGCACTGAAACTTGACTCCACACATCAGGAGCATGCACAAAGGCCAGGAAAAATGGTGCAAGGATGACCACCTCCCAACATACCCAAATGCCTGCCCCATTCAGTATCTTCTTCCCAAGTCTGCAGATCCCAGTTTGACTTCTTACCAGTCAGTTCAGAGGGATATGAACCAAAGGCAGACAAAATGGAGCAGCTTAGACAGGCATCTTAGTTAACATGGATGAATTCCATAATGTGGTAATATGAAACAGAATGAGTGATTTCCCTGTTGCAAAAGATAGAAGATGACTGCATATGTTGATAATATGGCTGACTTTAAGTTTCATTTTAGACTCTGGTTACACAAGTAGGCCTGTCTTAGGGGATTTGCTGGAAATCATGAAGTAGCCTTACCTTATATGGAGTTGTCATTTACTTGTCAGGGAGATAAGGGAGAACCCTGAACAAAATAACAGTACAGTCTTTCCAAAGCTTCTCCATCAGCTAGCTTGCGACATGCCTGATAAACTTGAGACCTGTTTATATCTTTTTAAAGTGTTGGGGTTTCCCTGTAGTTAAAGACCAAGTGGTTAAGAATATGCAAGAGTTGCCGTTAACTGATGATTGCTTGTAAGAATTACAATGAATTGCATCGTAACCTTAAGCTTGCTTTATTAGTGGAGAATCAAGTGAAGAAATCTGAGGTTTATTCTTTTAGTTGAATTAGACTAGATTTGTCGCTGTAGTTAAAAGTTGAATTCAATCTGTAGTTAAGAATGAAGCAGAATTACCTGAGTTACTAAATTCTTTGTTCATTGAGTTAAGAGTTAAATAAAGTTACTTAATCAAACTTTTTGATTTTACAAAAAATAGTGTATACAGCCCAGTCCATCACGGGTAAAGCACTCTTCACCATTGAGTACCTCTACACAAAGCGTTGTCGCAGGAGAGCAGCAACCATCATCATGGAACCCCAACTCCCAAGTCGTGCTCTCTTCTCACTGCTGCCATCAAGGCAAAGGTACAGGAGCCTCAGGACTCACACCAGCAGATTCAGGAACACTTAATGCCCATCAACCATCAGGCTAATGAACCAAAGGGGATAACAATTCAACTTCACTTTTCCCATCACTGAAATGTTACTTCAATCTATGGTCTCACTTTCAAGATTTCTTCATCTCATGTCTTGATACTTTGCTTATTTATATATTTATTATTATTTCTTCTTTCTTTTTGTATTGGCATAGTTTGTTGTCTTTTGCATGTTGGGTGTACACCCAGTTGTTGTGGTCTTTCATTGATTTTATTATGGTTATTGGATTTGTTCAGTATGTCCACAGGAAAATTAACTTCAGGGTTGTATGTGGTGACATGTATGTGCTTTGATAATACATTTACTTAGAACTTTTTGAACTTTGTGTAGTTGGTTTTTCAGTGCTGATTCAGTTGTTTGGTATTCCATCCACCACGCTCTTACCAGTTTAGGTCACCTGAAGCCCATCTACGTTACTCCTGCAGCCACCTAGTTTTGTAGCGCAAAACAGGAATGCCATTTTTATTCCTGTTGTCTGCCCTCAGTCTGTAAAAATTTAAGTCATGACAATATTGCCTTAAAGATTCAGGATCATGTGTCATGAAATGTGTTAACTTAGTAGCAGCAGTTCAATGCAATACATAATATAAAAGAAAATAAATAAATAAATTGTAGGATATGTATATTGAATAGATTAAAAATCGTGTACAAACAGAGATAATGTATATTAATAAAGTGAGGTAGTGTTCACGGGTTCAATGTCAATTTAGGAATCAGATGGCAGAGGGGAAGAATCATATCCTCTAACTTTGATTAATAATCTTTTGAGTGGCATGTTATGGAATGCCTTCTGAAAGTCCAAATTCATGACATCCATTGGTTCCCCCTTTTCCATTCCACTAATTACAATTCAAACAAAACATATGATTTCATCCAGAATAACCGATGTCTTAATGCGGTGTTATGATCCGTGCTGGTGGTCCTGCAAAGGAGAATGTGAGTTATCATTATGTACCACCTGGTCTTTCTTGGTTGATTGCAGATGAACTATGTCAATGGGAAGGATTACAGTGCAGAGAAGGTCACTCTGCCTGGATTGGAGATGATAACTTGGGAAGCTCTCTGAAAGGGAGTCTCCTGTAACCATGCAGTCAATGCCATATTTCACTGCACAGCTGAAGGATTTTGGTGTCATTCCGAGACTTTCCTGCATCATTCAACATTTAGATAGCTGTGCAGCAACAGCTCGGTTATAAAGCCTCTGCACTTTCTGCCCATCACCATAGGATACTCATAGGTGAGGCAGACAACATAATCACATTTTAAAAGATCAACGGCACTTCTCAAACAGTTATGGTACTTAGCTTGTTCTTATTGTAGCAGAACACATCAGCAAATTGTTGCCAGGGGCCAAGGATGTATAGGATAACCTTTGTCCCAAGATCCCTCTGATCAGTGCTGGCTATGACAAATGTATTGCATAGAGCCATAGAGTTGTACAGCGTAGAATTCAGGCCCTTCACTCCACCACATCCTGGTTGACCATCATGCCTACCTACACAAATTCCACCTGCGTGTATTAATGCCATATCTCCCTATGCCTCACTTATTCAAGTAACTGCCCAGATGCCTATTAAATGTTGTTACTGTCCCTGCGTTCACTACCTCCTCTGGGAGGTCATTCCAGATACCAACCACTCTGTCAGTGAAAGATTTACCCCTGAGAACCTCTTTAAACTTCCTCCCTCTTAGTTTAATCCTGTGTCCTCTCATTATAGATATCTGTACCATGGGAAACCAATGGGGTATAGAGCCATAGAGCTATATACGTCTTTCATTTCACCCTTTAGTCTCCTTTGCTCTGTGGAAAAGAGACCCAGCCTATCCAACCTTTGAACTCAATGCCTAGGTTAATGAAACAAAGCATACTATATGCTCTCTTCACTACCTTGTCTATCCAAATCACCACTCTCAGGAAACTATGTACTTGTACCCAAGATGTCTCTGCTCAGTAACACTTCTGAGGACATTGTGTATATTCTGCCCTGATTTAACTTCGTAAAGGTATGGTTTTGCTACTGTCTGAATTAAATTCTACCTACCCACTTCTCGAGATGATCAATGACCTACTGTAACCTTCAAAGGCATCTTCATCCTTGTTGCTAAGGATGAACATCTGTGCTTCCAGAAACATGACCGTCCTATCAGAAAAAGCTTCAATGATCCACAACAATGAGGGAAATTAAATATTTCCTGTTCATAAAATGCAAGTTTTGTTAAAGGCATAAGTGCAGTCAATGTCTACTTGCACCTGTGTAAAGTCTCCAATGCCACCAGGCCCTGTTATATTGTTGTTGCAAAGTCACCAGAGAGACGCAGCTGATAGATATAAAGTAGTCTTTTATTCAACAAGAAAGAGCAGCAGGCATCATATTGAGATCCTTTTGGAGAAAGAGGCCTGTTCAACCTAATATTGCATGTTATTCTATATGCCAAAGATCAAAGGGCAATTCTATATTTACAATGTATCTACAACGCTTCCTTTGAATTGCATATAACTTTCACACCTGCTTCTTTTCACCTGCACTCCAGACACCCAAAATGAATGTTAATCAGCATTGTCTGCTTTTTCAATTTAGATGTTTTTTAGATTATGAGAACACTCCGTCCTCTTTTATTGTCATTTAGAAATGCATACATGCATTAAGAAATGATACAATGTTTGGGGTATGGAGGGAAGGTTGGTACAGGGTTCTGAGTTGGATGATTAGCCATGATCATACTGAATGGCGTTGCAGGCTCGAAGGGCCGAATGGCCTACTCCTGCACCTATTTTCTATGTTTCTCCGGAGTGATATCACAGAAAAACAGGACAAACCAAAGAGTAACACTGACAGGACCACATAATTATAACATATAGTTACAGCAGTGCAAAGCAATACCATAATTTAATGAAGAACAAACCATGCGCACGGTAAAAAAAAGTCTCAAAGTCCCCGAGTCCCCGATAGCAGAGAGCAAAAGGGAAAAACTCCCTGCCATAAACCTCCAGGCACCGTCAACTTGTCGATGCCTTGGAAGCAGCCGACCACAACCGACACTGAGTCCGTCCATCTGAAAACTTCGAGCCTCCGACCAGCCCCTCCAGTACAGCCTCCCGGGTGCTATCCTCTGCCGAGCGCCTTCGACCTCGCCCCGACCACCAAAACAAGCAAAGCCGAGGATTCGGGGCCTTCTGCTCCGGAGATTCCGGTTACCACACAGTAGCAGCGGCAGCGAAACGGACATTTCAGAAGTTTCTCCAGATGTTCCTCCGTACTCTCACTTCTGTCTCCATAAAATCAGAGTTGTACACAGTACCCTACTTGACAGATTACAGATATCATTCACCGGAGAGCTGCATCTGCATCACGCCACCATCTTCTCCTCTTTGTCTATTAACTGGTGATCACAGCTCTGGGAACCAGAGTTGCATTTTAAATTTAATCTAGGTCTAAGGATTGGTTGAATGAGTCAGTTGTTGAAGTTAATATTATGCTTTACACCCTAAATCCCAAATATGCCCGAACAGGCCTAACGTCAAAGATGCTGCCTGTTCTTCCCTGAGGATCAAATTAGGTTAAATCAACTCAATATTAATACTATGTGTGAGCGGATTCCCTAATACAGTGGTAGACACAAAACAGAGGGCGACAGTAAAGATCTGTAACAGCCACTTGTAAAGACCCACAGCAAGGATATTGCTTTTATTTATCTACTTATGTTATTATTGGCCTAGAACACAGAACAGGCCTTTCTGGCTCTTTGAGTCACACTGCCCAGCACCCCTAATTTAATCCCAGTCTAATCACGCGACAATTTACGAACTAATTAACCTACTAACTGGAACTTCTATGAACTGTGGGTGGAAACTAGAGCACACAGAATAAACCCATGGGAAGGATGTACAAACTCCTTACAGGTGATGCTGGCAACGAACTCCAAACTTCCATGCACTGAGCTGAAATAGTGTAGCACTAACCATTACACTAACCACTTCTGTGAGAGAGCATGCTTTGCATTCTTTGGATATGTTAAATGAGTTCATTAAACTTCATAGTTTCCTTCAATCTCATCCCAACGTTTCCACAGTAAATAAGATAAAACATAGCAGGCACAGGAATTCAACTCTGCAATACCTACTCTGTTACTTAACAGGATCATTAGATTAGATTAGATTCAACTTTATAGTCATTGTGCCGACTACAGATACAAAGCCAATGAAATGCAGTTAGCATCTGACCAGAGATGCAAAGAATAGCGTTATTTACAAAATAACTGCGAATAAAAAGTAAGTGCTATGGCAGACAAATATAAAGTACTGAGAGAGTACAGAGTAAAGTAAAGGCATCCGTTAGTCTTGCGAGACCATGGATCTGCACCTGGAAAGTCTTCACTCTCCAGGGCGCAGGCCTGGGCAAGGTTGTATGGAAGACCAGCAGTTGCCCATGCTGCAAGTCTCCCCTCTCCACGACACCAATGTTGTCCAAGGGAAGGGCATTAGGATCCATACAGCTTGGCACCAGTGTCGTCGCAGAGTAATGTGTGATTAAGTGCCTTGCTCAAGGACACAACACGTTTCCTTGGCTGGGGCTCGAACTCACGACCTTCAGGTCGCTAGTCTAATGCCTTAACCACTTGGCCACAAGAGAGTACAATATGGGTGCTATACTGCTTAGCGCTGTGATGTGAGGTTCAGCAGGGTCACAGCCTCAGGGAAAAAGCTCTTCCTGTACCTGCTGGTGCGGAAGTGGAGGCTCCTGTAGGGAGGTGGGAGGTGAGTCTGATCTTCTACCTCAATGCTACTTTCCCGCACTATTTCCCCATCCCTTAATTCCTCAGTCTATTCTAACACACTTTCCACCAGCGGCCTACCACCAGCTCATGCCACTTTGTATGTCGTACTTTTCAATTTACCATAAATTTAACCTCGTTCATTAACCACCAGTTGTGGCTCTGTCTCCTGGAGTCCGGTTTTCTTTCTTTCTACCCATTTAAATACTTGTGATTCATAGTTACTGCCATAATATTGGAAACAATAGCTAATTTAGACATTAAAACCGCAAGACGTATTTCAGTTACAATGGCCAGATAATCAATTTTTAAGAATGGTGAATGAAGGATAAATATTGTTCAGGCCAGCTGCCAGACTTCCGTACTGGACACCAGATGTCAAGTACCTGACTTCTTTCTCCACTGCTGGACTCACTATTGATACCAGACATGACTGGTGGCTCTGTCACAGCCCCATTTATTTGAATAGATTTTCATTTAGGCCTAACCCTAACCCTAAGTGAAAGTTATCTGTATTTCACTTAAAATATTGGTATTTTCTCAATTTAATTTTCAATGGCTTAAGCTGCCTTAATAATGCTTTTATATAGACAATAGTAATACTTTTCTGCAGAATCATAGAAAATTGACAATGCTAGAAGCTATTCAGCCCATTATCTCCCTGTTGGTCAACAAGGAGGTACACTGAAACAGCGTACTCAGAATGTTATCGGGGGGTCATCAGAATGCCGAGCTATGACCAACCTATCTCCGCAGAACAACGTCAGCCCCAAACAATAAAATATGGGTCGCTTTCATTGCCTCAGGAGACACTTTTCAGTGAAAGCAGATATTTATTGATGACCTTCATCATTGTTTTCACTGTTCCAGCATTCTTCTCAGCCATCTGATGAAAAGAATCTTTCAAGATCAAGACCTTACACAAATCTTACAGTGTACTGGGCAGAGGTGACCACTGCTCTCTGGTACACGTCGAAGTTAAGTAAGCTACACACTGTAGCCACATCAAAGCACAACACTATCTTCACAACTTCCTCTGACAGGATGAACAAACCCACATCAGAGTTCTCTGCCAGGCCAACATCGCCAGCATTGAGACTCACTCTCTAAACTTATCCAGCTCCAGTGGCTGAGCCATGAGATATGAACACTTGATTCCAGCTTGCTCAAACACACACACTACTCCAATCTTTGACACTACCACTGCATAGGAGGAGAGGACAATCCTCGAAATGCATAGAACTGGAGTAAAAGCAATTCAACCATGACCTTAGAGAAGTGCACAAGAAGAAATATAAGAGGAAGAGGACAGTCCCAGGGTCAGGGACTTAACTTGGACAACACCTCATTAAATAATTGGGTTCTATATATCCTTTATAAATTCCTTGGAGGAATTATTATATAAATAGAAAGAAAATAATGAGTATGGAAATTATGAGATCCAGGGGTCATGGGAAACAATATACTGAAGCTAACAAAATGCTGTTTAACAGTGAATAGAGTAAACTTGCAGTTTCCAGAACAATTTTGAACTGAAAATGAGCTAGTCTGCCATTTTATAAATTATTGGTGTGCCTGCACGGAGAATACCATGCCTAATTCTAATTACTCCAAGGAGGAAATCTGCTACTATTATAAGATTACAGAAATAAGCCACAAAAATGACGGAGGAATTGGAGGGATTGAATTATGACAAATGATTATCTTTATTTGTTCTCCAAAAAGCAGGTCACCAGTCCCCTTCCACCTTGGATAAACGGTTCTTTTTGTTACGGAAGTTCACATATGTTCTTTCGCCAATTTGACTTTTAAGAATTCTTTGCCTAATCTTTTTCTTTCAGGAGATCAGCTGGCTGGAGGATTGTAAGGAGTGTACCTTATACTTTGATAATTATAAATCTGTGTGGACCAGACTGAACCCTCTCTTATTGTTCATTGTTATGTTTTTCGTCTCGGAGCCTTCGGTTAAGAAGTGAACTACTGCATTTCTGTGGGAACATAGACATTTTTGTAAATGCTTGTAAGGAAACAAGAGTTATCCAGTTTGCCAGAAATAAACCGGTAGTCATGTCAGGGTTAAACTTTTACTGCTAATGCTGTAGGGTATTTCATTTAATAGTTTTCTGTAGAAGTAGTGTGTTCTGCTGGTAGCGTTTGGGTTACTGTTAAAGATAAAGGGTTGTGATGTTCAGCTTAGGAATCGGGTCAGCCAATCACAATGGTGGAATTGGGAGAAGGTTCTAGAGAAAACTGGGTGGAGAGGCTTTGTGAAGGACACTAAAGGGGTTAAGGTCCTTGTCAGCGGGAGATGGAGAGAGAAGAAGATCGAGAGGACCGGCGGTAGGATTTGATTCAACCGGAATACATGACTCAATGGTAAGTTCTACCGATGACTGGTGAATGGGTGTTGGCACTGTGAGTACTTGGACACCTCCAGCTTTTGGAAGACTTGAGCTCCAACTTTGCGCACATTTGACTCTTTTAATTATAATGAGCCCTTTTCTTTTTTTCCTTTCTTCTTTAATAACCGTTTGATTAAGTGACATTCATAAATACACCTTTCTTATAATTGTATGCAGTGTATGATCTGTTATTTCTTACCAACAGGTGATTGCAAGTGGGCAACATTTACACGGTATTCGCTCAGATTGGGGTGCAGGTGGCTGGAACTTCCCAGCCCTCCCAGTCTGGTGGAACCAAAGTCGTATCAACCCTGGATGTATGGAGTTCGAGAAAAGTGGCTTTCTGAATACACAGAACCCGTCGTGTTTCCAGAGATGCTCGGTAAAAAGGGGTTTCATATGATAAATTAAAAAACAATAAACAAAATAAAATTTATTAAAGTAATTTTTTTTAATTCAGTTATTTAAAATAAGACAGCAAGCAGGTTCTACCAACTGAGGTCAGTGTGAGCAAAACATTCCCTGGCAGTACTGTGGCAAATCTTCAAGGATAGAAGAAGCCATGTTTCCTCGAAGGTTGAATGTGTGAAAGGAAATAGCTCAGGGGCTTACAAAAGAATCTGACCAACTTGAGGATGACTTGGGCCAACAAAGGAATTGCAAAACATACATAATGCTGGAAGAACTCAGCAGGTCAGGCAGCATCTATGGAAATGAATAAACAGTCTACGTTTCGGGCAGAGACCCTTCTTCAGAACTGGATAGGAAGGGGGAAGATGCCAAAATAAAAAGGTGGGGGGAAGGGGAAGAAGGACTAGCTAGAAGATGGTAAGTTAAGTCAAGTGGGTGGAAAAGGTAAAGGGCTGGAGAAGGAGGAATCTGATAGGAGAGGAGAATGGACTGTGGGAGAAAGGGAAGAAGGAAAGGCACAAGGAGAAGGTGATAGACAGGTGAGAAGAAGAGGTAAGAGACCAGAGTGGGGAATAGAAGAAGAGGGAAGAAAGAGAGGAAAATTACCAAAAAGAAAAATTGATTTTCACGTCATCAGGCTACCTAGATGAATATGAGGTGTTGCTCCTCCACCCCGAGGGTGGCCTCATCATAGCAAAAGAGGAGGCCAAGGATCAACATGTCAGAATGGGAATGGGGATAGGAATTAAAATAGTTGGCCACTGGGAAATTCCGCTTTTGGTGTTTGGGGCAGAGGTGCTTAACAAAGCAGCCCCCAATATACGTCGGGTCTCACCCATGCAGAGGAGGCAGCATCGGGAGCACCGAACACAATTGATGACCCCAACAGCTTTGCAGGTGAAGTGTTGTCTCACCAGGAAGGACATTTCAGGGCCCTGATTTGAGGTGAATAGACAGGTGTGGCAAGGATATGGACCAGGAGGGAGATTAGTGGGAAGGGACAAATGGACTGCAGGGATATTAGCAGGGGTATATGCAGCAACATAATAGCACATTGTTTCTTACACAGTATAATTTTTATACATTCATTACGGGCAAAATCTAGAATTTCATTTGCACAGTTTTTGATGCTAATTTCCATAGGTATCCACAAATTTATTCATGATACATGATTGGCATGTTATGGCGTATCTTACGGAACATTGGTATATAATATGATACATCTACAAAACCTTCCACTCTCAGGGATAATGTCCATCTTATTGCCGCATTGGTCTGTAAATGTACAACAGATTGGGCAACACAAAGGAAATCAGATCTGTACTGTGTCTGGTTTCCCCGGTTGCTCTATGTCCTGTCCATGCTTTAAAATTATTTTAAGCAACAGTTTCAGTCAGGGAGCACCTCAGCTTACAGTAAGTGTCTTCATGACTTTAATTAATACAGGTTACCATTAGCAATGCTGATAAGAGCTGGTTTCTGATGGTCTTTACATCTCCTCAGTAAAAATATAGAAAAATGTGAAAATTATATGGTAGGCATGAATGAATTCACATCCAAGCTGAATATAGACAGTACTAAAATCTAAAAAAAATAGGAATAAGGGGGCCAAGGAGATGGCATGAAAACTTATTGAGGTCCAACATAAAAGAGAAACTTAAAGTATTTGATAAACTCATACTTGGGAAGCTAAGTCCTGTAGAGGTATTAGACTTCACAAAGCAAGTGGATGCTGTCATTATGACAGCAAAGGAAGTGTCCGGATAAATATTAGTTAGGATAAAAAGGAAGCAAAGAGAAAAGTATTCGTAAAGGTAACTAAGTTGGATGTCCTGGTCCTTAATTACTAAATGAAGTGTGGAAATAGCAAAGCCTATAGGCACAATCAAGCATTTGTTTTTGATTGTAGTGAAGGTGCCTTTTGTTTCATTGTACTTGTCGCACGCATGAATGTTTAAGGAGAAATTTACCTGTAGCAGCATCACAGGCACGAAGCAGCATTCATGAGGAAAACATAAATTATACACCAAGAGTCAACAGTAGGACTCAAAAGAAAATTGAATAGGTGCATGAAGGGGAAAGAAAATGGAAGTCAGGTAAGTAAGAGGAAAGAAAGGGTCAATGGGATAGTTCTACTGAATAGCTATCATGTACACAACATCCTGAATTATCTCCTTCCATCTTATATCATCCTATAATTTCGAGAAGAATGTTAAACAAAGAAACTCAGATGCTCTGTTCTTAACACTAACCAATGGAACACCTAGCAGCTCACTTATAGAGTTGCAGGTCTCTGATTGAAGGTGATTTGAAATAAAAACTATAATACAGCTATCTTCTTCTATTACTGTATCTAGATTACAATATTGGACAACATTTCATTCAATATTTTAATTAGAAACATTTTCCTTGCTGATGCTAAAAGTTCCAGGGAGAAACAGTTGTATAAATGGAAAGAAAATAATGTGTATGGGAAATTAATGAGGTCATGATAGACAATAAAATGAAGTGAATACCAGATTGCTTTATAACAGATAAAACAAATCGAGAATAATTTTGACCTGAGAGTCAGCCATTGCCACTTCACACAATAAGTAGTATGCGGGACGAATTCAGCTAGGAAAGCAGCGTGGGAAGGGAAGGAATTGTTGATGTTTTGAGTCAAAACCTTGCATTAGAATAGGGTCTGATACAGGATTTCAAAATTGAACATCAACAATTCTTACCCTCCCAAAACCACACAGATTCTACTTGAGCCATTGAGTTCCTCCAGCAGTTTGTCTGTTACACCAGGCTCCAGTGTCTGTAGCCTCTTACATCTCTGTTGCCATTTTACAATTAATTACAAGGGAAATACTTTAAGAATGTTCTCAAAGTCTCCTAGATAAAGTTTAGCATCTATTTCATAAAAGTCCCTAGCAGTGTTAAGATAGTCTGGAACTGATGTGATGGAAATATATGGAGGCCAAACAAAAATGCTGAAACGAGCACATCATTTCACAAATTACCCAGTCAACCAATTCCAATTACAGATCCCCGATTGATCTCAGTTTAATTTCTGATCCTTAGAGTTCTTCCAGGAGTCAAAAATGGCGAGTAGTCTTAATTCCAGGATTTCAGTTTATTTTAGAGTCAGAAACAGAATCAGGTTTATTATCACTGGTATGTGATGTGAAATTTGTTAACTGGACAGCAGCAGTTCAATACAATACATAATCTAGCAGAGAGAAAAATAATAATAATAAATAAATGAGAAAATCAATTATGTATATTGAATAGATTATTTTAAAATGTGCAAAAACTGAAATACTGTATATTAAAAAAAAGTGAAGTAGTGTCCAAAGCCTCAAAGTCCATTTAGGAATCGGATAGCAGAGGGGAGGAAGCTGTTCCTGAATCACTGAGTGTGTGTCTTCAGGCTTCTGTAGATCCTACCTGAGGGTAACAGTGAGAAAAGGTCATGCCCTGGGTGCTGGAGATCTTTAGTACTGGATAATGCCTTTCTGAGACATTGCTTCTTAAAGATGTTCTGGGTACTTTGTAGGCTAGTGCCCAAGATGGAGCTGACTAGATTTACAACCTTCAGCAGCTTCTTTCGGCCCTGTGCAGTAGCCCCTCCATACCAGACAGTGATGCAGCCTGTCAGAATGCTCTCCACCATACAACTACATAAGTTTTTGAGTATATCTGTTGACATGCCAAATCGCTTCAAACTCCAAATAAAGTATAGCTGCTGTCTTGCCTTCTTTATGACTACATCAATGTGTTAGGACCAGGTTAGATCCTCAGAGATCTTGACACCCAGGAACTTGAAGCTGCTCACTCTCTCCATTTCTAATCCCTCTATGAGGATTGGTATGTGTTCCTTCATCTTACCCTTCCTGAAGTCCACAATCAGCTCTTTTGTCTTACTGACGTTGGGTGCCAGGTTGTTGATGTGGCACCATTCCACTGGTTGGTATATCACACTCCTGTACACCCTCTCGTCATCACCTGAGACTCTACCAACAATGGTTGTATCATCAGCAAATTTGTAGAAGGTATTTGAGCTATGCCTAGCCACACAGTCATGTGTATACAGAGAGTACAAAGATATAAACCAAACAAACTAATTAGAGAGCTTAAAAACAATGCTACGAGGAGAATTAATGCTAAAGGGTATAAGTCAAAGGAATAAAAGAAGAGGCTAAGATGGTGCTTCTGAAAAATCTATCACTTTAATAGATAAGATAAAGAAATTTCTTAGATAGAGATAGATTAGATAATAGGCTACATAATTAAAACAATTACATCATGTGGGTAACACACATCAAAGTTGCTGGTGAACGCAGCAGGCCAGGCAGCATCTATAGGAAGAGGTACCGTCGAAGTTTCAGGCCAAGACCTTTCATCAGGACTAACTGAAGGAAGAGCTAGTAAGAGATTTGAAAGTGGGAGGGGGAGGGGGAAATCTGAAATAATAGGAGAAGACAGGAGGGGGAGGGATGGAGCCAAGAGCTGGACAGTTGATTGGCAAAAGGGGATACGAGAGGATCATGGGACAGGAGGCGGGGAGAAGGAAAAGGGGGAGGGGGGGAAAAACCCAGAGGATGGGCAAGGGGTATAGTCAGAGGGACAGAGGGAGAAAAAGGAGAGAGAGAGAAAGAATGTGTGTATATAAATAAATAACGGATAGGGTACGAGGGGGAGGTGGGGCATTAGCGGAAGTTAGAGAAGTCAATGTTCATGCCATCAGGTTGGAGGCTACCCAGATGGAATATAAGGTGTTGTTCCTCCAACCTGAGTGTGGGTTCATCTTTACAGTAGAGGACGCCGTGGATAGACATATCAGAATGGGAATGGGATGTGGAATTAAAATATGTGGCCACTGGGAGATCCTGCTTTCTCTGGCAGACAGAGCGTAGGTGCTCAGCAAAACGATCTCCCAGTCTGTGTCGGGTCTCGCGAATATATAGAAGGCCACATCAGGAGCACCGGACGCAGTATATTACCCCAGCCAACTCACAGGTGAAGTGTTGCCTCACCTGGAAGGACTGTCTGGGGCTCTGAATGGTGGTAAGGGAGGAAGTGTAAGGGCATGTGTAGCACTTGTTCCACTTACAAGGATAAGTGCCAGGAGGGAGATCAGTGGGGAGGGATGGGGGGGACAAATGGACAAGGGAGTCACGTAGGGAGCGATCCCTGTGGAAAGCAGAGGCGGGGGGAGGGAAAGATGTGCTTAGTGGTGGGATCCCGTTGGAGGTGGCGGAAGTTACGGAGAATAATATGCTGGACCCGGAGGCTGGTGGGGTGGTAGGTGAGGACCAGGGGAACCCTATTCCTAGTGGGGTGGCAGGGGGATGGAGTGAGAGCAGATGTGCGTGAAATGGGGGAGATGCGTTTGAGAGCAGAGTTGATGGTGGAGGAAGGGAAGCCCCTTTCTTTAAAAAAGGAGGTCATCTCCCTCGTCCTGGAATGAAAAGCCTCATCCTGAGAGCAGATGCGGCAGAGACGGAGGAATTGCGAGAAGGGAATGGCATTTTTGCAAGAGACAGGGTGAGAAGAGGATTAGTCCAGATAGCTGTCAGAGTCAGTAGGCTTATAGTAGACATCAGTAGATAAGCTGTCTGCAGAGATAGAGACAGAAAGATCTAGAAAGGGGAGGGAGGTGTCGGAAATAGACCAGGTAATCATGTGGATAATGTGCTAATACTTAGCCAATGAGGAATGAGAAAGGTGATAAACCTACACACATCAAAGTTGCTGGTGAACGCAGCAGGCCAAGCAGCATCTCTAGGAAGAGGTTCAGTCGACGTTTCTGCCTGGCCTGCTGCGTTTACCAGCAACTTTGATGTGTGTACCTTGAATTTCTAGCATCTGCAGAATTCCTCATGTAAGGTGATAAACCATTAGTTTATCTGCTATATCGCTTTCTGCCAGCGGGTGTGATAAATACATAAGTTTGTTAAGAAGTACATATCTCATAAAAAGTATTGTTTAAAAAAACAGTGAATTCCAACCTCTGGAGAACTCACAAAACAGGAGTGAAAATAAGTGACACTTGACAGTGAGGAATTACCTGAGAAGAAGAAAGTTCACAGAACCATCAGGGCCATTCAGCACATATATATGCAGTTGTCAGTCTCAGGGCAGGTGCCCCAACTTACATAATACTTTGTTAAATATTTGGATCATATGGGGCCTAAATTTCTAAGGAAGAACAGTTGTATGAATATAAAGAAAGTAATGTACATGAAAAATTAATGAGATCTGAAGGTCATGATAGATATTAAAATGAAGCTAACACAATGCTGCTTAGTGACAGTGACTAAAGCCAAAATGATGTCCTCCTGTCTTAAAAGAACAATTTTGAACTGAATATGAATATGTCTTGCCATATTATAAATTATTGGTGCACCTTCCCCCAGAATAACATGTACAGTTCAAATCACTACAGTGCAAGGAAGCATTTTTACCATTAATATAGTTTAGGAACAAGAATGACTGAACAGTAGGAGGTACTTAATTTTGATAATTGATTATAAATGTCTCTCCAATCACCATATTTGACCTCATATGAAGTTATCAGCATTTTTCATAAGACTAGGAAGGAATTCTATTTTTTTTTGCTATTTTACCTCACTTATAAGACCAATGGCCTTACAAAAATTGAAGGTATACAGGGGCTCCCCAGGTGACTAATGTGCCGACATAGAGAAGTCTGATCTTACACAAATTCTTCCATATATTTTTCAAACTAGTGATATTCATTAATGCTGGATATAGTATTGTATATATTCCATTACTGTTGCTATGGTTAATGTCAGGGTGATTATCGAACGAAACAAAAGAATTATAAGAAGATTATGTAAAGCAATCTGACATAAGTATAGAAAACAGTTGTTTCTGACTTAAGGGAGAAATCAACTTGCCAACAATGCCCATGAGCAAAACCTTTATGTAGCCCAGGGACTGTTCGTAGAGGTAAAAATATAAAATAGATTATTTATGGGGGAAGACAAAATAAAGCTACAAATCTTTTCTTAATGGTCACTGTTCCATGGTTTTATGAATATATGGTTTCAGTGGAGAAGTGAACTTAAGTATTCCTGTGACATAAGGATAGAAGACAAAGTAACTATGATTCATATACTTTGAGCAACACACATCAAAGTTGCTGGTGAACTTTCATATACTTTGCCAGCTTCCAAATGGTTCTCAAATAATTAGAAAATATCAAAACCAAACATATTTTAGTTTCACGCCAGTAGAGTAAAATATAGATTTTTTTTAAAAACCCATTTAAATTAATTTAACACCACAATGTGATCCCACAAGAAGAAACAAGGTAATTGAGCAACTAGTCTGTTTTTGGTGGTATTGGTTAGGTGATAAATATTCACTTTTTTTTTTGTTCTATTTTGAATATGCCACAAAAGCTTTCATGTTCATCTGTTAGGACAAGCAGAGTGCTTGTCGAAAGTAACATCTAACAGAGAATACCTCAACAATTCAGCGCTCTCTCTGAAGTATTAGCTTATCATTCCAATTATTCTTCTCTGCTTCTTTTCATTGTTATATTATTTATTGGTCTATTGAAATTTCCTCATACTTCTTTATCTTCTCCCTCATCCCACGTATCATTCATAAAGAAACAACTATTCTTCAGAAGGTTACAGATAGTGTAACTGGCTCCTTCTTAAGATCAACTGTTTTGCGTATAAAATTCTACTATTGCATGAAAATTTAACACTGATTTTACACAATTGTTAGATTTTTTATAACCACAAATGTGATAAATATTAAATAGACACTAAAAAACACAATGGGAATAATGTCAGTATTCAGTGATGTCAAAAACATTTTAAATAAACAGTAAAATATCAACAGAATATTATTAACAAAAAGACAGCTTTGAACCTAAGTTTATAAAGGGTTTCAGTTCAGAAGCACAATTCTTCAGCTTGACTATAATCCAGTCAGATCTGGGCCATGTAACATTTCCTTCATCTAAAATGACAGGACATTTACAGCAAACTCACTTGACAACTCATCACTGCCACATCGCTACCACACTGATTGTCCTTGAAAGCTGACCCTTGTAGCTAGATGGGCCCAGTGGTCATGCCATCTCTGTCTTATTCCCAACTGCTACTGACAGGAGACATGCAGACATCAAAGGCAAGTTCTGGCACCTGAGACACTTTGTATGACATTATACAGGTAAAACAGAACAAGCAGACTGTGATGCCTTTAGGCCAACAAAGCATGATTTACATTGCAACCATCAGGTTGTGCATGAATATACTTTAGGGTTCTTGTGATAACTCCTCTATAAATTAATGAATTAGAACTGATTTCATAGCCTGCTTATGCCCTTCCTCTACTTTTCCATTAATTTTGAGTTCTTTAATCAAATGTCAAACAGAATATATCAGATTTACTTCTAATGCTTGAATGGCAAGCTGAACTATTTAGTAAGACAAAATATATTTCAGCGATTGATGTAAAACTGAACAAGAGTACAAATAATTTTCAAAATTCATATTTCAGAAATCCTTGCTAATTGATCTGCTGAAAGAAATACTAAAGACTCTCTGCATTAATTAAGTACCATTTCTCAAAGGTTTTATATATAAAGCGTAGGAGCAGAATTAGGCCATTCGAATCATCGAGTTTGTAGGATTTCTATAGGATACTTCAGGAGTATTATCCACAAGACAGACTTCTTACCTTACCTGAAACCATTTTATAATGGCTAAGAGTTCTGAAGTCAGTCTCCAACTCAGTTGCTGAAATTTGATTTGCTAAACTGAGAAAACATTATTGCTTTTCTATGTTGATGCGTTCAAAGTACCAATACATATGAGGAACATGGTACAACAAAATCATGATCACAATGAGAAAAAATTAAGTGATAAATTACTCAATGTATTTGACCTATTCTTTGATGAAAGGAAGCTGCGAATTCAAGTTTTGCTTGTGGAATTTTTTTGAGTTTGTCAATTTGTACAGCCACATTTTACATTATAAACTACAATTGTAGTATGGCACTGCAGTTTCTGAATTAAATTAATCCAAGTTGTCTTAAGCTGCAGTTCAATGAAAAAATAATAGCTCAGGGCATACTGGAGTTCAGATTTCAATTTCAGTGCCATCTGTAAGTAGTCTGTACGTCCTCCCTGTGGAATGCGTGGGTTTTCCCTGGGTGCTCTGGTTTCCTCCCACACTCCAAAGACTACTGGGTAAGTTAATTGGGCATTGTAAATTGTTCCATGATTCAGTTAGGGCTACTCAGGTTTGTCAGGGGTTGCTGACGCAGCTTGGCTCGAAGAGGCAGAAGGGCCTACTCTGTGCAGTATCACAAAATAAAGATAAAAATAAACAAATAAAACCAGTTTACTGCATTTAGAGGTTATTCTAACCATCTTACTCAAAATAGCTGTTAATTTTGGAAATAACATTCACTCTCCTCTGCTGTTTTTGATGCTCCTGCTTTGATTAAATGTGTAGATTTTCATATATGTAACCAGAAAGTTTGGCATGGATTTTACTTGAGAGATTAGGCTTTCCCGAAGAAATACATCATACGTAAACTAGGTCACAGTTTGACATTAAAACTTCAAATGGCATTTGAAAACTGGAATTCTGATTGTTGCTCTTATATTTTGAAAATCTACATCAATGTTCTCGGGCACTGAGGTCTGAGCTTACTTTGAGATCTTGAGGATTTTCTACTTAATACCTTCGATTTCACTAGCAGGGAGGAACTCTCACCAAAAAAGGGCTAGCCTAATTTTCCAGCTATTCATTCGATTACTATGAAAACCCTTCAGGTTTTGGAACTGAGGTGGGATCCTTGCACTTATTATTTTCTACAATCTGTTCAAGTAACAGAGTTTTTCTTCAAAACTTCTGGTTAGTTTTCATGTCCAAATGCCTTCTGGCTGCAGATTTTGTTCCTAACTTCTTATGACTTGTAAAATTGGAATAGGGTTTCCTTTTTACTGCTTTTTTTCTATTTCTATTTTTCTGATGGTCATTATTCAAAGTGATCGTAAAGTCATGAAAAAGTTACAAGCCTAAAGCAGACCACTTAGCACATCATGCCCATTCCAGTCAAAGCGATCATCTACTTTAATCTCATCTTCCAGCACAAAGATGAGCCAGCAACAGATCACAACCCTTCAGGTGTGCATCCACTTATGATGAGGGGTTCTGCTTCTATCAGACTTTGAGGCAGTGACTTCCTAACCCCATCACCCTCTAGCTTTAAATCTATGCTCTCTTTTCTAACCATTCCGCTCAGGGAAATGGATCTTACCTATTTAATCCAACTAGCCCCTTAAAATGTTATACACCCTGAGGAAGCCCCCTCTCTGCACTTCCTGTTCCAAACAAAAAAAAAGCTCCAGCTTACTTAGCCTTTCCGCACAGCTATAATTTTCCCATGTAGTCAATGCCCTCATAAATCTTCCCTACATCCTCCCCAATGCAATCATGCCTTTCCAGTGACCAGAACTGGACATAGCACTCATGATTCAACTTGAAGTCCTTTTTCCAATGGCTCATCAGATGTAAGTGACTTGTTTTGAGATGTTTAGAAACTAAGTAAAAATATGCCAATATAAGTATGTTTTTGGAATGTATTTTGTAATTTTGATTAAGAGCATAGGGCAAAGACTGTCCAAGCATCTTCCCTTTTAATTGCTCTGAAGCTTTTGGAGTTTTTTCATGCCCACTGAAAGTGACTTCCAAGATAAAAGTGCAGTCTCAGAACAAAAGCCAGATGATCGCATCAAAGAGCTATTGATTCTTTCTTGATATTATTCTATTAACCTTGTTATTTAATAAGGTGGAAAAAATACACCCACTAATATCCAGGCACACAAAATGATCTGGCTGAAGGATCTTGGCTGAAAACATCAGTTTTATTCTGTGAAAAGGCCAGCTTCCCAGTTTACTGATGACTCTGAATTCCACTGTTGATTGAAAAGCTGAGTAACAGCTTTAAAGAAGCTGACAGCATACAAGTCAAAAAAAATCCCTGACCATTCAAAACCAACCTGATATCATAATGTGATATAGTAAATTCAATTAAATTGCATTACATTTGAATTTCAGAATTTATTTGTGAAAACTGAAACTTACTGGCCTCAAAAAGATATTCTAGAAATAGTAGCTGTGGTGAATGTGTAGTAGAACATAACACTGTCACGACTCAAAGCTGTGGTACACTCAGGCAACATCTATCGAGAGGAATAAACTGTCAATGTTTCAGGCCGAGACCCTTCCTCAGGTCTGGAGAGGGAGGAAGAGGAAGTCAGTATGAAGCCCCCTCCTCTTCAGTCCTGATGAAGGCTCTCAGCACAAAAGGAGGGAGGGGAGGGAACGTCGACTCAGACCATGAGAGGCCTGTGTCGGGCATTTTCATGCCTCACAAGGCGCAGATTGGAAGTCTGTGTGGGGCGCCACTCCTCACACAGACACTAGAGCAATGTGTGGTTAAGTGCCTTGCTCAAGGACACAAATATGCTGCCTCAGCTGAGGCTCGAACTAGTGATCTTCAGATCACTAGACGAATGCCTTAACCATTTGGCCACGTGCTCAGCACAAAAACTCAATGCTTAACCCTCCCCATAGGTGCTGCCTGGCATGCGGAGTTCCTCGAGCACTTTGTGTGTGTTCCTCAGGATTTCCAGCAACTGCAGAATCACTTGTGTTTACGTGGTACCTACAGGGGCATTGCAGGGAGTTAAGTATTGTTGCAATTACTGACAGGACAGGGCAGTAAGTGTAACAGGCCCTGTCACTGTGACTGAAAAATGAGATAATTCACAGCTCTGTGTCTGCTTAACCAAAAATGAGAATGCCTACATTTAGTCATGGACGTGGTACAATAGAAGTCCTGCCATTTCTTAGGACAAGAGACTTTATCATTTCAAATGAGCAGAGAGCAAATGAATGAATCCTAGATTTCTATTTACGCTGTTCTATTGCTGGAGATATGACTCTGTGAGACTTCCACCTGCAGTAATGTCTCCTGCCATATCGCTCAACAAATTCAAGAACATTTGAATACACTATACCATTTTGGGAAAAGCTAATAAGCAGAAAGAGTTGGAGCTTTGCTGAGAGAAGGTTAAAATATCTTGCTGTAACAGAAATAGGTTCCGGAAGATGCGAAAGCCCAAGATTAAAACAAAAAAAGATATAGTACAATTACAAGCACAAGAAAGTCTGCAGATGTGGGAAATCCAAAGCAAAACACACAAAATGCTGGAGGAATTCAGCAGGCCAGACAGTGTCCATTGAAATGAATAGACAGTTAACATTTCGGGCCGAGACCCTTCTTCGGGCCTGGAAAGTAAGGGGGAAGACATCAGATACATAGTACAATACTTATATATGTTGTCATCAGCATTTATTGTATGCAAGTGCAATGGCCACTGGTTGTATTTGCCCCTAGCACACTTAGCTTCATTGCAGACAATGGCCCAGAAATTATGATCTACCTCCAAGGTAAAAAAATGCAGTTACCTTCGTTGGATTGGCTAAGGTCATGTTTCTTAAAGAGCAATCTCAGCATTAAGGGCATGTGACATGGCAGGACTTTCCAGCTACATCTGATCATGTGAAGTGGAAGGAGAGGATGGACCAGAAAATGCTCCACTAACAAAATCACTGAATTAACCTTGCTAATTAACTGATGAGGTATAGGGGCCTCTGGATAGAGGTAGTACCTTTGATGTCTGGCATGCTGCTCCCTACCAGACAGGGTGGACGGGCATCACTGGTCCTCATCCATCTCCTAAATCTCTCACGTGTTGGCTCCAAGTGCCATACCCCGGTAAACCACGTGTGGGGGTGGTGTTAACACAGCACCACTGGGCAAATGACTTCCATGATGAAGTCACCGGCTGAGCGGAAAGGTTCTCAGATGAACTATAAGAGCCACGTGTTCACGACCAAGGCAAGCCACCTAGTTGGAGGAAATTGGCTGTGGTCAAACCTGGAGAGGAATGGGCTCCGCCAGGTTTCAGATGCCCAAGACACGCCGCATGATGAGCACACCGAACTGGTGCAAAGCTTGTCATGATGACACCCCAACGACTCCACCAAGAGTTAAGGGAGCAAGAAGAAGAAGAAGGAGAATTAACTGATGCCCCTTAGCTCTCATTGCATGTGGATGTTTCTGAAGAAATTCCACAACATTAAACAAACCAGTAAACATTTTAAAAATCACTTCAAATGTAAATGCATCCAAGCAATTTCAAGTATCTAAAAATGTTAGCACCTACATCAATCTCCCATAGCCATTCTCCCCCATAATTACTGTACCAGCTCTAACATGGCAGAGGTTAATAAAGCAGATTCCCCAGTACTAATGCAACACTCACATAATCATGACAGAATTTACGGAAAGGAATTTACGGAAAGGACATTTCGGGCTGAGACCGTTCATCAAGACCCTTCAGGAGTCCTAATAAATGGTCTCGCACTGAAAGGTCAACTGTTTTTCCCTCTCCATCCATGCTGCCTGACCTGCCGAGATTCTCCAGCCTTCTGTGTGTGCTGCTCTGGATCTGCAGCATCTGAAGGACCTCTTTATGTTTACCATCCCCAGTACTAATGCCACTTCACAGTTTGCAACAGGACCCCAACTTTAGACCACAGTCCGGAAATGGCCAGCAAGCAGCCACCAGCACTTGCGGAAATCCCTCCTTCAAGCAGGTATGCACAGGAGTCTGGGACTTGTTGGGACTTATGCAGGGAAGCAGCTACAGCTGCATTCAGAACTGAATGCATTTCTCTACAACATCAAGCTGAACAAAAACAAAAAGTAAGGAGACAAGTACAACCTGCCACCAATCCTTCTAACGACTCAAGCAACACAAAATGAATTTCATCCACTGCTATACTAGCATAGGAATCTGCTGTCAAAAGTTGATTTCTGGGGAATTGATAGATTTGGATGATATATTCAGTACAAAATAGTTTTAAATGCCATTAAAAATATTAAATACCAGAGCCATTCAGGCCATTGTAAATATTACTTAAGAAGATTGGATCAGCAGGGGTGGACAGATTTTGGGGGTGGATTTAGCATAAATCAGTTCTGTCCCAAATTCTTCCCTGGCCATGTTACATTATTTTGACAGCTCCCGAGCAAAACAATTTTGGGCTCAAGTTCTTTAGAAAAGACACAATTCTATTTAGATGCCTCTGATGACACACCAGGATTGACTTGACATTGAATTAGCCCCATCTGTGAAATTACTTTCTTTCACTGTTGTGGGAATTGTGGCAGCTGCCAGGAATGTGAGCATTCACTTGCTTGATTGGTTGCTGCTGGTCGCAAACAAGCTGCACACTGCGGAAGTGATATCGTTTCCTATTGACTCTGTAGTTGTTAATGAAGGGAGCAGCTTTTAAAACTGTTGTTTTGTTCTCTGGACTTATTTCTGATTTCAATGCAACATCAGGTGACCCTAAATACTTCTCTTATGATTCAATAGTGTGTGAGCTGGAAATGAAGCAAGAAAGGACGTGTGATTGTGTTCCTTCTGTATCCGATGAAATGACAGAGAATCGGCTTTGCAGGAAAGTAGACATAGATTTGAAGATCATATTTTGCCTTTGTCCACCCAGTTATTGCCCCCAAATCAAGTGGACTGCCACAGAAATTAGGCTAATGTGCTAGTGAGAATCTTTACAAGCAGGCAGTGAAAAGTGCAATGTATTAATTTGCCAGAGGATGTCTCCCCTTCATCTCTACCCTTCTGTGGTGATACACCTTCACTGCCCTGAATGTGGAGAATCTGTGGCAGAGTGTCATAGCTTTCCAATGCTTTACACCAGCAAGGCACTGACAGGATGTTACAAGTGCCTCAGTTCAATGCAAGTGTAGCTGTGGTGTATTGTTCCTCATAGAATGCAGAACGCAACAGAACAGGAACAGGTCCTTTGGCCCATAATGTCTGTGATGAACATGGTGCCAATTTAAACTGCATTATCTGCCAGCAAGTGATCTATATCCTTCGATTCCCTGCATCTACATTTGCCAGCCTAACAACCTTTCAAGCATCACTAGCATAAGGACTCCCAAACACTTTTTGATATTTTGGAAGTGAAGAGAATGCAAGATCCAATATAAATCAGATAACAGCAATTGTAATGACCAAGCTCTCTGGTCTGCAGCAGGATCACACTGACAGCCATACTTGTGGTGAAAAACACCAGGTAACATTCACTCTATGAGCCCTAAATAATGACTACCACAAACAAGAAAAATGGAGCATTTCCCCAGATACAACAGCATTATCAGCACCACATGCCCCAACCATTGACAATCTGGAGATCACTACAATGTAGGTGCTGTACCAGACTTTCTAAATCAATACAGTGGCTATAAGAGGAGGGGAAAGGTTTAGTGAGGTATGGCCCAAATGCACAGTAATGTGGCTAGCTTAAGCAGGCATCTTGGTGCCATGGATGAGTTGGGTCAAAGGGCCTGTGACTCTAATGTCTCTAAGAGCAGAAATTCTGAGCAGACTGGCTAATCTCTGTGTCGTCTCATTTGTCACTCTCCAGGTTGAATCACCCACAACAATAAACCATCCAGTAGTTTCCTTTAACAATATTCCTGCTAATAAATATCCCTCCCCTCCATTACCAATGCACCTGGTTGTTAATGCTAGAAACAATTGATAGAATGCAGCATCTCACTGCAGTTCAATACTTCATTCAGGTCTCCACAGTTCAGTTATGTTTCCATCACTGAGAAAGGCACAAGCCCGAAAACTTCATTTAATCATCAAGTTTGAATTAAAACAAATAAATCTGTAGATGCTGGAAAACTCTGCTAAATCAGACATAAGAGCTGAAATACGTCACCATTCTCCATGATCATGCTTATGTCTCTTTCTCACCCCATTTCTTCAAATATCTTAATATCTCATCAATGGTCGATTTCTTACTTCTGATCTGTCTCTGTTTATCTCCATATGGGGTTTTGATTTACACCTCAGCTCCCAGCTCTGCTTTAAAAACTGTAAATTCCCTGTTCTTCCCCAGTTCTGAAGAAAGGTCACTGTCCCAAAACACAGACCGGTTTCTTTCTCCATAGCTGCTGCTTGACTGGTTTAGTTCTGGCATTTCTGCTTTTAATCCCTACCTGAAATCATCGTGGGGTACCATTACCACCGGAATTGCAGTGATTCAAGGAAAAGACATTAAAAGCTTTTGGGAATAATTTGGCAAAGGCAATAAATATTGGATTTCCACCACTACCCACATTTTAAGATTCAAATAGTTAGACAAACCGTGTTACAAGACAGATTAAAAGTCCCATCTAGGGTGCTTTCAGAGCAAATAGAGTATAGGTAATTACTCAAACCAAAATATCACTTGTAACTTATGTACAGGTATACCTAAAAACAATTTTAAAGCACCTTGAAAAGGGGGTTTTGATCTCAGTGTATATTCAAGCATTAGAGCTTTGAGTACTTATCATAGATCTTTAAGTTATATAATATTCAGTGAGGATACTGGGTACCTTTAAGCAGCAGTTCAATAAAATTAAACAATCATGTATTTCATACGAAACATGAGACTGTACTGCACAGGAACAGATTTTCAGTCCACAATGCCTGTGCTATGGTGTACATTTTAACTAACCCCATCTGCCAGCACATCGTCTACATCCCTCCATCCCCTGCCTGTCCATGTCTCTATCTAATCTACACTCTTTGTGCAAAAAAAGCTTAAAGATTAAGAATGGCTTTATTTGTCACATGTACATCAAAAATTCGAAGCATACAGTGAGATGTGTTGTTTGTGTCAGTGACAGAAACAGTCCAAGGATTCTGCTGAGGGCAACTAGCAAGTGTCACCACACTTTCGGAGCCATATGGCATGCCCATCCCAACATAACCATGTGTCCTTGGAATGCGGGAGGAAACCAAAGCATACGGAGAAAACCCTTGTCACAGGGAATACATACAAACTCCTTACAGAGAGCAGAAGGAATTGAATTCTGAATGGAGATCCTATAAAGTTTTGCACTAACTGCTGTGCTACAGGGGCCACACCATATATATCTCCTTTAAACATTCCTTCTTCGCATTAAAGTATTTCACATTCCCTCACACCCTACTACAATCTAAGTTTGTTAACCTCTCCTTACAGTGAAGTCTCTCCGATCCAGGCAACATCCTGATGAGCTTTGTCTGCACCCTTCCCAAAGCCTCCACATTCATCCTGTTATATGGCAATGCACAAAATAACTCCCTATATGGCCCAGCTGAAGTCTTGCCATTGAAGGAGAGCGTGAGTATGCCTTCTGTATCATCCTATCTATTTGTGTTGCCACTTTCGGGGATCTATGGACCTGTATTCCAACAGCCTTCAGTACATTAATGGTCCTAAAAGACCTGCCATTTACTGTATACTTCCCTCTTGCACTTGACCTCCCAAAGTGAAACACCACAAACTTCGATAGAATAACCTCTACCTTCCATTTTTCTGCCCACATCTCCAAATCCTATGACAATCTTCCTGACTCTTCACAAATCCACTCAACTTACTAATTAGTTCATCCACATTTTCATCCAAGTCATTTATGCATTTAACAAACAACAGCCTGATGCCTTCTTCATTCTGTTGTTTCAGCACTCAAAATGTTCAAACACTTAAGCAGTGAGAAGACTGAGAAACCATCAGTAGTCGAGGACACAGAACATGGAATTTAACTGTTCCTATAAACAAATTTTACCCACACGTCTGCTCAGGAAGGCTAGGACTGTGACCAAGCTTTGAAATTCTTGGTAATGACCTTAGCATTTTGCGGCTTTTATGCTAAACATCCTGGCGCTGTGTTTCTAGAAGTGCAATCATTACAGGAAATGTATGGAAACAATCATTTCAGATCTAAAGAACGTGGAACTTTAAAGTAGTTGTAACTAATAATAATGGATCTGGAATGCACAAATGTCATTTGACCTTTTAGCAGTGCATATAAAATATAATCTCTGCAAACACAATATTTTTAGACATTTATCAAACGCAGTAGTAGGTGGCTATTGTTTCAACAGGACTGTTACTGTATGATGGTTGATCACTTAAAGGAATACTACTTTTAATAAAGGTTATTCTGCACAGGCATTCAAGAATGTCCTCACTTCAAAAACAAAGTCACATGTTTAATAACATCAAACTTACCACAAGGTGGTGACCTTCCTGGCCCGGCTATCATTTCACGGAATTTCTGATGCTAGGAGAAAGTAATTTAACATTGCATTGGTAAATCTCAGCTTTCAGCACCCTCTGCTGTAGGCTGCAGAAAATGAGGTAAAAATTCATATTCTCATCAACCTCTAACTGCATCAATTTAAACGTACATTCTGCTCCAGTGTATATCTCATAGCATGTTAATTAATACAAAATCGCCTTACTATCACCATAAAAGTATTTCTTTAACAGGACTTCATCTTATAATTGTCTTAAGTAGAAAGTACTAATATTATCCAGAATGAAGTTACTTCCAGCTAAGCTCAAAATTCATCTGGGTTTTGTATTCTCCCACCATGTCCGTATTTCACTGCTTTAAACTGGGCCATGAATAATGCTGCAAATCTGTATTTACTGCTTATTCCTGATCATAGTGAGATAATGGAAGCTTATTGTCTCCTCAAGCACTTTCTATGATGAACATCGTCCATGTTATGTTCGTTAGATATGGGACTCTCAGATAATAGGATTTATCCCAGACTGCTATCAGAGGCAAGGGAAGAGACTGCTCGGGCTGAGCCTTTCACATCCTCGTCGCCACAAGCTAGGTACCAGATGATTGAGGACCACATCTGAGCCCCCTTCCAAGAAAGGCTGCAAGGAGAAACCTGGTAGCTATAGAGCCTAACATCAGTGGAAGGGATTGGTCACTGAAAACAATTCCAAGGGAGAGGGTTGGTGAACATTTGGAAAGGCAGCGACTAATCAGAGACAGTCAACATGGCTGGCTTTGTCAAGGGCAAGTCCTGCCTAACAAATCTGATTGAATTCTTTAAAGAAATTACGAAGTGTATTGATGAGGGCAGGGCAGTAGGTGTGATTTATATGACTTGAGTAAAGCCTTTGATGAGGTCCAGATGGGGGGTTGTTTTGAATATAAGGGCTCATGCAATCCAGGGCAAGTTGGAAAATTGGATGACAAATTGGCAAAAACTTGGAGACAGAGGGTGATGGTAGAGGGTTGTTTTTGTGAATGGATGCCTGTCACAAGGATTGGTGATTGGTTCCTTGCTGTTTGTTATGTAAATTAATAACTTGGATATGAAACTGGGAGGCATGTTTTAAAGCTAGCTGATGATAGGATGATAGGAATATTGACAGAGTTGTTCATACTGTGAAAGATAGTCTTAGGCTGCAGAGAGATAGCAATAGCTTGGTGAAATATTTTTTTAATGGTGGTTGGAAATAATCAAAATAAATATGATGTTATGCATTTTGGAATACTAATGAGGCTAAATATACCCCATAAATAGTAGGGTCTTAGGAAGTATTAAGGATCTCAGAGTATTAATCCATAGATTCTTGAAGATGGAAGTCCAGGTAGGTAATGGGTTTAGGAAGGTTCATGTGATAATGGCTTTCATTAGTTGGGGTGTTGAATGCAAAAAATAGGGAGGTTTGGCTCCAACTTTATAAAACCTTGGTCAGACTTTAGCTGGTTCTGGTCATAATGATTTAGGCTGGATATGATAGCAATGGAGAGGGTGAAGAAATTCGTCAGCATGTCAGCTCTGAGCTTGAGCAGTACAGTTACAAGAAGAGACAAGAGAAGTTAGTTCTGCTTCACTAGAACACCGGAGGTTAGGAGGGGACATGATGGAAGTATATAAAATTATGAGCATTGATAGGGTAAATTGCAATAAACTCTTCCCCAAAACAGAGGAAGATAAAACTAGAGGTCACAGATTTAGGATAAGGAGGAGATTTAGAGGGGATTGAGCGGGACTTTTTTCATCCAGGGAGTGATATGTACCTGGAATGCACTGTCTGAGAAAGTGCTTGAAGCTGGATTGCTGATAGCATTTAAGAAGTGTCTGGATGAACACTAGAACTGCTTAGACATAGAGGACTGTGGAGCACATGCTGGGAGATGGGATTGACACTGAAGGATGACCCAATTGCTTAGACATACAGGGCTGAATGGCCTCTTTCCATGCTGTACAATTCCATTATTCTAGAATAACCCAATAGTGAAACATACATCCAATTTACAAACGTAGTATATGTGTGCAACTTGACACAACCATTATCAATTGAACAGGAGTTAATGTCAGAGAAAGCTTGGTGATTACCTTCCATACTTTCTTTAGCACATTCTGTACACTTTTCATATTGTAGGCATAATATACTGCTGATGGTAGGTGGGGATACCAAGGCTTAGTAGCATTCACTGCTCCATCTTTGCATGTACTTAACCAGTATGGTTATGGAAAACCATTGAGGAGTCATTGCTTGTAGATCATCCCCTAAGTAGTGAGATAATTAATCTGGGAATTCTTCTGAATATCATTTTTTTCCAACAAGGATTTTTTTTTTCATTTGCTCTTGGGATGTGAATGTATGTAAATAAGGCTTTTGTTGCCCATCCTCAATGCGTTAGAAATGTGATCACAATCCATCTTCTCAATTGTTGGCCGCCTTAGGTTTGGTGCTAAGTTAGTATTGGGGAGGGAGCTTTAGAATATTGATCTAATATTGATAAAGGAATACAGCTACATCCCTCCAAAAGTTAGGAATTGGACGGTTGCCCTTTGTTCCCATTTAATTTCTATCCTTATTTTTCTAGATGGCAAAAGTGGTAGATATCGGAATTCAGTGGTGCTGCTGAAGAATCAGAGACAGGATTATACATTTGTAGGAACAAGCAAGTTGATTGCCTTTATCACTGAAGGTGAAGATTTACTCTGTGTGAAATTACAAACCCTATCATTGAACGTTACCTAGCACACATATATAATCATTCACCTATGTATCAGGAAAATATAGTAGATCTCAATTTAAAATATAAATAAATATAGCTCAGTATTAATTTATAGCTTCCTTGCAGTTTTCTAATGTAGTCCACATAACATATCATAGGGAAATATTTTCAGGTCGTTTCTAATAAAAACTAATCTGTGCATCTATTCCTTGAAGATTTTTTTTCTAGGATTAATTTTATAATTACTGTTAGAAATTTTTCACTAAGTGTAAGATAACATACACTGTTATCCAATTCTTTTAAATATATTTTCATAAATGACACACCAGCTATTTAGTATCGTTTATACTTGCTTATTTTTCAATTGCACAGCTTGATAAATATTAAACATAGAGATCACAACTGGAATATTTTGATACTTGGTTTAAATTAAATGATGCACATTTAAAAAATTGTTATACTTTGCTGTGGAGGGAATTTGTTTTGATTTTTTTTGTTTAAACTGCCAAAAATAAATGAAGAATAAAATTGCTTGTAACTACTGCAGCCATATTAGCAATTACGTTTCTTTAATTATAACACCCAGAAACAAGAAATATGCTCATTAGCTTTGCTGTGCATATGAAATAAAAGCTTACAGCAATTTCCAACGTGCTTTTGATACATTGTTTTTAATAAATGAAATATTATTCATCTTGGTTGAAAAGCTGGAAGATTCAATTGCATGGCAATAAAGGAAATGTTTTGGGATTTTTTTTTGTCTCTGCTTCATATGATGGGCCCAGAGCAAGTGTAGGTTTGGTTTGGGCTCTATGAACAACAAATGTCAAAACATATGGACCACACCATTTATCACGTAATCTACTCTTCGAATGGATGGGCCCTATCAGCAATCTGGTATTGATCTTTGCAGGCTCTTGCTATTGTTCATCTTAGCATCTAGAGTGGCAGCAGGCATTAATGAAAGAAGCAAAATGATGCATACCAATCAGAGCCGATAGCAAAGCACGTGAAAAGTCTGTCAAACTTCTTAAAGAAATCGTTGGGCAGGTACTTCTGTGTATTGCATGTGAGCTAATTTGTATGCTAATCTATTAATAAATGTGTTTTTAACTAAATTATAAATAGAATGTTTTTCTTCCACTAAGTTCTTGTGAGGATCTATTCAGAAGTTCTAAACAATTTCACAGAATCCCTATATTGGTTCATACACAAACTTTAGAGCTATCTATGGTACATAAAACCATGTAAATATTATAGAATTCATGCAAATCATGTAAGGCACATGCTACTTTATGAAAGATAGGAGTTTGTGAAATATGCACTAAAATTATTTCAAGAATGTCAGGCTTTAATTAGAAAGAAGGGCTTAATAAACCTTAAGGGTTCCTTTCACAGGAAAACAGTGAGTTAAACAGAAATCTAATAGAGATTTTAATATGTTTAATGTTTTGAGAATGTTGTTTCCAATGCATTAGTAACAAAGTGATGTTGACAGAGGATTTATGTGGAAAATGTAATATAGGATTATCAAAACATTGAATTCTTATTCACAAAGAAATCAAAAGTATTTCATATCAAACTCAAATTTTTATCTGAGTTTCTTCATTGTGTCTTATTATCAATAAAAGAAATTAATTATTTTGTTTATTTTTTTATCTTGACAAATGAATCTTCTTATTATTACCCATCAATGAATGGTAATTGAGAAATGAGTACCAGTTCTATGTTTGTGTTCTCATCATTAAGTGACATTTTCATATCATTAACAGAATTACAGGTGCAGTGCATGTCTACGCAAATGCAATGCTTTATCAATTATTGTTTTTTTGTGCTAAACTCTGAATAAAATTACTTCCCAAGCAATGTTCGTCATGTACACCTATTTAACTTTGTTGGTAATGATACTAATATCACAATCTTATCATGACAATTCACCAGGGGTTTTCTGTAAAAGCAGATAAATGAAGTAGTAGATGTTTTTATTTATAATTATAGTCTTATTTCTCAGTTTTGCCTCTTTGCAACTCCCATTGCAGAACCTATATGTTCTACCTTTCCCTATATCTACTAGAAAGCCCGAGAAACAAAAAGTAACTGCTCCCTCTCGCTTTGTGCTCTTCCTTTTTTTTAAACTGTTATCATGAAGACCAGCAGTTTCTGAGCTGCTTTTCTTTCATTATCAGCCAATGAGCATAAAACTGAACCAGTCAATGATTATTTCCAAGTGGTAAACTACTCCAGCTCCAGCTGCGCTGGGCTTCCTGTCCGCAGGCTCGGTGACATTTACTCTGCTTGGCACTGATCTGAGGTTGAGGGTATGGGCCTGCTCTATCTGCTCTGGGCTTCATGTCTAAAGATTCACTTTCATTCTAAATGCTTTTTGCTTACTTATATTGTTTGTACAATTTGTTTTTTTTTCTCTCTCTACCCATTGGGTGTTTGTCGGTCTTTTATTTTGGATTGTTTTGGGTTCTTTTTATGGATGCCTGTAAGACGGCAAATCTCAAGATTTTATAAGGAATATATACTTTGATAATAAATGTACTTTGACTTAGAACTTTTGAATCAATCTATTAATCTGCAGAAATAGGGCAGGTATCTCATGGGATTATCAACGTTAAGCATAAGGTGAATGTTGTGAATGTGAGATATTGTTATGGATAATATATTCAAAAGAAATTGGTACATTAAAACTCATGAGTTCCCTCCTGTCATTCCTTTATGATACTGGATTCTCCTGCAGAAATGCCAGTTTTGTTATTTTTTTATTCATTTATAGCATGGAGGTATTGTTAGCAAGACCAGCATTTATTGCCTATCCCCATTTACCCTTGATAAGATGAACCACATTTCTGAACCACTACAGTCTATCTGGTAATAAAACTCCCACAGATATTTCCTTCTGTTCAGCAGGATATTTGAGCATTTCAACTCAATGATGAAGGAGGACAGGAGATATTAGTTAGGACTGGGTGTGACTTGGTGGGAGCCAGAAGTGGTGAGCTTCCAGTTCACCTACTGTCTTTGGTGACAGAAGCCATGAGTCTGGAAGCCCCATTACCATTGGACAATAAAGTGCAGTAACAGGTCCTTTGGCCCACAATGTTGTGCTGAACTAAATAAATTAGTAATCAAATGTCCACCTAAACTAATGTCTTCACCCTGCACAATGTCTGTATTCTTCAATTTCCTGCACATTTATGTGCTTATTAAGAGCCTCTTCAACATCTCGATCTTTGCCTCCACCATCAATATAGGCAGCCCATTCCAGACACCCACCACTCTCTATGAAGTAACTTGTCCCTCACAATTCCTTAGAACTGACTCCTTTCCCCTGCCCCCCCCCACCACCTTAAATGCATGCCCTCTGGTTTTAGGCACTTCAACCTGGGAAACAAATACTCCCTGTCTACTTTATCTATGCCTCTCATAATCTTAAAAACCTCTGTCAGATCTCCTTTTAGCCTCTGCCACTTCAGAGAAAACAACCCAGGTTTGTCAAACCTCTCCTCAGAGCACATGCCCCATAATATAGATAACACCCTGGTAAACTTCTTTTGCATCTTCTCCAAAGTCTCAACATTCCTTCTGTGCAGGCAAGAAATATTATACTCCAGATGCAGATGGACTAGAATTTTATAAAGCTGCAATATAACTTCCTGACTCTTGAACTCAATTCTTCAACTCATAAATGTGAACATGCTATATGACATCTTTACCACCCTAACTACCTGTGTAACTACTTTCAGAAAGCTATGGATTTAGACCCCAAGATCCCTCTGCATATCAACACTGTTAAGAGTCTTATCATTAACAGTGTACTCTGTCCTTACACTTGATTGCCCAAGTGTAACACTTCATATTGGGCTGAGTTAAACTCCATCTGCCCATAATTTCATCTGATCTATATCCAACTGTGTCCTTCACCCATTTTCTTTACTATCCACCGCACCACCACTTTTCGTATCATCTGCAAACTTACTTATCCGCTTATTTACGTCTTCATCCGGGTCCTTCATGTACATCATATGCCTAATACTACTATTCACAACCCTTCGGCCAGAATGTCTCCTCAACCTCTACCTTCTGTCTTCTATAGACAAGCTAATTCCTAATCTAAACGGCCAATTCATCATTGATCTCATGCATCTTAATTTTTTGGATGAACTTCCCTTGAGGGACCTTGTCAAATGCCTTACTAAAAACCATGTAAAAAGATATCTATAGCTCTGCCTTCATCAATCGCCTTTGCCATCTCCTCGATAAACTCAATCAAGTTCATAAGACATGACCTGCCTCCCCTCAAGACCATGGTTAAACTATAGTTTTCCAACTGCTCATAAATCCTATCCCTCAGTTGCTCATGATATTTATTACTCTCTTCTTCAATGAGCAGTGGAAGCAGAACATTTGAATATTTTTAATACAATAGTAGATTGATTCTTAAGTAAGGAAGTAAAAAAAGGATCTAGTGCTTTCCCAGCATATATGACAAATAAACTCTTCATGGATTTCCAGCCAGTTACAGGTATTGATTATAACCAGCATTTCAATGTCAAATGCCAAAAGCCATAGTAGTTTTGTGCTGTCTAAATCAATCCTGAAGCCATTGCAAATGTAATGTTCTGTTACCGTCAATTTCTCTGGGTAACCCAAACGGATACACCTCCTGTGCTCCTTGATTCAGGTTTCCACCGTGCATCCCGTCTGGTAAAGGAAGCTATTGAAATAAAACTAGAGGAAAAGAACTTTTAAAAAGATGAAGGTTTTGCTCTATGTAAGAGCTTGCATTCAACTGTAAACAAGATGGAAGAGTAGAAACCTGACTGGATGAGGACAAACCAATCAGGAGGGACGGACCACAAGGGTATAAATACCACCAGACTAGACAAGTCTAGGCATCATCCCTGGTGAAGATGGCAGAGTTTGTCATTGAAACGTCAGTTATAATCGCTACCTGTATCTGGCTGGAAGCCCGACAAGAGTTCGTAAGGAAGTATGTTTACTATGTGAGGCACAAATGCAGAGTTAAGGTTATGATTAGATTGGCCATGACATTATTGATTGGCAATGAACCTTAAGGATCTGAAAGATCTTCTCCATCTACTGATTAATTTATTCATATACATGTTTGTATCTCCACAGTTTTCTTAAGGAATCTACTCTGAAGTAGCAGAATATCCTCCTCAATGTTTACTTCCCCAACATTTGTCATGTCCTTTGCCTCTAGCCTGTCTGCATGATTCAGCCTTGCAAAGAAAAAATTGTAGCTACACTGCATTCTAATGCTGCAGATGGAAAACGTCTTCAAATACATGCTATTGGCCCTCTCCCACATAAGTACAGCAGGGACCCTAATTGGACAGACACATGATAACATGATGCTTAGACACACATGAGATTTTTTTTGAACTCAGCAGCCAATGTCATATTTGATTGGCTCATAAGAAGTGCAATCAGTTCTATCTGGCTGCAAAGGTTTGTGTAAAGTTATCTAACTAAAGGTAGAAAAACTCAAAACATGGACAAAATAACACAATCAATAAAATTAACTATTGCCCTCTCTACCAGTTAAATATCATCATGATTATAGAAAATGTAAAAAAAATCACGATGACTTAGAATATTATTCTTGAAGTAAATGTTTTAAAAATAGTTAAAGCTTGTTATTTGGATTCAAAGGCATGGGGAATGATCACAGTTGTTTTCTAAATTCAGAGATTTTAAGTCCTAAGAAAGGAAACATTTTTTCCTCAAGTCCATGTCACTGTCAAACAATGCTAGGATCAGAAAGGTCAGACATCGCATGGTATGGATGTGTAGTAAATTTCCATCATCCCTGCAATGTGCTTTCACCTTGATCTCAGAGAGACATTTATTTTTGAATGCTGTATAAATTTCCATGTCTTTATAGTGTTACAGAGAAAGGTTATGAGCTTAATACTAGCTCCTATTTTTGGAGTTGCTATTGTGCACTGATTAATCAAGAGATTTTTTTTTTAAATGTAGTTTTAAGGAAGCAGTATTCCCTTTTTTAGAGACATGATCTTTTCCCTAAAATTACTGACTGGCAGGGAGAATTTGCAAATATTATACATGCTCCTTACTATTAGTCTTTTTCAACTCCTGAAAGATTAAAATTTCACTTCAGCATTTTGCACTGGAGCTCAGAAGTTCAAGAACTGAAAATTAAAAATAGTCAACAAACAATGGTGTACAGTCTGATGCAGATCTTTACAGCACTGGGAGAGTGAATAAATTATCATCATGAGTGCAACCAGAACTCAGATGATGCCAATCCCAAACCTCTAATCTGTTGCTACAAGGACCATATGTGGCACTGTGGTAAATGCAGTTCTGTTTGCCTACATCATAAACAGATAAAAGCAGTTAAAATATTAACTCTCACTGTACAATGCATAATTTATAAAACCACAAAAGCAAATTCCTATAATTAATATCATAGTAAAGCTATCTAGTAGTGTAATACTACGTACACTGTATTAACATTTTCTACTAACTGATAATGAAATTCATTTCTGTTTTATCTTGCCACATTCCATCATTTGAAAATAATCTTTGTCTTCCATGAGGCCTTTGTAAGAATAAATAAATTAAACAACTGCATTTTAAGTATCTTGATAATTTTAAGAGAGTTAGACTCAGTGAAGATAAGTGCAAAACTACTAGACTGTTGGAATAACTCACCGGATTCACCATCGTCCTTCAGAGAAGTAATTACACTGTCTTTATCCAGTCTAGTCTGTGCACCACTTCAGACTCTCTGGAGTAGTTGACTCTTAAATGTGTCCTCAATTTGGTGCAATTAGGTTTGGACAATAAATGCTGCAATTGCACATTTCATGAGCACTGAGAAATAAAATATTTTAAAAGATTTTGAAAGCCAATGCTTACAAAATATAAAAGATGTTAGAATGCAATATTAGGTAATGCAATGTGTAAATTCTGTTCAACTTTCATTTAGTAAGGAAATCTGTAAAAACATGCCCATAAGATGAACTCAGATAGATTTCTCTTCTTTATTATTAAACCTAAAGCTGTACAAGAACCATTGTGTTTTCTGAAATAAAGTAAGATTTATGTCTTACATTGCTAGAAAATAATTCTAGGCTCGTGACTTTGACTAGCACGTTAGATTGAAGACTGAATATAGCACAACATAGAAAACTTAAAAGTTAAAGCCCAGATCCAATAGCCTTAAACACAGATGTGTCAAAGTGCTTCTATCGTTGTATTTTTATTTAAAAAAAAGGACTTATGATATTCATGTTAGTTAACAGTATTCCAAAAATGCAAAACGGTTCTTTGCTCCACCAGCTTGCCAGATGGAACACAGGGCAGAAGCGCATTATCTTATCAATCCCTCGGGCACTACTAAGCAAATTTTGAAACATTCATTCAGGAACACTGGCATCTCGCTGGCATTGCTGAAAATTCACCTTACAAAAGAAATTAAACGTTCTTCTATAAGTTCTTCTAGGAAATGCTGAGTTTCAAATGCACGTTGGTACTGTTCCTGTTAAAACATGAGCTGGATCCAAGTTGCTGTTATAAATGTGCAAATACTTACCATATGAAGCGAGAGCAGTGGATCTGTGTTCTCATTGCCTCCTTGTGAGTACATAGGTGCTCATTACTTGTTGAAACTGATGATCCAATCATGGATTGAATTCTTGTCCCATCGAGAATCTCATTTACTTGGCCAACCATGATAAAAGCCACTCTTACACAGCTGGGAATCTACTGTAGCTTTTGGCACAGCTTGACTGATGCACCTGTAACCCAAAGTGGCCACAAGCATGATTTACTCTGGATAAAACCGACCTTGGATTATGTGGCACTTAAAAACAACAGGCACACTGCGTGATCAAAAATCAGTTCTACGCAGTGTAATTCACGCTCGTGGCCATTTCAGGGTGAGATTCTGGTAAGCATGTAATCGGACCAGTCACACTCAAGTCAGGATCCACGATAGTGTGCCTGACCTTTTCCTAGCAACAGGCATGCATTTTATGCCATTAGTATCTGAATAATAGTTATTTCCATCCTTACCAGCATAAACTGGCACTGCAATTGTCAAAGGTCTTAGTCAAATTAGGACCACATTACATTTGCTTGTTGCTTTCCTCCTTATTTAGAAGAACACTGCTGCGTCAAAAGATCAATCTCAGTAACTGCAGAAATGGCTGTATATTGCTTGTATATGTTTCAAATCCAACAGAATGTTCTACAGCTAAAGGTGAATGTTTTCATCAGCCATCATCTGTGAGCTACCCATTAATGGATGTCTCAGCAAGACCCTGTTACTAGTTACGGGATGGCTGACCATTCAAGGTGGTGCAGGGACATCAGGTTGGAGGCAAAGATATGCTCATCATAAGGAAACCAATTCCCAGAGTGTATTCAGGGGCACCATATTATACAAGACTCTCTCTATGTGGCAATATATTTGCAGCTTCAGATTTTCCCCCACTGTCATTACGGTGACAAGTGAGAAAATCTTCAATCATGCTTCATGCCTTAAGGTTCAGTTCACATTGAATCTAAACTTTCTCTTGGCAGGATCCAAGTGACTGAAAAATAGCTCTGCCATGTCTCTCACTTTCCTCCCCCCACAGCGTAAGAGAAGGCACCCAATACTGCATAGATACAGAAATTATTTCATCCATTTTGATTTCTGTAAGGATAAGATAGAATCTCGGACATTGAGATTTGCCGGCTTTGCTAATTCAGGCAGACGTTGTCTGTACTCATGATCTTAAGGGCTACTGTTGAGGACCCAGACCAATTTACCAGCAGGGAAGTCAGTCACACCCTCAATGTGTATGAAACCCGCTGGTTTCCTTGGCTGCGTAAGTCTAGGGAAGACGCACTCTGGTCCTGCCAAACCCATGAGTTTGAGACGGCTCTCCCACCCCAAACACCAGTTTGTGTGGAGGCTGTGTAATTTGCTACCCTGTTACAACTCAGTGCCAAGAAATAACAGACAGCACACTGCATACAATTAAAGGAATTATATTTATGAATTTTAACTTAACTGAAGGGTTAGTAAAGAAAAGAAAGAAAAAAAAAACACAAAAAGGGCCCATTATAAATAAACAGTCAAATATGCACAAGTTAGAGCTCAACTCTTCCCAAAGTTCATATTCACCGATCCTCAGGCGATCTCGGCACTTAGCTCCATCAAATCATGGTCTCCTAATGGCTCGAATCCTATGACTGGTTCTCTCCAGCATCTTCCCTCTTCATCTCCCGCTGAACAAAGGACCCACCTCACATTCTAAAGCACCTGCGAGCTCTAACCATAACCCAAACACTGCTTCTACAGAAAGAACACTAGGATGCAGTGAAACCTTTCCCAGGGTGTTACGTGTAGAACATTATTAATTACTAGAATTTCTCTATGGTAAATGCCAGTTTGTACAGCTCCTTTAACCTGAAGGAATTTGCATACCCAACCTTTTCAGCAGCCAGCAGTACTAAGAAGGATGAATCATGAAGGACACAGACCACCTGCAAGTTCATGAATTCATCATACCCGAGCACTCTCCACTTACAGAAGCTAAGAAATGAGGGAAGACAATGTAATCCATAGTCATAATGGAAACTGGCAAAGGTGTCTCCAATGAGATCACCTCGTAGCATACACCAAGCAGATCAGAAGACTGGCTACAGCAAGCCACACCAGACAATCTTGCCAATCATAGGCTGCAATCATTGTTAAAGCAGGAGTGGCAAGAAGACTTGAAACTCGGCAGTGAAGAAGCAGGGGTTAGCTTAGCAACAGCCCTGACCTACGCTTCACAGGCTTGACCTAAACTCAGTGGGCGCTTTATTAGGTACCCCTGTACACCTTCTCATTAACGTGAATATCTAATCAGATGATCATGTGGCAGCAACTAAATGCATAAAAGCATGCAGACATGGTCAAGAGGTTCAGACCAAACGTCAGAATGGGAAAGAAATGTGATCTAAGTGACTGACTGTAGAAAGCATGTTGGTGCCAGACAGGGTGGTCTGAGTATCGCAGAAACTGCTGATCTTCTGGGATTTCCATGTATAACAGTCTATAGAATTTACAGAGAATGGTTCCCATAAGAAAAAAATACATCCAGTAAGTGGCAAATCTGTGGGCAAAAACTTCTTGTAATGAGAGAGCTCAGAGGAGAAAAGCCAAAATGGTTCAAGCTAACAGGAAAGAAACAATAACTCAAATAACCATGTGTTACAACAGTGGTGTGCAGAAGAGCATCTCTGAATACACAACGCATCAAACCTTGAAGCAGATGGGCTACAGCAGCAGAAGACTATGAACATACATTCAGGAGGTGCCTAACAAACTGATCACCGAGTGTATGTTCTCCCAATCTTTAACTTCCTTCAGTAATCTGTTAGCTGTTAGCTCTACAAGCATCAAATTTACCTCGGCAACTCAGCATCACCACATTTAAATAATTCCCTTGCTGCTACACACTCTTCCCCACATTCTCTCCATATTAAAATTATCTCCTTTTCTCATTTTCCCCAATTCAGACAAAGGAACTTGCAGCAGAAAAGTTAACTCGGTTTCTCTCTCCACAGATGCTAAGCTTTTTCCAGTTTTCTTTGATATTTTAACTCATCTACATCCTCAGAAAGCTAAGGAAATTCTGAATGTGATGACTCTCAATAGTTTTTTTACAGATGGACAATAGAAAGCATCCTATCACGATGCATGGCAGATTGGTACAGCAACTGTTCTGCCCAAGACTACAAGAACCTGGAATTGGAAATGGCTTATTATTGTCACATGTAATGAGGCATAGTGAAAAGCCTGACTTGCATACAGTTCCTCCAGATCAATTCATCACACAGTGCAAGGTAAAACACCAACGGAATGTAGAATAAAGTGTAACAGCTACAGAGAAAGTGTAGGACAGGTAGACGATAAAGTGCAAGATCATAATAACAGTCCATCTTATCGTACCATGAAGCCACTATAACAGCAGAGTAGAAACGCTCCTTTAGCCTGGTGGTACGTGCTTTCAACTTCTGTCCAGTGGGAGAGGGGAGAAGAGAGTTAAGCCTTTGATTATGCTGGCTGCTTCACTGAGGCAGTGAGTATTATATTCAGAGTCCATGGAGGGGAGGCTGGCATCTGTGAGGTGCTGAGTTGTGTCCACAACTCTCAGCAGTTTGAAGAGCAGTTGCCAATTAAGCCATAGTGCATTCAGATTGGACACTATATACATGCATTGATAAAAATTCATCCACATTGAGGGGGAAATGCCTCCTGAGGAAGCAGAGGTGTCGGTGAGTTTTTCTGCTGTGACAACCAGGACCGGCCACGCATGATGTTCACTCCTAGAAACGTGAAGCTCTCAATCCTCTCAAACTCAGCACCGATGAGCTATGCGTACCACACCTCCCCTCCTTCCAGAAGTCAGTGACCAGCTCTCTTGTTTTGCTGACACTGAGGGAAGCGACAAGATAAAGCAGTGTTGTGAGCTTAAAGCCTTACTGCTATGACACAATGGTTCAAGGCTGTCTATTTCCTTCATGTACTTTGAGATATGACCCACTACGGTAGTATCGGTGGTGTGCAGAGTTGTGAATGCAGCTCAGTCCATCACACAAACCAGCCTTCCCTCCATTGGCTCCATCTATATTTCCCACTGCCACAGGAAAGCAACCAACATAATAAAGGAACTCTCCCATCTCGTTAATTCTCCCTTCTCTTCTACCCCACACCCACCCGATGGGCAGAAGGTACAAAAGCTCAAAGACAGCCTGTATCTCACTGTTATGGGATCTCACTGCTACTATCTGTTTGGAAGGCATGCAAACTAAACTTTTCACTACATCTTGGTATCTGCAACAAAAATAAATTCCAATTCCAATTAATTGGCAGACATCTTGTGGTTCCTTTCCCTACAGGATTGGGATGTTCTCCTCCAGCCTAAGGAGGGCCTGAATGCATGAGGACCACCTCCTGGCAGATCGCAACCTTCCCATTCCTGTCCGCCTTATCCTCATTAAAATAATAATAATCCTTCCATTGTCTCCACCATTGGAACCTGTGGGGATAGAGAGTAAAATATCAAAGATGGCAGTTGAGCCAAGAGCGCCAGATGTATGAACAAAGTTGCAGTTTCCTTGACTTTTCTCCATTCTTGAAGTGGCAATTTAGGTCACTGCTTGCCAGGGTCTTCTATTGGCAACTCCGGCAGGTAACCACGAGTGATCACACCATCTTTCCTCACATCTAACCACCACCAAAGTGCTCAAGAACTCCTTCCTGTTATGTACTTCAAGAACCAAGACTCCCAAAAAGCTTTCAGAAAATTGAGGCATTTTCGCCCTCTTCCCTACAACCCCTCTCTTCAAATATAGGCGTAATTCAGTGTTGTTGCTGCCTGGTTGTATGAGGAGCATTATTCTAGGAGACCAAGTGTCAATATCTGCTTTCAATTGAACCCAGCACCATTTTACTCCATCTTTCCACCTGTTAATGGCCTGTTTTGAATGCCTTTATGGACGTTTTGCAATTTTTTTGAAGGGGCCCATTTTAGTGATAGCTGGCAAAATTTAGCACTAAATGCAACATTATTTTAGTGCAGCAAAAATAGATGAAACTCAATTTTCAGACGTGCTTACACTAAAATAATATGAAATCATGTCCACAAGCCTAAGTGAAAGAAAAAAAGGCTGAAGGCTGTGATGTGATCACACACATCTATCTGCTGATATCACCCAGTGAAATAAAAGATATTTACACTGACAAAGGCTTTACCATTGATGTAACTGCTAATATGAAGTGCAGATAAAACCTGCTTCATTTTTTTTTCATTGCCAATATTTTGCTGAATAAGGATCGAATATACCTGGAGCTTATTAAGATTAGTTTGTAACATTCCAATTGAATTTAAAGATAAATTATAATTTAAGTTTGAATAATCAAGATCTTTTCAAATAACTAAATATTCTCTACTCTGCATAGGCAGCCAATAGAGCAATATGCAATAAGCGTTTGCAAACCATTGCATTTGAATGAACTTGACTAATTTCGATTGCGTTGATCAGGAAATGTACTTCATTTATTGCCATAAAGAATGCATGTTATTGTGCTCCATTTTAGCAAATTAACAAGCGGCATTGCACACATTTCACACTTAAAAACTGAAGGAAGTGTTGTTGGTTTAGATTCTGAGCTTTACTCCTTTGTTTCTCACATTATCATGCTTGGCTAGTCCTTGCTCTAGTATCCTATGTAAATGAGTGACCCATTAGGGCCTCCGATAATATATCAGTGTTGAAACTTTACTGCAACCACTTTTATCATGGCATGTCTTGTAGAGACTAGTCTTGTTACAACTGGTTGATTCTGGTAGTTTTGCATTTTGTGTAAAAAAAATTTTATGAATATAGTAAGGCCACTGTTTTAATTATCTTAGAACCTATTAGGTAAACAGTTTTAATTTAACCGTTAGAGTGTGATTTTACTTTAATTCAGAAATCATAAATATATACACTGCTACAATATCCAGTGCACTTCTTACACCACATTTTACTACTAGGAAGCAAGTTAAGACAGTATATTATTTTAGTTTTCCAGGTTTTAAGCATATTATGTTCATAGTCAACATAATCATTTTCTTGGCTATTTTCCAAAACACACAGATTCTGAATTTAAATTGGGCATGTTCCATATGTCAATGACTTCAAGCAAATAAACAGAACTCAAATGAGATATTTCTGATAAACTTGGTGGTGGGTAAACTACACAAATACGAGGGGTGATTGATAAGTTCGTGGCCTAGGGTAGAAGGAGTCAATTTCAGAAAACCTAGCACATTTATTTTTCAACACAGTCCCCTTCTACATGTATACACTTAGTCCAGCAGTCATGGAGCATACGGATCCCTTCTTTGTAGAAGTGGTCCACACCAGGGATGATTGATAAGTTTGTGGCCTAAGGTAGAAGGAGATGAGATATACAGCTCTCATTACGTGCATGTGCAGTTCAACTCTTTGAGTGAAAATGCAGAAAGTTTGAAGTTAATAACTCAACTTCTACCTTAGACCACGAACTTATCAATCACCCCTGCTGTGGACCACTTTTGGAGGTCCAAGGCGCCGACTTCTACAAAGAAGGGATCCGTATGCTCCACGACCGCTGGACTAAGTATGTAAATGTGGGAAAAATAAATGTGCTAGGTTTTCTAAAATTGACTCCTTCTCCCTTAGGCCACGAACTTATCAATCACCCCTCGTATAGCTAGTTTCATGCCTCTCCGGTTTCAAACAATTTTCATAAAATCAACAAATTCTTATGTTAAGAAAATTGTTCAAAATTGTGGAAATCTGTAGAATTTGTAATATGTTACCCTAAAAAGCTTCTCAAATTGAAGCAGTTATGACATTCAATAGGCATTTTCTGAAGATAATTATAAAATGATATTGGACAAGACAGAATAATGAGTAAATTGTTCCAAAGTGCAAGGGAGACCAGAGAGGAAGAAATAGAATATAATTATAGTGCATAACGACATACTGAGCCACATGGCCACCACTGCACTGAAAATTCAAATGCACTGTGAGCACAGGTGATTCAGTATCTTATGTGAGATGAAAACATAAGAAAATTTTGAAATTATTAGATGCAAGTTGCCAAATGTCCATCGTGTATATGACACTAAGTTATACAGAAAGAGAAAAGATTTCTCCTTGTGCAGACGGTGTGCAATCCACCTTATCATTTATTTAATCACACAGATGTAAATTGGTTGCTTAACACTTAAACCAAGCATGGAGATTAAATTGAAAAGGAAGAACAACATTATTTTTACAACCAGAATGGAATAAGAGGTAGATCATTCTGATTAGAGAAGGAGGAATATGGTGAACACATTTGGATTCCGAGGCAACATAAACTCTGATGGTTTGTGCAGTGCTGAGGTTCTTAATGATGTATCTGGAGAACACATTGTGTGTATAGAAAGCCACAAAATGCTTCCAGAAGCACTTAACAGGAATAAAGATCACTTTGCCAGAATGTAATCAACCGGCTACAACAGTTACGGAATCCCGCTTTCTTTAAATGCAGTGCACTTAATAAATACTTGATCCAATAAAATAATTCCAGGATGTCTATCCTCTTCTTATTTATTGATATTGTTAAAAATACACTGTTCATGCACAACACTTTAGAGTTGGCTCAGGGTTTCAGGCGATCCACACCTGAGAGTGCAGAAAGGATTTAGTTTAATGTCCGCCATTTTCTACCCCTGTATTCCCATCTGAGCCTAACCAGCAACATTGCCTCATTCTCCATTCCACTGACTTATTATGGCTATACAGTATTTTCTAATACCCTGTTGGCTTTACCTACATCTTCGTGGCCCTGCTTGTGGACAGTTAGAAGCTCAGGAACCAAAGTCTCACAGTGGATTCCCAACACAATTTTCATCCTCTGCTGAGACCAGATCCTAAATTGTCCTGCTTGGTTCATTTAATAATTAAAATTAAACTCTGGATACATTTCCAGGAGCCAACTTTATTGAAATAAATTTGCTGGACTCTTAATAGTTTCCAGAAGCACTTTGGAGCTATTTATGAACATCAAAAAGCTAATATACAAAGGCACTTTTTAAAAAAAATTGTTCATCTTTTAAAGCTCAACTGTTATAACTAAAACCAAATGTTGCAAATGCATGTAGCACTGCAAAGATGCTAGCTCTGCATGTTTACATTTAAACCAGCTATATCTATTTTGCTGAACGCCCTGAGATAAGGGAAAAACAAACAGGAGCACATCTCTACCACGTGTAACCAGCCCACACAGGCTAGTTGTAATTGATGCAAATGATCAGGTCTGAGTCCCAGTCCCCACATTACATTAAACTAAGAGCAATGTTGCAGTGAAGGCCAAAATGATAAGCAGTTCACAGGAATATGGTTTGTGACGGTGGAGGTAACATGATGAGAGGTTTCTAACCAACGCGGGGATCAGAACTGATGACAAACGGGGCAAAAAGCCAAATTTCAGTCAGCCTGTGTTGCAGCGATCAATCTTGGAGGAGAAATTTGGCAACCAAGTTAGGGCCTAGATGTTGTTGTTCAGAAATCTCAGCTCCGATGGCGACCAAGTTAAGGATTTTGATTAGGAATTCACTTTCCTTGGGCCTCACATCTCATTCTCTCAGAACAAACCAATGTTGAAGAAAGGCACTAGACATTTTTGCTTTGACCTACAATGACAGATGATGCACTTCAGATCAGTGCTATGTACATAGTATCTGCATTCCACTTCTGGACTCAGAATATCAATCCTTGAATATGAGGCACTATTCATTCAGTCAAGTCATTGATTCATCAGAAGGTGTTCCAACACATGCACGCTATCTTTCTGTTACTATATTGAGTAACCTCTATTCCAAATACAATAAGGTACTTGGATTTCCACTCAGCCTCGGCTGTTCCAGAGCAAACAAGCAAAGTTTGTCCAATCTCTCGTTACAGCACATGTCCTCTAATCCAGGCAGCATCCTGATAAACCTCCTCTGCACCTTTTCCAAAGTCTTGACATTCTTCCTATAATGGGGCAACCAGAACAGAATGCAATACTCCAGATGAGGCCTAACTAGAGTTTTACAAAGCTTCAACATAGATTCCTGACTTTTTGAACTCATTTCCTCAACTAATAAAGGAAGGCATGCCAAATGCCTTCTTAACCACCCTATCAACCCGTGTAGTCTCTTTCAGGGAGTTAAGGACTTGGACTCCAAGATCCCGCTGCACATTGAAACTGTCAGGCATTTTACCCTTATCAGTAAAACTGTCTCCTTATATTGCACGTTCCAGGGTGCAACATTTCACGTTTGGCCAAGTTAACCTCCATCTGCCAGTTCTCCTCCCATATCTGCAACTGATCTATATTCCCTGTACCCTTTGCCAGTCTTACCTTGGCATCTTTGTCCTAACTACTGGCTGGAACATACATGTTCTGCACGCTGTGCAATTGGTCTTTATATGTCGGATGTGGACTTGTCCAAAACCAGCTTTTCCTAATTAACTCTCCCTGGTTCCTGCCTAATGCTCTTGTAATTTGCCTGTCTCCAATTTAATACTCTCCCACAAAGTCCATATGTATCCTTATCTATAGCAACAGTATCTTAAAACTTAAGGAGTTGTTATCACTATCCACTAACTGCTTACCCACTGAAAGGTTGATCAGCTAGCCAGGCTCATTACACAACACCCGGTCCACTACAGCCCTTCCTTTTGTTGGACTATGTTCATATTGATTTAAGAAACCTTCCTGGATGCACCTAACAAATTCTGCCCAGCAAAACCTCTTGCACGAAGAAGACCTCAGTTTATATTAGGGAGTTGAAGTCCCCCATAAAAATAACCCTATTGTTTTTACACCTTTCCTTAATCTGCCTGCATATCTGTTCTTCAATGTCCCAATGGCTATTGAGGGGTCCACAGTAGAATCCCATCAGAGTGATTCCTATTTTTGAGTTCTACCTATATATACTCAGTGGACAAGCCCTCAACTACTGACTAGTAGTTCCCTCTTTTACCTCCCTTGCTATCTTTTCTAAAACATCAAAACCCTGGGACATTAAGCACCCATTCCAGTCCCTCTCTCAACCAAGTCTCTGTAATGGCCATAATATTACAGTTTCACATACTGATCCTTGCTCCAATAGTCCTTGCAATAAAATGCACAGACTTTAAACTATCCATCTTATCACGTCTATTAATTTGTTGCTGCCTGTTTTTTATTGGCCCTGACATCTACCTTCCTCTCCATCCCTCCACTTTCTGACCTGGTGCCTTGGTTCCCACCCCTCTGCTAAAATAGCTTTATCTCTCTTCAGTAATACAAGTGAACCTTCTGGTCATGATATTGGTTCCCCTCCAGCGTGGCTGCAACTGATCCCTCTTGTCCCAGTCACCCCTGCCCCAGAAAAGGCTCCAATGATCCAAGAACATGAAACTCTGTCCCCTGCACCAAATTGTACATAGGGTTCAAGTTCCTCTCATTATCATATATCTTTCCTTCCCTTAATATAATAAATGCAGTCAACAAACAAAAAAAGGCAAAAAAGACTTTTAATATCAACAACAGTAGGCTAAGGGGTGAATTATAAATTATCATTAGTCAACAAGAAGTACTCTGCCCTCCAAAACGCATGTTTTTCCTATTCACAAATTTAACCTATTGATTGGTAATGTGGCTGATATTGGGCTGAAACCTCACCAGCAGAGGCCTCTCCTTTCTGCTAAAATGAATGCAAAAGCCAAAGGTCCCAGCACACACGTGTTTGAAGCAGCTGATGAACTGGGACTTAATGGCTCTTGTTCATTCCACATGATGTGAGACAAATCACAACCAGACCGCAGCAAAATTTCACTGAATCCCAATGAAAAAGAATCGACGAATTCATCATCAACTCCTTCAGAACACAGTTCCTTATTTCATTACCCACTTCCACTTTGTTGTATGATACAGCAGCTCATGTAGAGATTTTAACCCGGTGCTTAAAAATGGCAGGAACATGCATTGCAGATAAGTAGTCACAAATTCATCTTCAGCTCTGGTTTAACATTATCCCCAAACAGGAGGAGTGTTTCAGCACCAACTTTATACTCATGATAGTCTACTTCTGAGGCAGAAAATCACAGAATGGTAGGCAAGACCAGAGGCAGTTCAGGCCACCAAATCTGTATCCGTATAGGGCAATCATAGGAATCAGTTTGGCAAATCACTTTTGCATCTGATCATAAGCCTTCCCATCTTTTCTAAACTGTGATGTCTATAACTATTTAGAATATTGCAGATGTGAACAAATATCTAAAGTATTGTGTACATTTATAGAAATCACAGTTTCTAAATGTACACGATATTTCAGATTAAAGGTGACATCTTTGACAAATTTCATCATGGTTAATTGTTCTTGTAAAGCCCATAATTCTGTGCATTTTTAAACCATTTTCTCAGCCTGGTTTCCCAGTTCCGATGAAAATGCACATATACTTTGAGATTTCTCTTTTCTTGTTTCCATCTTTGAATTGTGCCTACTGGTTTTGTATTGCCTCCTTTTCATTCTTCCTATAATATTGTTATACATTACATTTCCCAGCATTAAATTTTATCTGCCACATTTGTGTCATCCTACCTATCTCTCTGTACCTTCTTCAATGTTCTTACCATCCTTCTGACAATTCACTCCACTTCCAAGTTCTTCAAGACCTGCAAATTTGGAAATAGTTCTCCATGCACTGATCCAATGGAACTGCACACTACTCATCCCTCTGATATACTGGAGGCCACGCCGGGAGCACCGGATACAGTAGATGACCCCAACAGACTCACAAGTCAGATTCCCCCTTCTCCCTGTCACCTAACAGCTTCCCAGCCCTTTACTTCACCACTGCCCCTCTTACCTATCACCTACCACCTCTCACCTATCACTTACCACCTTGTACTTCTTCTTCTCCTCCCCCCTCCTTCTTGATCTAACTTCTCAACGTTTTTTCCAGTCCTGATGAAGAGCCTCCGCCCGAAACGTCGACTGTTTACTCTTTTCCATAGATGCTGCCTGGCCTGCTGAGTTCCTCCAGCATTTTGTGTGTGTTGCTTGGATTTCCAGCATCTGCAGATTTTCTCCTTTAATAATCTGGGTCTTCGCAGGTAATGTTGCAAAGTGTTTCCTTGCTTGGTCATTGTCTCAAGTGCCTGGAAACTATCAAAAACTTATCTGATAAACATTTCTTTTTCACAGAGCAACCTTTCTGTGTACATACATCTTGTTTTTCACAGAGTTTGCAATCCCACAATATCTTCTCAAACTTATACCACACTTGCAGTTGTGTAGCAACACACATCAAAGTTGCTGGTGAACGCAGCAGGCCAGGCAGCATCTCTAGGAAGCGGTACAGTCGACATTTCAGGCAAAGACCCTTCGTCCAGCAACTTTGATGTGTGTTGCTTGAATTTCCAGCATCTGCAGAATTCCTGTTGTTTGCAGTTGTGTAGTTGCTTTTGAATCTGACGAAGTCTGCAACCATTTTATATAGGTGACAATTCCTATTATTAAACCTATATAGTTGAATTGTAAGACTGAGCAGGGGCACTCATGCTGCTCAACCATTTAATCAGTTCTACAGGTTATTGACTAGGGACAGCAAGGATTGTCAATTTTAGAACACTATCAACTGCAGAAGAAAGCAAAATGAACTTCGGCCTCCATTTAAGAAAATCATTTGCAATAAAAACATATTCCATTCTTACCACATGTTCAGTCTATAACTCAATCATTTAACTAATGGAATGTGTAGCCATTTTGTATTGCAAGATACCTCAGTGCTTACTTTGACTGTTGGGTACCATTCAGGCTGAAAGCTCCAGTTAGGCACTACAGTTCCTCAATTTCACCTCATCTTCTTTTGGCAACCATTACTACACTGCAAAATCTTATGTAGGTAAGCAAAATCTACTCCTTAAAAAAAACCTGCTTAGTCCTCATTGTAAATTTTCATAATGGTGCTATTTAATTGACCCCAACGTAACTTAAAGCAACATCAGGTTCAACTTATCATGAAATAGTCCAACAAGAGCAATCTCTGTGTGCTGCCATCACTTTTATTACTGTATCGAGTGGCCCTCCCTACTCATGGTGAGATAGTGTTTTTTTCTCAAATACAATAGCAACATATTTTAAGTGCAATCGTACTAGTGTATAAGGTATCACACATATACGGCCAGTTTAAAACCAAAGGTTATCTGTAGCAAAGTCAAACATAATACAACAAATACATTTCCAAAGGCTGCAATCCTTAGCATCAGTAGCATCAGAAAGAAATTGTTTGGAAGATACCTAGATGCTGAAAGAAGCAAGATCATAGCAAATGTAAATGGTGAAAAATAATGAAAGTGATAGAAAAGGATAAAATTACAACAATTTGATGTAAAGTTGGAATGAAGGAAATGTGCATAATTTGAGAAAGGTCTACTCAGTATATTAAAAGTAATAACACAAATTTAAAGGATCTGTCAAATTGTACTTTAAATATCAGGTCTCAATAATTATGTAGACAGCTCCAACTCTGATTTTGTATTTATGTTGCATCTTTTATACATATATTTTATAGTTTTTGGGTTCTATGCTGTAACTATAGTTTTAGTGAGTTATTAAACTGGCCTGGAGCCAGCAGAATATTTTGGAAGGTATAAAAGCTGTATTTTTTCTTTTTCAACTTCCTTCTTCTTGATTAAACGAACATTAGTCAAAGATTTGGTTCAGCTTTTCATTTGCAGTCCACGGAAATTCCAATTCAAAAACATTGTTGATCCTGTATAATTTCTAGGAAAACTAGTTGGAGAACATGATTCCTTTGAAGCAGGATTTTGAATTCAAGCATTCAAAATAATTTTTGTTGTATTTTTATGTGCTTATCAAGGTGAGAGATGTCAGTAGGAATATAACAGAAGCAAATATGAAACACTGTTGTCATCTGTGTTAACTGAACCATACATTTTTCCCTAAATTGTATTTGATTTTACAGTCTATTTGGTCAGATCTAAGAAGAATCACCAAGTTGGCCCGACAGTGAGTATCTAGTTCAGTAACATTATGGAGTACTAACAGTGTGGATAGCATTCCCTGCAGCCAAGAGTTTCTTCTGCAGTCACGCTTATGATCAGCGAGAACACAGCTTGCATTAAACATTTTGCTGTGTGTTTTTGAAAAAGGCATGCAGTTATTACATTTCATAAATGTACAAATACGATAGCCCCTTCTCTGTCAGGCAATATCACAATCTTTGAATTATCGTTGATGGCTCTATTAAAAAAATACTTCCTCTCTAATATGCCCTCGACTATAATACACATTTATACAGCTTCCAAAGACAACATTAGACACTCCACTGTGCTCAACACTCAATTATTTTCTACAGCAAAAGTGATATGTTAATACTTTCATGTTTGAGACCAAGAGGTCAGAGTGGTTTGTTATTTGTATTGTACTTGCTGAACCATCACTGGAATCTCTGCGTGGTGCACAAGCCTGTGTCTCATTCTTTCAGCTAACCAACCAATTATATTACATTGTAGCGTTTTTGTCTCATCTCCAGAGGCATTTCTCAACAATTAAGGTGAATGTTCTCCCTCATGAGCTATTTTCAGATTGTTCACAAATGATAGACTGGCAAGAAAGCAACTTAAGCCCGTTTTGACCTCCTTTAAAGCAGTTACACAGAAGTAGGTGTATGGAAAACAAGAAAACTGTGATAGTGCATTAGGGATTTTTTTAAAAACAGTCTGCTGAACATTGGGTTACATAGTGTGGTATCAAATGCAGTTTAATAGCATATTTCTTTCAGGACCATCCTTCCTGTTGACTAATTGGGTATTGTGAGCAAAAAAACTAAAATTTCCAATATGTCTTTTTTATGGGTGAGGCAATTTAGTAGGATCTACCTTGTTAAATCATTTCCATACTTACCTTCCCTCTTTGAAATGTTTCTATACCATGTGGTAACTTGATAATATGGTTAGCGAGCAGAAATCAAATTTTCAGCTTGTGATTTGAAAAGGTCTAACTAACTAACTAACCTGTCCTCACCGAGGGGTTAGTAGAAAGAGAGAGCAGTTTCAAGTTCCTGGGCATCAACATCTTAGAGGGTTTATCTTGGGCGCAATGTATTAATGCAACCACAAAGAAAGGTTGTGAACTCAGGCAGTTACAGAGGAAGAAATACAACATATTGGAGGAACTCAACATGTCAGGTAGCATCCATGGAGAGGAAAGGACAATTAACATTTTGGACTGAGACTGTCCATCTGGAGTGGAAAGGAAGGTGGAAGAAGCCAGAATAAGAAGATGGGAAGATGGGGGTGGGGGTGGGGGTGGGGGGGGGAGTGTGCGGGGTAAGGAATACAAGCTGGCAAGCAATGGGTGAAACCAGGTGTGAGGTAAGATGGGTGGGGTGGGTGATAAAGAAGCTGGAAGGTGATAGGTGGAAGAGTTAAAGGGCTGTAAAAGAAGGATTCTGATTGGAGAGGACAGTGGACCATGGAAGAAAGGGAAGGGGGGCACCAGGTGAGGAGGGGAGAGAGGAGCCAGAATGAGGAATTGAGAAAGAGATGGGGAAGGGGGGAGAAATTACGAGAAGTTAGAAAAAGCGATGCTCACGCTGTCAGGTTGTGTGCTGTACAAACTCCAACAGAGGTGTTGCTCCTCCAGCCTGAGTCTGGCCTCATTGTGGCAGCTGAGGAGGCCATGAACTGACATGTCAGAATAGGAATGGGAAGTGAAATTAAAATGAGTGGCCACCGGGAAAGCCTGCCTTTCGTGACAGACAAAGTAAAGGTGCTCAACGATGCAATTCTTTGCCATATACGGTGCCTCTGCTGCAGCCTCCTCTACCTCAGTGAGACCCAAATTAAATTGGGGGATATCACTTGCCTATCAGCACCCTCTGGTGCCCATCCTCCTTCTCTTGCTCCAGTGTCCCCCTCTTCTCTCCAATCAGATTCCTTCTTTTTCAGTCCTTTACCTCTTCCATCGAACATCTCACAGGATCTCACTGTATCTGTCTTTCCCGCCCACCTGTCTTCCCCATCATGGCGGGTGACAGGTGAAGGTGACATCTGTCTTAAAGGAGTCTTACCATCCAGAACATTACGACCATCGGGGAGGACGTATAGGAGACTGAAGATGCGCACTCAACATATAGGAACAGCTTCTTTCCCCTCTACCTTAGGATTTCTGGATGATCTATGAACCCATGAACACTACCTCTGTCTTTGCACCATTTGTTTATTGATATATTTCTTATAGGAACGTGTAGCACTGCTACTGCAAAACAACAAATTTCATGATGTGTCAGTGATAATAAAAACCTGATTCTGATTCTGCCTTTCAACTGAGGAAATACCACAGTATTTTGTTTTCCAAGTCAGAATTACACAATCTACGAGGATTGATTTGTAAATTAGTTTGGGACTTTCAGTCAGCTACTTCACCCAGCTTTCTTGCCAGGCAGGAGACTCCAGTTCATTCCATTGAAATGCAGTTAAAAAATTAAGTCATGTACCCCACACAGTTGGGCTTAAAACTTAAAAGAACAAAGCATTATCCCGTTGATTTGAATCAGAATCAGGTTTATTATCACTGGCATGTATCATGAAGTTTGTTAACTTAGCAGCAGCAGTTCAATGCAATACATGATATAGAAGGAATAAATAAATAAATAAATAAATTACATTATATTTATATTGAATAGAATAAAACTCATGCAAAAACAGAAATAATATACATTAAAAAAGTGAGGTAGTATCCAAGGATTAAATGTCTATTTAGGAATTGGATGGCAGAGGGGAAGAAGCTGTTCCTGAATCACTGAGTGTGTGCCTCCTACCTGATGGTAACTGTGAGAAAAGGGCATGCCCTGGGTGCTGGAGGTCCTTAATAATGGACGCTGCCTTTCTGAGATACCATTCCTTGACGATGTCCTTGGTACGTTATAGGCTAGTACCCAAGATGCAGCCGACTAAATTTATAACCTTCTGCAGCTTCTTTCAGTCCTGTGCAGTAGCCCCCCACCACCCCATCCCAGACAGTGGTGCAGCCTATCAGAATGCTCTCCATGGTACATCTATAGAAGTTTTGGAGTGTTTTTGTTGACATACAAAATCTCTTACCAAATCTCTTCAAACTCCTAATGAAGTAATGAAGTACAGTTACTGTCTTGCCTTCTTTATAGCTGCATCAATATGTTGGGACCAGGTTAGGTGCTTAGAGATCTTGACACCCAGGAACTTGACACTGCTCACTCTCTCTACTTCTGATCCCTCTATGAGCATTGGTATGTGTTCCTTCGTCTTACCCTTCCTGAAGTGCACAATCAGCTCTTTCATCTTACTGACGTTGAGTGCAAGGTTGTTGCAGACTGGGAGATCGTTTCGCTGAACAGCTATGCTCTGTCCGCCAGAGAAAGCAGGATCTCCCAGTGGCCACACATTTTAATTCCACGTCCCATTCCCATTCTGACGTGTCTATCCACGGCCTCCTCTACTGTCAAGATGAAGCCACACTCAGGTTGGAGGAACAACTCCACTAGTTGGCATATCTCATTCCTGTACACTCTCATGAGATTAGAAGCAATGATGCCACTGAGGTGCTTAAAATAATAAAGGCATTTGACCAAATGGTAGTACACACCAAATTTCCAGATGCCGAGTCACTTCAAACATCTGTCTGAAAATTGACTGTCCATTTGATGGTAGATCTTGTCTCTCAGTAATGTCCTTGCAATTGAACTTAGGCTCACCAGCCTGTAGTCCTGTGGTCTGCCCTTGCAACATTTTTTGAACGATGGAACACCATTACCCACCTTCCAGTTTTCGAAAACTTCACCAGTGAAGCAAATATCTCTGTAGGGCCTTTGCTATTCCGTCCCTGGGATCTGATAAGGTCCAGGTTTGCACTTGGTCAGGCCCTGGAGGTTTTCTAACCTTAATACACTTCAAGGCCACAAATAGGTCCTTCCTCATTAAATTCATATGATCCAATTCCTCACTACTTATGATCCTCACTCCTTTGGCATCCATGATATTCTCTTTAGTAAACACCGAGGAGAAATAGACATTAAAACTCTCAGCCATCTCCTGCTGCTCCACACATAGGTGGGTGGCCCCGACGGCCTTTACGAGGACTTAATCTCTCCTTACTCACCCTTTTTACTGTTAATATAACCAAAGAACAACTTTAGATTTTATTGTTAATACAACTGAAGAGCAACTTTAGATTATCTTTATTCCTATCTGCCAAATCCATCTCACACCTTCTATTTGTCCTCCTGATTTCCCATTTAAGCCTGGCCCAAAATATTTTATATTTGTAGAGCTGTCTAAACATGATTATTCAACTTACCAGAGCCTCGGAATCTCTCATCAGCCAGGGTTCCCTGAACTTGGTATATCAACTCTTCACCCTAAAGGGAATATGTTTCCCTTGGACTCTTGAAATGATTTTTTTTAAACACCTCCTACTTCCCAACTATTTCTTTGTCTTTCATCAGAATCACCCAGTTGACCCCAGCTGGATTTTGCCTGAAGTCCCCAAAGTTGGCCCTTCTCCAGCTCAGAACTTTAACCTGTCGACCTGTTCTATCTTTCTCCATAACTATTCAAAAATTAATAGAATTGTGGTCACAGAACCCAAAGTGCTCCCCAGTTGCAACTTTAGTTAGTCAGCCTATCTTGTTCCCTAAGAGGAGGTTCAGTATTCCTCCTTCCTGAGTGGATTCCTCCACACTTTGTGACTGAGACCATCTTGGACACATTTGGATGATGTCTGCAATTAAGTTTTCCATTGCATTCGTATATACATGTGTTTATGCATATGACAAGAAACTTGACCTCAAATTAGTCACTTTAAGGCCAGAAAAAACAAATTTCCCAACATATTGATGCAGTCCCAACGTAACTATGCAGCTATAAAGAAGGTAAGACAGCGGCTATATTTCATTTGGAGTTTGAGGAGATTTGGTTTGTCACCTAAGTCATTCGAAAACTTCTACAGATGTCCCATCAAGAGCATTCTGACAAGCTGCATCACTGTCTGGTATGGGGGTGGGGGGAGGGCTACTGCATAGGATCGAAAAAAGCTACAGAAAGTTGCAAAATTAGCAGCTCCATCTTGGGTACTAGCCTTTGTAGTCTTCAATGAGCAGTGCTTCGGAAAGGCAGTGTCCATCATTAAGGGCCCCCATCAGCCGGGACATCAAGAGAACTAGAATATAAAAGCAAGGATATAATGTTGAGACTTTATAAAGCGCTGGTGAGGCCTCATTCGAAGTACTATGAGCAGTTTTAGGTCCCTTATCTTAGAAAAGATGTGCTGAAACTGGAGAAGGTTCAAAGGAGGTTCACGAAAATGATTCCAGGATTGAATGGCTTGTCATATCAAGAGCGTTTGATGGTTCTGGGCCTGTATTCACTGGAATTCTGAAGAATAATGTGTGACCTCATTGAAATCTATCAAATGGTGAAAGGTTCGGATAGAGTGGATAGGGAGAGGATGTTTCCTATGTTGGGAGAGTTTAAGACCTGAGAACACAGCCTCAGAATAGAGGGGCATCCTTTTCGTATGCAAATGAGAAGGAATTGCTTTAGCCAGAGAGTGGCAAATCTGTGAAATTTGTTGCCACAGGTATCTGTGGAGGCCAAGTCTTTATGTACATTTAAGGTAGAGATCGATAGATTCTTGATTTGTCAGGGCACAAGGGGATACAGGGAGAAGGTAGGAGATTGGGGCTGAGAGGAAAATTGGATCAGCCATGATGAAATGGCAGAGCAGACCTGATGGACCAAATAACCTAATTCTCCTACTACTGTACATTTGGAAATTATAATGGTCACAGTTTTCCATGAGGAACAACCTCCGGACAATCAAGGAGGTGCTGGAAGCGGGGTGGGAGGAGGTGGTGGGCGTGAAAGAAGGAAAGAAATTGCACAAGATGAGGTTTTACACATCATGAAGCCTGCCGGATCTACACTATCTGAACTACTCCTGAGGTCCCAGGAGCCAAAACCAAGCACGATGAATCCTTTCAACTCCACAGCCACTTGAAAGGGCACCAGTTCAGATCAGTCATAACAGCAAGGGTAATAATAAAACTGGCCAGTTTCAATTGTATGTTCCTTCACCTTCACTGCTCGATTTCCATTTCTCAGTCCTTGTTCAAACTTGTTCCACTCCCAGCTGGAATCTAATTAGGGAGACAAAGAGCTGATTAACAAATGCAGTCGTTAAAGGGTATGCATTTAACGTGTATGAACTGCCAAATACTGGGGACTGATGAGGTGAAAACTTATTGAAGAACTTTACTAAGCTGCTTGAGGTAGCTGAACTACTTAATGTGTAATAAACTGCACCACTGTAATCAACTCCCATGGTCTTGGCAAACGATTAGCTTTATTTGCCTGATATATAAAGATACAAAAGTACAGCACAAGAAAGACTCTTCATCCCTCAACATCTGTGCTGATCATGACGCCAATTTAAACCAATTCCATCAGCCTGTACATGATCCTTTTCTCTCCATTCCTGCATTTTCACATACATGACAGGAGGATGGGAACCAGAGTGATAGGGCTGAGAATAGGGTAGTTGGAATACAAGTAGATGTAACATGTAGTGAGACTGTGAGAAAGGAAAGGCAGATGATAGGACAGTCAGTGCGATGAGTTAAAGTGTTACAGGGAGCCAACATTTTTAAAAAGGGTAATGAATACAGAATAGAAGGTGTTATATTTGAATATATGCAGTATACAGAATAAGGTAGATGATCTTATAGGGCAGGTACAGATTGGCCGGTATGACGATGAGGGCATCTCCACGTAGTGGCTGTAAGAAGATCACAATTGGGAGTTCAACAGCTCCCAAGGATACACATTGTATTGAAAGGTTAGGCAGGTAGACAGAGGGGTGATGTGACTCTGTTGGTAAAAAATGAAATTAAATTCTTAGAAAGGTGACAGAGGATCAGAATATATAGAACCCTTGTGGGTAGAGTTAAGAAACTGCAAGGTTATAAAGACCCTGATGGGAGTTATATACAGGCCTCCAAACAGTAGCTCGGAATTGGACTACAAATTAAAATAGGAGATATAAAAGGCATGTAAAAAGGGCAATATTGTGATAATTGTCTGGGATTTCAATACACAGGTAGTTTGGGAAAATCCAGTTGGTGCTGGATCCCAAGAGAGGGAAATTGTAGAATGCCTATGCAATAGCTTTTTAGAGCAGCTTGTGGTCGAGCTCACTAGGGAAACGCCATTTCTGGCTTGGGTGTTGGGTGTTGGGTCAGATGTATCAATATTAGAGTGGAGTTAAGGTAATTACAGAGGCATAAGAATGGAGCTGGCCTAAATTAATTGGAAGGGGACACTAGCAGGGATGACTACAGAATAACAATGGCTGGAGATTCTGGGAGCAATTCAGAATGTGCAGGAAAGATACTGTACATCCCAAAGATGAAGACATATTCTAAAGGGAGAATGAGATAACAGTGACTGACAAGGGAAGTCAAAGACAGTATACAAGCAAAAGAGAGGGCATACAATACAGCAAACATTAATGGGAAGCTTTAAAAAAACAACAGAAAGCAACAAAAAAAAAGCCATAAAGAAAGAAAAAATGAAATAGAAAGCTAGCCAATAATATAAAAGAGCATACAAAAAGTGTTTTTCCGGTATATGAGAGATGAAAGTGGATATCGAACTGTAGGAAAATGACGCTGGAGAGGGAGTAATGGGGGAGAAAGAAATGGCAGACGAACTTCCAGCAGAATGCCAGGAATGCAAGTTTCAGGGGGCAGAGAGGAGTGCCGTTGCTATTACTAAAGAGAAAGTGCTTGGGAAGCTGAAAAGTATGAACGTATAGGTCACCGGTACCAGATAGTCTGCACCCCAGGGTTCTGAAAGAAGTAAATAAGGAGATTGTGGAGGCATTAGTAATGACCCTTCAAAAATTACTAGACTTTGGAATGGTTCTTGAGGACCGAAAACTACAAATGTTATTCCACTACTGAAGAAGGGAGGGAGGCAGAAGCAAGGAAACTATAGGCCAGTTAGCCTGACTTCAGTAATTGGAAAGATGATGGAATCTATTACTAAGGATTAGGCTTCAGAGTGCTTGGAGGCACATGACAAAAAAAGGCCAAATTCAGCATAGTTTTCTAAAGGGGACAAACCTGTTGAAATTCGTTGAGGAAACAACAGGCAGGATAGACAAAGCAAAGTCAGTGGATGTTGTTTACTTAGATTTTAAGAAGGCCTTTGACAAGGTGTCACAGATGAGACTACATAACAAAATAAAAACCCATGGTATTACAGGAAAGGTGCTAGAATGGATAGAAGACTGGTTGACTGGCAGGCAGCGAAGGGTGGGAATAAGGAGTGTCTTTTCTAGTTGGCTGCCAGTGACTAGTGGTGTGCCACGGGGGGTCAGAAACGTTCTTTGCATGCTGTATGTCAATGATTTGGATGACAGAATTGGTGGCTTTGTGGCCAAGTTTGTGGACATTACAAAGATAGGTGGAAGGGCAAGTGGTGTTGAGGAGGCAGGGTGTCTGCAGATCTTAGACAAACTGGGGGAATGGGCAAAGAAGTGGCAGATGGAATATAGTGTACGGAAGCACATGATTATGTACGTTGGCAGAAGAAATATAAGTGTGAACTATTTTGCAAAGGGGGAGAAAATTCAAAAATCAGAGGTAAAGAGGGACTTGGGAGTCATGCAGGATTCCTTAAAGGTTAACTTGCAGGCTGCATTGATAGTAAGGAAGGCAAATTAAATTTTAGCATTCACTTCAAGAGGAGTAGAATTCAAAAGCAAGGATGTAATGCTAAGGCTTTATAAAGCATTGGTCAGACTGCACTTAGAGTATTATGAGTAGTTTTCAGCCTCTTTATCTAAGAAAGGATGTGCTGGCAAAGGAAAGAGTCCAGAGGAAGTTCATGAGAATGATCCCAGGAATGAAAGGGTTAACATTTGTGGAGCAGAACTGCTGATTCGGAAAAGGCAAAGGGTGGAGGGGTGTGTTTCATGATAAACTCTCAGTGGTGCTCTGATGTGGCAGTTTTGTCAAACTCGTATTCCCCTGACCTTAAACACCTAACAGACAAATGCAGTCCATTCTATTTACCAAGGGAATTCTCCTCCATAATCCTGACCACAGTTTATATACCTCCAGCAGGCGACTATAATCAAGCGCCTGAGATACTGCATGATATTGTCACCAAGCACAAAACAGTCCATCCTGACACATTTCAAATCATAGACAGGGATTTCAACCACGCTTGTTTGAAGTAAACCCTTCCCAATTACCATCAGCATATAACCTGTAGCACCAGAGGTCCCAACACACCAGATCACAGTTATATTAAAATAAGGAAAGCCTTCCATTCCATGCACAGACTGTCACAACCACGGATTCGGCAGTGCACTGATACAGCAATTGTGCTTGTGAATATGCACGTGTCAGCTAATTATTACTTCATTGTCATAGTATTTAACTCCATACTTGCCATCATAGTGCTTGTCGAGACTTGAGCAAAGCACAGCAATGCTTCGCTGCCTGTTTGCATTTGGCCTTACCTGAGAAATTGGACTGTCGAGTCAACTGACTCTGAAGACTAGCAGTATTCGTTTAATTTTTAGTTGTTATTTTCAGCCGCAGTGTAGGCTTCATTTTCCATTTGAGAGTTTTAGTTAATAGCCCTGTCTGACCTAGTGTTTATTGTTTTCTTTCCCCTTTAACACTGTTCGCATTAAAGTCTGTGAACTATTGACCCGTTTCAGTGTCTCTCACTTTGCACTTGGGCCATATCCCAAATGACACAGACTGCATTTCAGTAAATCAGATCACTTGACTGTCCTTCTCCTACCTGTATACAGGCAGAGGGTAAAAGAGAAAAGCTCCAGGAGAAAGCAGAGGAGCAGTTATTGGATTGCTTTGAGTCGGTGGACTGGGCCGTGTTCAAGGACTCATCTGTCGTTCTGAATGAATACACCATGGTTGTCATGGACTTTATTAAAATAGTTGTCAATCAGTGCGTCTTCACAAAATCATTCCGTGTCTTCCCCAATCAGAAGCCATGGATGAACCATGAGTTCCACAACCTGCTGAGGACCAGATCAGAGGCATTCAGGTCTGATGACCAAGAAAGTTACAAGAGCTATCTCACGGGTAAAATGGCAATTCCAGAATCAGCAAAGGAGGCTTGACAGTTGTAGCAGGGACTGAATACTATCAGCTCCTGTAAAGTTAAATCAAGTGACATAGGTGACAACAGGACTTCTTTTCCAGATGAGCTCAATGCCTTCTAATCTCACTTTGACCATCAAAACATGGAGGAACCTTCACGGCCTTCCACAGCCCCCGATGATCCTGTGATTTCAGTCTCTGAGGCTGATGTGCAAGCAGCCTTCAGGAGGGTGAACCCACAGAAAGCCTGCGGCCCAGACGTGGTACCTGGTCAAGTACTAAAGACTTGACTTGATCAACTGGCTGGAATATTCACTGAGATCGTTAACCTCTCACTTCATCAGTCTGAGGTACCCACCTTCTTCAAGCAGGCTTCAGTTATACTGGTGCCTAAGAAGAACGTGGTGACCTGTCTCAATGACTATCATCCAGTAGCACTTACATCCACAGCGATGAAGTGTTTGGAGAGTTTTGTGATGAAACACATCAACTCCTGCCTGAGAAGTGATTGGATCCTCTCCAATTTGCCCACTGGAGCAACAGGCCCATAACATATGCCATATCACTGGCTCTTCACTCTACTCTGGAAAATCTGGATAGCAAAGGTGCTTACATCAGGATGCTCTTTATCAATTACACTCAGCATTTGGTAGCATCATTCCCATAAAACTAAACAATAATTTCAAGAAACATACGCACTATGCTGGAGGAACTCAGCAGGTCAGGCAGCATCTGTGGAAAAGAGTACAATCGACGTTTTGGGCCAACATCCTTCATCAGGATTGCTTCAAGGCAATATGATGTCAGACTCATCAACCTGGTTTCTGTTTACAGCCTCTTTTAAACAGTGGGACAACATTGGCTATTCCCCAATCTTCTGGTACCTCTCCTGTTGCTAAGGATGATTTAAATATCTCTGCTAGGGCCTCCGGGAGTTTCTGTTCTTGCCTCCTGTAGGGTCTGAGGGAACACTTTGTCAGGTCCTGGGGATTTATCCACCCCGACTTGCCTCCGGGTAGCAAATACCTCTTGTTCTGTAATCTGTATAGGATCCATGACGTTGATGCTACTTTGCCTCACTTCAATAGACTGTGTGTCAATCTCCCGAGTAAATACAGATGCAAAGAATACATTTAAGATCACCCCCATCTGTTTGGCTCCACACATAAATTACCATTCTGATCTTCCAGAGGACCAATTTTGTCCCTAACAATTCTTCTGCTCTTAACGTACCTGTAGAATACCTTAGGATTCTCCTTCATTTTGTCTGCTAGAGCAACTTAATGCCTTCTTTTAGCCTTCCTGATTTATTTCTTAAGTTTTCTCTTACATCTCTAATACTCCATAAACACCTCATTTGTTTCTACCTGCCTATACCTCCAATGAACCTCCTTTTCGCTCTTAACCAGGACCTCATTATTTCTTGAAAACCAAAGTTTCCTACACTTGTTACCTTTACTTTTTATTCTGACAGGCACATACAAGCTTCGTACTCTCAAAATCTCATTTTTGAAGGCCTCCCACTTTCCATATATGCTTTTGCCAGAAAACGGCCCGTTCCAATCCATACTTGCCAGATCAATTCTGATACCATCAAAATTGGCCTTTCTCCAATTTAGAATTTCAACCCACAGACCAGACCTATCTCTTTGCATATTTACTTTGAAACTAACGGCATGTGGTCACTGGATTCAAGGTGTTCCCCTACACAAACCTGCTCTGTCCTATTCCCTAATAGCAGATCTGGTATTGCACGCTCTCTCATTGGGACATCTACATAGTGATGAAGGAAACTTTCCTGAACACATTTGACAAAGAACAAAGAATAGTACAGCACAGTACAGGCCCTTGGGCCCACAATGTTGTGCCGACCCTTAAACCCTGCCTCCCATATAACCCCCACCTTAAATTCCTCCATATACCTCTCTTGTAGTCTCTTAAATTTCACTAGTGTATCTGCCTCCACCACTGACTCAGGCAGTGCATTCCATGCACCAACCACTCTCTGAGTAAAAAACCTTCCTCTAATATCCCTCTTGAACTTCCCACCCCTTACCTTAAAGCCATGTCCTCTTGTATTGAGCAGTGGTGCCCTGGGGAAGAGGCGCTGGCTGTCCACTCTATCCATTCCTCTTAATATCTTGTATACATCTATCATGTTTCCTCTCATCATCCTTGTCTCCAAAGAGTAAAGCCCTAGCTCCCTTAATCTCTGATCATAATCCATACTCTCTAAACCATGCAGCATCCTGGTAAATCTCCTCTGTACCCTTTCCAATTCTTCTACATCCTTCCTATAGTGAGGCGACCAGAACTCGACCCAGTACTCCAAGTGTGGCCTAATCAGAGTTTTATAGAGCTGCATCATTACGTCGCGACTCTTAAACTCTATCCCTCGACTTATGAAAGCTAACACCCCATAAGCTTTCTTAACTACCCTATCTACCAGTGAGGCAACTTTCAGGGATCTGTGGACATGTACCCCCAGATCCCTCTGCTCCTCCACACTACCAAGTATGCTGCCATTTACTTTGTACTCTGCCTTGGAGTTTGTCCTTCCACAGTGTACCACCTCACACTTCTCTGGGTTGAAATCCATCTGCCACTTCTCAGCCCACTTCTGCATCCTATCAATGCCTCTCTGCAATCTTCAACTATCTTCTGCACTATCCACAACACCACCAACCTTTGTGTCGTCTGCAAACTTGCCAACCCACCCTTTTACCCCCACATCCATGTCATTAATAAAAATCATGAAAAGTAAAGGTCCCAGAACCGATCCTTGTGGAACACCACTAGCACAATCCTCCAATCCAAATGTACTCCCTCCACCACAACCCTCTGCTTTCTGCAGGCAAGCCAATTCTGAATTCACCTGATCAAACTTCCCCGGATCCCATGCCTTCTGACTTTCTGAATAAGCCTACCGTGTGGAACCTTGTCAAATGCCTTACTAAAATCCATATAGATCACATCCACTGCACTATCCTCATCTATACGCCTGATCACTTCCTCAAAGAACTCTATCAGGCTTGTTAGACACGATCTGTCCTTTATAAAGCCATGCTGACTGTTCCTGATCAGACCATGATTCTCCAAATGCCCATAGATCCTATCTCTAAGAATCTTTTCCAACAGCTTTCCCACCACAGATGCAAGGCTCGCTGGTCTATAATTACCCGGACTATCCCTATTACGTTTATTGAACAAGGGGACAACATTCGCCTCCCTCCAATCCTCCGGTACCATTCCTGTGGACAACCAGAACAGAAAGATCTTAGCCAAAGGCTCAGCAATCCTTCCCTCACCTCATGGAGCAGCCTGGGGAATATTCCGTCAGGCCCCGGGGACTTATCCATCCTAATGTATTTTAACAACTCCAACACCTCCTCTCCCTTAATATCAACATGCTCCAGAACATCAACCTCACTCATATTGTCCTCACCGTCATCAAGTTCCTTATTCCATCTAGTCCTTTTACAGCATGGAAGTCCTTGTCTATAAGTGGAAAGTTAAAATCACCTAGTATAACAACCCTATGTTTCTTGCAACAGTCTGCGATCTCTTTGTGAGTTTGTTCCTCTAATTCCCGGGGATGTTGGGTGGTCTGTAATATAGCCCTATTAACGTGGTCATAGCTTTCTTATTTCCAAGTCCTACTCATAAAGCCTCACTAGATGAGTTCTCCAGTCTGTCTTGACAATGCACTGCCATGACATTTTCCCTAACTAGTAATGCTACCCCTCCTCACTCAATCCCTCCCATTCTGTCACGTCTAAGACAACAGAACCCCGGAATATGAGCTTCCAGTCCTGCCCCTCCTCCAGCCAAATCTCACTAATGGCTACGACATCATAATTCCACTTGCTGAACCTTGCCCTCTACTGTGTCATGTCCTCCAACAGTATCCAAAGTTGTTGAGGGAGTTGGCCATATGGGTACTTTGTACTGGCTCATGAACCCCTTCCCCTTCCTGACTGTCACCTAGTTTTCTGTGTCCAGCAGCTTGGGTGTAACTACCTCTCTATATGTCCCATTTATCGTCCCTACGGCCTCCCAAATGATCCCGATTTCATCCAGTTCCAGCTCCAACTTCTCAACGTGACTTGTTAGAAGCTGCAGTTGGATTCACTTTTTGCAGGTGTAGTCATCTGGATCATTGGCGGTCTCCCTGCCTTCCCACATCCTGAAAGAGGAACATTTCACTATCCTGCCTGGTTTCTCCATAGTTCTAACTTATGGGTGGAACTAAACAACAAGAAAGGCTGAAACATACACAAAATGCTGCAGGAACTCAGGAGTCCTGACGAAGGGTCTCGGCCTGAAACGTCGACTGCACCTCTTCCTATAGATGCTGCTTGGCCTGCTGCGTTCACCAGCAACTTTGATGTATGAGGCCAGGTAGCATCTATGGAAACAAGTACATTTCACATTTCGGGCCCGAAACGTCAACTGTACTTTTTTCCATAGGTTCTGCCTGGCCTGCTGAGTTCCTCCACAATTTGTGTGTGTTGCTCAGAGTTCCAGTATCTGCAGATTTTCTTTAGTTTACAATAAGAAAGGTTGGTTAGTTGGTTGGCATCCATCTATCTCAAAGGACAATGGGTGATGATCATCATCATCACAAACCTGGGCAGAAGGTACGGAGAACCTGAGATGCCCAGTCATCAAGAACCCCCTCTCAACCACACCAGTGTAGTCCAGAGGAAAGCTTAAAAAGCAATACGTTTCACACCAGCTTGACTACAGGAGCTGCTGGAAGGATGTTCAATGATATCCAGCCACATAGGGGCTCCACTCCAGATTTTCTGTCTGGGTTTACTCCCGCAGCCTTCGTCTCCCCGGAGACTGCCCACATGGCAGTGGGGCTACTTACCCATAGGTGGGGATCTGGTGGGCCTGTGTGTTACATGTACCAAGGTCAGACCTCCTCCCCATCCTCTGTAGTTCAGCCTGACTCCAAAAGGAATACAGTTTCCATGTATCACCAGTGAGGAGGCACTACATGAGGCTTGCTCTTGCAGAGGCTATGTACAGGAAGGGAGAGACTTACACATTCAAACATTGGTGAGGCCTAATTTAGAGCACTGTGTGAAGTTTTGGTCACCTATCTACAGGAAAGATGTGAATAAGATTGAAAGAGTACAAGGATGTTCCTGGGGCTGGAGGACCTGAGTTATAAGGAAAGATTGAATAGGTTAACACTTTATTCCCTAGAATGTAGAAGATTGAGGAGAGAGATTTGAAAGAGGTATACAAAATTATGAGGGGTATAAATAGGGTAAATGCAAGCAGGCTTTCTCCACTGAAGTTGTGTGAGATTACAACTAGAGATTAAGGATTAAACATGAGATGTTTAAGGAGAATATGAGGAGAAACTTCTTCACTCAGAGGGTGGTGAGAGTGTGGAACGAGCTGCCAGTACATGTCGTGGATGCCTGTGTTTATAAGAAGTTTGGATAGGTACATGATTGAGAGAGGTATAAAGGTCTATGGTCCACGTGCAGGTCAATGAGACTAGGAAGTTTAAATGGTTCAGCATGGACTAGATGGATCGAAAAATCTGTTTCTGTGCAGTAGTTTTCTATGACTCTATGACACTGTGTACTATTTGATCTGTATGGATCATATGCAAGACAAGCTTTTCGCTGTACATTAGTACATTATAAACCAACTTCAATTCTCTTCACTCTGCATATCTTGCCACAGGTGCTGCCTAACCTACTGAGTACATCCAGCATTTTCTGTTTTCATTTCAGCTTTCCAGTGTCAACATTTACTTGGGCAGTGTCATCTCCCCAACAGATGAAACTTTCAGCGATACTTGCAAGATACAAAAGAAAGGCACGATCCAAAGCACCAAATTGCTGCCTGCTGAACGGCTTACAAACATAATTTACTCAAATATCTGGAAACTGCTACCCAATAGCACTCTTGGAGTACTTTGAAAATAAATATTCCATCAGTTCAAGTGGGAAGTCAACATCATATTATCCAGAGCAATTAAGCACTGTCACTGTTGTGATTGAATTGGATGACCTCAGGTTATTATGGATGTTGCGGGGGAGGGGCTACAGATGAGCTGGAACAAAGAAAAAGAAACAAAATATAAAATTTATTAAAATGAAGGTGAAAGATGGAGGAAAAGAGAGATAAAAAGAGAAATAGAAAATACCAAAAACTGAAAAAGGATTTGCATTATTTAAATATACCCATGATCACCAAAAATTACCCAATGCACTTTGCGAGCAATCAGATACATTTGATGCAATGTGGCTATGTAGGAAATGCAGTAATTTTGAGCAGAAAAGATTCAATAAAGGCAAACTTATTTGGTTATTGGGGGAGTAAATATATGATAGGACACTGAGAATAACATTGACTTTCTTCAAATTATTCGTCTAAGCATCAGGGGCTCAATTTAGTAACATATTCAAAAGACAACAGCTCTAACTCTGCAAACCCTTTCCATTCTGCACAGGAAATTCGGTGTGAATAGTTTTGGAACATGGGAAAATCCCATCCTGTTTCAGTGGTGTAGTTAAAGGAATACACATCCCAAAGGGAAGGGACTAAAAATTGCTTTAAGCCTTCTCCCAGACGGGGGGATAAGAAATAAATGGAGAGAATAAACACAAGAGATTCTGCAGATGCTGGAAATCCGGAGTAACAAGTACAACATTCCGGAAGAACTCAACAAGTCAGCCAGCATGTACTAAGAAAAACAAACAGTCAACGATTTAGGCTGAGACCCTTCATCAGAACAGGTTTTGATGAAGTGCTTGGCCCAAAATGTTGCCCCTTTGTTCCTCTCGGTAATTGGAGAGATGGCAGATAATGATTGTCTGATATATTCCGAGCACACTGTAGACCAGGCTTTCTCAACCAGAGTTCCACAGAACCCTTGGGTACCATGAGAGGTCACCAGGGGTTCTGCAAGAGATCATGATTTTTTTTTTAAACATCGTTTTTTTGAACTTTGCGTAAGGTGAGATGCCAGCGCTCTCAGTGGTGGGCAGTGACCGAGCAGCCCCACTAGCAATCTCGTTAGCGGTCTCTCAGCCCAGTGTGGCAGTGCGCAGTAGGACCGTGTTTATCTGGTTGAGTCCATTCTCAGTTTTTGACGCGAGATAGGGGAGGCCATTGATAATTGGTTAGCACTATATTGCAGGAGGGGAAGGTGGAAGGCTGATAATCGGTTAGCTCTGTATTGCACAGAGGGGAGGATGGTAAACTAATGAAGTGCATTTTCCAAGCATTGAATGAACTCGCCAGACTCGGGCTGTGACATCAGCCTCTCCCTCCCGAATTACCTCCCCCAACTTCCCCTTACAGGTCACCAACCAACTTATGGGTGTGAACAAACTTGACTAGTGTAGTGGAAAATTGAAGGGAAATTTTCATTCTGAAGAAGGAATTTATATGCACCATGACTCAACTACTAGCCTGCTGCTTTTTTGTAACCATTACAAATGGTGGATTGTGTAGGTTAGAAGTGAATTGTATTGTGAAGATTTTGTATTTTTTGCAGTTCTCTTGTGTAGCTATTTATTATGCCATTCTTTTTTGTATTTTATTAACCCCTGTGTTTTACAGACATGTCTGATGGTACAAAGTTCTGAGTCATTTCACTGCACGAGTACAACAGAGACAAAAAAAAAAGTCCATCTTTACAATGAAAGCTGCTTATCATGGGTTTTACTTGGGCTGTTGATCCAAGTTGCCCACTTCCATTGTACCTAGTCTGTGGAAAACAATTTAACAAATGTAGCAATGGCTCCACCAAAATTGAAAAGACACTTATCTACAAATCACAGCCATGTGGCATGCAAAGTGCTGATGATTTTAAATGGCTATAGGAATCTCAAAACAAACAGAGTAAAGCTTCTGTTAATAAAGTCACAATCAGTAAAAGGCCACAGGAAGCAAGTTATTTAGTGGCAGAGTTTATTACCCATAAAAGGAAACATAACACAGTTGGTGAGAACCTAATAATGTCAGCATGTAAAATTATAGTGGGTAAGATGCTAGGACAAGTTGTAGTACGAGAAATTAAAGAGGTTTTACTCTCAAACAATACAATAAGTTGACATATTGATGACAAGTCACATGACGCTGAAGAGGTTTTGTGTGATAAACTGAAAAACAACAGCTTCTCTATCCAGGTTGATGAGTCAACAGATTTCGCCAATAAATGTCATGTTGTAGCATTTGTAAGATTTGTAAATGATGGGGAAATTCAAGAAACCCTTTTCTGTTGCAAAGAGCTGCACAAAACAAGCAAAGGCCAAGATATATTTAATGTTTTGGCTTCATATCTGGAAACAAAAGTTCTATCTTGGAGGAACTGTGTTGGTAACTGTTGTTTTGGCTTATGGTTTTTAGTAACTTTACTATTTAGCTTTGTCAATAAATTTTCATGGTGTAAATAGTGTTAATTAAAATCAATTTACAACCTATATTTAAATTAAATCTACCATGTCTACCTTTAGAAAAATTAAATCCCATTTTGGTTTAAGCCAGTGATTTAACAGAAATTAATTTTGTTTGCTTTATAAGTTCTTAAAATTTAGAAAGAGAAAGAAAGAGGTTAATTTCAAGAAAGGTAATCAAAGCTTAACTACCTGTTTTTGTTTCAAGAAAGGTTGGCTAAAAATTCATTGTCTACTCAAAAGAGCATTGACAATTATTTTTGGATTATTATATCTCAACTTACTGATCACCAAAATATACTGTGAGTTATAGATATAGTAATTTTTACACAGGGGTTCCCTGAGACCTGAAAATTATTTCAAGGGTTCCTCCAGGGCAAAAAGTATGAGAAAGGCTGTAGACCATGCCCTGAGCCTGTCATGTTATTATACCATATTCATGTGCTGACATGGCTTAATATCACAATTTAAATTTCTTGTACACAGGGTGCAGAGTAGTAGTCTCAATCTGTCTCCACATTGTTACATTATCGGATCTATAATCGACCAGATAATATTAAATAATACAGATTGTAATTGATGTTATTTTAACTTTTCTTTCCAAATAAAATTTTGTAGCCCACTGAACTAGAAAACTTTAACTTTTTAATTTAGCTGGAAGCATGTCCTTCAGTTTCATTTGAAATTAAAATCAGCACTTTTACCTTGTACTTTGAAATTGTTTCCCTGATTTTCTAACGTTCATCTTGTGTACAGATTACCTTCGGACGGGGGTAGTGAACCTGTGGCATGCATGCTCAAGATGGCACACGCAGACATTTTGTTAGCATGCAGCCCTCATTGCTGCCCTTCGATTCTTTAACTCCACCCATAATAAAAAGATACACAATGATTATCTTTACTGCCAAATGAAACAGCAAATAATATTTTTCATTCCCAGAGCAGTGAGATACTTTCATACAAAATGTCTTACACCAGTTTTGTGCCAGCTAGATGATTTCAGGGAATTGAATGATACGTTTGAAAATCCTCGCAGACCTCAGTATTTGGATAGTAAACAGTTACATTAACAATACTACTTCGCAATGATGTTAATTTTCAAAAGTGGCATATTAAGATATTTTGAACAAGTTTTCTCAAGTGCTTAATTTATTTCAATTTGTCTCTCTTATACTTTCATTAATAGTAAAACAATGAATACATGTAAATAAGCAACCTGACTTCATCCTTATTCCTTAAAAAAGTACAGAATTATTGTCACTAATTCACTAATCAATGATAATCTCTGCTCAAAATTACTACAGCACACAAGTGATTTTTTTTAGAAAATTATCACCAATTTGGGCACATGTTCTCAAAATGGTTCACCACCCCTGACTTAGGACCAAGATTTTAATTATGGAGAAATTGCGCCTGCAAATATCTGTGATTCACATCTACAACAGAACATTTGAGAAATTATACTGGCTGACAATGGAAATCAAAGACAGCACAAAAGCAAAAGAGGGGTCATATAATATAGCACAAATTAATGGAAGTTAGAGGATTGGGAAGCTTTTGAAAACCAACAGAAGACAACAAATTTGTCATAAGGAGTGAAAAGATGAAAATATGAAGGTAAGCTAGCCAATAATATGAAAGGGGATACAAAAAGCTTTTTCAGATACAGAATATAAAGAGTAAAAGAGAGGCAAGAGTAGATATTGGACCGCTGGAAAGTGACTCGGGAGAGGTAGTGATGGGGACAAAGAAATGGAAGGTGAACTCAATAAGTTTTTTGCATCAGTCTTTGCTGTGGAAGATACTAGCAGTATGCCAGAAATTTGTGTGTGTCTGGGGGCAGAAGTGAGAGTAGTTGCTCTTAATAAGGAGAAGGTGCTTGGTAAGCTGAAGGTCTGAACATAGAACAGTATAGCACAGAAAAACACCCAAATAGTAATTCCTCCTACCTACACAATGTCCATATCCCTCCATCTTCCTTACATCCATGTGCCTATATAAACATCTCTTAAAAGCCTCTAACGCATTTGCTTCTACCTCCATACCAGGCAGTGCATTCCAGATATCCACGACTCTCTGAATGAAAAACTTACATTTCACATCCTTTTTGAATCTACCCCCTCTCACCTTCAAAGCATGCCCTCTGGTATGAGACATTCCTACCCTGGGAAACAGATACTCCTTGTCTACTCTATCTATGCCCCTCATAATCTTATAAACCTTTATCAAGTTTTCCCTCAGCCTCCACTGCTCCAGAGAAAACTGCCCAAGTTTATCCAGTCTCTCGTGATAGCACGTCCTAAACTAGGCAGCATCCTGGTAAATCTCTTCTGAACCTTCTGCAAAGCCTCAGCATCTTTCCTGTAGTGGGGTGACCAGAACTGTATGTAGTACTCCAGATGTGCCCAAACCAGAGTTTTATAAAGTTGCAACATAACCTCCTGACTTTTGAACTCAATGGTTTGACTAACAAGAGCAAGCATTCCATAAACCTTCTTAACCATCTTATCAACCTGTGCAGCCACTTTCAAAGAACTATGAACTTGGATCCCAGAATCTCTCTGCTCAGCAACATTGCTAAGGATCTTACCTTTAATAATGTACTGTCTCCTTACATTTGCTCTACCAAGGTACAATGCCTCGCATTTATCTGGGTTACTCTCCACCTAGGCCGGCTGGTGGCACAGTGAGATCACTGACTGCAGACTCCGGAGACTCCGGAGCGAAGGTTCCCGAGTTCAAATCCAGGTCGGGCCACCCCCGAGCACGCTTTCCATCCGTGCTGGTTTGAGTGTTCAAGTTAGCCACTCAGCCTCATAAAAAATACAAGGGTCGAGTCAGGAACGTTCATAATGTGACCCGGTTTAATCCTGACACCACGTGCCAGACAAGAATGGTTGAATGTCTGGTACGACACGCATAAAAAAAACTCTCCATCTTCCATTTCCCTGCCCATATTTGCAACTGATCTATATCATGCTGAATCCTTTGCCAGCCTTCTACACTATCCACAATTCCACCAATCTTGGGATCATCTACAAATATACTAACCCACCCATCTACACTTTCATCCCAATCATTTAGATACATCACAAACAGCAGAGTTTCCAGCACAGATCCCTGCAGAACATCACGAATTACAGACCTCTGGCTTGAATAAGTCCCTTCAACCATCACCTTCTGGATTCTGTGTGTAAACCAGTTCTGAATCCAAAGAGTCAAGTTGCCACGACTCCATGCATCTTAATCTTCTGGATTAACCTCCCATGAGGGACTTTGTCAAACGTCTTATTAAAATTCACATAGACAACATCCACTATCCTACCCTCATCAAGCTCTCTCATCACCCTGTCAAAAAACTTGATCCAGTTTGTAAGCAACAACCTTCCCCATACAAAGCCATGCTGGCTCTCTCTATAGTTCACAGGATTTTGCCTTGTTCCCTTCTTAAATAAAGGCACAAAATTAGCCACTTTGAGATCTTGCCTGTGCCTAGAGAGGACATGAAGATACTGGTGAAGGGCCCAGCAATCTCATCTCTCGCCTCCTTCAATAATATGGGGTAAATCCCATCAGGCCCTGGGGACTTATCCACCTTAAGACTCGTTAGGAGGCCCAACATTTCCTCCTCCCTGACCTCTAAATAGCCTGATACATTTATATACTGCACACTGATCTCCTGGTCCTGCATATCCTTTTCTTTGGTAAGTACTGAAGCAAAGTACTCATTAGTACCTCACTCACATTCTCTGCATCCATGCAAATGTCCCCCCCCCCCCCCACGCTTTATCCTTGCTAGTTATCCTCTTGCTTTTGATGTATGTATAGAATGGCTTGGGATTCAGCTTAATCCTGCTTGCCAAGGACTTTCCATGGCACCTCCTGGTTTTCCTAATTCCCTTCTTGAATTCTTTTCTGGCTTGTTTATAATTCTCATGTGCTCTACTTGATCCTAACCCCTGAAGCTTTCCATACTTCTCCTTTTTCTTCTTGACTAAATTCATCTCTGAATATCCGAGATTCTCTTTCATTCTAACAGGAACATACCTTTCCTGTACTCTGTGCAATTGATCGTTAAACACCCTCCACATGTCTGATATGCACTTAGCAGAAAAAAAGATGTTCCCAATTAACTCTTCTTAGTTCCTGTCTAATGCCTGCATAATTTTTCCTACTCTAATCTACTGAAAAACTCTCTCTCAAAGACCATACTTATCCTTATCTATAGCTATAGCTATCCTGAAAGTTAAGGAGTTGTGGTCACCGTTCCCTAACTGTTTGCCCACTGAAAGGTCAGTCACTTGGCCAGGCTCGTTATCAACACCAGGTCAGGTCCAGTACTGCCCCTCCTCTTGTTGGACCATCCAGTTAACAAATACTGCTCCATCAAAACCGCTTGCATTAAGAAGGTCCCAGTTTATATTCGGGAAGTTGAAATCCCCTATGACAACAACTCTATTATTTTTAGTCATTTCCTTAATCTGATTAGGTATCTGTTCCTCAATGTCCTGGTGGCTATTAGGGGGTTTGTAGTACAATCCCATCAGTGTGATTGCACCTTCCTATTCCTGAGTTCTAGCTCAAATGGACTCAGTGTCTGACCCCTCCATTATGTCTCCCCTGAGTGCAGCTGTGATATTGTCCCTGATTAATAGTGCAACTCCACACCCGTCTTTTACCTCCTCCTCTCGCTTTTCTAAAACTTTGAAAGCCTGGTACATTAATCACTCATTCTTGCCCCTAGCTCAATAAGTTTCAGTAATGGCCACAGCATCGTACTTCCATGTACTGAGCCAACTCCGTGTATCTGTTATTTTGATTTTGTGTTTCAATACTTTCCCTGACATCTACCTTCCAGTCCGATCCTTCCCTTACTGTCCTGGGGCTCCGGTTCCCAGCCTCCTGCAAAACCAGTTTAAATTCTCTCAAGTTGCACTAGCAAACCTCCTGGCCAGGATACTGGTTCCCCTCCAGTTCAAGTGAAACCCATCCCACTCGTACAGGTCACCCCTTCCACAGAAAAGGTTCCAATGATCCAAGAACTCGAAACCCTGTCCCCTGCACCATCTCCACAGACACGCATTCATCCTTGCTATCACCCTATTTCTACCTGCACTAGCCCGTGGTACCAGGAGTAGTCCAGAGGTGACTGCCTTGGGGGCTTTCTCTTCATCCTCTTTCCTAACTCTATATGCTCACTGCATAGGACCTCTTCCCCTTTTCTGCTTATATCATTTGTGCCTATATGCACCTTGACCTCTGGCTGTTCACCCTCCCTCTTCAGCCGCTCCAATACATCCTGAACCCTAGCATCTGGGAGGCAACACACCACCCTGGGGTCTCGTTTGAAGGTAGATAAGTCACCCGACCAGATGAACTACAGTTCAGAGTTCTAAAAGAGGCAGCTGAAGAGATTATGGAGTGTTGAGTAATGATATTTCCAGAATCACTAGATTCTGAGTGGTTCGGGAAGACTGGAAAATTGCAAATGTCTCTCCACTCATTAAAAAGGGAGGGAGGCAAACCAATTATAGACCAATTAGCCTGAATTCAGTGGTTGGGAAGATGTTGGAGTTCATCATCAAGGATGAGGTTTTGGGATACTTGGCACATGATAAAATAGGCCAAAGTTAGTATGGTTTCTTTAAGGGGAAACCTTGCCTGACCAATCTGTTGGAATTCTTTGAGAAAATAAAAGCAGGATAGACAAAGGAGAGTCCATGGATGTTGTTTATTTGGATTTTCAGAAGGCTTTTGACAAGGTGCAGCATATGAAGCTGATTAACAAGATAAGAGCCCATGGAATTACAAGAACGATACTAGTTTGGATAGAATATTGGCTGACTGACAGGAAACAGTGTCAAAAATAAGAGGGGCCTGTTCTGGTTGACTGCCAGTGACTAGAGGTATTCCGCAGGGGTTGTTGTTGGGACCTCTTCTTTTAACGTTATATGTCAATGATTTAGATGATGGAATTGATGGCTTTGTGGCCATGTTTGCAGGTGATACTAAGAAAGGTGGAGAGGCAAGTAGTGTTGAGGAACACTAGTATTGAGAATCTTATTCAGATTGGAAGAATGGGCAACGATCTGGCAAATAGAATATAATGTAGGAAGTGTATGGTCATGCACATTGGTAGAAGGAATAAAGGTGCAGACTATTTTCTAAACTGGGGGAAAATTAAAAAATCAGATTTGCCAAGGGCTTGGGAGTCGTCGTGCAGGATTCCCTAACGGTTAAGTAGCAGACTAAGTTGGTAGTTAGGAAAGCAAATGTAATGTTAGCATTCATTTCAAGAGGTCTAGAATATAAAAGCAAGGTTGTAATACTGAGGCTTTGTAAAGCATTTGTCAAACTGCACAGAGTATCATGAGCAGTACTGCACTCCTTATCTAATAAAAGATGTGTTGATATTGCAGAGGCTCCAAAGGAGATTCACAACAATGATCCCAAGAAGGAAAAGTATGAGGAGTGTTTGATGACTCTGGGCCTGTACTTGCTGGAGTTTAGAAGAATGAGAGGTATCTCATTGAAACCTATCAAATATTAAAAGGCCTAGATAGAGTGATGTGGAGAGAACCTTTCCAATGGTGGGGGAGTCTAGGACCAGATGGCACAACCACAGAATACAACGAATTCACTTTAGAAAAGAGGTGAGGAGAAATTTCTTTAGCTAGAGATGGTGAATCTGTGGAATTAATTGGCACAGATGGCTGTGCAGGCCAAGCAATTGGGTACATTTAAAGTGGAAGTGAGTCATGGCTGTCCAGAAGTTGGTACACCAATAAGACCACAACTGCAGACTACTACTTACTGACTGCAACTTCACCTTCCATATCATAATTCCAAACAAACTCAGCTCCAAACTTCAAGAATTGGGAATCAACAGCTCCTTTTGCAACTGATTTCTTGTCTTTCTAACGAACAGACCATAAACAGTAAAGGTATGTAGCAACACCCCCATCGAGATTATTCATGTCCTGGTGCCTCACAAGGCTGCATTCTCAGCCCCCTACATTAATTTCTTTACACTCACATCTGTGTGGTCAGTTCTGCTCAAACTCCATCCACAGGTTTGCTGATGTTATCACCCTCGTGAGCTAGATCTTAAGTAACGACTGAGGAAGTTAAGGAACTGGTGTGCTTTCTTGGTAATGGCATCAGATACATAAAGTGTAAAAGAGAGCCGAGAGTGGATACTGTACTGGTGGAAAATGATGCTGCAGAGGTCGTGATGAGGGACAATAAAACAGTGGATGAACTGACTAAGTATTTTGCTTCAGTCTTCACTGTTGAAGACACTAGCAGTACGGTAGAAGTTCCAGATGTCAGGGGGCATGAAGTGTACGAAGTTACCATAACTGGAGAGAAGGTTCTCGGGAAACAGAAAGGTCTAAAGGTAGATAAGTCACCTGGGCCAGATGGTGTCCACCCCAGAGTTCTGAAAGAGGTGGCTGAACAGATTATGGTTGCATTAATGATGATCTTCCAAGAATCACTAGATTCTGGAAAGGTTCTGGAAGACTGGAAAATTGCAAATGCCAGTCCACTCTTCAAGAAGGGAAAGAGGCAAAAAAGAAACTATAGGCCAGTTAGTCTGACCTCAGTGGTTGGTGCTTATTATTAAGGGCAAGATCTCAGGGTACTTGGAGGCACATGATAAAATAAGCTATAGTCGGCTTGGCTTCCTCAAGGGAAAGCCAAATGCAATGTTAGCATTCATTTCAAGAGGACTAGGATATAAAAGCAAGGATGCAATGCTGAAACTTTATAAAGCACTAGTGAGGTGTCACTTGGAGTATTGTGAGCAGGTTTGGGCCCTTTATCCTAGAAAGGATGTGCTGAAACTGGAGAGGCTTCAAAGGAGGTTCAAAAAAATGATTCCAGAATTGAATGGCTTGTGATATGAAGACCATTTGATGGCTCTCGGCCTGTATTCACTGGAATTCAGAAGAATGAAGGATGACCTTATTGAAACTTATCAAAAAGTCTTGATAGAGTGAATGTGGAGAGAGTCTAAGACCAGAGGGAACTGCCTCAAAATTGGTGGGGGAGTCCTTTTACAACGGAAATAGGGAAAAATTTCTTTAGCTAGAGAGTGGTGAATCTGTGGAATTCTTTGCCACAGGCAGCTGTGGATGCCAAGTCCTTATTTATATTTAAGGCAGAGTTTGATAGATTCTTGATTGATCAGGATACGAAGTGATACAGGGTGAGGGCAAGGGACTGGGGCTGAGAGGAAAATTGGATCAGCGATGATGAAATGGCCTAATTCTACTCCTATGTCTTACCTACGTGGTTGGGCCAGGACAAGCTGTTGGCAACGTTTACACTAAGGAACTCAAAGCTGTCAACCCGCTCCCCCTCAGCACCATTCACACAAACAAGGAGGTGTGCTCTGCCACACTTGCTGAAGTCATTGGGACGATAGTAAACTTGTTACATTACACCCAGTTCTGTTTGTTGCTGTGTGCTAATTAAATACACAGTGAGTGACATAAGAACATAAGAAACAGGAGCAGGAGTAAACTAGTCAGTTCTTCAGTCTGCTCCACTATACATTCAGATTGGGGCTGATTCAGTTTTGTCCTCAACACCACTTTCCTGCTTTTTTGTATATGCCTTAAATCCCATGTAGATCAATTATTTTTTTATCTCTATCTGGAATATTTTCATGACTCCAACTTTAAATGGTGGGCACGTGGCCAAGTGGTTAAGGCGTTGGACTAGCGACCTGAAGGTCGTGAGTTTGAGCCCCAGCCGAGGCAACGTGTTGTGTCCTTGAGCAAGGCACTTAATCACACATTGCTCTGCGATGACACTGATGCCAAGTTGTATGGATCCTAATGCCCTTCCCTTGGACAACGTTGGTGTTGTGGAGAGGAGAGACTTGCAGCATGGGCAACTGCTGGTCTTCCATACAACCTTGCCCAGGCCTGCGCCCTGGAGAGTGAAGACTTTCCAGGCGCAGGTCCATGGTCTCACAAGACTAACAGATGCCTTTATTTATTTAACTTTAAATGACCCTCTGGATTAAAGAAATTCAAAGATTCACACTCCTCTGAGAGAGGAATTCATCCTCATCCTCATCTGAAATGGGCACACCTTTACTCTGAAATGATGCTCACTACTTCTAAAGAAAACGTCATCGTCACATTCACCTTGTGAATTCTATGTTTCAATAGGATTACCTTTTGTTCCCTCATACTCCAACCAGCCCAGTGCTTCTTCATGTTCCCCTTTGTAAGCATCCTATTTGCTTCCTAAATACAAGCTATTCCTGCATTAAAACTTCACTTTGTATCATAAATTCTACTGATAAAACTAGTTCAGGGCCTATAACTTCCATTAAAATTTGCAACAATCACAAAGAATAAGATGTTTTCTATTCTCAACCCAAATTATGGAGAGTTAAGTAAAGTCTGCAGCACAGGATCACGGACACCATCATCCTGTTAGTGTGGTGTATTAGATTATTTAGCAGTCCATCACAGGAGACGTGGTTACAAAATTAACAAGCCTCAAGCAAGATTGGACACTGAAAGATTTTTTTCCCCAAAGAGAAGTGGATTTGTGAAATAGACTTCCAGCAAAGGCAGTTCATAGTGTGTCAATTAATTCCTTATAAGAAAGTGGTGGATAAATACCTGGTGAAGACTGGGATTGAGGCTGTAAGGAGCTTTTTGGGTAGCAAGGATCAAATAATGCATACGATATCTCAGTTATGGTGTAAGTGTGCATACTGCTGAGTTAATTGCTCAGGGATGATTTGAAGTGGTTAATTACTTTAAAAAACAAGGTAATGTGGAAGATTTTGCCTTTGACCAGTTGCCTTCCTTTGGCAATGGATTACATGGGTAGTGATCATCATTCAGCAAATGTAATCACTTTGTTGAGAGGTCAAGCTTAATCGAGCGAATAGCCCTTCTCTCATGAGTTATCTTTGTTAAGTCCTCAAGAATTTTCTCTAACTTTTTAATAATACATTTTGTTAATTGGAAATAAAATATTAATAGTATCAAAAAGAGAAAATTCAGGAAATTGCCAATGTATTAGGCAGCATCTCTGAAAAGAGAATTAGCGTTAACATCGAAACTTCTTACGAAAAGACATCAATCCAAAAAGTAGCCTCTAACACAAAAACTATCCAACTTGAAATTTTGATTTTTATTTCAGACTGCTTGAATCTTCTGTACTGTACTTTTTAAAACTTATTTTGTTTTTGTTGATATTACATTTCCTATTTTCCTCTCATTGCAGTCATGTTCCTTTGAGCTTCTCCCCAATGATGGCAAAATATTCAAAATATAAAATGAAAGATCTTTAACATACCAATTCTTGTATTATTTTGACTTCAATTATTAGTAGCTTATAGTACAGAAAATTACTTTGCTACCCAACGTTAACTTTCATAATTGAACTTTATAAAGTCATAATCATAAGCAATTTAAACTAGTATCAAATTGCTTTTTATCTCAAAACTAGAATTTGAGATAATTTTTGTTTTAATTATTTTGGAATGGGATATTTGCTAATACCAGACTTCTGAGATACCACAATATGTTAATGAGATTTAAAAAAAACTAATGATTTTATTTGATATAATTAAGTAATTAATGCAGAAGATATTTTGTTCTAAATCTGTTTAACATTGTGAAACTTCATTAAAAATAAATCTTACAACAAATAGAAAAGCATTGTGTTAGATAACAAAAATTTACCAACTACTTTTTGTTAAAATTAATTGAAAATGAGTAAGACTCTTCCTGCAGTTCTTTGACATATAGATTTACCTAAACTTATAGATTTATGTGCTTGAAAGGAAGACTGCTTGCTTCAATGAAATGGCATTCATTTAGGAAGACCTGCGTAGTCATGTGAGTTTTATGACTTGAAAGATTGTTGCTTAAAGTAAAGGAAAAAATGTAATCCATTATGCTAGTTATGTGTAAAAATTAAGAAAGCAGTATAAGAGTCATGGGTGTTTCTTATTTTGTTTATTTGACTTATGGCAATTTCTTTTGTTTAATATCTATATTCCTATGACACATGTTGCAGACCAATCTCAAAAATCTCTACTGTGCCAAAATAGTTCAAGGTATTAGGTCCAAGGATTATAAGTATGTTTTTCATTATTCTCAAATGTTCCATATGGTCTCAATTACATTTAAATATGAAAGGAAATATTTCTTTAGATTTCTATTTACAAGCAGTATTTTAAATAACTTACAGTATTCACTGTCACAAGCAAATTCACCTGTACATGCTGAAATACTCAAGGAAATGAGAGTTTAATAGTTCTTACACTAGTCCAGAAGCCGGGACGTAAGATCAAAATGCCAACCTGGAAAGTTTGAAATTCAGATTCACTTACTCAAGTGTTCCCTACTTGCCTCTATGTATGCAACTTCAAAGACTATATCATACTCTCTGCTTCCCTCTTTGTGCAGCTCTTCTCCCTTAAAAGTCCACTGTTCATCCATCCATCCATCATGCTGGCAAAGCAATTGTGATTACAAGGACTGCCACAAGATAAAAGTAATGTGAGTTTACTGGTCATATCGCATTGGCAATGAGGATATATTCACAATTAATCTACAAATTCAGAGAATGATAGACTTGATAAAGAGTTCCTGATGCACAAGTCCTACAAGAGGATCACAACCTTGTTGTTGAGTTTGGAGGCTTGCGTGCCTCAACGATCTGCTTAGCATGGGAAGAGTCACCCCTGCCAAACATGTCAAAGGGCAGAGGTCAGACTAAGAATGGTTCATCGGTCCTCCAGGTTCGGGGGATCTGCTCAAAGCTAACAACGCTGATTGGTAGAACAAAATTGTTCCAGAAACAGGAATGAAAAAGACTGCTACATCTGAGTATGATGGTATTCCTGAGTCTTCACCCAGGATCTGCATGACTGACAGTAGTGAAAACCGAGACGAAGCTACTGACATGATGAAGGAAGCCCTGAACACCGCCAGAGATGGAGGACCTTCATTGCAGTCCTAAATACCAGCGACGTAATGGGCAGTAAGTAAGGTGGATAACCCTTAGCATCCTGGACCACTGGGAAACCCACTTCTCTGTGTCGATGTTGCCTGTTGAAGTCAAGCATGGCTCCATGATGGAATGGCTACTCAGCATCCTGAAAGGAGCAGGCAAATGCTCAGTGACGCACGTCAATTCCATACACATTGGTAAGAGAACTGATGAGATCCTGCAAGATGAACTTAAGGAGTTAGGAACTAAATTACAAAGTAGGACCTCAAAGGCAAGTAGTATAGTTACTGTAATTAGCACAGAACTTGAAATACTGTTCCTCCAGTTTACATTTCGATTCACCCTGGCATTGAAGGAGGCCAGGGACAGACATGTCTGTGTGGTAATGGGGTGGGGAATTAAAATGGCTAATAACTGGGATCTGCAGAGAGATGGAGCACAGGTGCAACCTGAGCTTAATATCACCGATATAGAGAAGGTCACACTGAGAGCAAGGTTGGAGAATATGAATATGAATGTCTGCCTCACCTTGAGAGTTGTATAGGGCCCCAGATGGAGGAGAGAGATGAGGTTTAGGAAGAGGTGTTACACTTCCTACATTTCGTTACTTCCGGTGCCATGTGCTAAAGAATGCAGGAACAGGAGAAGACCAGATAAATGTTTCACTCAAGACAAGTAGCAGGAATGAGAGACTTAGATTTCAGGACACTGAAGACAATGGTATAGTTTATACCCAGGCAAAATCAGGACCAATCTCCCAGCAGGGACCATTGCTGATGTTGTTTGGGATGGTTTAAGCTAGAATGGCAGGGCTTTGGAATCTAAGTAGTGCAAACAGGGAGAGAGAAATGAAAGGAGGAAGAGTATAATAAAGAAGCAGAATATAGGAAAGTCAAGGGCGAGAGGCAAATTGGGCCACAGCACAAAACAGAAGTTTGAAAATGGTAAAAAGACAGGTAAATGAATCAGATAAGTAAGGAAGGAGGCTGGCGTAGTGGCTAGTGAAATGCTTTACAGCACCGATGATCAGCGATAGAAGTTCAATTCTCATCACTTTCGGTAAGGAGTTTATACCCTCTCCCTATGGCTGTGTGGCTTTATCTGAGTGCACCTGAGATGGGTAAATGTCAAGTGAAAATTTAAAGAAAATTGCAAGTGCTGAAAATCTGAAATAAAGAACAAAAATTTTGGAAACAATCATCAAATCAGACTGCTTCCGTGGAAAGAGAAACAGAGTTAATATTTCTTTTCTCAGTGCCTGTTTCTCTTTCCATAGGTTTTCCTAATTTGTCAAGATTTTCAGGATGTTCTGTTTATGTTTAAGTAACAATTATCTCTGATACTGAAAAATTAGTTTATTTAGTGATATGACAGGCCTTTTCTGTCCAACAAGCCCAATGGCGACCAATTAATCTACTAATTCATAGGACTTTTGAATGAGGAAGGAAATGAGAGCATGCCGAGGAACTCCATAAAATCACAAGGAGAACGTATAAACTCCTTACAGACAACAGTGAATTTGAACCCAGGCCACTGATGCTAAATTAGCATTACACTACCTTGCTGCCCCATGCTCCCATGCCACGCCTTATTAAGCAATAATCTCTACATGCAACATTGGAGGTTCTTTTCTGCAAATATTTTTTCACTACTTTTTTTTATGGGCAATTTGCCAAAGAGCTTGCACACAATGTCAAAGGAGATGGAGGAGTCCAACTCTGAAACGTATCGAGAAATTTTGCAGAGCTGTAAGACCATTCCATTAATCAAATGGTCAGTGCTATAAATGACAGTGTGCTCACCGTGATGGATCCTCTGCCAGTAGATCTGACAGCCACTTTGGCAGCTCACTTTGCTGCCATGGAACTCAGATGTCTGCCAGTTTTTATTTCTGAGGCCTAGCTTTGCCAGCAGGATTGAATGTTTTGATGACCATTTAAAGGTTGTAGAACAAGCATACCACCAACAAATTTCTCTGCCATTTATTTTAGTTTTGCCTAGGTTAAATCATATGCTTTGTATTACAGAAATTAAATTCAATGGCACTTGAAAGATGTTAAATAAATGTGGAGCTATTTATTTACATAACTAAAAGTCAGAGATTATCCTGACCAAGAACTATCTACCGATAAAAAAGTTTAGCTAAGTGTTTGCAAGAATTAAGCATCTTTTCTGTAAGAATTTCCACTGCAATTATAGTCTGGCAAGCTGACACAATGTCACCAAATACTAACCGTAAGGAGATTTTGAAAGGCTGGCTTTGATTCACATTAGGGAAAAACCATCATGAGATGGGTTAATGTTCAAAATTTCTTTTAGAAAATCTGTCAGTTTCACGAGAAGCAGCAGTATGCGTTATGAGCTTCACTGCAGAATCACGCGGCTTGATAGTCCAAACCTACAAGTACCCGTGTTATATCAAGAACTTCCCTGTGACATTGGTTGCAGCAGCCTATCTTTCAGCTACTGAAAAATAATATCTTTACTCTCGAGCTTGGATGCAGATTACACAGTATTCTTTCTCCTCAATTTATTTTTAATGCCAGTGTGGTGTAAATGAAGTTACTATTTAACAAATAAAGCAGATTGATAATAAGCACGCCTATTTTGACATAAATCAGATCGGTATATCAATATGACAAGGCAGATCTCCACATGTCTTCTGCACTTGCAGGAATTAAGCAGAAGTAGCATCATCATCACAGGCCTGTCTATTCTTCTCCACCAAATATCAGATTTTAAATAAATGCTAAGTTACCTCTCCTCACATCCCCCCCTCCCCTTTCTCTCATGCTCCCGTGCGCTATTGCAGGACCCTCTAATTATAAGATCCAGAGGAGAATTTCTCTGCAAATTCAAGTCACAATTTTTCATCTTGTGTTACCTTCTGCTAACTAGGTAACAGGTACAATATTTGACCAGACATATAAGCATATTTTAAAAATATTTTTATTTAATACTTGTTTTTATTGTAATTTCGATTGGTGTATTGGAGAGTATTTATTCCCAGCAGTCTGAAAGATATATCCACACAACTGATGACAAAGGTGCGGCAGTCAATTTGTATGCACTATTTTCAATATAGTGGGCAATGGGTATTTCACTATTTGACTGCATTTTACAGGATTTTGTTATGTTTTTCTACAGAACAGATATAACTAAGCACACATTGTCAAAGTTCAATGAGAATTCTCCTCTGGACTGTCCATCCCCTAATGTTTTCATATAATCTCGAAAAAAGTGGAAGCATTCTTCTTCATACCTTATTGGATAGACAATTTGGAAACAAGCAATGTTTTAGAATTGTGCGTTTAGAATTTGGATTGTGGTCAAGACTCACTGAGACATTTTCAAATTATAAACAAAACAAAGCACTTCTAAGACTTTTTCCTAAATGCCTTAGAGAAATATTGTAACTATTGTACATCATTATATTTTAGAAACTGCAAGAAATTATCTTTTTAACCACATTATCACTGGATCATTAATCCATTTAATACAAGTGATGCCTAAAATAAGTTTAAATGAATGTGGCCGGGGTTTGGTTTTTGAATAGAACATTAATCGAGTGCTGAAAATGAAGATTCTTCCAATTTAACATTATCTATATTTTCTTTTATGGCAAGACAGTCGCGAACTGTCAAATTGGTGTCAAGAAAGCATGACATGTGAACTTGGGTTAATCACACTTTTATGATGTCATCTGTAAAGTTAAATATTAATGTTTTGATTTTATTTTGCTTTTTATGCTGTTGATAAATGATAACCATTGTTTAATTACAATGTTATTGATTGTACAGTTCTTCGCAAACATATTGAACTGAAATATTGCCATCTATTCAATTTAGGCAAACAGAAAGAATATTGTTAGACCAATGATACATATTTACTTCAAAACAGTGATTGCACCATCTCAGTTCAGTGTGACTGCAACTGAATTTCAAGCATTTGAAGATATAAAACAATGTTAAGTAAAAATCAGTCCATAGCTACAAAACTCCATTTTCATTCCTATTAAACATCATTATTATTTACTTGAGAATAAATTTTCTAAAATCTCAAAATACCAAAATATGGATGACTTGACAATAAACTGGTGATAATGGCATTCAATCTCTTCACCCCTTTTTTCTTAAATATTGTAATGAGTGTGGATGTGTGTCCTAGCTGACAACTGCTTTTGCTATTAAAATTGACCAATAACAGAATGAACCTATCACATTGAAGTGAACAGGTTAACCATGTAATTTAATTCAAACATAGCAGAATGTAATCCAATCTTAAGGTTTCAATATTGGTTGTAGCGTGCTCAAGGCTTGCCTTGAGGAATTAATGAACTCAGTCATATGAACCTTGTGGATCAGGATTTTCTTTCCCGAGACAAAGAGTTAAATACCCAGGATAGATATAGAAGAGCACAGTTAGGTATATTTTTGATGCAAAGGGTAATTGAATCATAAAATGCTTTGATACTGAAGCAAGTTGCTTAATTGAATTCACAAAGCATTTATGGAGCAATGCTCATAAGGACTTGATGCTGATTTCTAAAAGAAGGAGTATGTGTTTATTTGCCTATATGGAGGCAATTTGTTGACGGAACTTTTTGTTTATTAGTTTTCTTTCTTTCTTCATCATTTAGCTCAAAATGTTTTTGTGCTGCAAACTGTTCAAAGTCTGTAACGAGGGAACTCCCTGAAATGTTTTTATGTGGGAAATAGATCCAGCAAGAATAAAGTAACATGCCACCAGTGTTGAGTGACGTGTCTTTAACAGATTTCTCATATTCAGATAAGAAAACAATAGGAAAAAGAAAAAAAATTATTCTAAATAAAAATCCTAGTCATGTAAACACACTGATGCACATGGGTAGAAAAGCAAACAGAGCACGTAACCAGATCCCACCATAAATGTGACAGGAAATCCAGTATACTGTAGTTCAAATTGTGTCTCTTCATTTAGTTCTTACCTAAATACTGTAATGAAGCTCAAAAATAATCTGCAATAACAATCTACATCACAATTAAACTTGACAGTCCTGTGCAGAGGGATTCAGCTCAGCTGCACAGTAATCCAGCCGGTCCACTGTCATCCTTTCCCCCATCTTCAAAAAGGCCGGCTATTCATATTGTTATAACTATGCACCCCTTGTCAAAGATATTGATCCAACTCTTAAAGATGTCAGTTGACACAGAGTCAATAACATTCTCCAGTGGTCATATCCACATGTCCATTATCCTGTAGAAGCTTTACTTCTCTAATCTCTAACCTTGCTCAAGGTTGTGAATTTTATAATTGTATAAACTACCCGAACCCCTCAAATGGATTTCTGTCTTGTAATCACTCCCAGATATATTTTACTCCCTACATAAACCATCTCAATCCTCAATTAAACTGCTGCCTCATAATCAATCTTTTGATGTTTTATTGTGCGTGACATCAGGTGCTCTAACCACTCAGAAAGACAACTCATCATCAGCTGAGAGAAGCACACTCTGCCAAAATGAGTAATTTCTTCATTACCATACTATAGGTTAAATTTTTATTGAGAGTATACTGTGGGCTGTGTCACAAGGCAGCAACATGCCTTGGAGTTGAGAAATGATGCTAGTAAACCACTCAATAACATTTATACTATGTTATATGTAACCCAAGGCATTTCACGGATAAGAAGCGGATGCCATTCATAGAGAATTAGACAGAGTAACTAAAAGCACATGTACGACGAACAACTCTACTTAGCCGAGGTGGGGTTCAGTTCAAAGGAGAAACCAAATATTGTCGAATGCTAGAAATCTGAGATGAGAATTGGGAAATGCTTGACTGGAAAATGCATCAGCAGCTCAGGTAGATCTGTGAACACTGAAAATGAAGGAAGACAATCTGAACAGCTAGAACTTCAAGTCACAGTTGAATGTCATCCAAATGCACCTGGGAACTGATGTCACCTGTTCATGACATGGATAAGAAATGGGAAGGAGATCACAAAAGGGATTTTCTTCTATTCACTTTTCACAAAAAGCTCAAACCATGATAACTTCCCGTTGATGGTTTCCTAATTCTACGCTTCCTATGAGGGGCAGGTCTGATGACCTCAGCAGCTCTTGAGTGAATTAGATGGTGTCTATGGTCCATGATCACAGAATACTTCAGAGATCAGCTTCAGACATTTGCACTTCAGATCCCCATCAGAGCTGTCGGCCAAGCTGGTTTGTTGACACCACAATCCCAATTGAAAGTGAGATTAGTAGTTATTTGAGATTCCACCATTGCTGTAGCGAGAACACGGCTAGATATGGTGCAGAATGAGAATGCTTGGTTCAAGGTTTATTTTGGCACTGAAAGGGTGGACACCTCTTTAAATGGAGCTTAAAACTGTTAATCGTTGCTGATGTAAATGAGGAATTATGAGTTATTGAAAACAGTGAAAAATGTGAGGGAATGAGGGGATGATAGAAGGAATGCTTCAGCTTTTACTAAGGAAGGTAAAAAGTAACAGAAGATTGCATTTTTATCACAATTGTTCTGAGATACTTGTGCTTCTTCCTCCACATATTACTTTCAAGGGATGATGAAGAGTGGCCTCTGGATTGATCAGGTACTTGTGAAAAGTCTCTTCCTGCTTGTTGTTGTCACTTGTGTGCCATTGTTACCTAGGATACGGTGAATTGAACAGCGGGAGAGAGAGTTCAAAAGAAGTGAGCAGGGACAGTCAGAGCATTCTACACACCACATTTCCTGAGGAGACATTGGATTGTGCATAAGTAAGGACTTGGCAAGGGCCAATTAAAAGATGTTGGGTTTAAGCAGAGCGGCCATTGTGTGAGTGGGCCAGTGATAGAGTGGAGAGCTTGGGCTTTGGCTCATAGAGGCTTCGGTGAGGAGGGGTAAAGGCTGTAAGTTGAGTTTTTCATTTAATTTTTCTTTCTTTCTTAGTGCACAGTTGATGCTTTACTGCACGCTTGAGTGCTCGGTGGTGGGATCCAATTTTTTTTTGCTGTTGGGGGAGAGGGGATCGTTGCCTTGCTGCTGCTTGTGCGTGGGAGGGGGAAGCTGGGGGGGGGCTTTAGGGTTTTAACTTTTAATGTCTTTGGGGCATTCCTGTTTTCATGGATGTTTGCAAAGAAAAAGAATTCCAAGATGTATATCATATACATTCCTCTGACTTTAAATGTACCTATTGAACCTATTGAAATGGAGAGAATGAGCAGCTGGAATCTGCGGTACATATTGGTACCAACGACATAAGTAGGAAAAAGGAGGGAGTTCTAAAGAGAGAATAAAGGGAGTTAGGTAGAAAGCTGAAAACCAGGGCCTCCAGAGTAGTAATCTCTGGATTGCTGTCTGTGCTATGCACCAGTGAAGGTAAGAATAGGATAATTTGGCAGGTGAATCCATGGCTGAGGAATTGGTGCAGAGAGCAGGGTTTCAGATTTCAGGATCTTTGGAATCTCTTCTGGGGGATGACCTGTACAAAAAGATGGCCTACTCCCGAATCCAACGGGGAACAATATCCTTGTGGGCAGGTTTGATGGAGCTGCTGGGGAGAGTTTAGACTAATTTGGCAGGGGGATGGTAACTGGAGTGATAGGGCTGAGTGATAGTTGGTATACAAGTAGATACAGTGCGTAGTGAGACTGTGAGGAAGGACAGGCAGATGATAGGGTAAAATTGCAGTCAGTGGGATGAGTTGATGTGTAACACAGGAGTGGAAAAGAAAAGGGTGATGAATACAGGACCGAAGGTTTATATTTGAATGTACACAGTAAATGGAATAAGGTAGATGATCCTGTAGCACAATTAAAGATTGGCAGGTATGACATTGTGGGCATCACTGTCTGGGCTGAAAGAAGATCATTGTTGGGAGCTTAACATCCAAGGATATACTGTATATTGTATTGAAAGGACAGGCAGTTCGGTGGGTGGGGTGGCTCTATTGGTAAAAAAATAAATTCAAATTTTTAAAAAGAGAGAACAGAGTATCAGAAGATATAGAATCCATGTGGGTAGAGTTAAGAAACTGCATTGGTAAAAAGACCCTGATGAGAGTTGTATACAGGCCTCCAAATCGTAGCCTGAATGTGGGCTACAAATTGTCATGGGAGATAGAAAAGGCATGTAAAAAGGGAAATGCTACAATAGTCATGGGGGATTAAATATGTAGGTAGATTGGAAAAATCAGGTTGGTGCTGGATCCCAAGAGATAGAATTTATAGAATGCCTATGAGATGGCTTTTCAGAGCAGCTTGTGGTTGAGCCAACTAGGGGAAAGACAATTACAGTCTGGGTGTTGTGTAATAAATCAGGTTTGATTTGGTTCTTCAGGTGAGGGAATCGTTAGGATCATAATATGATTGAATTCATTCTAGAGTTTGAAAGGGAGAGTTAAAATCAGACGTATCAGTATTACAATGGAGTAAAGGGGGTTACAGAGGCACGAGAAAGGAGCTGGCCAAAGTTGATTGAAAGGGGACACTAGCAGGGATGACGGCAGAACAGCAATAGCTGGAGTTTCCGGGAGCAATTCCGATCGTAGGATAGATACATTCCAAAGAAGTCTAAAGGAAGGATGAGGCAATTGTGGTTGACAGGAGAAGTTGAAAACAGCCTTAAAACAAAATAGAGGGCATATAATATAGCAAAAAGTAATGGGCAGTTAGAGGATTGGAAAACATTTAAAACTAACAGAAGGTGAAAAAATTGCCATAAGATGAAGTATGAAGGTAAGCTAGCAAATAATATAAAAGAGGATACCTAAATATTGTTCAGATATACAAGGAGTAAAAGAGAGGCAAGAGTGGATATTGCAATGCTGGGAAATGATACTGGAGAGATAGTCATGGGAGACAAAGAAATGGTCGATAAAGTTAATAAGTATTTTGCATCAATCTTCACCATGGAAAGCACAAGCAAAATGCCAGAAATGCAAGAGTGTCAGGGGGAAGAAGTGAGTGCCATTGCTATTTCTAAGTAGAAGGTGTTTGGTAACATGAAGGTCTGAAGGTAAATAAGTCTCCTGGACCAGTTGAACGACACCCCAGGGTTCCAAAAGTGGTAGCTGAAGAGATTGTGTAAGATTGGTAATGATATTTCAAGAATCACCAGATTCTCGAATGTTTCTGGAGGAATGGAAAATTACAAATGTGATGCCAGTCTTTAAGAAGTGTCATAAGGGTGGATGTTGAGAGCAGACCCAAATGCAAGACACAGACACTGAAGTACTAGGAACAGGACAGGACTAGATTCTAGAGTCAGTGACGTGACTGGATGCAGACTAGGAGCTGGGACAAGAACACAGACTTGGGCTAGGACATTGGCTAGGCAAGCAGGACCAGGACAAGGAACAGGGAACTAGGAGCCTGGGCTTGGACACCAAGCCAGAGACTGGACAAGGACCAAGAACCTGGGTCTTGACTCAGGCTCGAACCCCAGAACTAGGCAAGGACATGACGTGGCTACAGGACAGGTCATGGCTTGGGTTCCTCAAGCCTTGGATTCTTCATGGCGTGGTTTCCTTGACATGAGGACATGACAAGTCCTGGGTCTTGACTCAGGCTTGGACTCCAGAACTAGTTGAAGACATGACTTGGTCTTGGGAGACAGGACCAGGCAAGGTCACAGGACAGAACGAGAGACTCCTGGGCAAGACGAGGGAATGCCAGTACAGGATGAGGGAACTCCAGCACAGGACAAAGCACATGGACAGGACAAGAACACCAAGCCTTGAGTTGGTACTCAGGAACAGCCGAGCCTTGGACTTGGGATGACAGGAACCTTGGAACCTTGGACTTGGGACAACAGGAACACAGAGCACAGAGCCTTGGTCTTGGGGAGGACAGGAACACAGAGCCTTGGTCTAGAGCAGATGGAACACAGAGCCAGGACCCCTCCTTGGGATCAGGACATAGGGCCAGGACTCATACACAGAATGTTGAACACAACAAGACAGTTCCCAACACTAGGTAGCAGCAAACAGCCAGACCTACCCAGCAAAGGCGTGGACAGAGACAGTTCAAGACAACAATAGACAGTTCCTTATCTTGCTCCGGCAGTTGAATTTGATGGCAGTGCAGGCAAAGGTTACAGGCGAGGCGAGGCTTCAGAAGTAAGGGGCAGAGAAGGGATTCAGACAGAGAGTTTGGACAGGAACAATCCAGCATCTGAAGCTGAACCAAGGAGCTATTTATGTAGCCAGCCCAAAATGTGAATCAGCTGCCTCAATTAGAACACCCAACTGAAAAAGGGAAAACCAGAAAACCTGGAATAAGGAATGATGGACCGGACCGTGAACCGAAATCCGGAATTCACGGATCAGACCATGAATAGAAAAGAGGGAGGGAGCAGAAAGGAAATTATGGCCAGTTAGCCTGACTTCAGTGGTTAGGAAGATGTTGCCATCCATTAATATAAGATTGGGGGGTACTTGGAGGCACATAAAAAAAAGGCCAAAGTCAGCATGGATGCCTTAAGGGTAATCTTGACTGACAAACCTGTTTGAATTCTTTGAGGAAATAACAAGCAGGATAGACAAAGGAGAGTAGTGAATGCTGTATACTTAGATTTTCAGAAGATAAAAGCCCAGTGTATTACAGGAAAGATATTTTCATGGATAGAAGATTGGCTGACTAGTGGAGGCAAAGAGCGGGAATAAAGGGGGCTTTTTCTGGTTGGCTGCCGGTGGCTAGTGATGTTCCACAGGAGTCAGTGATTGGACCACTATTTTTCACATTATATGTCAATGATTTCCATATCAGAATTGATAGTTTTGTGGCCAAGTTTGCAGACAATACAAAGGTAGGTTGAGGGGCAGGTAGTGTTGAGGAAGTAGAGAGTCTGCAGAAGAACAGACTAATTGGGAAAACTGGCAAAAATATGGCAGAAGGAACATAGTGTAGGGAAGTGTTTGATCACACATTTTAGTAGAAGGAATAAAGGTGGAGACTATTTTCTAAATGGGAAGAAAATTTTAAAAATCAGAGTTGCAAATATTGTCTTGGGAGTCCTCCTTTAGATTTCTATAAAGGTTAACTTGCAGGTTGAGTTGGCAGTAAGGAAAGTAAATGCAATGTTAGCATTTGTTTCGATAGCACTAGAATATAAGAGCAAGGCTTATAAGGCACTGGTCAGACTGCACTTGGAGTATTGTGAGCAGTTTTGGGCCTCCTATCTAAGAAAAGATGTGCTGGCATTGGAGAAAATCCAAAGGAGGTTCACGAGAAATGAAAGCACTAACATTTCTGGAGTGTTTGATGACTCTGAGCCCATATTTGCTGGAGTTTAGAAGAATGAGTGGAGATCTAATTGAAATCTATCAAATATTGAATAACCTAGATAGAGTGGATGTGGAGAGGATCTTTCCAGTAGTGGTGGAGCCTAGGACTAGTGGGCACCCCCTCAGAATAGAGGGACAACCATATTGACAGAGATGAGGAGGAATTTCTGTAGCCAGAGGGTAGTGTATTTGCAGAATTTATGGCCACGGATGGCTGTGGAGATCAAATCATTGGGTATATTTAAAGTGGAGATTGATAGGTTCTTGATTAGTCCGGGTGTCTAAGGTTACGGGTAGAAGGTAGAAGAGTCGGGTTGAGAGGGATAAAAAAAAAAATCAGCCGTGACAGAATGGCAGAAGGGACTCAATGGGCTGAATGGCCTAATTCTGCTCCTATGTCTTATGGTCTTATTTCTCTGATGACCTTTAGAAAGAGATATGGAAACCTCTAGATTATAACTCCCTTACTCTTTGATACGTCAGCTTTTTATGGCAAGCTTCACCAGATTTCTTCCTCAATACATAAGAATACCTTGAATGTCTTTTAAATCCCAGTATTAACTTGCAAAATATTAACTTATGTTAATGTTACATTACATATTCTACTGTATTCTGTAAATTTATGATGATCCTAAATAACAGATACTGCGTTACTTGGAAAAAATTTATTATCATTGTAATGTTATTCTCAAGTGACCAGAGGAAGTTATTAATTAAAAGAGCAGGTTTCACTCTCTAAAACCGATGTCCATACTAAACAAAATAAAACGTATAGCCAAGGTGATCATCTGTGCATTCTGTTGCCTGGCAACCAGGAAGAAAGAGAATGGGGTCAGTATCTGCAAGTTCAAAACAGTTGTGTTTTTTTTCCTTTAACCTAAGATTTCAGTAATGAAATTTACATTTTTAATCATGAGGCCAGCAACTATAGTGCACACAGTACTGCAGACACAAACTATTTTATCATTTGCTGAGGGAGTGATCTACATTTTGATTTTATAGCACAAAATTTTAGAAAGTCTCTGACTCAATTATCATAAATGATTTTATGAATCAGTGAAAACTGAGACACTGAGAACTCAAATGAGAATAATTTCTTCAAAAATAGAAATATCAATAAAATATAATACATAATTTACATTGCGAAGCATATGGGAGCCCCACTCTAACAACAGAATGAAACATGTGGTCAGGATGTAATGTAATTTGTCCTTTTTAAATGAGCTGTTATTAATTAATGGGTATTGGAGAGAAAAACTCTAATTGGTGATGGGTGGTATTAATTTATTTATATCAAATATGATATTAACAACAGGATGCTAAAATGATGACTGGCACTTAACAAGCAACCTACTGGCAGCAGTCATAAATGGTTCAGAATCTGATTTTACAGTGAGATCTCTAGAGATGATGACACCAAGTCATTTTCTGGTTCAACATAAACATCAGATCCAATACCGTAACTTTATGGAATATGTTGTTTCACATGATATCAGAGCTCAGTCATATTAGGAACATTTTCATTTGGAAAAAGTGCACAGTTCAGATATGAAAAAGTAAAGTCATAAAAATAAGGATTGAATCAAGACCACAGAGTAAATGATTGCCACTCAAAGTCTGAAAAAGACGATCAATATACTATACATGCCACCTAAGATGTTTAAAGACATTCCTGACAAATTGGAACTAGATTCAAACTACGAGGGTCAAATAGAAATATCTAGACCTACAGATCCAAAAAGCACTACGGCAACTCAACAAAAATAACGCATCTAAATCCATTCATCAATCATACACAATTGCATATACTGTGAAGGCTACTTGAATGAAACTTATTGGCCAATTACTGATATGCTTTCTATAAGAATTGATGGCTCATTTACTGCAGTTTATGTGGACATGAAATAAGACATCCAATGAAATTCTGGAAGTAACCATTCATATTAACGATATTATAATAAGAAATTGGCCATTTCTACTTTGTCACCAAACATTATTTCTGCAGCTAGCAATCAAATTAAAATAGCAGAAAGATAATTTTAAAAGGTAACAAATGTTTTAGGGAGTTTTTATTTGGCAGTCATTTTATAAAATAATTTACTTAATTGCAACAGGAAAAAGCTTAAATATTGTTTAAATATTAAGTATTGTTTCAACTGAAGTTTTTGAAGCAATGAGTAGGCTCAAATCAAGAGATTAACCACACAAGTAAATATGCTCAAAACACATGGTGAGGCTGTGGTAAATTCAGGATAAGAGGCTATTACTCCATCTGGAGGACATAGGTGGAGCCCAAAAGTGCTGAAATTTCCTAATATTAGCATGGAAAATCTGCCTCTATTGTCCTGCACCAGATGAACCAGACATAGGATCCATCATTTGAATGGGGATATCCTTGAGAGATCAATAAGTGCAAATTGAATTATTTACTTTTTAATTGATTAAAAAACTTAACTTCAATTTGCACACAAAGAAAACAGGTCCATGGTGGACCCTGTCCCTCATGTACAATATTCAGTGTTGGATCAACATGACAATAAAAATATCTATTTCAGGATGCTATTCATTGACTATGCCTCAGCCTTCAACACCATAAAACCAAATAAGCTCATTTCTGAACTTCTGGGCCCCTGACCAGTCAGATAGAACTGGACATAGCATTCATCCACTCTGATCCTCAGCACTGGTACTCCTCAGGGTTGAGTGCTCAGACTCCTGCCCTACATCCATGTCTGTTTGGTAACATACAGTACCAATCTGATCTTTCAGCTCACTGGTGATACTTGCTTCATCGTTAGACACTGGTGAAATTCCCACAGACTGGAATGTGGCTAACGTTATTCTATTGTTCAAAACGGGTAGTAAGGACAAGCTAGGGAACTACAGGTTGGTCGGCGTGACATCATTTGTAGGAAGGTTAGGGAAGGGAATTCTGAGGAGGAAGAGCACTCAGCATTTGAATAGACAGAGTCTGATTAGGCTGAGTCAGCAGGGCTTTGTGCTTGCAAACCTTTTAGAGTTTTTCAATGCAGTAACCAGAAAGGTATTTGAGGGCATGGATGTGAATGTTGTCTACTTGGACTTTAGCAAAGCTTTTAACAAGATACCACATGCTAGGCTGGTCTGAAAGGAGAGTTCCCATGGAATCTCGAGAGAGCTAGTTAGGTAGATTCAAACCCATTTTCCAGCCTTTTCCCCACTACCTTTGACACCTTAGCTAATTAAGTACCTGTCAACCTCCGCTTTAAATATTCCTAATGAGGTTGGCCTCCAATGCTGTCTGTGGCAATGAATTCCACAAATTCAGCACCGTTTGGCTGAAGAAATTCCTCATCATCTCGGCCCAAAACGTTGACCGTTCGTTTCCACAAATGCTGCCTGACCTGCTGAGTTCCTCCAGCGTTTTGTGGGTGTTGCTTTGACCCCAGCATCTGCAGAATATTTTGTGTCCTCATCATCTCTGTTCTAAAGGGACGTCCTTCTACTCTGAGGCAGTGCCCTCTGGTCCTAGACTCCACCAATATTAGAGATATCTTCTCCACTTCCATGATATCTAGGCCATTCAAATTCAGTAGGTTTCCTCTCATTCTTTTAAAATCAAGGAAGTATAGGCCCAGAACCATCAAACACACCCTATATATTAACCCTTGAAGTTCCGGGATCATTCTCATAAGTCTCCTCTGGACCCTCTCCCAACATCAGCAGATCCTTTCTTATGTAGATATGGGCCCCAGATCTGCTCACAATAATCCTAATGTGTTCTCCCAAATGCCTAATAAAGCCTCAATATCCTTGCTTCTATATTCCAGTCCTCACAAGACATTGCATTTGCCTTCCTTATCACCAATTCAACCTGTTATTTAACCTTTAAGGAATCACGCATTAGGACTTTTGCAATTCCGGTTTCTGAATTCGCTCTCATTTAGAAAATAGACTGCACTTCTATTCCTTCTATAAAAGTGCATGACCATGCACTTCACCGTGCTATATTCCATCTGCCACTGCCTTGCCCATTCTCCTAATCCATCCAATTCTTTCTGCAATCTCCCTGCTTCCTTACCTGCTTCTTTACCTTTCTTTGTATCATCCGCAAACTTGCCCATTATTTATAAAGTGATTTGGATGCCAATGCACAAGATTTGCTCAGTATGTTTGTGGATGACACAAAATTTCGGATGTGTTGTTGGTAGTGAAGAAGGCTATCGTAGATTACCATGGGATGTTGTTCAGATGGGTAAATGAGCCATGGAGTAGCAAATGGATTTCAATACAGATAAGTGTGAGGTGATTCATTGTGGAAAGTCAAACCAGCATAGTACTTATACTATGAATGGCAGGGAACTGAGGATTGCAATGGATCATTAGGACTTAAGGGGTACAAGTGCACAGTCCCATTGAAACCACTGGTAGACAGGGTGGTGGAAAAAAGCAGTTAGCATGCTGGTCTTCATCAGTCAGGGCACTGAGTACAGGAGAGGGGACATTATGTTGTAGCTCTATAACTTGTTGGTGAGGCTGCACCTGGAGTATTGTACAGTGGTTTAGTCAACCTGTTAGAGAAAAGACATGGTTACATTCAAAAGAATGCAGGAAAGATTAACAGGAATGTTGCCGGTACTACAAGGCTGGATTTATAGGCAGAGGTTAGTCAGTAGAATGAGGGGTGACCTTATAGAAATGCTTAAAATTATGAGAGTTAGAGGTAAGGTGGTCGGTGACAATCTTTTTCCTAGGGTAGGGAAATGCACAATGAAGGGGCATAGATTTAGGATGAGAGTGGACTGATTTGAAAGGTTCTTGAGAGGCAACTTCTTCATGCAATGGGTGTGAGTGCATGGAACAAGCTGCCAGAAGGAGTGGCTGAGGCAGGTGCAACAGTATCTTTTCAGAAGCGCTTGGAAAGGTGCATGGAGTGGTGAGGCTTAGAGGCATATGGGCCAAATGCACAAAATTGGCACCAGCTGAGTGGGCACCATGGTTAGCATGACTCGTTGGGCTGAAGGGCCTGTAGACATGCTGTTTTGCTCTATGGCTCTATGACTCTATAGCTCTAACTTGGACATTCCAACAGAACACCTATCCATACTAGTTCCTTTTGTCCACTTTAGGCCATATCCCTCTACAACCTTCTTATCCAAATACAGCGCACCTCCTCATTAGAACAGCGTAAGTAATGGAAATCTCCTTTCAGAAGTCAGAAGTTTTTACCAAATGTTTGAGATACAAAATCAAATATTCTTCTTATGGAATTCATGCGAGGGGGAAGATAATGCACAGAAAATATGAAAGAAACAGCAAGCTTTGTCAAGAATTGACATTACTGGAAAATCAGGTTCAGGAACAGTTATTAACCCTCAACCATCAGGCTAATGAACCATTCATTCAGCTTCATTCGTCCCTTTAACGAACTGTTCCCACAACCTATGGACTCACTTTCATGGACTCTTCATCTCATGTTCTCGATATTCATTGCTTATTTATTTATTATTACTACTTTTTTTTTCCCTTTGTATTTGCACAGTTTGTAGTCTTTTGCACACTGGTTGTTTGCCCGTCCCGTTGAGTGTGGTCTTTCAATGATTCTATTATGACTCTCGGATTTAATGAGTATGTCTGCAAGAAAATGAATCGCAGGGTTGTGTATGGTGACACAAATGCAGATTGATGATAAATTTACTTTGAAATTTGTAATAACAATACAGTTTTCCAGAAATGCAACCCACCCATAACATGGGACTGTATTGTACCTGTCCAAACACCTTTTAAATGCTGTAATCGTATCTGCAGCTAGTGCCGGGCTGTATTCAAATAGCAGGCCGAACAGAGCACAATTTACAAAGTTTCCTACAAAAGAACCACAAAAATACCCTTCAGATAAAGGTTTAACCAGTAAAATCTGTTTTGGAAATAGACAAAGAAAAGAGTAAAGTTACCCTTGTAATGGTTTATGTGTTGCATTGTTTTTTTTAAAATCATATGGCAGTGACAAAATATCTTAAGGGAAAAATAATTGATTCCAGAGCCGCACACCCATGTATTCAACCAGACTGCCAAGCTTCAACAAATGATAGTAACCATTGATATACATCAGGTCCCATCCATCATGAAAGATCAGTGGTTAGGAAACTGGATAGCTCTGAAAAACATGTGCTGGAATTGCGCAGCATGATTAACATGTGCCAGTTTGACCTGGTGCAGGCCACACATAATATTCAGCCTCCCACCTCATTATCGTGGTTGTAACATGCAGCCGATCCTGTCATTTATCACATCAGCATGTAATTGTGGGGTACAATTTCCAGAGTGGCTGGCTCCAGTGGAAGCTAGCCAGCCCTGTTTCCATCTCCTCGGGGGATGGGCTCTTTGCTTACAATTACTTCTGGAAGCTTTATGTTGCAAACTTTGGGAAAGTTCGAAAGCCAGTTGAGAGCAAGGCAGGTAACAAGCCCGTGATTATTCAGATGAGCTTCTGGATGCCTTTCTGGACACTGTGAAATGAAAAAGATCATCTATGCCCAGGGGCCTAAGAAGCCTTCTGAATCCATCATCACAGCATGTGGGAAGATCCTATCGACATGATCAAAGCTGAAATGACTCTCATAATTTATTTACTTCTAACAGGTCTCCCTTCATCCTCAAGTACTCCAGAAAAAGAAACATTCAACCTCTCCTTAGAGCTAATATTCTCTAATCAAATCCGATGAACCTCTTCTATCTGATTTCAGAAGCTTCTGCAACCTACCTGTAGTGCAGCAATCAGAACTGCACACAATACTCTAAATGTGGTCTAACCAATATTTTATTTAACTAATAGACTCAAAATCCAGACCGAGAAGGTAAGTATGCTATATGTCTTCTTTCCTGCCAATCTCCTTGTGTTCCCACTTTCAGGGAGCTATGAACTTACACTCCAAGATCCCTTAGTACTCGATCACTCCCAAATGTTGTACCATTTAGTGTACACTTTCGTCTTACAGTTGACTTTCCAGAGTGAAAAATTAAACCTCTCACACCTGCTTTATTTTATCTCTTTCTCTCTCTCTCTCTCCCCCTTTCTCTTTCTCTCTACCATGAAGGATCTTTTTCAAAGCTTAGTAAATCTATGTATACTTCATCCACTACGCTACCCTCATCAAACACCTCCACCACTGCTCAAAAAAATTGAATCAAATTTGTAAGACAACACCAATCACACCTCCCCCATACAAAGACTATTCATATGAAGGCTATGCTTTTCCAGCTGAGTTCTTCCAGCAGTTCATTTTTTTTTATTTAGAGATACACCATGGTAACAGACCCTTCTGACCCAACGAGCCCACACTGCCAAATTACACCCATGTGACCAATTAACCTTCTAACCAGTGGAATGTAGGAGGGAACTGGAGAACTCGAGAAAAACCCACGTGGTCACGGAGAGAACGTAAAAACTCCTTATGGACAGTGGTGAAATCAAACCTGGGCCACGTAAAAACTCCTTACGGACAGCGGTGAAATCAAACCCGGGCGACTGGCACTGTAATAGCATTACACTACTGTGCTACTCCAAATTCCAAATTCCAGCATCTACAATCAACTGTGTATCCCAGAGTCTGTTGAGCTTTTCCTGAAAAACCAGAAGAATCCATTTCTCAAATTACAGTATGTACTAAATCACCAACCTGTAACTATTTGATCAACGGAGTTGTGTGCAAATATGTTTCTTTCAACAAGAAAATTCACCCTCTAATGGTTTTTCCCTTCTCAAGTTTCACTTTGCATTTCTTGCTGTTATCATGTGTTGCTGTCGTTGCCAGTTTAGATGTAGGACAAACAGAAAAGGCAGCAACTTTAAGTACCGTATTAATTGAACACCGTAATTAAGGTGATTTCTTATAGGAGACCATATTTAGTACCGAACTACTTTCTTGGAACTATCTTAACAGGTGAAGTGCTCCATAAAAACATTGTAGAACTCCTACAAAACGACAGTCTGCAACTGGAGAAGGACCTCTGCTTTACCAGTGGGCTAAAATCACTGCATCTCTTAACCATTATTGCCACGGGATCCTTTCAGTGCTGTAGGGTTATTATCCTGAGATGACTTCTACACTGACTCAATATTCAATCCTTTATAGTTCAGTAACTTGCAACAGAGGATAGCTTCCCTCACATTCAGTTCATTATTAACTTTATGGATTTTGCCTTTGGGGTACAAAGATACCAACCAGCAACATTCACAAATTGTGTAAAACATCAGGATCCTTATGAGTTTGATAGTGCTGGATTAGCAGATTTTCCAGCCAAATACATTTCCTTCATATTAATACTCCTACACACTCTTTTTAAGATGATATACAGTAGAATGACAAGGTGAAATCGGTAAGTTTTATGGAAGCTGGGAAATAGAACAAGGTGAGTTTAATGAGAGCACAGGGACAGAATCCCAGGTGAATGAGGAAAGAGCACAGGAATAGGGCCTGTGTAAATGGGAAGAGAACTCAGGAAATGGAACCCCATTGAGTTAGAAGGGATTGTGAGAAGCAGAGACTGCTGAGTGGGAAGAGAGTACAGCAAACAATATCTACTAAGTCAGCTGCTGAACCATCAGGATTTCTGAATCAACAGATAGTAGATTATTTAGGGTTACAAATCCAATAATATAAGAGTTGTCTCAAAGCAATGAACAGGATCTTGCAGCTTACCAGGAAGTTTTCATAATGCATTTACTTCATGACATTAAATCTCCAGTCAATGTTTGGTTCTTTCACCGATCTGATGGGATGAATCCTGGGGAAAGAGAAATATTCCTGACTATTACGGCCCTTGACTCCTCCACTCAACCTTATTGAACTTGAGGAGAAAGGTTACTACCAAAGCTAAGAGAGCACTTGAACTATTACTCAGCACATTAGCTCATTGGTAAGTGGTTCAGTGATCTAGGCAGATTGGGCAGATTCACCCAAATGAATGTCAAAATAGTCTCTTACATTTAATTATGAGCTAAATTGTTTTAACACACACCTTACACACTGGCCTGCATATGAAGACAATGATCAACAACGATACTCATCTAATAAAAACGAAGATGAAGATAGACAGGGAGAGCCACCCCAATGTTGTGTAGCAAGAGAAATGTCACTTGCTAGGCATTTCAATGATCTGTTCATTCCACTGCCCTGAAGAATTACATCTAACTCCTCCACATTAACAGTCATTATTATTATCTATCATTACCTTAATTAGTTATCAAAGGATCTGATCATATGCTAAAGCAATAGCTTTCTGTCCTGCTACAAAGCTACATAATAGACAATAGAAACTAACCTAATAAAGGTGGGGCATTTAAACACCAACCCAACATTTTTGTACCTTTTATGAACGGGGTTTACAGTGCTGCACTTTGGGTGAGATGGGAATCAGTCTTAATTATGGTGACCCATACAGCAAGCCAGCATTCAGTCCTGACTGACATGTGGAAAATGGACAATTGCCAAGCTATTGCAGACTGTTAATGAGCTCGAAAGAGTTCTTTGGCAAGAGCAAAAAGAGCAAGGGAAAAACTTGAGGAAAGGCATTGGATAAAATCTATTTGAAACACTGAAAACTATTCATAAAAGTCACGCACTGTTTCCACAATCTAATGCCATTCTATATTTACATGATCATTATTATCGGTAAATTCATAACATAATTTTCAGCAATCACATGGCAATTACACTTTTCTGTAACAGACTTGGAAAGGGAAATTGGATCACACTGGATTTAGAACAGATCATACCAGTTTGAGCCAGTAGAGGTCATAGGGGAAATTTGAGCTTAAACTCTGCCAGAATTTTCACGTCTGGTTAACGGTAATTGCATGTTGATGGCCTTGGCTCTGATAGGTTAGAGCAAGCTGGCAACAGCCAAATACTTAAAGGGATCTATCTTCAGGCTTCAAGTGGTGCTGGAGGTCTGTTCACAGATGAGGGAAATCTCCAGCAGAGACGGACCATAGAAGTGAGCACCTTGATTCTCCAGTGCCAGTCTGGTCAATGAGGTAGGGAGGAGGAGCGATGGCATTTACCTGAATAGGATAGATGCTGTCAGGGCATACTAATGAATGACTGTGGAAAGAAGTCGTATTGGGAGTAAACACCAGGTGTCAAGCCCAAAGATCCAGCTCAACTACTGGAAGAATATCCTCGCATGCATGACCTAGGTCAGTGAATATACCATCATCTTTCAAATCCAGCCATCAGCCTCATTTCATTGCTTCATTCTGTTTCACACAACCATAAAATTCAACTTTCAAATATGATTTCAAGTAAATTGCATGCTTACAATAATCACTCCTGTATCCAACAGATTGCATTCACTGCAAGCTCAAAAACAAGAGAAAATCTGCAGATGCTGGAAATGCAAGCAACGCTGTAAGCTATTTACCCGCGGCAGGAACACAGGCTTCTCCATCTTATAGAACAAGATGTCAATTGCCAGTAACAGTGTCCGATTGACAGGCATCAATTCAATACCCTAGAGGAAAATCTTCTCACTATTACAATGCACATCAAATTTCCTGAAATGTGTTGCTTCCTCAGAAATCTTAGGTTATTATGATAGATTCCTTGAAGTTAAAAACAATTATAATTTCAGGATACTTGTATCACATAGGAATTTGGAGAAACAAGAAAATAACATTTATTGACTATAATGTGTTTTATTGCATAATGGAGCTGACACTTCACAATAGTTCAGCTAAGCTAAAAATGTTTTGTTGTTGGTTTTCATTTGTACTCAATGTCTGAGGCTTCTCGCTTAAGTGTCCAACAATAATCAGCCAGCATTGATGGATTCCCGTTGCCTCGATACCATTTGTCCATGACCGCATGTCCTGGTGAAACCTGTCACCATGCTCATCACTGACAACGCCAAGATCTGCAGGTTTGCAGTCTAATTGGGAATGCAGAAAATGAATCTTTAGTGACATATTACACTTCATGGTTTTGTATGCTTGAAGCAAAACAACCAGCTGCAGGTAGGTAGGTGCTCTGTAGTTGAAAACAAAAAAATTTCAACAACACCCTTGAATGCCTTCCATGCAATTTTGTTTGGTCCCATTGGACGTTCTTCAGTCTCCCTGTTAATGATGACCAGTTTGATATGTGGACCAAGAAAAATGGCTTCCTTAATCCTGGCACCAATTATTCTGGGAAATATCTGCCTCAAATATCGAAATTTTGTGCCAGATGACAGGAGATTCCATACCTTACAGTTTTGAACGCAGTAATTCTGCTTTTGCCATTGACAAATCCAAGTCTCTGACTAGGTTATATAACTGAGATTGAATTATCAGATGAGGCTCACTCAACATAAAGGTTCAAATCTGTATCAGTATCAGTATCAGCGTTGTTTTCCACTCCTGACTCATGCATCATGGCATCTTCGTCTGTCTTCTCTGGATTCCATGTCTCTGGTGGCTTTGTCATGCAGCACAGGTCTCATGGCCGAAGGAAAATCGGGGCATTCAATGGATTTCTTGTTCTTAGCAGAGAAATCAGACACACTGGTCTGCCAGATGCAACGGTCTACCACATGATCCTTCTGCTCTCATCATATCATTGGGACAGCAAACGGCATTGACTTCCGAGTACTTCTGAGCCAAGTTCTAAGATCAGCAGAGCCTGTTGCACAACAAATGTGACAAGCCCAGGCCTTGTCTAAGTCACCAATTTTACATCCAAAATAGAACTCGTAGGCTTTGTTAATAAGAGGAATCATGTTCTGACTTTGAGATTATAGTATATACTCACCACAAATATAACAGAAAGTGCCGCGGCTGTTGCAACATTGGTGAGAGATTTTGCTATCACACATACTCCTAAAATTACAATTACTTTATTGTAATGAGTGCACACAATATGCCATGTGCATAGAATATGTGCATCAAACCAATATACTGCATATGTAAATGCAATGCATAGAACAGTGTGTCCATGATGCATTTAAAGACCTTTCTAAAACTTGCCCTGCCATGCAACATCCGCCCTGCCTAAGCATGCCAAGGCATGCCTGGAAAAGACAGAAAACTTCTCAGCTTACATGTGGATAACATTTTACTTGACTTGAATTATGAATTGAACTAACAGATACAGGCAATTTTTTTTTAATGGTGCGCGATGGGGAAATTTCATGGTGATTTTCACAATCAGCAAACCTAAAATCCATAAAATACACCCAAAATTATTCAGGAAGGAAAATCTTTGTTGTCCAGCGTTGTTAGAGCTTCCTTTGCAGAAAGTTTTGCCTTAAATGATGTTGAGAACATAGTAAGTGGTGGTATACTTCGGATGAATCTTTTTTCCTCACATACCACTACCCTTCTCCCTACAGCTTCTACTAATTTACAAAATGATGTTGGATTGATGTTTTTATTATTACGTATTGCAGTGTCCTCCTGCTGTAAAACTATAAATGTCATGACATATGCCAGTGATATTCAACCTGACTCTGAATCTGATTCTCCTCTCACTGCTTCCTCTATCTTTTGTGGGGTTTTTTTACCTCTAGATGTCTGAGTTATCATCTGGTCAAATAGAGCAACAGTAACACAGTGAGAGGGAAGAAGGCATTTAAGCATCCAGACTGACTTGATGCAATTAAGATGTTGGCTTAGAAGAAGGAACAGATGTTGTGAGATACGAGCATAAACAGCCAATGTAGAGGAAAACGTAATCCAAGTGTCTGCTCCTGGAGGATAAGGTGGAACATGAGTTCCGCACCAGAAGGCTCGGAGAAGGACTACGTTTGGGCTAACTCCAGAAGAAGGCTGACATGAGGGGCAATGGAATTTTTGTTGTATTGGCTGCCCTGTCACAAAGTTGTAGTGCAAAATGAGGAACAGGTGGGAGGCCAGCCCCCACATTCTGATCGGGAGGCCAGGCCCAGCACAGAGCTTTGGACCACAAGACCATAAAACAGAGGAGCAGAACTAGGCCATTCAGCCCATCGAGTCTGCTCCACAATTCCATTATGACTGATCCCAGATCCCATTCAACCCCATACACCTGCCTTCTCGTCATATTCTTTGATGCCCTGGCCAATCAAGAAACAATCAACTTCTGCCTTAAATACATGCACGAACTTGGCCTCCACCGCAGTCTGTGGCAAAGAATTCCACAGATTTATTACTATCTGGCTAAAAAAATTCCTCCTTACCTCCATTCTAAAGGGTCACCCCTCAATTTTGAAGCTGTGCCCTGTAGTTCTGGATACTCCCACCATAGGAAACATCTTCTCCACATCCACACTCTCCAGTTCTTTCAACATTCAGTAGGTTTCAATGAGATCCCCCATGTTCTTCTAAATTCCAGTGAGTACAGGCCCAAAGCTGCCAAACGCTTCTCATATGTTAACCCCTTCATTCCCCAAACCATCCTCATGAGCCTCCTCTGGACTCTCTCCAATGACAACACATCCTTTCTGAGATTTGGGGCCTAGAACCATTGACAATGCTCTAAGTGCAGACTGACCAGTGTCCTATAAAGGCTCAGCATTATCTCCTTGCTTTTATATTCTATTCCCCTTGAAATAAATGCCAATATTGCATTTGCCTTCTTTACCACAGACTCAACCTGTAAATTAACCTTCTGGGTGTCTTGCACGAGGACTCCCAAGTCCCTCTGCACCTCTGATGTTTAAACCTTCTTCCCATTTAGGTAACAGTCCGCACTATTGTTCCTTTTACCAAAATGTATTATCATACAATTCCCAATACTGTATTCCATCTGCCACTGGTTTGCCTATTCTTCCAATTTGTCTAAGTTCTGCTGTAATCACATTGCTTCCTCAGCACTACCTACCCCTCTCCTCCACCTATCTTCATATCATCCACAAACTTTGCCACAAAGCCATCAATTCCATTATCCAAATCACTGATAAATAATGTCAAAAGTAGCGGTCCCAATACTGACCTCCGAGGAACACCGCTAGTCACTGGCAGCCAACAAGAACAGGCCTGCTTTTTTCCCCACTCATTGCCTCCTGCTTGTCAGCCATTCTGCTATCCATGCCAGTATCTTTCTTGTAATGCCATAGGATTTTATCTTGTTAAGCAGCTTCATGGGTGGCACCTTGTCAAATGCCTTCTGAAAATCCAAGTAAATGGCATCCACTGCCTCTCCTTTGCGCACCCTGCCTGTTACTTCCTCAAAGATCTCTAACAGATTTGTCAGGCAAGATTTCCCTTTACAGAAACCATGCTGACTTTGACTTATTTCATTATTTGTCTCCAAGTACCTTGAAACCTCAGCTTTGTCTAGACCTTTAAACCTACTCTTTCCATCATGGAGTTCCATCACAGATTGTCCAAATCGCAGTGTCCAATACAGCAGAGTAGAAGTATTCCACCCCTGAGTGTTGCAGTGTGGGTACTGACTGCTTCCCACATTGCTTTCTCACCTTTGAAGTAATGGCACTAATCTAGTGACCAGATTCAGGGGAGCAGAGAGGACTCCAAGGAGCCAAACCAAACTGCCTTTCTCAGGATGACATCCAGGCCTCTCCAATAATGCTGTTGTTATGTCCTGCCTACCACCCTGCCAGGCCATTTATGGAAAGGTAGTGCATTCCAAAGGCAAACCTGGCTCCACTGCATCTCAGTGTGCTTACTTCAGTACATTGATATTTGATTTCCTGACTGTTTAGTAGAAATTGGAACAAAGTCAGTCAGTTTGTCTTTGCAACTTTTATGTTCTTTTGTTAGCACATGTAGTTAACCTAAGAAGTGGCAGGAAACCCACAGAGACAACATGCAAATTTTATACAGAGAAAGTGGAGGTCAGGGTTGAACCTGGGGCTGTGAGGTAGCAGTGCTACTGCTGACCCATAGTGCTATTACTGTGTTTACTGACTGCTTCCAAAACATTTTCGCTTCGGAGATTTGCCAGCTATGCATTTAAGAGCTGCTAGAAAGAACTATAATGCCTTAACCTTCACAGAAGCAGCCATGGAGAATGAAGCAAACTGCCACGCTTTCCAATTTACAGCAACTGTAAATGCCACTTCTGAAACATAAATTGTACAAAGCACAAGGGCCAAACTTATAGTGCTTTTCCTTTCATAGTTTACCCTTCTGGCATCAACTTACCTATTCACTACTTCATAAGCTTCAGGAAGAAAGTACACAAAGCCTCAGGATTCAGACCACCAGGCTCGGGAACAGTCATTACCCATCAACCACCAGGCTCAGGAACAGTCATTACCCATCAACCACCAGGCTCCTGAACAATTTCACTCAACTTCACTCACCCCAACAAGTCTTCCCACAACCTATGAACTCACATTCGAGGACTCTTCATCTCATGTTCTTGATATTTATTGTGTATTTATTTATTATTATCAGCTTTTTTTTGTATTTGTACAGTTTCCTGTCTTTTGCACATTACTTGTTTGTCTATTTTGTTGTCTGCGGCCTTTCATTGATTCTGTTGTGCTTCTTTGTATTGACTGTGCAAGTCCAAATGCCTGTAAGAAAATGAATCTCAGGATTGTAGATGGTGACAGAGAGTATATGAACTTCGATAATAAATTTACTTTGAACTTTTGAACATATAGCATTTTAGAGATTCAAGAAAGACTGCAGATGCTGGAAACCTGGAGCAGCACACACAAATTGCTGGAAAAACTCAGCAGGTCAAACGGCAACTTGGTCCGAAACATTGACTGTAGTGATTTGATGGCAATAATCCTTGTGCAGCACAGAGCTGATATCAACCCTACAGTGCTGATTCTGCTAACCATGAAGATCCTTCTCCAGACCATCAATCCTGCATTATTTAAAAGGATTCTTAAAGACTTGTTCATTCAAGGGTACAAAGCTATATGAAAACGTTTTTTTACCAGAAGGAGAAATCAATGTTCATGCCATCAGATTGGAGGCTACCTAGACGGAATATGAAGTGTTAACAAGGCCCGAACAGTCCTTCCAGGTGAGGCAACACTGCACCTGTGAATCTGTTGCGGGGTTATCTATTCTATCCGGTGCTCCTGATGCAGCTTCCTCTACATTGGTGAGACCCAAAGCAAATTGGGGGACCATTTTGTCAAGCACCTACGCTCCATCCACCGAAAGTGGAATTTCCCAGTGACCAACCATTTTGATTCCTATCCCCATTCACGTTCCGACATGTCAGTCCACGGCCTCCTCTTCTGCCATGATGACGAAGAGACCTGGGCGAGGATGGTTCAGACTCAAGTGCTGGGGTATCAGAGACAAGAATCGAGACATGATACAAGACTAAAATGAGGACAAGGTTCTAAACTAGACGCTAATCAAGAATTCAAAGTACAGCTGATGACTGAGCACCAACCTCCAGTTTAGGTGTTCCTTAAATGTTAAATCCCTGGCACCAAAACATGGCTGCCAATTAGCGGGGCAATCCTGACTCTTTAAAGGGGCCACACCAGCTATCCATACTCCGGAGAGTCAGAGCATCTAAACCCCAGAAGCTGGCAAGTATTGTAACAACTCTAAGGGTGAGGAGCAACATCTCATATTTTGTCTAGGGAGCCTCCAACCGGATGTCATGAGAACTTATTTCTCCTTCTGGTAAAAAATATCCCTCTCCCTTCTCTCTTCTTCTCTTCCCTACTCTGTCTATTCTCTTCTTCCTAACTCTTCCCCTCTCCTGCCTATCACCTCACCCTGGTACCCTCTTTCTTCCCTTTCTCACATGATCCACTCTCCTCTCTTATCAGATTCCTTCCTCTCCAGCCCTTTGCCTTTCCCACTCAACTGGCTTCACTTTTCACCTTCTAAGTAGTCTTCCTTCCCCCTTTTTATTCTGGCATCTTCCCCCCCCCCTTCCAGTCCCGAAGAAGGGTCTCGGCCCAAAACGTTGACTGTTTATACATTTTCATAGATGCAGCCTGACCTGCTGAATTCCTCCAGCATTTTGTGTGAGCTGTTATGAGCTCCTTGAAGGAGTTGTCTGATGCAAAAAGTGAGATGTTGTGCATATCTGCACCTGGAGCAGTTGAGGTCAAACGTAGGAAGGATTTTTCCATAGAAAGGTACTTCGAGTTTCACTTCAATTTCTAAGATGGTTCTGACCTGCTTAGTGGCTGTAGATGTACTGGTTGCTTTTGTTCAGTATCTGAGTAAAGTGCAGTGCTGTTAGGTTAACTCTTCTGTAGATCTATGGTGGAGAGTTTATTGACTGTTTGCATCACGAACTGTTATGGAAGCACCAAAGCTCTTGAACAGAAACTCCTACAGCAAGTAGTGGATACAGCCCAGTCCATTACAGGTAAAGGCTTCTCCACCACTGAGCAGATCTACACAGAGTGCTGTCACAGGAAAGCAGTACCACCACCCAGGCCATACTCTCTTCTCACTGCTGCCATCAGGAAGAAGGTACAGGAGCCACAGGACCAACACCACCAGTTTCAGGAAGAGTTATTACTCCTGAACTATCATGCTCTTGAACCAGAGGGGATAACTTCACTCAAATTCACTCGCAGTATCACTGAACAGCACCCACAACCAATGGACTCATTTTCAAGGACTCGTCATCACATGTTCTTGATATTTATTCCTCATTCTTTTACTATTATTCTTTTCCCTTTCATATTTACACAGTTTGTTGTCCTTTACACATTGTATGTTTGTTCATCCTGTTGGGTGCAGTCTTTTATTGATTCTAACCACAAACAAGAGAAAATCTGCAGAAGCTGGAAATCCGAGCAATACACACAAAATGCTGGAGGAACTCAGCAAGCCCGGCAGCATCTATGGGAAAGAGCAGGGGTCCCCAACCTTTTTTGCACAGCAGACCGGTTTAATATTGATGATATTCTTACAGACCAGCCGACCGGGGTGGGCGGGGTGCGGGGTGGGGGGTAGGGTTGCCAACGGACAAGAGTAGCAGTCATATTCAGGACACTTATGTTTACCCCGAGAAAGACTACCATGACCATGAAGCCTTGCGCAGGCACCTGTATGTGCATGCGTGTACGTGCCGATTTTTTTCTACAAATCGTTTTTGGCGATTCTGCTCAGTGAAACTACACTGTACATACATTATTTCTACTTTATATAGGCTGTGTATTTATCATATCATTCCTGCTTTTACTATATGTTAGTGTTATTTTAGGTTTTATGTGTTATTTGGTATGATTTTGTCGGTTTTTTTTGAATCTGGGAACACTCAAAAATTTTTCCCATATAAATTAATGGTAATTGCTTCTTCGATTTACACCATTTCGGCACAAAAGGTTTCATAGAAATGCTCTACCTTAGCGGGGGAAACACGGGACAAGGGCGGTCCCATATGGGACAAACTAACTTAGTCCAATATACGGGATGTCCCGGCTAATACGGGACAGTTGGCAACCCTGCGGGGGGGGGGGCGGCGGGTGGGGTGTTGTTAATCACGACCGGAATATAGGTGATAAGTCAACTATAAGTCACTTATAAGTGGTTAATGCACTCAATTTCGTTTCTGAAAGGGTTTATCTAACGAATTTAATATTAAACGCACAGCGCATATTTTCCTCGCATGAATATAGTGATAAGTCAATTATGTCACTTATAAGTCAATAGCATCATAATATTTTAAGTAATGTTTGGATATTAAACACACAGCACATATTTTCCTCGTATGAACATATAAAATCATTGCAACACACCAATATCGCTGAATCAGTGGGAGCCGTGGGCTTGTTTCCCTGCAACAAGACGGTGCCATTGAGGGGAGATTGGAGACAGCGATACTCGAAGGGGGCGGGGGGGGCGGGTTCCCTATGTCCAGTCTATTCTGCAATTTAGTTTTCATTGCATTCATTGTAGAAAACCCCACTTCACAGAGATATAACCACATAACCCTTCAAGTCCATGACAAATGCTTACTCTCACCTAATCCCACTGACCTGCACTCAGCCATAACCCTCCATTCCTTTCCTGTCCATATAGCTATCCGATTTTACTTTAAATGACAATATGGACCCTGCCTTTACCACTTCTACTGAAAGCTCGGTCCACACAGCTACCACTCTCTAAGTAAAGAAGTTCCCCCTCATGTTACCCCTAAACTTTTGCCCTTTAACTCTCAACTTATGTCCTCTTGTTTGAATCTCCCCTACTCTCAATGGAAAAAGCCTATGCATGTCAACTCTATCTATCCCCCTCATAATTTTAAATACCTCTATCAAGTCCCCCCTCAACCTTCTACGCTCCAAAGAATAAAAACCTAACTTGTTCAACCTTTCTCTGTAACTTAGGTGCTAAATCTCAGGTAACATTCTATTAAGTCTTCTCTGTACTCTCTCTATTTTGTTGACATCTTTCCTATAATTTGGTGACCAGAACTGTACACAATACTCCAAATTTGGCCTTACCGATGCCTTGTACAATTTTAACATTACATCCCAACTCCTATACTCAATGCTTTGATTTATAAAGGCCAGCATACCAAAAGCTTTCTTCGCCATCCTATCCACATGAGATTCCACTTTCAGGGAACTATGCCCTACCATTTACTATGTATGTCCTATTTTGGTTAGTCCTACCAAAATGTAGCACCTCACACTTATCAGCATTAAACTCCATCTGCCATCTTTCAGCCCACTCTTCTAACTGGCCTAAATCTTTCTGCAAGCTTTGAAAGCTTACCTCATTATCCACAACGCCACCTATCTGAGTATCATCTGCATACTTACTAATCCAATTTACCACCCCATCATCCAGATCATTAATGTATATGACAGACAACATTGGACCCAGTACAGATCCCTGAAGCACACCACTAGTCACCGGCCTCCAACCTGACTAACAGTTATCCACCACTACTCTCTGGCGTCTCCCATCCAGCCACTGTTGAATCCATTTTACTACTTCGATATTAATGCCTAACGATTGAACCTTCCTAACTAATCGGTAGTGCTGAGGAAACGGAGAGTCTGCAGAGAGACTTGGATAGATTGGAAGAATGGGCAGAGAAGTGGCAAATGAAGTACAATGTTGGAAAGTGTATGGTTATGCACTTTGGCAGAAAAAAATAAATGGGCAGACTATTAATTAAATGGGGAAAGAATTCAAAGTTCTGAGATGCAACGGGACTTGGGAGTCCTTGTACAGGATTCCCTTAAAGTTAACCTCCAGGTTGAGTCGGTAGTGAAGAAGGCGAATGCAATGTTGGCATTCATTTCTAGAGGAATAGCGTATAGGAGCAAGGATGTGATGTTGAGGCTCTATAAGGCGCTGGTGAGACCTCACTTGGAGTACTGTGGGCAGTTTTGGTCTCCTTATTTAAGAAAGGATGTGCTGACGTTGGAGAGGGTACAGAGAAGATTCACTAGAATGATTCCGGGAATGAGAGGGTTAACATATGAGGAACGTTTGTCCGCTCTTGGACTGTATTCCTTGGGGTTTAGAAGAATGAGGGGAGATCTCATAGAAACATTTCGAATGTTAAAAGGCATGGACAGAGTGGATGTGGCAAAGTTGTTTCCCATGATGGGGGAGTCTAGTACGAGAGGGCATGACTTCAGGATTGAAGGGCGCCCTTTCAGAACAGAAATGCGAAAAATTTTTTTTAGTCAGAGGGTGGTGAATCTATGGAATTTGTTGCCACGGGCAGCAGTGGACGCCAAGTCATTGGGTGTATTTAAGGCAGAGATTGATAGGTATCTGAGTAGCCAGGGCATCAAAGGTTATGGTGAGAAGGCGGGGCAGTGGGACTAAATAGGATAAAATGGATCAGCTCATGATAAAATGGCGGAGCAGACTCGATGGGCTGAATGGCCTACTTCTGCTCCTTTGTCTTATGGTCTTATGGTCTAATCTTCCATGTGGAACCTTGTCAAAGGCCTTACTGAAGACCATATAGACAACACCCACTGCTTTACCCTCGACAATTTTCCTAGTAACCTCTTCAAAAAATTCAGTAAGATTTGTCAAACATGACCTTCCACGAACAAATCCATGTTGACTGTTCCTAATTAGACCCTGTCTGTCCAGATAATTATATATACCATCTCTAAGAATGCTTTCCATTAGTTTACCCACCACTGACTTCAAACTTACAGGCCGATAATTGCTAGGTTTACTCTTAGAATGCTTTTTAAACAATGGAACAACATGAGCAATATGCCAATCCTCCGGCACCATCCCCATTTCTAATGACATTTGAAATATTTCTGTCAGAGCCCCTGCTATTTCTACACTAATTTCCGTCAAGGTCCTAGGGAATATCCTGTGAGGACACGAAGATTTATCCACTTTTATATTCTTTAGGAGCACCAATACTTCCTCTTCTTTAATCTTCATAGCTTCCATAACTTCCCTACCTGTTTCCCTTACCTTACACAATTCAATATCCTTCTCCTTAGTGAATACCAAAGAAAAGAAATTGTTCAAAATCTCCCCCATCTCTTTTGGTTCCACACATAGCTGTCCACTCTGATTCTCTAAGGGACCAAATTTATCCCTCACTATTCTTTTGCTATTAATATAACTGTAGAAACCCTTTGGATTTATTTTCACCATACTTGCCAAAGCAACCTCGTATCTTCTTTTAGCTTTTCTAATTTCTTTCTTAAGATTTTTTTTACATTCTTTATATTCCTCGAGCACTTCATTTACTCCATGCTGCCTATATTTATTGTAGATTCCTCTCTTTTTCCGAACCAAGTTTCCAATATCCCTTGAAAACCATAGCTCTCTCAAACTTTTAACCTTTCCTTTCAACCTAACAGGAACATAAAGATTCTGTACCCTCAAAATTTCACCTTTAAATGACCTCCATTTCTCTATTACGTCCTTCCCATAAAACAAATTGTCCCAATCCACTCCTTCTAAATCCTTTCACATCTCCTCAAAGTTAGCCTTTCCCCAATCAAAAATCTCAACCTTGGGTCCAGACCTCTCCTTCTCCATAATTATATTGAAACTAATGGCATTGTGATCACTGGACCCGAAGTGCTTCCCAACAGATACCTCCGTCACCTGACCTATCTCATTCCCTAACAGGAGATCCAACACTGCCCCTTCTCTAGTTAGTACCTCTATGTATTGCTGCAAAAAACTATCCTGCACACATTTTACAAACTCCAAACCATTCAGCCTTTTTACAGTATGGGCTTCCCAGTCTATGTGTGGAAAATTAATATCTCCCACAATCACAACCTTGTGCTGACTACAAATATCTGCTATCTCCTTACAAATTTGCTCCTCCAATTCTTGCTTCCCATTAGGTCGTCTATAATTCACCCCTATAGGTGTTACTACACCTTTCCCATTCCTCAATTCCACCCAAATAGCCTCCCTAGACAAGCCCTCTAATCTATCCTGCCAGAGCGCCGCTGTAGTATTTTCTCTGACAAGCAATGCAACACCTCCCCCTCATCCCTCCGATTCTATCGCACCTGAAACAACGAAATCCAGGAATATTTAGTTTCTAATCACACCCCTTCTGCAACCATGTTTCACTAATAGCTACAACATCATACTTCCAAGTATCAATCCATGCTCTAAGCTCATCCACCTTTCTTACAATGCTCCTAGCATTAAAATAAATGCATTTTAAAAATTTTCCACCTCTTACTCTCTGTTTATCACTAACAACTTTACTATCTCCTTTTTCTTCCCTCTTCTCTACATCTGTTCCTACACTTTGGTTCCCCTCCGCCCTTGTATCTAGTTTAAATCCACTGGAGCCTCTCTAGCAAACCTACCTTCAAGAATATTTGTCCCCCTTCAGTTCAGATGTAAACCGTCCTGCCGGAACAGGTCCCACCTTCCCTGGAAAACTGCCCAATTATCTATAAATCTGAAGCCTCCCCTCCTGCACCGTATCTTCAGCCACGTGTTGATCTGCGCTATCTTACTATGTTTCTATTTCTAAACCCACCTGTACGTGGCACTGGTAGTAATCCTGAGATTGCTATCCTGGAGTTCCTGTCCTTTAACTTGGCGCCTAACTCCCTAAACTCACCTTTCAGGTCCTCTTCACTCTTCCTACCCATGTCATTTGTCCCTACATGGACCACAACATCTGGCTGCTCATCCTCCCTCTTGAGAATACTGAGAACTCGATCCGAGATATCGCGGACTTTGGCACCAGGGAGGCAACAGACCATCCGGGATTCTCGATCTCTTCCACAGAACCTCTTATCTGTCCCCCTAACTATTGAATCCCCTATCACTACTGCTCTCCTCTTTTCCCTCCTTCCCTTCTGAGCTGAGGGTCCGGTCTCGGTGCCAGAGACGCAACCACTGCAACTTGTCCCTGGTAGGTCGTCCCCATCAACAGTATCCAAAATGATATACTTATTATTGGTGGGAACGGCCACAGGGGTGCTCTGCTCATTCTGTCTATTCCCCTTCCCTCTCCTGACAGTCACCCAGCTATCCGTCTCCTGACTCTTACGGGTGACTATCTCTCTGTAACTCCTGTTTATTTCTGCCTCTGCCTCACGAATGATCCAAAGTTCATCCAGCTCCAGCTCCATTTCCCTAACTCGGTTTGTCAGGAGCTGCAGCTGGATGCACCTTTCGCAGGTGTAGTCATCAGGGACAATTGTGCTCACCCTGACTTCCCACATCCTGCAAACGGAGCACTCAACTGCCCTAACTGCTGCCTCCATTACCTACTCTTAAGGTAACTAAATTAATTAAAGGAACTTACCTGGCCTTACCTCACTTGGAGTGAAGCTCGTTCTGAGCCTCTGCTCGCCAAAGACTCTCGAGCCAAGGCCTTCCTACTCTGTCTCCCTCTACAACGTCGCCCGCTCCGTTAATCTGCTCACTTTTTAACTCTCCTGCTGCCTGTTGAAAATGGAAGCAACGATTTCAGTGCTTTCGTGCCTATATCAGGATATTTAGCCTTGACTTTGATCCAGAATGCCGGCAGAGATATTATGTGAAACATACTTCTCAGCCCACCGTCATTTGCAACCTCGAGAAGTTGATCTTCTTCCCGCGCTGACATGGATGACGCGTGGGTAATGACCTCGCATGCATGCATGTTCAACAGTGCGTGACAGGGAATGAGGAAAGGTGCAGCTGACTCATATTGTCAAATCATATCATTTCCTCGCAAGCTGGTAGCGCATGCTTTGCGGCCCGGTACCAGTCCGCGGCCCAGTGGTTGGGGACCACTAGGAAAGAGTACTGTCGACGTTTCAGCCTGAAACATTGACTGTTTACTCTTTTCTATAGATGCTGCCTGATTCTATTGATTCTATTGTGTTTGTTGGGTTTACTGCATGTGCCCGCAAGAAAACAAATCTAACAGTTTTATATGCTGACATATATGCACCCTGATAATAAATTTACTTTGAACGTTTGAAACAAATTGGCCATTTTCTTCCATATGCTTGTTCTGCCAATCAAAAAAATTCGATGATTTTCTATCTCACTCACTATTTTTCGGCCCTATCCCTGAATCCTTTGATCTTTTTCCGCAAGTTTTTTTATCAATAGGGTCAGTTTTTAAAGTACCTTCTGCCTCTGCTAAGGGTCCTTTTGCCCGCCTCCTGAATCCTTTTCCAGCAGGTTTCCCTCTCCCAGAATCAGGCCCTCTCTTCTATCTCTCCAAACATGAAACTACTGCAAATGGCATTGCCACTAATACACCCACATTCATTACCATAAGGTGTCTGAATGCTGCTATAAAGCACAATTAAACTTCTCAGTATGCAGGGTATTACCTGCTCCCAAACCAGAACATCTCCAAATCAACCCCCCAACAAAGATTCGTATGAATTAATTTGTTTTACGTGTGAGTCTGCATAGAAGGTGAGAGAGGGTAGGTTCAAAGGGGGATGTGAGGGGTAAGTTTTTTATTCAAAGAGTGGCGGATGCTTGGCATCTGCTACCTGGTATGGTAGTAGAGGCAAATACATTAGAGGATTTGAAGAGATATTTCGATAGGCACATGGATATAAAGAGGTTGGAGGGATACGGATGTGGTGTAGGTAGGAAGGATTAGTGTTTGGGTGTTTTTGGATTTGCTTTTCAGCTGGTTCTGCACAACACTGTGGGCTGAATAGCCTGTTCCCGTGCTATACTCTTCTATGTTCTATGGCTTACAGGGGTTTGCTTCCAGTTACTAAATGCCAGGCTTCATGAGCACGATTATCACACAAAGGAAGTCACTCAGAGAGCAGGTATGGCAGCAGATTGGAGCATTGACATCATCCACTGGTTTCCCTTTATCCAAATTTCCAGACATTGCAATCAGTCTAAAAGTGTGCGCTCATTATTCATTCCACATTTCAAAGGTACTTCTGCATTTGGAGGGTCAATAAATGGTTTGGAGCTCAATGACTTGCTCCTGATATTTCAAAGATTACTGGAAGTGTGCATTAATTGTGCATGGTTAGCATTCAACAAGTCACACAGAATTGTTACAGAGCTAACTTATGTTCATTAGAGCCCTTAATTATTGGTTTAATTGATGATTCTCTGCTTGTTAAATGTTTGTAATTAATTCATTGAGCAAACTGGGAGAGGAGTAATAATTGCTCAGGCAGATGTAAAATCCAGAAGAACTATTCTTCACTGACTGTAAAAATACTGCAGCATTTCCAACTATTGATCATTAGTCAGATCCAAAATATTATATACACCTTTTCTCTCTGATTTTCTCTCAGTTACAATTTCAAATGCCTCCAAGCACTGGAGATGTCAGTTGAAACCCAAATTTTGAGGGCTTTTATAGTTATTGTCAGTGGGAAGTCTGGGAAGTGTCAATCTTTACTTTGCCATTCTACTGTCACAGTCAGATATTATGATGCAGGAGTTACCATCACATAGCGTTGTGAAATGAAGACTAATTATGTCAGGTGCAACTATGTCAGAGAATCTTGTGATATACTGTCTTGTCACAACGCAATCCTATACATACCTAGACACTTTGCTGGAACAGTAGGTGAGAATACACTGGCTTCCAGAAAATGAATTACACAATACTTCTGAACTGTATTCCAGAAAGACTAGAATGTATGCTTCAAATTTTCACCTTTTCCTTCCAGTGGAAATTTTCCATCTCCTGGTGTATCTCAGTGGTGCCTTCAGATCTTATTGCCTTTACATTTTTCCTTTTATCTTGCTTAATGCTTAATTACATAACACTTCTTTCCTACATTAAATGTTATGAATTTCTTCTTTCTTTTCCGCTCCTTCAGTTGCTAATATAATGCCTTTTGCTTACAAATGAAGTAACGTAGATGATATCACAATATGCCAACAGCCTGAAGAAGACTGGAGCAAGCTCTACAGATGTTCATATCAGCATGCAAGACATCGCAATAACAAACAGGGCATGTTCTGAACATCCTCTTAATAACCTGATCGGCTGAATTCAAGTTCATTTCTATTATCTTTATCACTGGATTAGTCTTGCAGGAATAATTTTGGGGATTTTTCCACAAAACATTTAGCAAGGAAGCCTGCTTGACATCTTGATATAATTTGTAACCAAAATATGGATAATGCAGTTTTTGAGCATTTTACACCATATATATCTCTATATTATGATCTGTGAGAAGCCTGGAAGACTTCTCTTTCAATTTTCATGTTTTCCCATAAAGAAGCACAATGGTTTATACTCATCACTTCTCAGACACAAAAGCTAGAATTTTCCAATTGGTACTTAAGAATCTGTATGCTATTTCAGCCAGCTACATAACTGAAATTGGGAGCACATTAAAGGATTTTTAAATTGAATTTCACCCGTTACCCCGTTTGCAACTTAACATATAGAAAATATATGGAGGAAACACATATTCATTTGGTTACCTTTTCTAACTTGAATACTTTTGGTGCTGCAGATTTCACATTATACACAATTTAATCACAATTTATACGCAACAGCCTTCAATGTCAATGAACCTTATTGAAATCTCTAGGACATAAAGTGTCACCAAACATATTTGTAGATTTGTCACTTGTTATTAAAATCACTTCCTACTAAATAATGCTTTAAAATCCCAGCTAAATTATGTAAAATTTAATGTTAATGATTACAAAATTAAGGAAGTATTGTTACCAGAGTTATTGCTAGTTTTTGTACTCTAACATTATATTTAGATTAGTAGAAAAGACATAATACATGATAGTTTAAATAGCCAAAAGTTAAAGATCCTGATACTAATTTCCTCTGACAGCAAGAATACGGAGTTTATTCTGTGAGTGTGAAAGACCAGTAACCCAACATCCCTGTAGGGGTTGATATGTTATCAGCCTTTTGCAATGAGTGAAATGGAAAGATTTCTCATCATAGTGACTATCATTTATTCAAAGGCCAATTTTTCATGCACAGACCTTCATGCCATAAATCTGTACCAACAGAACTGCCCACAAGATTGCAGATTGTGAGAAATGAATAAAAACAAGCAAATCTGACCCTCCCCAAAGAGAGAAGCAGGATATCTTCCAACCCATGATAATGCATAATGCACTAGGCAACTCAGAACAAAATGAAATGTCTACAAGCAGGCAAAGTTATTTTTTAATTCTTTGGCTTTCTTCATCAGAATATATCTAAGTAACTAGCATTGAAAGGGATTTTCCACTGATTACAGCTATCCAGAATTTCTTCTGACATTTTGAAATAAATGTAAAATTGTGAAAGTCTACTTCTAGATTAACAGCTACTGCTGCTTCACTTAATAAATATGGATTTACAGAACTTCATAAACACAGGAGCTTCTGAAGATGCTGGAAATCTGGAGCAACACACACAATATGCTGAAAAACTCATCAAATCAAGCCGTATCTAGGGAGGGGAATAAACAGTCAACGTTTAGGCCCAAGACTCTTCACTAGGACTGCAATGGTCCTGATGAAGGGTCTCAGCCCAAAACATCAGCTGTTTATTCCTCTTCATAGATGCTGCCTGATTTAATGAGTTCTTCCAACTACTTGTGTGTGTTGTTTGTAGAACTTCCTTTATTTTCTCAGAAGCTTCCAATAGTTATTTTGAACATATGGCTACTGTAATATAAGTAATTCCAGCTGCTAATTTGGACATAGCAGGCGGCTGCAGGTAGCAAGGGATAAATTATCTATTAACATATTGCAATAATATTGGTTGAGATATAAATGTTGGCTAGCATACAAGCAGGAATCACAGTTCCTCCACTGAATGTTGTGGTAAGCTTCTTTATAAGCATCTAAACACTAAGGTTCAGTTTAACTCCTTATCAGAAAACCTGCACCGCTAACAATGCAGCATGTCCTTGGTGCTACACTGAAATGACATGATTATTATGTTCTCAAGTGCTGGAATGGAGATTGAACTCACAATCTTTTGATTCACAAGGAAGAATACAGCTACTGAGCCAAAAGGCAGTCATTTTCAATTTATTTTGAATGATGTGTTTAATAAACCACATTTTATATTGTCAGGGTACATTATCTAAGGCATTTTACACTATTGTAACAGCCATACCAACACATGGTTAGAACAGATAAACTTTTGAAAGTGATGACAATATCTTCAAATTTATTCTAGCATCCAAGAGCCTGACATTATGCTTATCCTTGGTTGAATGAAACATATTGGTGATCCCTTCAAAATTTCATGTAAATAATGACTTGGGAAAGACTGGAGCTCTTGTAACTGATTGTATGTTAAATACTTGTTGATATCTTTTTCAGATCCTTTGCGAAATTATAATTTCCCCCTTTAAAAAGATGCCCAATCTTTAAGAGGTTGAGATATTTCTCCAGATTTCTTATTCATATAAATGCATTCTATACCCAGCAGTATTTGCACTTAAGAAAGTAGAGTTGAAATGCTTCCTTGAACTGCTGCAGTCCATGTGGTGAAGAAATCCCCATAGCATTGCTAAGTAATTATTTCTTTAATGGATCAGATTTTGCTGCAGAGAGCCTGCCACCTGCCCTTGCTGCTCCAATGCCCAGCCGACCTGCATTTACTTGATTTAGATCCTCAAGGCCAAAATTACTGGCCAAGAGTATCCTGGCTCCAATCAGCAAGACCCTCCGTAATGCCAGCGCGTTGCACAATGTAATTGGGATGTATGGATGGGCCAAGAAAAGCCTCACCCACGAAAGTGATGAGGATACTTTTGGAAAGACCAATCCCACAGCCTTGCCATCTGTCAAAGATTTTAAGCTTTTGGAATACTTACTGAGAATGGAAAGCATCGAATACTTATTAAAAATGAAATAAACAATTGAAATGTATAAAATATTAAAAACACTTAAATAATTAAATTAAAAGAAACAAAAATATTTAAAGTACTTTTAAATAATGTAGATTACGATAACAAATACAAATAATTTTAAGAAATGATTTGTTCTTTCATACCTTTCTTTATCACAGCCATAAAATTTCTGGTTGCCTTAATGAGGTCACATTTCCTCCACCAAGTTTCGATCCACACACATATTCACCAGTGTAAGTGCTGGAGAATTTAAGCAGGTTCATTCTTCAGTCTCTTGACTCAGTGTAGTGTGTAATAACAGATATGCCATTGGAACCTGTCAGCACACAAGGGATTTTGTTATGTGAATGCAAAGTGATGAACTTGCTTGTGTAAATGCTCGCAGCTCAGGCATTTCCAGGCAAGACCTCAGCCATCTGCAGAGAAAGAAATAATTTTTTTTCAGATAAATGATCTATGAACAGAACAAATGGAAGCCTGAAATTCCGTATTTCTCCATATTGCCTCCTAGCTTGCTGTGCATCTCAAGCTTTTATTTCGGATTACCGGCATCTGCATGATTTTTGTTTTTGCTTTTCAGGATGAAGCTTGCTGTGCTTTGATATAATGGTTTGATACAACTTGCTAAGGAAAGTTTAGAGTCAAATGGATTGCTGAGGATTTTATGTTATGCACAGGCCACCTCAGATAAGAATGGCAACATTTCTTCCCTGAAATCATCCTAGTAAATTCACAGCCACAGATTTAATCCATATTTATTTAGTTAACAGTTACACTCTCCAGATGTCAAAAGGGAACTCTTGCTTGTGGATCCCAAGACCAATATTTTTTAAATTTTCACACCACTGTTTAAAATATTTTACTTCAAAGAAAATAAATTAGTTCTTTTGATCATCTTCAAGTGAAAATTAGCATATGTTTGGACATTCTGAGAAAATCAATATTTTTATGTGAATTTCATTATGAATGACTATGGTTATCTGAAGCTGAAATACTACAGCGGATTGAATTTTAACATTAACCACGAGACATCTCTGAATCAATTTTTGGAAGTTATGATTTAAAAGAAATATGTTCCCCTCACTTAACTTTCTGTGCTGGATGGGAAATCATTTTTTGATCAGTGGATGTTGACCAAGGGATGTAGCATAGTTCTATTAATGTGCAAATTAATCCGTTCTCCTTTTAAAAGAGCAGGAGCGGTGATTATTAAAGTAAGAAAACGGTACTTAATTGGTGGAAGCTATTATTGGTTTAAACCCAGAAAAATATATTTTTACCGCTGATGGTGTGATGGAAGCTTAAAAAATACAACGAAATGAAAGAAATACCATAAGATATAGGAGCAGAATTAGGCCATTTGGCCCATCATGACTGATCCATTTTCTCTCTCAGCTCCAGTCCCCTGCTCATATCCCTTCATGCCCTGACCAATCAAGAATCTATCAATCTCTGCTTTAAATATACATAAAGACTTGGCCTCCACAGGAAGTATTATTACTCCTACAAAAAGAAAGAAAAGTATACATGCAAATAAAAATGATGTACTTAATGTAATGTCCTTCTTTGCTGAAAACCAAGTTAATGAAGAGAACCGAGCACTTACATTGTCCTATGTTGTACTGAGATAGCAGAAAAAAATATCAGGTTACACTTAAATGGAGGAACACCTATCAGGAGAAAGTGTTGATCTCATCACACACAAAATTGTCAATCCTATTGTATGAAAATCAATGCGTTAGGAGGAGGGTGTTCAGATCGGAGAATTATGGGGAGAAAAAGGGTACTTGTTACACAGGCATTGTAATTATTCATTTTCTGAGAAAACAGTGTAGAATTGATGAAATTATAAATTTAAATTAATTGATATTTGATAGATTTAAAACTGTTAAATTATATACAGTAATTCTACCAGAGGGATATTATGGTAATGTGATGAAAACACCGAAAAGAATGTTTCAACTCTTCTCCTATCAACACTGACATTCTTTTTAGAAGATAAAAATAATCCTTACAACTCTGAGTTTGTGAAGTATTTACATGTGTCTTCAGCGTATTAATTTGACATATGTGCTATTGAGACCGTTGGACATGAAAATGAATTTGAATCGCGATTTTAGCTATAGATTTTTCAAATTGTGTCACAGTAAATTTTTCATCACAAATTGCTATGCAATACCAGTCATTTCCAACCCTTTACAGAATAAATGTGCTGCTTTTGAAATATGGCCCAATAAAAAAGAAAATGTGAACATTTTCAGCTCTTTCCACTTTTCACTGAATATTTGTTTTTTTAACTGAAAAAATCTTTCTGCATGCCCTATAATTTGACTATTTATAGCAATTAATTCCAAAATCCATTAAAAGATCAGCTAATTAATAACCTAAATGGATCCTACACACTGACTTCAGGCTCCTATTAGAAATTCTGCTGGACCCTTGTGTGGGCATATTGATTAACTTGCAGCAAGGAGATGTATTTCCCCTAAACTGGTGTCAGATATCTCCTCTAAGTCAGGCAATGTGGGTTCAAATATTACCGACTATTTTCCTCGGTGAAAAGATAAATCAGTTTTTCTGTCCAACTAAAGCAGCACAAATTTGTCAAGATTTGGTCCCATTTCTTCAATGCTTGTCATAGAGCAAAAGGCTTCCCACACCCAATTAGAGCAGGTAGATGGCTCTTTCACAGATTATAATGGCAGTACAATAAATATGATCAGTGATTCCAAATATAGAGCTAACTGGACAGTTTAATATAAGTTCAAGAATTTTAAAAAGTGGATGACGGTGTTCCAATAATCCCCTCCAACATGGAATAAACACTAATACTTTGAATATTCAACATAAATAAATACTAATAGGATTTTACTTTCTTATCACAAATACATCATAAATTAAGCTTTCAGAAAAGTGCCAGTGTAATAAATCAGCATTTTAAAAACAACACTGAAACTACTGATTCTTACATACTTCCTACTATGTTAGTTTCAAAACAAGACGTACCTTTGTAGAATAATCAGCATTGATGGGCTTCTCCATGGAGCCCATGAGATAGTCATTTGAATGAAATAGATGTGAAGTGGACGCACTCCAGTAACTTCAGGTAGGGGGTTCTTCATGGACTGTAACTAGCAGCCAACAGCATACAGTGAGTTCTCCAGTATTCAGGCTGATGCACAGCTATTCCTTTGGATTTGATTCTTTTCTGCCAAAATTTACTGCTGATTAACAGAGGATATGGTTAAAAAAAGTCTTCAGAGGCAGTTTCATAAATAGTGCCCAGTTATAAATTGGTGCCTGTAGCTTTCTCTTTTTTTTGTCACACTACACTCTCTACTATATTTGGAGATAAAAGAAAATCATAATTAAAACAGGCAGTCATTTTGATATGTTTACTGAAATAAATCCATACTCTTTTGTAAAACATGAATAAGCAGTAGCAAAACCATCAGTCTCTCATCTATCACTTCATATTGGATTTTAGTCTCAAAATATTTGAAATGCCATGTAATTATATTGAAGAATAACACAAAGTTTGTAATGAAAAAATTAGTTCTAAACTAAGGTTTAACAGATCAATTTTGAAACAAGTAATTGAGCCAGTCAACTGCATTGCATTTAGCAACTGAAACATGAAAAGTACACATGCGGAAAACAAACTTATCCTTTCACACAAAACCGACTCTCTGTTGCTCTGTCTTCACTACTATTATTTAAATTACACTAAATTACATCAGGTATTTCAGTTATTTCTTACTTTATGGATGTCTCTCTATCTAAACTAATTTATCTTACTTGACTTTCATGCCAGCATTACTGGGTAATTTAGTCACTGATATAGCCAGTGACAGGTTTTCCCATCCCACTAGTTAACAAGGATCTGGAAACTTGAAAACCTCAACAAATGTAATAATAAAAGGGAAATATGATATTTAAAAGCAACCTAACTATCTTTGAGAAGCACAGCTTTTGCATGCACTCCGAGTCCAATCAACACTGATAGTACACAACCCACTATAAAAAAGTGATGCATTATGTAGAAATTACTTCAATATCACTTCAGTCCACTTGCTAGAAAGAACTGGTGATGGCTTCTTAGACAAGAAAACTTCCATTTTCAAACAGAATAGTACAAAGTAGATTCCTCTCCAGGTTGAGAACTTTATAAAACAGTGCATCAAAAGGGCGCAAGTGGAAAGAGCGTGAAATAGGGAGGATTGAATTCATCAGTCTTGGATTCAAGGTAAGCTTAGCCCCAAGTTGCACTGAAAATAGAAACTTGGGTAACCGGAAAAAAAACAAAATGGATTTTGAGCAGAATGAGATTGCCAACACTAAATTCTGATAATTCCACCTAGATTGCCACTAAAGAAAGCTTGGTACTAGAATTTTAAATTGTCACACAAAAAAAACAGGATGCTTGATACATTTAGGCAAAGGCTTGTTTCTTTGACAATGGGAGAGTACAAATCATTTTTCTCGTGGAGTTCCCATGAAGAAAATAATTCTTCAAAGAGCATGCATGCATTACAGAATTCTATTGTGATATAATGTGAATATTCCATGTGGAAGAACTGTTCACTTACTATTCACTTACCTCACAATATTGTATATTTAATGTTAACACTGTATTTTTAGGATTAATAATAACTTTTTTCATCTGAAAAGTTTAAATATAGCAGCCATTAAACTTACTGCTATGTTAAATTTCCCTTTGTACTGAAGGGGAGCCCTGTGCGTTAAGGAACTGCCACTCCCTCCCAGTGCTTCCTCCTTCCACATGACCCTCTAGTTACTGACAGGTTTCTTCCCGAATGCTCATTTTGCCATATCTCCTCTACACATTTTCAGTTAGAAAAGTGGTCATATCATTTTGAGAAATTTGCTGCTTTGTTTGTTTCAGAATTACATTGTTACCCTCTAGCTTTCTGATGCAGCTTTAAGTCCATGTTTAAGCATTGCATTTGCAGCCTCAAAAGATCCACTATGTGGCTTGGCATTTTTTGCAGCTCTTAAATGTACTTCGAATCTTTGATTTTATTATCAAAAAAATTATAAATTATACAACCTTGAGGTTTGTTTGTTACAGGTAGCCGCAAAGCAAGAAACCCGAAAGAACCCAATTAAAGAAAAAAATAAAAATAAAAGATCATCACCTGATGTGCAAGGAAAAAGAAAACAATTGCATCACTTACTACCAGACTCTGTCTTTCCTTCTACCCAGCAATGTACTGATGAGTTGACTCACAACTTCTAGTGGTGATTACAGAACTGGATAATATAGGCAATTACAAATCTTACAGTTTGAGCTTATGAAAGAAATACAGAATACTAAAGCAGGTATCATATTCAAGAACTCAAAATTAGACTCATTAAACCAATTCTCGACTTTTCCTGAAAAGTTCCTGTTTTCAACGGAAAGGAAAATCTTAAAACAAAGTTCAAACAATGAAATATAGATATCTACTCTCAGAACTCATCCTCATAAAAATATTATTTACTGCACAGATACCACTTTGAAAGACATCTGAGAAGCATTCTGTGTAAAGCTATCATATAGTTTCCTACAAATACTGTTGAGATAGCAGTGCAGGAGGGCCATGTTGTGATGTGTCTCATGATTGACTTTTGGCAGATTGAACAGCAACTGGACCACAGTCTATTGGGAATATGACGAGCTTCCACCAATCACACATTCAATAGTCATGCAATATATGGGCTTTTATTTGCTCTACTAGGTGCTCTATTATGAAAAACACAAAGTTTCATCTCATTGCTGTGTCCTGTATCAGATGTGCTGGCACATTATGTTCTCTTTAGAACTGTTCCAGCTGCTCAATAGCTTTCTCAGAAAGATAGAAATGCCCCAGGTTTCTTCAAATAATGGCAACAATGTTGGTTAATGGTTTTGTAGTCCTCTTGAGTATTATGCACAGTAAGATTTAGTGCATGTGCAAAATAATGTATATTACAGTAACTATCTTCCAGTGCAGCTTTCCTCATGTTAACACCATTATCTGTAATAATCATCCTGCCTGTCAGGTTATTGGAACGAATCCACTCATTCAACAGGAACTGTAAAAAGTGAAGGATGTTGGCAGCTGTGTTTTCACCCACTAACAGGGCGATCTCTAACAGTGCCAAAGCATGGTAATCATTAGTAGAGCACCCAATGGACTGTGGTTGGAAGGTAACTTAGTGTGCAATCAGGGACAAATATTTGTTAGATGTGCAGCTAGTCCATATGTCAGTGGTGAATTGAGCAGGAACTGCCTCTGCATCTTTTATCAGTGAAAGGATTTTATTTTTTATCTAGAGCCTGATAAATACATGAAATAAGTGAACATGAAAGGCAAAATGTAGAAGGAACAGCATAATCTGAGTAACAAATAATTAATCAATTTCTGAAAACTATCTACTCTGCAGCAGAGAGTATTTGGAGGTCAATAGTTATCGTTTCTGCAACCATCTGTGTAATCTTGGTAACAGCAGGATGGTTAATGGAGAAGTTGGTTTCAGACTCGAGAGAGAATTGAATGGTCAATTATGATTAAATGCTGTTCTTTGGGAGCTTTTGGGTAAAAAATAATGAAATATTGTTTAAAACAAAGTAAAGGTGTGTAGCATTTGAACTTTTGCTAATGTTAATTCCTCTGTCATTGTGAGAAACATTATCTGAAAAGCAGTGACCACTAATTGAAGTTCACTACCATTTTGTCTTTTTTTCATTCCTATTTTGATTCAGTGCAAGATGAAAGTGTCATACTACTGTGTTCATTCCCAAATTAGCTTTAAACTTGCTTCTGCTAATGTGTTTGAAAATGTCAAGAGGCACCTTTCAGTTCATCATCAGGCATTTATTTTTGGATTTAAATCCTGGTAAGGAAATTTCATTCCTCAGTGAATAATACTGACAATTTGAACTTTGTAAGTTTTTTTTTGGCGTGTGCCTGCGTGCGTGCGAGTCTGTGCGTGTGCGTGTGTGCGTGCGTGTCTGTGCATATGCATCTGCGTGTCCACGCGTGCGTCCGTGATGATGTCTTTTTCATGGCTTTTACAAGGCGCAGAGCGAGAGAGAGACTGTGTGACACGCCACTCCTCACACAGACACCTTTAACAGTATTTTCCCTTTATTTTAAGAGGTCGAGTTGCGATCTCGACACTCAACCCAGCACGGATGGAAAGCGTACTCGGGAGTGGACCCGACTAGTTTCGAACCCGGGAACCTCCGCTCCCGGGGCTGGCGCCGATGTCGTTGCGCCACCAGCTGGCCCAAACTTTGTAAGTTATAACATTTTTTTAAAGAAAAGATGATAGAACACGTTTGGACATTGGTATAATCAGGAACCATTTGGATGCAACAAGATCCCACAAACTGCTATAATTGCTGGGTACATAGGTAATAATAATAATTAAACAGTTCATGCATTATGTCCATTCAGATTGATGCATAGAACAAACCTTTTGTTTTCATTTCAGTCAATTTATTTATTATATTTATACCAGTTTATTCTGATAATTCATAAACAGCAGAAATTCATGGGCATATTTAGAAAATATACTGCAAATATTAATCTCTCAAAAAGAAATCAAGACTTGGCATCAAAGATATGGAAGGTCATACAATAAAAATATTTGGCTGCACTATTTTTTAATTCCAATATTTAAATGATTTCTAAAATACCTAACCATGTAAGATAGAAGAAATTACACTAAAATATTAATTCCAGTGAATGGAGATTGCTTCTCTCTTCAGAAATGCTGCATGGCCCACTAAGTATCTCCAATATTTGTTGTTTTAATCCCATATATTAGTTTTAATATAAGATCATCAAGTAGATTTTTTTCTCAGTTGGCCCAGCAGAAGGGACCACTTTAGTACCGGTTTCCATTAACATGTGGTGTACACCAGACATCAAAGCAGTACCTGGGAAAGACTGCTAACTCTAAATTATGCCTACCTTGCTGCCCCTTGATTGATGGAAGGGCATGCATGGTTTGGATTTGATCAAGGATGGGAGAGTAATCTAGTTACCAGCTTCTTGGATTTCTGGAGTTTTTTTTATTCATCTGACTGCCTATCTACATGTTATTTAAAATGAGATCCTACCACTAAGCAAATCTTTCCCTCTCCCCCCAGTCTCCACTTTCCACGGGGGTCACTCTCTATTTGATTCCCTTGTCCACTTGTCCCCCTCCACTGATCTTCCTCCTGGTACTTATCCTTGCAAGGAGGATGAGTGCTACAGCTACCCCCGACACCTCTTTCCTCACCATTATTCAGGCCCCCAAAAAGCCCTTCCAGATGAGGCAACACTTCACCCGCAAGCGTGTCGGGGTCACCTATGGTATCTGGTGCACCAGTGTGTCCTCCTCTACTTTGGGGGAACACTTCATCAAGCGTCTTCATTCTGTCCTCCACACAAGGCAGGATTCCCTGGTTACAACCCATTTCAATTCAACTTCCCACTCCCAGTCTGACATGTTGGTCCACTGCCTCCTCTCTGTCATGATGAGGCCACATTCAGGATGGAGGAGCAACACCTTGAGGCTAGGTAGCTTCCAAGCAAATGGCATGTACATTGATTTTTTTTAGATTATGAGGGAACACTCAGTCCTCTTTTATTGTCATTTAGAAATGCATACATGCATTAAAAAATGATACAATGTTTCTCCAGAGAGCTATCACAGAAAAACAGGACAAACCAAAGACTAACACTGACAGAACCACATAATTATAACATATAGTTACAGCAGTGCAAAGCAATACCATAATTTGATGAAGAACAAACCATGGGCATGGTAAAAAAAAAGTCTCAAAGTCCCCGAGTCGACCGACTCCCGAGTCCCCAATAGCAGGCGGCAGAAGGGAGAAACTCCCTGCCATAAACCTCCAGGCACCGTCAACCTGTCGATGCCTTAGAAGCAGCCAACCACAGCCAACACTGAGTCCGTCCATCCGAGAACTTCGAGCCTCCGACCAGCCCCTCTGATACAGCCTCCCAAATGCCATCCTCTGCCGAGCACCTTTGACCTCGCCCCGGCCGCTGAAACAAGCAAAGCCAAGGATTCGGGGCCTTCTGCTCCAGAGATTCCGGTTACCACACAGTAGCAGCTGCAGCGAAGTGGGCATTTCAGAAATTTCTCCAGATGTTCCTCCGTACTCTCACGTCTGTCTCCATCAAATCAGAATTGTGCACAGTACCCTACTTGACAGATTATAGATATCATTCACCAGAGAGGCCGCGCGCGCTGCCGTTGCGCCGCCATCTTCTCCTCCTTTCTCTAACTTCCAGAAATTTCTCCCTCACCACCTTCCTTCTTTTCCATCTCCCATTCTGGATCCATTCTCCGCCCCATTATCCTTTCTTCGTTTCCTCATCTGCCCATCACCTTCCCCTCCTTCCTTCACTTTTAAGGTCCATTGTCCTCTCCTATCAGATTTCTACATCTTCTGCCCTTTACCTATTCTATCTATCTCCTCCCAGCTTCTTACCTCACAATCCCCCTTCCCCACACAACCACCTTTCCCCTCACCTGGTTTCACCTGTCACCTGCCGACTTGAACTCCTTCTCCTCCCCCTACCTGCTTAGCTGGCTTCTTCCCCCTTCCTATCACTCCTGGTAAATGGTCTCGGTCCAAAAGGTCAACTGTTTATTCCTCCGCATTGACGCTGCCTCATTTTCAAGGACTCTTCAAACATGTTCTCAATATATATTATTTATTTATTTATTTATTTATTTATTTGTATTTGCACAGTTTATTGTCTTTTTCACACTGGTTGAACACCCAAGTTGGCACAGTCTTTAATTGATTCCGTTATGGTTATTATTTTATTAGGGATTTATTGAGTACACCCACAAGAAAATGAATCTCAGGGTTGTATATGTTGACATGTATGCACAGTGCTTTGATAATAAATTTTCTTGAACTTAAACCTGCTGAGTTCCTCCAGCATTTGTGTGTGTTAAGTCTGGATTCCCAGCATCTGCAGAACCTCTTGTATTTATGACATATCCTAGCAGTGTACTACATTCGCACATTCGTGGTAAAGCAAACAGGCTCCTAATTACCTGATTCAATGATGGTGCCCTTCAAGCAAATAATCCATCAATCTGCCTCTCAGTAATACTATTATAAACAAAAATTGAACTAAATTACACATTTTTCCTGCCATTTCTCCTCTTCCCTTCGGTTGCACTGACATTCCCGGAAATTCGTCCCAAATTTATGGTAATTGCAGATCAGAATTGGAGGAAGACGTTGTAATGGCCAAAGTCATTTTGTGGAGTACAGAGTACCTGTCCTAGTCTTTCCGGCCCCACAAATGTACCTTTAATTTGCCACTCTTGCCTGTTGACTGCTGGATAAAACAGATACATTCCACAAATGAGACATAAAATCAATCAGGGACCTATGTGTGTAATAAAATGTCAATTTGCCAATTAAAAGGTTTGCCATGGGATCACACAAGCATTCTGTTCATACAGATTAATTAATTACAACGGTGTATTGAGGTAGTACAAGGTAAAACAACAATAGTATGAAAAATAAAGTGTTACATTTACAGAAAGAATGCAGTGCAGGTAGACATTAAGTTGCAAGGACATACCAAGGTTGATTGCGAGGTCAAGATTCCATCTTATACCAGGGAGCAGGTCAATAGGATTATAACAGCAGAATTCCAGCTGCACTTGAGCAGGGTGGCACATGCATTCTGACTTTTGTATTTTCTGTACAATGGGAGAAGTTAGAAGAGAGATGTCTGGGGTTGGTAGGACTTTAATTATGCTGACTGGTTTATTGAGGTAGTGAAAAGTAAGACAAGAGTCCATGGAGGGGAAGCTGGTTTCCGTGAAGTGCCGAACTGTGTCCACATCTCTCACCTATGAATATCATGTTAGCTATGTCACTAATGGGCTTAAATGTTAAATGCAGTGCTCCAGTCTTCAATGTGTTACCACCCTACATTCACCCAATGGGTGGCCTTAAACTCTCCGCTTTATTCTGTGAAAATTACTAAATCAGAGACTTAATTACTATTCGTAGTTGATTTTTCCATGCTAACGTATCAGTGTTTCATAAATCATCTGCATTGTATTTAAACTTCAGCCTCACAGACAACCTCAACTCACTGTAATTCACTGACCACTGACACAGACACCATCTCCCTGGTCGTACACTCAACTCTGGACAGTAAAGACTCCTATGCCAGACTATTGCCTATTGGCTACAGCTCCGCCTTCAATACTATAATTCCAAGCAAGCTGATTACCAAATTCCGAGACCTGGGACTCAATACTTCTCTTTGTAACTGAATCCTTGATTCCTGACCAATAGACCACAATCAACAAGGATGAACAGGAACACCTCCACCATGATCCTTCTCAACACTGGTGTCCCACAAGGCTGAGTGCCCCTCAGATCCTTACTCTGCTTAAATACTCATGACTATGTGGCCAGATTCTGCTCCAATTCCAACTACACATTTGCAGATGATACCACCCTAGTGGGCCAATTCTTAAATAACAATAAGTCGGAGTAGAGGAAGGAGACAGAGAACTTAGTGAAGTAGCTCCGTGTGAGCAAAACAAAGGAACTGGTCATTGACTTCAGGAAGGGGTGAAGTGCAAATGCTCATGTTTACATTCACAGTGCTGAGGACAAGAGAATTGAGAGCTTCAAGTTGCTAGGGGTGATCTTCATTAATAGCCTGTTCTGGCCCATCCATGTAGACGCTTTTGCCAAGAGTGCTCACTAGTGCCTCTGTTTCTTCGGTAATTTGTTATGTCCCCTTTGACCTTCACCAATATGAATGGATCATAGAAAGCATCCCATCCACTTGCATCAAGTCACATGGCCACAGGAAACTAGGAGTTATGGACACAGCATGGCACATCATGAAAACCAGCCTCTCCTTCATGGACTCAGTCAATACTTCTTGTCTTAAGAATGTAAACCAACATAATCAAAGATCCCACCCACCCAAACACACTGTCTTCTCCCCTCACCCATCGAGCAGAAGGTGCAAAAAACTGAAAGCACATACCACAAGCCTCAAAGTCAGCATTCTTCTCACTGTTATAATAGCTCCCTAGGACAATAAGATGGGCTGTTCACCTCACAATCTACCTCCTTATGACCTTGCACTTTATTGTATACCTGCACTGTACTTTCTCTGTAACTGTAACATTTTATTCTGCATTCTGTTTTTGTTTTACCTTGCACTACCTCAATGCATTGTTGCAAATGAATTGATCTGCACGAACCATTTGCAAAGCAAGGTTTTCACTGTGACAATAAGAAATCAATTTACCAATAGTCCATTCAATGTATTAGGGATGTCAATTTGGGAGATAGCTGGGGTAAATATTTATGAGTATAGATGTAATAGATTACAGTCCCATTTAAATATGTACATGCAGCTCCTTTAAAGAGTGCATAGGCCATGTAAAATATGTAGTATATGTGTAATTTGTAATGGTTGCCTTAAGGTTACTACCACTTTATAGATTATGTTTTGTGTCTAAACAATGTGTATTGAAAGTTGCAAGTCAGTGAAGAGTCCTTGAATAAACTACACAGACAGTCAAACTACAGTAATCCAAGTTCAGATTGTTTGAAAATCCTGATAGTCTGGCATCTGACCATGAATTAATCTGGAATGTTAGCTGGGTGTTCAGTGTGTAAGATTGGTTAGTGACCAGAGGTGCAGGCCTAGACTGCAATCCAGGAATCTCTGAATGGGTAACCCTTTATTTTGAGACAGTAACCCCTGTCCTGACGAAGGGTCTCGGCCTAAAACGTCGACTGTACCTCTTCCTAGAGATGCTGCCTGGCCTGCTGAGTTCACCAGCAACTTTGATATGTGTTGCTACCATTTACAATGATGATTTGGAAGAGGGGACTGAGTATAGTGTTGCAAAAATTTGCTGATGACACTAAACTGAGTGGAAAAGCAAATTGTACAGAGGATGTGGAGAGTCTGCAGAGGGATATGGATAGGTTAAGTGAGTGGGCCAAGGTCTGGCAGATGGAATACAACGTTGATAAATGCGAGATCATCCACTTTGGAAGGAATAATAGAAGAGCAGATTATTATTTAAATGTGAAAGATTACAGCATGCTGTTGTGCAGAGGGACTTGGGAGTGCCTGTGCATGAATCACAAAAAGCTGGCTTGCAGGTACAATGGGTTATTAAGAAGGCAAACAGAATGTTGGCCTTCATTGCCAGAGGGATTGAATTCAAGAGCAGGGAGGTCACGCTGCAACTATACAGGGTACTGGTGAGGCAGCACCTGGAGTACTGTGTGCAGTTCTGGTCTCCATACTTGAGGAAGGATATACTGGCTTTGGAGGCAGTGCAGAGGAGGTTCACCAGGTTGATTCCAGAGATGAAGGGGTTAACCTCTGAGGCGAGATTGAGTCACCTGGGACTATACTCTCTGGAGTTCAGAAGAATAACAGGGGATCTTATAGAAACATACAAAATTTTGAAAGGGATAGATAAGATAGAAGTAGGAAAGTTGTTTCCATTGGTAGGTGAGACTAGAACTAGGGGACGTTGCCTCAAGATCAGGGAAGAAGATTTAGGATAGAGATGAGGAGAAACTGTTTTTCCCAGAGAGTGGTGAATCTGTTGAATTCTCTGCCCAGGGAAGCAGTTGAAGCTTCTTCACTAAGTATATTTAAGATACAGTTAGATAGATTTTTACATAGTAAGGGAATTAAGAGTTATGGGGAAAAGGCAGGTGGATGGAGCTGATTTTATGGACAGATCAGCCATGATCTTATTGAATGGTGGGGCAGGCTCGATGGGCCAGATGGCCTACTCCTGCTCCTATTTTTTATGTTCTTATATTTATGTTAATCCTAGCCTAATCACGGGACAATTTACAATTAGCAATTAACCAACCGAACGGTAGGTATTGGGCTGTGGGAGGAAACCAGAGCACCCAGAGGAAGCTCATGTGGTCACCAGGAGAAGATACAAACTCCTTACAAGCAGTGGTGGGATTTTCTCGCCAAACAATCTTCTTAAGCCCATAATGATGAGATCGCGTTTCATTCTTCTACTGTAAGTTCAAGATGGTATAGATCCAGTTTGCATAATCACTCTTCAAACCACTGCACACCTTTCATTGCAAGTGCATCCTCTTCAGCTAGGGAAGTTGCACAATTGCAGAGACTTTCAGATGCAGTCCTAGCAAAGCCTTATAAAATTGGAGTACGATATTTCAAAGTCTCCTGCAATAAAAGCCAACATACCACTTGCCTTCCTGATGATCTCCTTGATCCTGCTTGTGAGCTTTCAGTGATCATAAACAAGGATTCCCAGATCCCTGAGTATTAGCACCTTTCACTCTCTCTCCCCTGAAAAACATGTAACCTCTCATTTTTTCCAACAACACGATCTCAGATATTTCCAAACTATATTCCATTTATCATGTCCTTGCCCATTTAATTTATCTTTCCTTATCTATCTGAAGCCTTTCTGCATCCTCCACAACCCCACACTGCCACCTAGCTATGTTTATCAGCAAACATGGATACGTATATAACTGAGACTGAAGATGCTGGAACCTGGAACAAAAAAACTATCTGCCAGAGAAGATCAAAGGCTGAGCAGCACCTGTGGGGGAAGTATGATTGTCAAAAGTCACTGGTTGAGATCCTGCATCAGGAATGTGATTGGAGAGGGAAGATAGCCAGTACAAAGAGGAGATGGGAGATAGTACCTTCAACCCTTATACAATCTCTGAGAAAAATTATGAGCAGCTAGGGCTTCAGTACTGATCACTACGTTGCCCCGCTATTCTAAGCCTAACCTCTTCTTTCATCTGTTAATTAATGCATTATCATAAGAAATATATTACCTCCAACACCTTTTGCTCCATTTTTATTTAATAATCTATAGTGTGCCACTTTATTGAAGGGCTTCTGAATGTCCAGGCATACCACACCAACTTGTTTACACCTATCTAAAGCAACTCACTAAAAGCTAGAGGAATTCACTGGGTCTATGGTGGGAAATGGAAGGTTGACATTTTGGATCAAGACCCTTCATTAGGACTGGAAAGAGAGAGGGAAGATAGCCAATATGAAAAGATTGGGGAAGCCACAAAACAGGAACTAGTGGGTGATAGGTGGATGCAGGTGAGGTGGGGAGGGGTAATAGGCAGGTAGGGGAGGGGCAGGGAAGGAGATGTAAGAAACTGGGAGGGTGATTGGTGGAGAGAAGGAGATGTTAAGGACATCGGACCATGGAATAAAGGGAAGGAGGTGCAGAGATAAACCAGTGGGGGAAGTGTGTGAGTGATGGGCAGATTGAGAAGGTGGGAGGGGGCAAAGGGATAGGATGATGCAGCCAGTGAGACAAGGGAATGAAAGGGGGGTGAGGAGGGGATTGGCTACCAGAGCTCAGAGAAATCAATGTTCATGAAGTGAGGATGCAGAACTTATCTATTCTGCTAAATAGAACATTAAAAACAGGCATCTCAGACATACTTCCATTTCATAAATCCATATTTCCTTCCCATAAATCGTGTTATTACATTATAATTCCATTTGTTACCCTTTCCATAAAAGTAGGTTTTAAGCTTTTTTTCCCCATGTTGTTGATATCAGGCAAACAAGTCAATAGTCCCATTGCAGGTTGATATTTACTGGATTCATCAACCATTCTAGAAACAATGGAAATTTGGAAGATGGCAATCAGAGCATACATTTTCTCCATAGTACTTCCTTCAAAACCACCGAGTGCACACCATCTTGGTTCACAGGATCTATTGTCTTTCAGCCACATTAATTTTCTCAACATTAATTATTTTCTAATGCTAATTTCTCTAGATCTGCAGGATTCAACTATTGCCAGCTTTTTTCTGGTCTTCTTCCATTAAGATGGAAACAGCTATTTGCCTAATTTCTCTACCATTTCCTTATTCCTAAATATATTGTTTCTGTCTCACTCTGTAAGCCACTCACATTAACTTTGCCTGGCCATTACCTTCTACCATAAAAGTTTTTATTTTCTGGAGAACTATCCATGTATTCTACCGTCGTTTTCGTTGGTTCACCTTTGTGGAAGTCTGAAAATTTCCCAATCGTCAGAGCTTAATGTTTTTCTTGGTAATATTATACACCTTTGCTTTGATTAAATACGATCTTTATCTTCCTTTGATAGTTTCAGTTGCAAAACACATTCCTCGATTTTCTTTTTCATATTAGGATATATATTTCTTGTAAGCTATGTATCAATTCTTTAAATATTAGCCATTGGATATTTACACTCATATCTTTTTATGTAATTTTTCTATCTACTATAGCTAAATCATACAATATTACATGGCAGTTTGTTTTATTCAGATTCAACATCCTAGTTTCAGAATGAATTCAGTCACTTTCAGTTTTCATATAAAATGTTATCATTTTGTGATCTCTGTTTCCTAGTATCCCACTAATCAATTAAGCCTTTCTCATTGGCACATGTAGTAAAGTAGCTTGTTCCCTCACTGGAACCCCAAAATGTTAATCTACAAAACAATCCCTTATCAGCTTCATGTGTTTATCATCAACATTTTAACTGTTGATTTGGTTTTTCCCCAGTCAACATGTAAAGTCCCCCATGGTTATTTCGTTACTCCTTTTGCACTCTGTTCTAATATCCTGGTTATCACATGTCCTGCTTCACCCCTACTGCTTGCGGCCTATGTTCAACTCCTGCCAAAGTTTCCTGCCCACTTCTGTTTCTTAGTTTCACCCAAATCAGTTCTATTTCTGGATCTTCTGAGTTCTTTCTCTCTGTTGTCTTTATTCCATTCTTTAATATCAGGGCCACCATATATCCTTTCCTATTTTGCCTGCTCCCAAAAATAGTAATTATGCATTTAAAAGGAAACTGAATAAATGTACGACTGAGAAAGGAAGAGAGTGATAGGGTTGAAGGAGGTAAATAATGAGTTTTCTTTTAATAACAGAAGGAGGACAAGGACTGCATGTTAATGTTATGTACAGTATATTGGCTCTCAAAAGGCATCTGATAGAGCATCATTTATTAGGTTCGTTAGCAAGACCGTGATAACAAGGGCAATAGCAACATGGATACAAAATTGAAAAACAGAGAAAACAAATGAGTGACCACTTCTAAGGCTGGATAAAGCTGTACAGCATTGTTCTGTGAGGTAGAGTACTAGGACTAGTAATGGTGTTGATACAGATTAATGAATTGGAATTTGAAGTATAGGTCACAAATGTGAACCATGTAGATTGACCTACAGAAAATTTGGTAGTAAACATTGAGGAAGACATAAGCAGGCTGCAGAATTGGCAGACAAACAGTAGGTTAATGAAATTCCAACACAGAGCGCAAGAAGTCAGGTCACAACTTCTTGGTTTAGAATCTTTGGCCATGGTTAACCCATGCTCAGACTTATCTGATCTGACCAGACATATATGACCATAAGACACAAGAACAGTATTAGGCCATTTGGCCCATCGAGTCTGCTCCACCATTCCATCATGGGCAATTTATTATCCGTTTCAACCCCATTCTCCGGCCTTCTCCCTAACTAACCATGAACCTATCAACCTCCACTTTAAATATACTCATTGACTTGCCATGCACAATCTGTGGCAATGAAGAAATAAAGAAATTCCTCCTCATCTCTGTTCTAAATGGGCATCCTTCTATTCTGAGGCTGTGCCCTCTGGCCCTGGACCCAACCATTATAGGAAACATCCATTCTGTCTGGGCTTCTCAATATTCAATAGGTTTCAATGAGATCTTCTCTCATTCTTCTAAACTTCAGCAAAAACTGGCTCAGACTCATCAAACGCTCCTGAAATGTTAACCCTTTCTATCTTAGAATCATTCTCATGAACCTTCTCTGGACTTTCTACAATGGTAGCACATTTTTTCTTAGATAAGGGCCCAAATCTGCTAACAATACTCCAAGTGCAGTCTGATCAATGACTGATAAAGCCTTAACATTGCATCCTTGATCTTATATTCTGGTCCTCTTGAAATGAATGCCAACAATGCATTTACCTTCCTTATCACCAATTTAACCTGCAAATTAACCTTTACGGAATCTTGCACAAGGTCTCCCAAGTCCCTTTGCACTTCTGACTTTTGAATTTCCTTATTTATGAAATAATCTCTGCCTTTACTCCTTCTACCAAAGTCCATCACCATATATTTCCCTACACTATATTTCATCTGCCACTTCTTTTCCCATTCTTCCAAGTCTTTCTGCAGCCTCCCTGTTTCCTCAACACTACCTACCCCTCCACCTATTTTGTATCATCTGCAAACGTGGCCACAAAGCTAGCAACTCCATTATCTAAATCATTGACATATAAGGCGACAAGAATCGGACCCAACAGCTACCCCTGCAGAACACCACTCGTCACCAGCAGCCAACCAGAAAAGGCCCCTTTTATTCCCAGTCTGGGAATTTGTTTAGATATCTTGAATAGTGGGAAAGTCTCAAGCAAGAGAACACAGTTACAAGATAAAGAAGGAGTCATTTAAAATGCAGCTTTAAATCAGCAGGTGATGCTGAATGTCTGGAATTCTGTACCCCAGAGCAATATGGAGACTACATCATTGGAAGTACTTACAGTGGAGGCAGATATGTGGTTGGAAGATCAGGGCATTGAAGGCTATGGGACACCGGTACAGAAAAGAAGCAAAGGCCAGCATTGATCATCCTGATTGCAGAGCAGGTTTTAGGACCATGTTGCCTATTTCTGCACTGACTTTCTTATGTTCTTGAAGAGGTTTAGAATAAACTTCTGAAAGATTGGGAAGTTATAGGGAACTAACACCGAAGAGAAGATAGGCTTATCGAAGATCAACCATGATTATATTGAGCACAAGAAAACAGGGGCAAGCTTGAGGACAATAGTGAGGAAGCCATTCAGTATGCTTGTCTTTATAGGGCAAAGATATGAGTATATAGGTTGAGATGTCATATTGATTTAATCACGCGACACTTGAAGCTCCCCTCCATTGTGGACATCTTCAAAAGGTGCTGCTTCATGAAGGCAGTATCCATCGTTAACGACCATTTCCCTTCGGGTCATGCCCTCTTCTCATTTGTGTTCTCTGTTCCCTAGTACCCCACTAATCAGTTAAGCCTTTCTTGTTGGTACAACATTAGATCTAAAGTAGCTTGATTTCTCACTAGTTCCTCAAAACGCTAATCTGCAAAACAATCCCTTACCATCTTCATGTGCTTATCATCAACACTTCAACTATTTCTCCCCGGTCAACGTGGAGGTCAGGAACTTGAAGACACGCACTCAACAGTTTCTGTCCCTCTGCCATCAGATCTCTGAACCCATGAACACTACCTCAGTAACTTGCTCTATCTTTACACTATATTTTTACATTTCTTATTGTAACTTGTAGTATTTTCATGTATGGCACTGAAAGACTGCACTGTCAAGAAACAACAAATTTTGTGACATTTCTCAGTGATAATAAAATCTGATTCTGAGTCTACTTCTGGTCAGAGGAAGGGTTTATTCTTACTGAAACATAGGAGGCTGAAGGTGAACTTATGTAGTTTTATAAGATTTGGAGGGGCATTTTGTGATATTTTTCCTGGGGTGGGAATGTCTAAAACTAGAGGGCTGAGGTTTAAGGTGAAGGAAGGCATTTAAAGGACATTTGAAGGGCAAGTTTATCATAGAGATGTTATTATTTATACAGAACAATTAAAGTGGAAGCCAAATACAATTCCAACATTTAAACAGATAGGGAAAGATGCAAGCTCAGTGCAGACTAATGGGATTTCAGTAGCTTTGCAGCACAATTGCCAGGGATGGGTTGGGCTAAAGGTCTTTTTCAATGCTGTACCTCCTATGACATTATAAGTGCTTTAAATTATTATTTCTAAAACATAAAATGCAGTTAAAACTTTTCAGTGAAAATAATTGAACTCAACAAATCAGAACCTTTATCTCTTTTTTCTTAAATATTGTCATTAAAGAACTCTATTGAAATTTATGAGGCCATTGAATATGCAGTAGACCTCCAAGCTCAGTACCTGAGAACTGATTTCCAGCTCCTGCTTCTTGACTCCATAGGGACTTCCATACTTGACTAAGTAACTACACATTGAAATCATGGTGCTGAAATACATCCCAGGATGCGATGGGACATATCATCAGTGATGTAACCTGGGGTCGTTGGGTGTTTTATGTCTTTCAACATCAAACACTCTTGCCCAGGCGACCCAGCCAGGATTGATCAGGCCCTGGCTTGTGTCCCAGTTACATCTTTTGAACCATAGCCATCTGGAGGCTTGCTCAGCAGTCTATTTTCTTTGCAGCCCCTGTAATGCAAAGGAGAAAGCAGGTTCTGCAGAGCAACTAGCCAACGAAACCCTTACACCCCGCCTCTATAGGCTCGGTATTGTGTCCTCCACCCCTATCTCTGGCACTGGTATTTGGGTTTCTTACACTCAAATGCCTCCTCAATTCAGCCTTCCCAAGGCACTGTCAGATCTATCATGGCCTCCTGCTTCGAGATTCCTGTCAGAATGACCATGTCGGGCCTCAGTAATGATGATGCAATAGAGTCAGGGATCTTTAATTGCTTGCCAAGATCGACTTTCAATTACCAGTCTCACGCTGTTGGGAGCAAGCCTGCCGGTGATCTGTGCTGAGGCTGTGGTTAGTCTCCAACTTTGACAAAGGCTTGAGCTTTCTGGATTGGCAGAGGTGTCTACTGTTGTTAATGGCGGAGAAGATATTTTCTGCCACTGCTTCAGCACCTGGTCATGGCATTCACAGTAGTGGCCTTGCCCCGGAGGATCCATCTACTGCCTGGGGCTCTGATGTATCTCTCACCATTAGGTCATCCATGAAGGCTCTAATTGGTGGCTGCCGCACGCTTATCTTAGTCAGAGAGCCTCTACACTCCACTTCGGCTGCCTTAACCAGTACGTTCGTGGTCAGGGAGAAGAGGATCATCGAGATTGTACATCCAGTTATAATATCCTTCTCAAGGCAGTGCCAGCCTGATGTGGTCCTTCCTGAGGTGACTCTCAATCTGAAGCTCCCATCGTAGTCTAGGGTGAGGTCCTTTATCTTCCACGGGAAGGAGAAGATGGCGGCGCAACGCAGCGTGCACGGCCGCTCCAAAATGATATTGTATTTGTTAAGTAGGAGCCGTGCACAATCCTGATTTGATGGAGACAGACGTGAGAAGCACCGAGGAACAGCTGGAGAAACTTCTGAAATGCCCGCTGTTACTGTGCGATCGAGAATCTCCGGAGGGGAAGGCCCCAAATCCTCGGCTTTGCCTAAATAGTCGGCTGTGGTCAGGTGCTTCCAGGGTGTTGCATCAGCAAGTCTGCAGTGCTGGAGGTTCATGGCAGGGAGAGTTTTTTTTCTTCCTTCTACCGTCTGCGTGAGATGATGGGACTTTCGAGAGACTTTGAGACTTTTTTCTACTGTGCCCATGGTCTGTTCTCTATCAAGTTACGGTATTGCTTTGCACTGTTGAACTATATGTTATAATTATGTGGTTTTTGTCAGTTTTTCAGTCTTGGTTTGTCTTGTGTTTCTGTGATATCATTCTGGAGGAACATTGTATCATTTCTTAATGCATGCATTACTAAATGACAATAAAAGAGGACTGCGTGTCCTCATAATCTAAAAAAAAACTTGTTGTTGGTTCAGCGCGATCTCCACCTGCTTCTGTGGTACTGACCCGTACATGTTGCAGGGTCTAGCCATAGTATGACTAGGTCTCCCTTTCCTTCGCACGTCTCTCTGATCAGCTGGGAAACCATGGCCGTGTGTTCCAGGCACCCCGGCACTCTGGGAATCCCTCCTTTCTGTACAGAGGTACCCATGTAGACATTTTGGAGGAGAAGCTCAGTCAGGAGGCAGGAAACAAGACTGAAAACCACCTTCCCTTGTGCACTGAGCGGCAAGGTGGATCTAAACTGCTCAGTATGGCAGATAATGCCATTTCAGTAAGAAAATTGAATTGACTTCAGTTCTTACATCCTTCACATTCATGAGGAGTAAAAATCTTTATGTGCCATCTTCGTCTAAATGCCAGACATCAGCTTACACTAGCCACTTCTGGACAGATACTTACCAAATAGTGCAATTCTAAGGGGCGGCAGACCTGGGAGAGCTTGTGTATATTCAAGGAGGTAGGTCAGCAAGTTAACCTCAAACAAGAGAAAATCTGCAGATGCCAGAAATCCAGAGCAACACAGACAAAATGCCGGAGGAACTCAGCAGGCCAGGCAGCGTCTATAGAAAAAAGTACATTAAATGTTTCAGGCTGAGCCTCTTCGGCAGGACCAGAGAAGAAAAGCTGAGCAGTAGATTTAAAAAGGTCGCGGGAGGGGATAGAGAAACACCAGGTGACAGGTGAAACCTGGAGGGGCAGGGATGAAGTAAAGAGCTGGGAAGTTGATAAGTGAGATGAGGTGAGAGAGGGAAAAGGGGATGGGAAATGGAGAAGGTGGGGGGGGGTGCGGTTTGGGAGATATTACCTGAAGTTTGAGAAATCGATGTTCATGACATCAGGTTGGAGGCTACCCAAACAGAATATAAGGTGTTGTTCCTCCAACCTAAGTGTGGCCTCTTCACAACAGTGGAGGGGGCCATGGATGGACATATCGGAATGGGAACGGGAAGTGGAATTAAAATAGGTGGCCACTGGGAGATCCCACTTGTTCTGGCGGATGGAGCGTAGATGCTCGGCAAAGTGGTCTCCCAATCTACGTCGGGTCTCACCAAAGTACAGGATGCCACACTGGGAGCACCAAACACAGTAAATAACCCCAGCAGACTCACAGAAGAAGAGTCGCCTCACCTGAAAACACTGTTTAGGGCCCTGGATAGTAGTGAGGGAGGAGGTGTAGGGGCAGGTGTGGCACTTGTTCCACTTGCAAGGATAAGTGCCAGGAGGGAGATCAGTGGGGAGGGACGAATGAACAAGGGAGTCACATCGGGAGCGATCCCTGCTGAAAGCAGAAAGTGAGAGGGAGGAATAGATGCGCTTGGTGGTGGGATCCCATTGAAGGTGGCGTAAGTTTCAGAGAATTATGTGCTGGATGTAGAGTCTGGTGGGATGGTAGGTAAGGAGATGACATTGTGGACTTTTAAACAGCATAATTTATTAAAGCTCAGATGCTTGTGAAATTTACATAAACATTAGTTCAGTTTCGGGAAACGCTTAAACAAAAACAGAAAGTACTGGAGAAACTCAGCAAGTCAGGCAGCATCTGTGGAAAGAAACAGTCAACATTTCCAGACTGCCTCCTTTAACTTTCGATCTAGAGATTAATGAGCAAAGTGCCAAGGCTCCGGAAGAAAATGTTTGGTAGATTCCTGTGGGGAAACAGAAAGAAATAAAAAGTGACTTTATTTTTGCTCTCCACAGGTTCTACTTGATCTGCAAAATATTTTCAGAATTTTCAGATTCCCAGCATCCACAGTATCTTGTTTGTGTACTGAACCTTTTCATTATATCTACCTGACAAGCTATACTGTGAAAGTCAACTTTAATTAAATCTAATACCAACATTTTAAATGCTTTTTCTTGGTTTTCCCCGTTCTGTAATTGATAAGAGATTATGTTACAATAACATTCACACAATTAAAATTTTTACCTTAGTTGTTTTTTTTTCCAGAAAATGCTTATAATAGTCCAGGAATACAATGCTTCTAAACCCGTGCATCAATTAAGTGCCTCTTATTCCAACAGGACTGTGTTAATTTCTACAAATTCAATGCTCAGATTCTCTTTCAATTACCAGATCAGCTCCAATAGACTCTTCTGTTCACAGAGAAATAATAATTAGAATTGTCTACTTTTTAGAAGGAAATTTGAATATAGTCCATCACTATGTGTACAACTTGTTATATGACATTTCAAGAAATATAATATACCTCAAGTTATTTTTAATTAAATTATGGTACCAACCAGTCCTACTACTTGGCATTGAATTCCACCATTGCTACTGATAAGGTTCTTAAAATTAATTAGGAATACTTCCTTCCTTCAGCAAACAAATTCAGTAAAGCATGCTTGCCAGCTATGCTGCAGGATATGATTTGAAATGGCAGAGGCTAGTAAAACTGCATTATGAACATCCTCTGGTGAGCACAAATGGGAAAACACTAGGTTAAGCTCTGACAGTCAGTAGTGGATGGATTAGCTCTTCCTATAAATAAGCACTGATCACCTCCATTTTATTGAACTCATTTTTCGCCATGCAAGGACCATAAGATGCTTCTCCTGCAAATTTTCCCCTACACTTTGGCAGCACTGATGGTGTCAGCCATGGCAGATTTATTGCCCATTCATTCATGGGAACAAAAAACCCTGCCAGGGCTGGCTGCAGTACACGCAGTAGCAGTTAGTTCAAAAGATAACAGCTGCAATACCTCACTTTCCCATTCACCGTTTACTTTACACATCACCTTCAAGTAATAAATGTTTTGTGTCAGTTTCGGGTCCAATACCAGTGATATAGTAACAGCAAAAATGTTACAGCAAGTACACCAAGAAAGGGGTCAGTTATAAACCCAAAAGCATGCCTCTCAATCAATAAGTGTTTTTATTGTATTACTGACCTTGAAGCAGCACCCATAATAACAGCAGTGGTTTAATCTTTGGCTAACTTAAACCTGGTGTCAGTAAATGAGTCTAATAAACCCAGAATTTAGATCTGATGCTTCAATGCTGCTACTTCTGACCTAAGTATTAACTATTATAATGCTTGCAGTGAAACTTTATCTTTTGAGGACTAATCACCAAAATTATCTGATGTGGTTGCTACAACTTCCAAATCCTATTTTAATTACGCACAGTTATGCAAACGTGCAATCAAAACCTTTTTATCATTGTTAAATTACCTACTCCCCGCTGCAAAAGCTCGTGATTTCTTTCAAAGAATTACAATCATTTTATAAGTGTTCGCTTTTGCAATGCCACTTATGATGACAAATTCTGCCTGAACTTTCAGTCAATTAAACCTAGTTTTAACAAAAACACTTTTTATGTAATCTGCTGTCTCCACATTGCAATGTTTTAACTGTATCAAATTTCATAAAGTAGTTATCATTCTCTTGTTTTTATGTACTTACTGAATATGAGTATGTGAAAGTGCGAAGATTTTTCTCTTCATTTTCAGCACACATTTACCACTAACTATATAGCATATATCATCAAATGTATTCACTAACAAACAAAAATGTAAATGTGAACATATTATCACTGAAAAATAGTGGTTGATACAATACTTTCAACTTCTCTACATGCACTGAGAAGGAACTTGATCATACATTCAACTGCATTGAGCTAATGTAGTTTGTTTCTGTGTCACTTCGCAACTACGAATTCTCTTTCCAGCTCACCCTATCAAAATCACACTTCTGGAAGACTTAGCCACGGCCAAGCACTAAAACTGACAATTATTCTACAGTCATGTTCTGAAGAAATCCACTCTATTCTGAAGAAAATATATAATCTGAGAATTGATGACTATAAGGAAATGCTTGGAAGGTCAATCAGAATGTATTGCTATTTACAAGTTGTGTAGATATTCCTGGCCTTATGGCAAAATTTGTTACGTCACATGTATTTTTTCCCACGGCAAAATTTGTTATATCACGTATTTTTTCAACAAAAAAATTGCATGCATGTCATTTTGACAGATATTCACAATTCTTAAGACAGGACGGCAGTTTTTATTTTCTTTCTCTTTCAGGATATTTTCCTTAAAAACATCTTTAAGAAGAAAATCATAAATGAGCTTGTTCACATTGTGCCTCAGCTTTATGATAGACAATGCACCAAAACGCAGGGCAGCGATAAAGAGCAGACATGATGTCAAGGAGCATGGTAGAGTCAAGTACCAGTCCTGCAGAAGGGACTCTACAGAGCCTGCAGGCCATATTTCCCAGCATTGTATTAGTAGTCAGCTCCAATTGCAAACTTTGCTTCTCACCACCATGCAGCATTGGGTGGTCAGTGCCCAAACTTCCATTGCAACAAAAGCAGGAGTCACTCACTGCTAGTTTAAAATTATACCAGAAATGTGAAGTTGTGTGCATTGGAAAAGGATGGACAGAATGGACCTGCTTCATTTTGAGATGTGAAGGTTGAGGTATAAGTTCATAGAGATCTTTAAAACCAAGAAAGCTTTGATGGAGTCGCTGCAAATTTTTTTCAGGTGAGGAAGGACATAACTTGGGGCCATCATTGTCAGACAGTCACCTAGAAATCCAACAGGGAATTCAGAAGAAACTTCTTTACTAAGAGAGTATAGATAATCTGGAAATGACTGTCCAGGAAATCAGAAGTGATGAGCTATATTTTAGGCTGGACAAGCCCATGAGAGAGAATGATGGAGAGCTATATGGATAGACTTAGATGAAGAATCACTTGAGTATGCTCCAATGGGGCATAAATGCCAGCTTCAACTGGTTAGGTGACATGGCCTACATTCGTATCTTATGTAAACCTATGTAAACTTGTTCATACAGTTTGCCATAGATGATTCATAAAGCCAACAGAATTACATTCTATTAATGTCATTGAATGTACAATTTGCATCATTTCACTTTCCTTGACATTTTTTAACACTTGATGCAAAGCTAGACGAAGAAAATATCAGGAGTTTATAAACTGTTCTTAACATGAATATTTTATGTATGAAAGAGAATTTAAATCTAATTACACTACAATAAAAGAGTATGTATTTTATTAACCTCAATATAAATGGTATAAGCATTAAGATAAAGTGTCTTTAAATATGACTTTTTAACCATTTATTTCTGAAACTGTGTACAGCTGCATTCCTATATGCATACATATTGTTTATTCCCATTACACTCTAATCTGCATTACCCATTTCACTGCCCTGCACTTTTGCCTTGTCTTTTCTAATTAATTTTTCAAATTTCCCCTCACCTGAACCCCGCCCATAATATTTAGTCAAAGCTTTATTTATAGTCCCAGTTATTTGATTTGCTAAAACATTGTTTCCAACTCCATTCATAGAACAGCTTCCACTTTGGCCAGGACTGAAACCCATTTCACCCACACTGATCACTGAGTTATGTGGTCAACAACATTAACGACATTAATCTTAATCTCTCCCTGCTTTTTATTTTTGAACTCTCTTCCCTTGTAAAGTTTATTTCCTAGAAAGTAATCTGACTTGACGGTAACCTTGTTAATAACCTTTTTGATCTGGATGGCAATTGATACCAGCAGCTTTTAAGATGCGGGGGTGTACATACAATACGCAATAATACTTTTTTTTCTTTTTCCTTGTTTTGAACCTTTTGGTTTCTGCTACTTTTGGTGTTTCTGATTAATTCAACTCAAGGTATAGATTGAAGCTGGTAGACCAGGATTCTACTTTTACAATAGATTTGATCGGTATAGAATACAGGTTTGTCAATTGTTAAAAGAGATAAGCTGAACAGCAATCCAGCAAACCAGAGAAATTGTAACCAGCACAGTGTAAACTATTTAGAGAAAAAGTTTAGACTGATGATAAGCCCAAGAACAGTAGATGGAGCCAAAGGGGTCTGTAGACCACACATAAATGTACACATAAAACATCATTGTGCTCTCTCTGCAGTATTGCCAGTGAATGAAATGTTTGCGCTCCTAATACCTGACTGGATTTTCACTCCATACAAAAATAACTGTAAATAATATCCAAGTAGAAATGAAGACAATCTGCAGTTGAAGCACATTATCCAAACTGTTGGTTTTCAACTAGGATTAGTACTTGAGGCCAATGATAACGTATCTCATTCTCACCTAATCCTATCTTGTGTGTTAGCATTGTTATTCAGTGTACACAATTGCTTTTGATAAGTTAAACCAGTGAGTTGATGACGTACACAGATGTGGTGCATGCAAACATTGAAAATATATTTGATAAAGCACCATATAATAAATGAGTAAGTGAAATTAAAACCTGTGAGATTAAAGGTGCAGTGGCTATGCAGGAATGAAGGAAATGAAAGTAGAATTATGGTGAATGGTTGCTTTTCTAAGTTGAGGAAACTAATTTATGATGTGCTTTAGTGTCAGACCACTGCACACCTTCATATATATTAATAACTTTGACCATGGAATACTGGGTATAATCTCAATGTTCTCAGGTGACATGAGATTTGGAAGTAAACCAAACATCACAAAGAATACTAACAAATTTCAGAAAATGCAGATAAACTGACAAAATGGTAGATATAGTATACTGCAGACAATATAAAGAAAAAGGAGAGAATGTCAAAGTGAATTATTTCAAAAGAGGAGCAGGAACAGAAATTAAACTTTGATAATAGAGATACGGGCCCAGAAATTCTACTGCACGATGCAACAGAATTGAGGGTGGAGTTTTTATCTCTAAAACCTAAGAATGCTAAAGATTCACATCTATGCTCAGCCAGAAGTGTTCGGCGAATGATTTATCTCCACTTTCTCCCAAGGTTCTCATATTCAGTCTCAACCAATCTAATTCACTCCATAAATCATCAAGAGCATTAGATACAGTATTGGCCAAGTGGCCAGAGAGCAGCCAGGCTGTATTACTGAAGACGTCTCCCAAACAAGCTGTGCCTCTTACAAAGCTGATCCACCATAACTATCGCAGGCGTCAACCCACTAATGTGGAAAATTGAAAGGCTATGTTCTTTCACAAAAAGCTCTGATATCTAGCTAATTGCCATGAAATTGGACGATTCTCCTCGGCAAATGAAGTAATCTATCTCTGCATCAGCAGGACCTGGACAATATTTAGCATGGGTTGTTTAATACCTTTTATGCTCACTTTGACCATCAAAACATGGAGGCAACCTCATGAACTCCCATAGTCCCCAATGACCCTGTGATTTCAGTTGCTGAAACTGACTTGAAAGCATCCTTCAGGAGGGTGAACCCACAGAAAGCACCCAGCCAAAATGGGGTACCTGGCCATGTACTGAAGACCTGCGCCAATCAACTGCCTGGAGTATTCACCAATATCTTTAACCTCTCACTTCAGCAGTCTGAGGTACCCATCTGCTTCAAGCAGACTTCAATTATACTGGTGCCTAAGAAGAACACAGTAATCTCCCTCAATGACTATTGTCCAGAAGCATTCACATCCACTGCGATGAAGTGCTTTGAGAGGTTGGTGATGAAACACATCAACTGCTGCCTGAGGAGCGAATTGGATCCACTCCAGTTTGCCTACCATCGCAACAGTTCAACAGGAGATGCCATTTCATTGGCTCTTCATTCTAGCCTGGAACAACTAGACAGCAAAGATGCATATGTCAGTGTGCTCTTTATTGACGACAACATGGCATTCAATACTATCGTCCCCTCAAACCTGATTAACAAGCTTTAAGACCTTGGCCTCAATATCTCCTTGTGCTACTGGATTCTCAATTTCCTCTCTTGCAGACCCCAGTCAGTTCGGATTGGCAACAACATTTTCTCTACAATATCCATCAGCATGGCTGTGTGCTTTGCCTCCTGCTCTGCTCACTTTATACTTATGACTGTGAGGCTAAGCACAGCTCCAATGTCATATTTAAGTGTGCTGACAACACCACTGCCGTAGGCCAAATCGATGGTGGTGGCGGATCAGCATATAGGAGGGAGATTGGGGAACTAGCTGGGTGTTGTCACAGCAGCAGCCTCTCACTCAGTGTCAACAAGATCAAGGAGTTGATTATTGACTTCAGGAGGAGGAAACCAGAGGTCCATGAGCCGGTAGTCATCAGGGGATCAGAGCTGGAGAGGGTCAGCAACTTTAAATTCCTTGGTGCTTCCTTTCAGAGGATCTGTCCTGAGCCCAGCTAGGGTATTTTACTGTAGTTTTTTTTTTGCATTTTCCATAATTAAATACCATATTATATAATACTTTTGTAGTTTATAAAAATACTTAATGTCATATTGTTTCTCATACTTTATATTACAGCAGTTGTAATAGTTTGATAAACTTCTAAGAGTTCACTGGATTGTGCTGCTATGAATCCTCCCTAGTTTAATTTACCTGGATGGGGTCATGCTGAGCATAGAATTAAGTTTCAAAGAGGACCACCTACTTAAACTCCCTGCACTGTGTTTCTTTAACTCACTGTTTTTTTAAGCATGGCACAATTTCAAGACCACAGACAATTAAAGTAATGCAGTTTTTCTATATGTTTGAAAGGCACTGATTAGGTCTCAGCTGATCTGCTGAGTTCAATTCCGAGCACTACATACTGCAAAGTATTTTCCTTTACACAGCATCTCTCATTATCTTGCATGGTCGCAATGTGTTTTACAGCTAATGAAATACTTCTTAAGAGAGGTCACTGTCATAAGACAGGAAATGCAGCAGCCATTTGGTGTATTGCCAGCTCCCACAAAAGGCAACGCTATAATGATCAAATCATCTGTTATCTTTGTGATGTTGATTGATTGACAAATAATGATCAGAACACTGTGGATAACTTCACTGCTCCTAAATTCAATAAACCTCAAAGATGGAAATTAGGTCTATAAAGCAGGATTAACTCGATTCAGTTGATTGCATTTCAGGAATACGTCAAGTCTGCTGCTTGCTCACTGGAATGATTTCAGCACCCAGCCACCATTTACAGTATTGCTGACTTGCTAGATGTGATAGCAGAGGGCCAACATCTTCTGCAGTTGGTGCACTTAAAGACTCTGATAAAAGCTAGTTTGCACGTCTTTAAAAAAAAGAGGTGTGCTGTGGCTGAGGCAGACACTGATCGTTCCACGAATATTACAATGTGTGAGAGACTGGCAATGAAGCTTCTTGCACATTGCATCATGGCAATGGAGGAGGTGTAGAGATATCCTGAACCTGCCGATGGGGCAGGATGTCATCCAGGCATAATCTGAAGGTAGTGGGAGCAGGTGCTCAGTGTCAGGGATGAAGTTACAAAGAACCTGGCTGCAGTGTGGCAGACAAGTAATCCCCCATGAGCAGCCACGATCACTGGAAGCATCTCAATAAGCCAAATCCCATGAAATATGTCTCAAAATGGACAATTACATGCACCACTGCATCCTTATATAATTAACACTTATGCAAGCCTCACACCATCATTTCATTGCATTGCTTACACACACTGCAAGCTACTTAAGCACAAAGGCATTTAACAAAACAGACTGCACGGCACTCACCGGTACAATTCCCTCACCTTTGCAAGGAACGTGATTCACTTCACATCTGAATGAATACACCACAGTTGTCACCGACTTCATCAAACCCTGTGTGGGTGAGTCTGTGCCTTCAAGAACATCCCAGACATACGCAAGTGAAAAGCTGTGGATAAACCAGGAGATTCGTGGGCTGCTGAAGGCTAGATCTGTGGCATTCAAGACTGGTGATCCAGAAATATACAAGAAGTCCAGCTACAACCTATAGAAGGCTACTTTAAGTGTGAAAAAACAATTCCAATTGATGCTAGAGACGGAATCAGATGTACATCAGCTCTGGCAGAGTTTGCAGGCCATTATTTCCTACCAAGTTAAAGTTAACATCATGAATCCCAGTGATGCTTCTTTCCCAGATGAGATCAATGCCTTTTGTGCACATTTTGAAAGGGAAAATAAAACCAAGCCTGTGCAAATCCCTGCAGCACCTGGTGACCCCATGATCTCTGTCTCATAGGCTGATGTCAGAGCATCTCTCAAGAGGGTAAGCCCTCGTAGGGTGTCAGACCCTTATTGACAACAGCTCAGCATTCACCTCCACATACCCACAATACCAATCAACAAGTTCTAAAACATGGGCTTCTGTTCCTCCCTCTGCAACTGGATCCTTGCCTTCCTCATCAGGAGACCATAGTCAGTGCAGATCAGAATAGCATCTCCTCCTCGCTGGCAATCAACACCAGCACACATATAGGATGTGTGCATAGACCACTGCTCTCATCTCCCTACACCCACGACTGTGTGGCTGGGCACAGCTCAAACACCATCAATAGATCTGCAGATGATACAACTATTGTTGGCAGAATTTTAGATGGTGATGTGGAGGTATACATGGGTGAAATAGACTAGCTGTTTAAGTGGTATCATAATAGCAACCTTGCACGCAACATCAGTAAGACCAAGGAATGGATGGCAGACTTCAGGAAGGGGAAGTTGAGGGAACACACACCAACCCTCATCAAGGGTTCAGTGTTGAAAGGCTGGGCAGTTTCAACTTCCTGGGTGCTAACAACTCTGAAGATCCACCCTGAACTCAACATATTGATGCAATTACAAAGAAAGCAGGACAGCAGCTATATTTCATCAGGCGTTTGAGGAGAATTGGTATGGAACCAAATACTCTTTGCAAATTTCCACAGATGTACCGTAGAGAACCTTCTAACTGGTTGCCTCCTTGTCAGGTATGGAGGGGGCACTACACAGGACCAGAAGAATGTTGCAAACTCAGCCAGCTGCATCATGGGCACTAAGCTCCCCACCATAGAGGACATCCTCAAAAGGCAATGCCTCAAAAAGGCGGCATCCATTAGTTAAGGACCCAGGACATGCCCTATTAATTACTACTATCAAGAGGAGGTACAGGAGCCTGAAAACACACACTCAACATTTTGCAAATGGCTTCCGCCCCTCCCCCCCTCCCGCCACCGTTATCAGATTTTTGAGTGGACAATGAAACCATGAACATCACCTCACTATTTTTTCTTTTCTTTTGCTCTCTTTTTGCACTGCTTATTTAATTTAATGTACACGTATTATAATTGATAGTTTATTTATCATGTATTACAATACACCACTGCCACAAAACAACATATTTCATGACATATGCCAGTGACATTTAAATTCTAATACTCATTATCGCCCAGTTGCACTCACATCCACAGTGGTGAAATGCTTTGAGGGCACAAACAAGAGAAAATCTGCAGATGCTGGAAATCCGTGCAACACTCACAAAATGCTGGATGAACACAGCAGGCCAGGCAGCACCTATGGAAAAGAGTACAACCGATGTTTCGGACCGAAACCCTTCAGCAGGATTTTGGCCCGAAACGTCAACTGTACTCTTTTCCATAGATGCTGCCTGGCCTGCTGAGTTCCTCCAGTATTTTGTGTGAAGTGCTTTGAAGGATTGGCCATGGCCAGAATCAACTCCTGCCTAAGCAAGAGCCTGGACCTTCTGCAATTTGACTTTCGCCACAATAGGTGCACAGCAGATGCAATCTCAGTAGCTCTCCACTTGCCCTTAGATCACTTGGATAATAGCAATACCTACTTCAGGGTGCTGTTTATTGATTATAGCTCAGTCTTCAACACCTTCATGCCCTCAGTACTTATTAACAAGCTCCAAAACCTGGCCCTCTGTACCTCCCTCTACAACTGGATTCCCAACTTCCTCATCGGGTGACCACAGTCAGTGTGGATCAGAAATAACATCTCCTCCTCATTGACAATCAACACCAGCACACCTCAAGGATCTCTACTCAGCTCACTGCTCTACTCTCCCTAAACCTATGACTGTGTGGCTAGATACAGCTCAAACACCGTTCATAAATTTGCCGATGACATTAGTGATGATCTCATTACTACCGTCAAGGAGGAGGTATAGGAGCTTGAAGACATACACTCAGTGTTTCAGGAACAGCTTCTTCCCTCTGCCGTCAGATTTCTGATAGACAACAAATATTAACTCAATATTTTTAAATTTTTTTTATTTTATAATTTATAGATCTTAGCACCTTGTCCTAGTCTGTGTGCCCTCACCTAGTCTTCTATGATGACAGGGGAAGGGTGATGGTGGAGTTATAAGGACAGGATTTTGAAGGACCAAAGGAAGCATGCTGGAGGTCTTGAAACCCTTCTGTGCAATTTAACTTCAGTTAATTAAATATGGAATTTTATATAAAAATGTTTGTTGCCTAACACTAGTGTATTTTTTAAAAAGACCGACTGTTCTTCAAGGGAAGAAATCTGACATCCTTATCAATCACCGTCTGCATGGGATTAAAGACCTACATCAATATGGTTAGCCCTTGTTTTAAACCTATATCGTTAAAACATAATGGGAATAAAATCAAATCAGCTACTTGTCATCACTCTTGATGTCAAATCCAGCATAACAAAGACTGTACCTATCCCAGTCAGCCTTGTAAAATCACAACTGTTTGGTGATTGATGTCCAAACTGGAAGAACTGCCCCACACAGTAGTAAACCGAGAAAATCATACTTTGCAGACACTGCTCCATCCAATCCCTGACTATGTCCAGTCCCAAAGGTATTAGATGATATGTAATTACAAGGGAGTTGATCTTGCAGAAGCGTTGAGTTTATGGCATTAACTCCGCACTACAGTTCCTGAGGATAAGTTGGATTGCGAGCGGGTGAAGTTGAGACATTCTGCACACTATAGTTCCCAAACAGACGAGAGACAGATTGCATAGCAAGAGAGGGAGTTCAAAAAAGACGAGTGGGGACAGTCAGGCCATACTACGTACCACATTTCCCAATTAGACATTGGGCTGTGCATAATTAGGCACTTGGCAAGGGCCAATAAAAAGAAGTTAGGTTTAAGCAGAGCAGGATTGTGTGAGTGGGCCAGTGTTAGACAGGAGTCAGGTTTTGGTTCATAGGGGCTTCGGCAAGGAGAGGCGGGGTGGCATGAGCCTGTGGGTTCTGGGCTGAGCCATAGAGCGTTGGGCTCCTTAGTTTCTGTGGTGAGCCGTAGAGCATTGGGCTCCTAGGTTTCTCAAGCACTTGTATTTGCTTCTTATTGTCTTATCTAGAGTCATTAAGCCCTTGTGCTTTCTGTTTAATCTTGTCGAGTTTATTTTGACTGGCACAGGTTTTCTGCATATTGTGATTATTTAAAGTGGACTCCCAATTTGTGCTCATCGCGGGGTCCTTGTGTTGAGAATGATTCACCTTGCAGTGTCACTCAGTTGTGCCACCGACGTTCTGCTAAAATTCCTATGAATGAACGCTTGCTTCCATCTCTACACGGGACTCTGTCATTCCTCCACACCCGGGTTCAGTCGTTGCCAGTGCTCACTGTGACATGAAGGTTATAGGTAGATTTTTTTCATTTAATTAACGTGAGTTCAGGGAGTTAGGTGCTAAGTTAAAGGACAGGACCTTCAGGGTTGTGACCTTAAGATTACTACCTGAGCCACATGCTAGTGAGGCCAGAAATAGGAAGATCATACAGTTTAATACTTGGCTAAGGAGATGTACAGGAGTGAGGGCTCTCATTGGGCTCTCTTCCAGGGAACGTGGACCTGTACAGAAGGGACAGTTTGCACCTAAAGCAGAGGTGAACCAATATCCTTGAGGGAAGGTTTACTAGTTCTGCACGGTGAGTCGGGGGGGAGGGGGGGAGATTAAACAAGAGTCAAGCGTTCCAGGGGAATGGGAACCAGAGTGCTAGAGCAGATAGTGGAGGGGTTGTGAGGAAGGATTCCTTAAGGCTGTCGTAGAGGGAGGGGGAGTAGTGGGGATAAGGTCCCACTATCTATTAGATGCTTCCACTGGTGTGCACCTCAAATAGCCTCTGCCAACCAAATGCAGCTCCTGACCTTCATGTGTGGCTTAGCTGCTAAGCCTGGCAGAACTGTTCTGCTGACATAAGAAGGGGCAAAGTGGGGTTACTACCACCTGAAAACCAGCCACTTGGGGCAGATGGGGCTCATCAGCCGTGGTTAGCAGCTCACTTAGGAGAAGGAAAACTCTGATCTCAAACCTCCACTGCCTTGCGGCTGTACCCACTCATGGGGAAGGCTTCGGGAGTTAACCTTGAGGAAGACGATCCTACATTGAGTTCAACACTGACTGGCAATGCTTGTGACACTGCTGTTGCCAAACTGTATTGGTCTATTCTGTTTCATTGAACTTGTCAGCTACATGGAGCGGGGGAGCCTACTGCATGGAAAATTTATCTTTCTTTCCATATCATACTGCCCTGTCTTGTGTATCGACTTCAATGTAGACTGCTAGGATGCAATGTCAGTGGTTAAACCTGATGAATGGAGGGCCATAATGTGGGCAAAGATGTTCGTAAGGTTACATACAAAGGGAAGATTCGAAAGGCTGAGCATGGTGAGACTAATGTTCTGAGTTGTGTATATTTCAATGTAAGGAAAGGTAGATGAGAGGGCATGAATCAGCACATCTATTGAGGCTATATGGGTTAAACTGAGGAATAAGGAAAGGATGATCACATTAATGGGATTATATTATAGACCACATAACAGTCCATGGGATTTAGAGGAGTAAATTTGGAGAGAGTTTTGCAACTGTTGCAAGAAACATAATATTATGATAATAGGTGATTTTAACGTATTGACTGGGACTCCCATACTGTAAAAGGGCTGCATGGAATAGAGTTTGCCAAATGTGTTCAGTAAAGTTTCCTTAATCAGTACACAGAAGACCCTGCTATTAGGGAATGAGACAAGGCAACTGACAGAAGTTTGTGTAGGGGAGAATTTTACAACTAGTTATCATTAGCTTCAGGATAATTATGGAGAACGATGGATCTGATCCTCGGGGTAAGATTCTAAATTGGAGAAAAGCCAAATTTGATGGTATCAAAAAGGATCTAGCAAGTATGGATTGGGACAAGCTGTTTTCTGGCAAAGGTGTATTTGGTAAGAAGGAGGCCTTCAAAAGTGAAATTTTTAGAGTGCAGAGTTTGTATGTTCCTGTCAGAATAAAAGGCAGATAACAGGTTTAGCGAACCTTGGTTTTTGAGAGACTTTGAAGTTCTGGTTAAGAAAAAGAAGGAGGTGTATAGTAGGTTTAGGCAGGAAGGAGTAAATTAAATACTTGAGGAATATAAGAAATGCAAGAGAACATTTAAGAAGGAAATCAGGAAGGGCTAAAAGAAGGCATGAAGTTGCTCTAGCAAACAAGGTGAAAGAGCATCCCAAATGCTTCTACAGATATATTAAGAACAAAAGGATAACCAGGGACAAAATTGGTCTTCTGGAAGATCAGGGTGGTCTTCAGAGTGGAAGACCAGAGTGGGAAGATATTAAATGGATTTTTTTTTTTTGCGTCTGTATTTACTCAGGAGATGGACACAGAATCAATAGAAATGAGGCAAAGCAGCAGAGAAAGGTCATGGACCATATACAGATTACAGAGGAGGAGATGTTTGCTGCCTTAAGGCAAATTAGGGTGGATAAATCCTCAGTGCCTGACAAGGTGTTCCCTGTGCTGTAGTGTTCTACGTTTCTATGACTCAAGGTGAAATACAGAAATTTGCTTCTGATTACCACCTAATATTTTCCCAGTGCTAATGAGTTCTTCTTGAACAATTCTTGATGGAAATATTCAAGTAGGAAGGGCATGGAAACAGCTCTGGGCAGTGACCACTAATTCATCACCAAGATTGGCTTGGTATCACCATCACTAGTCCAAGTTGCCAAGTCCTGAAAGACATAGATATTGGAAGATGTAGTGAGCAAACCGGCCTGACAAATAAGCCTACTTTACGTTTTCCTCACCAGCTACCAAATGCTGATCAACATGTCCATGAACACACTGACAGAACGACAATCAAACAGTCTTTGTGGAGAGAAAGGTAATGAACATATCCTTCACTCTACCTTTACAATCAGGGAAGGATACCAGGGCTGACTCTAACTGAAGAGCAGAAGGATACGTTAAGCACAGCAATGGGCATACTGTCAACTTGGCAAAGCTGTAACATAGAAATGCATGTTGAACACCAAAAAAAGCCATAATTAGACAGGGATAAGAAATCCTACAACCAACAGATCTAATCAGGGTCCTGTAGCACTGTCATAACTAATCACAATTATCAGTTGAAAATTAAGTAACTAATGGGAGAGCAGAGACTCCTGGAACTTTACAAGAAATTGTTTAAAGAAATCTCTTTAAACCTATCAGAAATGCCAAGAGATAGTACCTGTCCAAAATCGAGGCCAAGTTGACAGGACACCCATTGCTGTGCTGAACATATCCTTCTGCTCTTCTGTTAGAGATGGTGTTGGTATCCTTCCCTGAATTGAAAGGTAGAATGAGGAATATACACACTATCTTTGTCTCCACGAAGGCCATTTGTTTGTCGTTCTGTCAGTGTGTTCATGGACACGTCAATCAGCATTTGGTAGCTGGTGAGGAAAATATAAAGTAGATTTATTTGTCAGGCTGGTTTACTCACTACATCTTCTAATATCTTTGTCTTTCGTGTCTTGGCTACTTGGATTAGAGATGGTGTTACCAAGCCAGTCAGTTGTGGCAGGCCTTAACTTGTTTAGCAGGCTACAAAACGAAGTTGGGTAACATCAGCAACAAAAGCACATCCCTTCCTGATGAGCTAATTACATTCAGTGCACATTTTGAAAAGGAGGGAATTATTATGTCACCAGCCACCCAACAGCCTCCAGCGCACCTGAACCCACAGTCACAGTTGCAGAAAAAAAGATCACTCTTCCAGAGAGTGAACCCACGAATACCTTCTGGCCTAGATATTGTCCCTGATTGCATCCTTAGATCCCGTGCAGATCAGCTGGATGGAGTATTGCAGACATTTTTTTAACCTCTCCCTACTTCAATCTGTGGTTCCCAGCTGCTTTAAGAAAATCACTATCAAACCAGTACTTAAGAAAAACAAGATAACATGCCTCAACAACGATTGTCCTATGACTCTGAGATTTACCATCATGAAGTGCTTCGAGAGGCAGTTCAAGGCATGTGTTTACTCTAGCCTCCCAGACAACCCTGACCCACTACAATTCTATGCCAATAGTGGATGGAACGCCATATCCCTGGCCCTACACACTCATCTCTGGAACATCTGGGCAGTAAAGCCACATACATCAGATTTTTGTTTACTGGCTATAGCTCTGCGATCAATACTTTAATTCCAAGCAAACTCATCATTATGTCCAGACCCTGGGAGTCAATTCTTCTCTCTGCAACTGGATCTTTAACTTCCTGACCAAAGGACCACAATCAATAAGGGTAGGTAGCAACACCTCCACCATGATTATTCTGAACACTGGAGCTCCACAAGGTTGCATCCTCAGTCCCCTACTCTAATGCCTGTATGCTAATGGCCAGATTCTCCTCTAACTCCATCAACATGTTGCAAATGATTCCACCATGGTAGGCCACATTTCAAATCACAATGAGTTGGAGTACAGGAAGGAGCTTAGTAACATGGTGTCATGTCAACAACCTTTCCCTCAATGTCACCAAAACAAAAGACCTGATGATTGACTTCAGGAAGTGGGGCAGTGCACATGCTCCTATCTATATCACAGTTTTGAAGCTAGAGGGTTCAAAGCTTTGAGTGGACATCAACAATGGTCGGTCCTGATCCAGCCATATAAAACCCACAGCCTAGAGAGCTCACCTGTGCCTCTACTTCCTCAGAAGGCAAAAGAAATTTGGCATGTCCCATTGACCTGTACCAATTTTTATCAATTCACCATCGAAATCATCCTAACTGGATGCAATTGCAGATTGGTTTGCAACCCCCCTGCACATGACTGCAGGAAACTGCAGAGTTATGGGCACAGCTCAGCACATTACAGCAACCAACCTCCCCTCCAAGAGCTCTGTCTGTGGTTCTCGCTGCCTCAGTAAAAGCAGCCACCATATTCAAAGACCCCACCCAATCCACAAACTGTTTCTTCTCCCCTCTTCCATCGAGCAAAGCCTGGAAACACGTACCAACGGACTCAAGGGCAGATTCCACCTTGGTACTGAGTTGATCGTCAGTTCGATAAGGTGAACTCTTGACCTTACAATCCACCTCACTATTATTGTGCACCTTATTGTTTACCTGCACTGCTCTTTGTCTGTAGCTGTTACCACTTTATTCTGCAATGTTACTGTGCTATCTTGTTCTACCTCAATGCTCTGTCTAATGAATTGACCTGTGCAAACAGTATGCAAGACAAGCTTTTCACTATAACTTGGTACATGTGATAATAATAAACCTACTTCAATAACAATTTACCAATTCAAATTCCCCATCAGCAGTGAAGCATTCCTAACTGCATTTAGTCATTACAAGATGATCCATCTTGGTTTCTTCCTGAGAGCTCCACTATCACAGAAGACACATGCCCCATTAAGAACATTGGATACAGCGAAAACCACAGTCTCTAATGCTAAAGGCTTGCAGTGCAGAAGTAGCCACATCATTATACCACTAGAATTTACCTGATAATGTAGAAAGTTGCCCAAGCAGGGGCTCTCCACAAAAGGACAATAAATCCATTCAAGATCATTGGCACCCCATCAGTTGTTCTCTGTCATTAGCAAGGTGGGGGGTGTGGGGGGGGTGAAGAAGCTTTAACAGTATTAACAAGCAGCACTTACTCACCAATTATATTTCTCAATGAAGTACAAGTTGGACTTTGGCAAAAACTATCATTCACTTCCAAACCTCTTTATAACCTTAATCTAGTCACTCAAACAAAGTCTGGGTGATGCTTTTGACATAAAGGCAGCATTTGGCTGTGTATGGATCAAGGAAACTCAGTCAACTGAATTTATTGGGCATCAAGGGATTATATTCCAAAGGCCAAGATCATACCTTGCACAAAGCAAAGGCCTTGGATGTTCAAGGTCAATAATCTAGGATCCAACATCTTCAGCTGTTTCATCAACAACATTATTTTCCATCCCAAGTTCTTAAATCTAGATGTTCACTGATGAATACACAATGTTGAACTTAACCAACAACATCTTGCTTGCAGCAAGACCTAAACAACATCCAAACACAAGCACACAGCGCACAGGCACAAAAGTGCAAAGTAATATTCATCCCACATATGTGCTGGGCAACGTCAATCTGTAATAATATAGTCAATTTACAATGAGTCACCACATCTCAGTGACACCATGAGGGAACCAGGGAAAGAGGGAAACATGGCTTGGCATGGCAAATTCTCTGCCCACGACTGCAAGAAACTGTAGAATATTGTAAACACAGCTCAATACATCATGGAAGCCAACTTCCCCTGACTCTGTCTGGACTTCCTGCTGCCTCAGCAACAACATCCAGCATAATCAAAGACATCACCCACCCCGCATATTCTCTCTTCTCCTCTCTCCCATAGTTGGTATATACTACTAGTCTCAAGGATAGCCTCTGTCTCCCTGTTTTAAGACTATTGAATGCTTCCCTAGTATGATAAAATGGATTCTTGACCTTCTAATATACCTTGTTGTGATCCTGCACTTTCTCTATTCTGTAATACTTTATTCTGCTCTCTGTTGTTGTTCTTCTTTGTACTACCTCAATGCATATTTGTATTGAATTGATCTGTATGGACAACTTGCAAAACAAGTTTTTTTTACTGTACCTTAGTACAGTGTTGACCTGAAGAGAGGATATAAGATTATGAGAGCCATAGATAGGATAGATAGTCAAAATCTTTTTTCTCATAGCAGGGGTATCAAAAATAAGAACAATAGTTTTAAGATGAGAGGTAGTAGATGGAGAAGGAATCTTAGGGGTCAGATATCTGGAACACACTGACAGAGAAAGTGATGGAATCAGAAACAGGCATGGTGTTTAAGAGGCATTTAGACAAATAGGCAGGACTCAGAAGAATATGGCCCTAACGCAAGAAAGTGAGATCAGTGTATATGGCAAAAAGATTGGCATGTACAGTATGTCATGGGCCAAAGGACCTGTTTCTCTACAGTACAAATCTCTGACTCTATGAAAGAAGGAGAAGCTCAAGAGCAGAATAATGGTTGAAATCTACTAGAAGTCATGGAGTATTGAATCCATGTACTGATGGAGTTGACTGACAGCAGAAGTTGTGGCAATTCTTAAAGTTCAGTGCAGGAGAGAAGTGCAAGAAGAAATAAGAAATGAACAAGTAGGATTTAATAGTGAATTTCAAAAGTGATGTAGCAAAAAGATCTGTGGTGTCAGGGGTAGTCTTCATAGCAGTTGTCCTGGAGCTGTCAGGCTGGAAAGCTTATGATTCAGCAAAATGGAAAAATATATAAAAGAGGTAAATAAAAAACATATTGAGTTAAATAATGCAGGTATGTTTTAAATAATTAGAATTCTTCTTTAAAAAGTGCACTTAATCCTATAAAACACATTTACTGACCAATCAGATGTGGATACAGAAAACCTCTAACTAAGCATATTCCAGCTACCCTCATAGACTAATTAAATATTAAGCTAATTATTTTTTAAAAAGGAACCTTAAGTTATAGTTTGCATTAAATATTTTAGCTAACAAAGAAAATTAATAATTAATAATAGTGTAGATAATATAACTTATTAATAAAACAGGAGTATGTTACCTCAAGGAGGGGAGGGATTTAGCAATTATCAAGGCAAAGTATTGTTTTGTGGCATGAGGCTTTGAAGAACTAGAGAATTGACTAAGTTAGCAAAATTGTTATTGAACAAATCTCAAGGAACTAATGCAAAAAGAGAATTGTTGAGCCACAATGTGAACTATTTTGGAAAGCTATAGGTGATGTATGTAGAAAGATGATAATTCACATGCATTGGTGCAACATAATCTGCCTCAGAATCTGTATGAATATAAACAGAATTCACAGAAAGAAGGGAATCAAAAGTTTCAATGTTAAAAGCAACTCTTTTCATAGATATGATGAGGGACTAGTCAAGATTTTGAGGTGCTCTATTACTCAACTCACACTCTGGAGACTTCAACATTAAATTAAGTCTAACACTCTTGGACAGTTAAGGAATGCTTTAGTGTTTAACGTGCTGCCTTTCTGATGAGATATTAAAACAAAGTACTGTCTGCTCTCTCAGGGAGAATTAAAAGAAAATAACACCGCTCTGAAGAGTGGGGAAATTAAAATTTGTATGCCGACCAATATTTGTTCCTCAACCAACATCCCGAAATAATTAAAAACACAAGAGCTTCTGCAGATGCTTGAAATCCAGAGTAACACACACAGAATGCTGGACGAACTCAGCAGGTCAGGCAACCTCTATGGAGAGGAATAAAGAGTCAACGTGTCAGGTCAAAGCCCTTCATCAGGACTAGAAAAGAAGGTGGGGGAGGGGAAGGAATACAAGCTGGAAGGTGATTGGTGAAGCCAGGTGAGGGGGAAGGTAGGTAGGCAGGAGTGGGGAGGTGAAGTGAGAAGCAGGGGGCTGATAGGTGTGAAGGGAAGGAGTAATCTGCTAGGAGAGGTGAGTGGGCCATGGGAAAAAGGGAAGGAGGAGGGGCACCAGAGGGAGGTGATAGACAGGACAGGAGAAGGGATAAGAGGGGAGCACAATGGGAAAAGAGAAAGGGGAGTAGGGGAGAGGGAGAAATTACTGGAATTTGGAGAAATCGATGTTCATGCTGTCAAGTTGGAGGCTGCCCAGATGGAACATCAGGTGTTGCTCCTGCCACATGAGAGTGGCCCTATCATGGCTGTAGAGGAGGCCACGTCGGAATGGGAATGGGGAGTGGAATTGAAATGGTTGGCCACCAGGAAATCTGCACTGTTGCAGTCTCCCAATCTACATCGGGTCTTACTGATGCAGAGAAGGCCGCACCAGGAGTTACGGATACAGTAGACAACCCCAGCAGACTTACAGATGCAGGGGCCCTACATGGTGGTGAGGGAGGAGGTGAATGGGCAGGTGTAGCACTTGTGCCACTTGTAGGGATGAGTGCCAGGAGCGAGGTAGGGGTATGTTCTTTGTGGTAACTCTGGAAGACTTCCAGTCTCCCTGTGACTTCAGGAGAGCACGGAGCGACCACCCTCCGCTGAACATTGACAGCTCCTCCATTGAGATTGTTAAGAGCACCAAATTTCTTGGTGTTCACCTGGCGGAGAATCTCACCTGGTCCCTCAACATCAGCTCCATAGCCAAGAAAACCTAGCAGCATCTCTGCTTTCTGCGAGGGCTGAGAAAAGTCCATCTCCCACCCCCCATCCTCACCACATTCTACAGAGGATGTATCGAGAGCATCCTGAGCAGCTGCATCACTGCCTGGTTCGGGAATTGCACCGTCTCGGATCGCAAGACCCTGCAGCAGATAGTGAGGTCAGTTGAGAAGATCATCGGGGTCTCTCTTCCTGCTATTACAGACATTTACACCACACGCTGCACCCGCAAAGCTAACAGCATTGTGAAGGATCCCACGCATCCCTCATACAAACTCTTCTCCCTCCTGCCATCTGGCAAAAGGTACAGAAGCATTCGGGCTCTCACAACCAGATTGTGCAACAGTTTCTTCTGCCAAGCCATCAGACTCCTCAATACCCAGAGTCTAGACTGACATCTACATTATATATTATTACATTGAAATTGTCCTGTACCGTGCCTATTGTCTTGTTCATTAATTATTTATTTAGTAATTAATTATTGTACTGCCCTGCACTGTTTTGTGCACTTTATGTAGTCCTGTGTAGGTCTGTAGTCTAGTGCAGTTTTTATGTTGTTTTACGTAGTCTAGTGTAGCCTTGTGCTGTCTCACTAGTGTAGTTTTGTGTTGTTTCATGTAGCACCATGGTCCTGGAGGAACGTTGTTTCGTTTTTACTGTGTACTGTACCAGCAGTTTATGGTCGAAATGACAATAAAAAGCGACTTGACTTGACTTGCACAAAGTGCATTGAGTGCGGCTCCTTAGACACTGAGTTAAGGACCTGGAGCTGCACCTCACAGGAGAAAATCTGTGGATGCTGGAAACCCAAGCAACAGACACAAAATGCTGGAGGAACTCAAGGTTCTACCAAAGGGTTTCAGCCCAAAACATCAACTGTACTTTTTTCTATAGATGCTGCCTAGCCTGCTGAGTTCCTCCAGCATTTTGTGTCTGTTGCCTGGAGCTGCACCTCAATGACCTTCAGCTCATATGGGAAAATGAGGAGGTAATAGATAGGAGCTACAGTGAGGTGGTCACCCCTAAGTCACAGAGGCAGGTGCCTGGGTGACTATCAGGACAGAGAAAGGGAATAGGCAGCCAGTGCAGAGGACCCCTGTGGCTGTTCCCCTCACTCTGGATACGGTTGGGAGTGGAGTGGGGGGAAATGACCTTCATCTTCTTCTCTGTCTTGTTTTACGGCGGTTGGCACCCAGCTTAATGGTACATTACTGCCACCTCCTGCGCCGGAGTGTGCAATAGACTTACATTCTAAATCCCTTCACCCAATCACTCTCACACACACACACACACCCCAACCTTCACTTTATCCTCCCATCTTTGGCCACCCTAGTACCCTATTCCTGCTTATCCGTCATATCCTATAAAAACTCCCTGTACCCCATAAGAAAGCTAAAAATATCCTGGCCTGTGCTCTCCCACTCATGCCCAGCAACCTTTTTAATGTGAATTCCTCCATCCCCAATTCCCTTAGATTAATTCTCATCATCTCTCTCCGTATCCCATACTTCCTGCAAGTCAGAACTACATGTTCTACTGACTCCTCTTCCTGACATTCCTCAAACAATCCTGTCAGGTGTTTCCCTATCATTTTCAATGTTTTGCTGAATGCACAGTGCCCCAGCCTTAAACTAGTCCACACGGTTTCCTCTCTTCTGAATCCACTACCTACCCTAGTACCTGCAAAACTCTTTTGTATTTGAAATAAATGCCTCCCTTTCCCCTCCCTGTCCCATCTTTCTTGCCACATTCGGTTGATTTTTTTCCCAGATTACACACTTAACCTCTTCTTTACTGATACTAATGTGCATTTCCATATTTTCTTTCTTTAATGCCCTCTTTGCCAACTCATCCATCCTCTCATTCCCCTTCACCTCTACATGTGCTGGAACCCATAGAAATTTTAAATTTAAATTTAATTTTAAATTTTAAATTTTAGGGGAAGTGACCTACCGGGGGGAAGCTGCAGCAATGGGGTCTCTGGCACAGGGTCTGGCTCTGCAGCTCAGAGGGGAAGGGCAGGAGAGGAGGAGTGCAGTAGTAACAGGGATTCCATAAATAGAGGAGCAGAAAGTAGGTTCTGTAGACAGGAAAAAGTCTCCTGGATGGTATGCTGCCTCCCAGGTGCCAGAGTCAGGAATGTCGGATCAGATCCATGGAATTCTAAAGAGGGAGAGTGAACAGCTGGAAGTCATGGTACATACTGGTGCTACCGACACAGGAAGGAAAAGGGAGGAGGTCCTGAAGAGAAAATATAGGGAGTCAGGTTGAAAGCTGAAAAGCAGGACCTCCAGGTTATTAATCTCTGGATTGCTGCCTGTGAGTGTAAGAATAGGATGATTTGGCAGATGAATGTGTGGCTGAAGAATATGTGCATAGCACTGTGTTTCAGATTTCTGGATCATTGGGTTCTCTTCTGGGGAAGGTATGACCTGTAGAAAAAGGATGGGTTACACCTGAACCCGAAGGAGATCACTATCCTTGCAGGCAGGTTTGCTAGAGCTGTTGGGGGTGGTTTAAATTTATTTGTCAGAGGGATGGGTACCAGAGTGATAGGGCTGAGGATGGGTCAGTTGCCATACAACTAGATGCGGTGTGCACTGAGACCGTAAGAAAGGACAGGCAGATTATATGGCAAAATTGCTGTGAGTGAGATGCATTGAAGTGTAACAGGGGGACAAAATCTAGAAGGATGATGAATACAGGACTGGAAGTGTTATATTTGAATGCACACAGTATACAGAATAAGATAAATGATCTTGTAGAGCAGTTAGAGTTTGGCAGGTACGATGTTGTGGCATCTCTGAGTTGTGACTGAAAGAAGATCATAGTTAGGAGCTTAACATCCAGGATACACCTTGTATCAAAAGGACAGGCAGATAAGTAGAGTGGGTAGGGTGGCTCTGTTAGTAAAAAATGAAATCAAATCTTTTGAAAGTGGTAATAAGGACTGGAAGGTGTAGAATCCTTGTGAGTGGAGTTAAGAAACTACAAGGCAAAAATACCTTGATGGGAATTAAATACAGGCCTTTGAACAGTAGCCAGGATGTGGACTAAAAATTACAACAGAAGATAGAAAAGGCACGTAAGAAGGGCAATATTGGATCATGGTGGGGGGGGGGGTGTCAATAAGCTGGTAAACTGGGAAAATGGCTTGGTCCTGGATCCCAAGAGAAGGAATTTGTAGAAGGCCTACAAGATGGCTTTTTAGAGTATCTGGTGACTGAGCCCACGAGGTGAATGACAATACTGGAATGGGTGCTATGTAATGACCCAGATTTGATCAGGGAGCTTAAGATAAAGGAGTCTTTAGGAGACAGTGATCTTAATAAAATATTATTCACTCTGCAGTTTGAGAAAGAGAAGCTAAAATCAGATTTATCAGTATTACAATGGTGTAAAGGGAATTACAGAGACATGAGAGAGGAGCTGGCCAAAGTTGATGGAAAGGGGCATTAGCAGGGATGGCAGCAATGGCTGAAGTTTCTGGTGGCAATTCAGAAGGTGCAGGATAGATACAAACCAAAAATGAAGAAGTATTCTAAAGAGAGGATGAGACAACCATGGCTGACAAGTGATGTCAAAGACTGTATAAAAGCTAAAGGGAAGGCATATAATATAGCAAAAATTAGTGAGAAGTTAGAGGATTGGGAAGCTTTTAAAAACCAACAGAGGCAACTAAAAGAGCCATAAGAAGGGAAAAGATGAAATATGAAGGTAAGCCTGCCAATAATATCTAAAGAGGATACATAAAGTTTTTTCCGATATATGAGGAGCAAAAGATAGACGTGTGGATATCGGACTGCTGGAAAACTGCACTGGATACTTAATAAGTATTTTACATCAGTCTTCATTGTGGAAGACACTAGCAGTATGCCAGAAATCTAAGAGTGTCAGGGGGCAGAAGTGAGTGTATTTGCTATTGCTAAAGAAAAGGTGCTTGGGAAGCTGAAAGGTCTGAAGGTTGACAAGTCACCCAGACCAGACGGACTACACTCCAGGGTTCTGAAAGAGGTAGCTGAAGAGATTGTGGAGGCATTAGTAATGATCTTTCAAGAATCACTAGAATTTGGCATGATTCCAGAGGATTGGAAAATTGCAAATGTCACTCCACTCTTTAAGAAGGCAGGGAGCTGAAGAAAGGAAATTATAGGCCAGTTAGCCTGACTTCAGTGGTTGGAAAGATTTTGGAGTCTATTATTAGGGATAAGGTTTCGGTGTACTTGGAAGGGAATGATAAAATAGGCCAAAGTCAGCAAGGTTTTCCAAAGGGGAAATCCTACCTCACAAATCTGTTGGAATTCTTTGAATAAATAACAGGCAGGAGAGACAAAGGGGAGTCAGTGGATGTTGTTCACTTGGATTTTCAGAAGGCCTTTGTCAAGGTGCTGCACATGAGGCTGCTTAACAAGATAAGAGCCCATGGTTTTACAGGAACGGCACTAGCATGGATAGAAGATTGGCTGACTGGCAGGAGGCAAAGAGTTGGATTCAAGGGGCCTATTCTGGTTGGCTGATGGTTACTAGTAGTGTTCTGCAGAGGTCGGTTTCAGGACTTTCTCTTTGCCTTATATGTTGATGATTTAGATGAAGGAATTGATACCTAGCTTTGTAGCCAAGCTTACAATGATATGAAGATAGGTGGAGGGACAGGTAGTGTTGAGGAGGCAGGATGTCTGCAGAAGGACCAGGACAGATTAGGGGAATGAGTAAAGAGGTGGCATATGGAATAGAGTATAAGGAAGTGTATGGTCATGTACTTTGGCATATGGAATAAAGACGTGGACTATTTTCAAAATATGGAGAAAATTCAAAAATCAAAGTTACAAAGGGACTTTGACATTCGACTAAAGGTTAACTTGTAGGTTGAGTTGGTGATAATGAAGGCAAGTGCCACATTAGCATTCATTTCGAGAGGACTAGAATGCAAAAGCAAGACTGTAATGCTGAGGCTTTATAAGGTCAGACTGCACTTGATGTACTGTGAACAGTTTTGGGCCCCTTATCTAAGAAAAGATGTTCTGAGATTGGAGAGGGTCCAGGGGAGGATCACAAGAATGATCCCCGGAATGAAAGTGTTAACATATGAGGAATGTTTGATGACTGTGGGCCTATACTCATTGGAGTTTAGAAGATAAAGGGGAACCTCATTGAAACCTTTCGAATATTGAAAGGCCTGGGTAGTGTGTATATCGAGGGGACGTTTAGTATAGTAGGAGAGTCTAGGACCAGAGGGCACTGCCTCAGAATTGAGGGATGACCATTTTGAACAGAAATGATTTTTTTTTTAACTAGGGGTGGTGAATCTGTGGAACTCATTGCCACAGATGCCTGTGGAGGCTAAGTCATTAGGTATATTTAAGGTGGAGGTTGATCGGCTCTTGATTAATCAGGGTTCATTTGACTACAATTTTGTCCTATCATCTACCTGTCCTTTCTCATGATCTCACTATACACTGCATCTAGTTGTATGCCAACTGACCCATCCTGAAAGTTACGGGGAGAAGGCAGGAGGATGGGGTTGAGAGAGATGATAAATCAGTCATTATGGAATGGTGAAGCAGACTCGATAGATTGAATAGCTTTATTCTACTTTTATTGTAGGTATGGCTTACGCTCTTAAAGTCTAATTGGAGGTCAGTGAGGAGTGACAAGTGGACAAGGGAATCATGGTGAGTGTGATCCCTTCAGAAAGTAAAGACTGGGAGGGAGATAAAGATGAGCTTGGTGGTAGGATCCCGCTGCGGTTGGGGAGAATGATGGTCAATTATGACACAGCCATCTGCCAGACTTGCTGTCCAAAAATCAGTTGGCATGTTTCTCACATTGCAAAGTACTTCATCAGCTCTAAGGCACATTAGGATATCTTGCAGATGTCAAAAAGGTAGTATAATAACACGGGTTTTTTTTTAATTTCTGGGTATTCTTCTGAAAATTTTTTATCTCTTTCCAGTAGATGAAATTATGCCATTGATATTAATTCATTGATTATGAATGCAAAGGACTTTTTTTTCTTTTTAATATAGTTCCTAAGCATGGCCATATATCTTCTGATATTCATAATATGTGGAACCTTCCATCTTCATCCAATCTACAAAATGTTTTTGATTATTTACCAATTTTCTGCTTTTCTGCAGTCCTCTTCTGAAAACATAAATGATTGCTAAGGCATGCTTCCATGAGTAATATCAGTACTTTTTAAATCTTATTGACATGTAAGTATAAGCCTTAATAATGAGAATCACAAAGCTATTGAGCTTTGCGGAACAAATTAAAACTGAATGAAATACCCTTGTCCAGAATCCATATAAATTCACTTTGCAACAAAGAAATGATGATCTTGGCTAATCTTCATTCCCTTTAACTTACATCATCTAGATTGATACTAGTTAATTCAGTATAGACTAAAAATGAAATGTCGAATCTTCATGTTAGCATGGCCCGGCCCAGCACAGCACTGGGCAGTACCTTCCATTCTGAGGCAAGGGTCTTAAGTTTTTCTGTCAGGAACCAAAAACAGAGTTTGACTGCCATCTCAATACCTTTCTTACATTAAAAATGGCAGATTTTCCCAATGTTCTTCCTATCAATCCATCATATCTGCTGGTGTCTTTCGCAGTTTCAGTGATTAGCTGGACTAATAATATGATTTATTTTTAGTCATTTATTTTCTTTAAGTACTGTAATTAAGGGAGACAGGTTAATTTAGGATTCAGCTTAGACTTTGAGAACTCCAGCTGAATGAAAATCTGTAGATATTACTCTGCAATAAGAGAAGGGATTGGGAAACACTTGACAATGTAATAAAAACGTGGTCTGAAAAGAAAAATATAATCAATTATTCCATTAATTAAGAGTGCAAATTAACAATCTGAGAAACCCCCTTTTACTGGGCATCTCTATAGGTGCAGCTCGTTAGCCCCTCACTAACAGCCACCGGAATCTGCAGTGAGAAAACCACCTTTTAACAGACTCTGTACGTCTAGGGTCGATATGACCTGGATCCCACCAAACCCAGGAGGTTGGGATGTCTCACCCACCCGAACCCCAGTCTGTGTGAATAGTTGTAAATACTGCCCCCATGCAATGAGCCAACGGCAAGAAATAACAACTCGTACCCTCCATATGATTACAAAGAAAGTATATTTACGAATGCCAGCTTTATCAAACAATTAGTAGGAAAACAAAAGGAAAAAAAAGGGCCCACTAGTCTAGTTAACCAGTCCAAATGTGCACATAAGTTGGAGCTCACCCCAAGTTGTCTATAACTCACGCGCTGGACCCACAGTCCACGAAAAAGCACATACCACCTTCTGAATGTCATTTAAAACCCATCTCAAACAAACGGGCTCCCTCCACGGGAGTATAGGTCCTTCCTCTGCATTGAAGCCATTCCTCTGCACAAAGCACCTTGTACAACAGGGACAGCATCCTCAGCCATCTTCCCTCCTGTCTTCTCCTAGCTCCCACCAAAAAGACCTTGACCCGCACTGCTGTCCGTCACAAAAACCTCTCCACCCAGCGTTCTCAAGAATCTTCTCCCAATTCCACCATCCTGATTGGCTGACACAACATTCCTAAGTTGAACAACAAAGCCCCTTATCTTATCTCAAGCCCAAACAGGCTGAAAGCAGAACAGACGGCTCTTACAGAACTGCTAAAATGAAATACCTTTAGAATAGCAGTAAAAATCTTAACCAGGGCATTACATCAGTAAAACCAAAACAGATTAAAATAAAATTGACAGCACAGAGATACCATGAAATTTATCTCCAGCATGACCATATCATGCCCAGTTCAGGTTTTGAAAAGCTTGGTCTTATGCTCTGGCTTCAACTGCTTCCTGAATTTGTTCTTCAAGTATGTCAGAGTTGAGAAACTGGATACAAGCAAGGCATGAGTTTTCCAAACTGCAGCTTTGTTACTCAAGGAAGAGAAATCTTCCTGCTTGAGATGAGGAATACAAAATTTTATGACTGCCTTTGCTTCAGCAAACAATTTGCTGTTTCCATTAAGAAGCATTAATACCATCCTTTCCTCGCAGTCAAGCTAAAATTTCCTGCTTAGTACTGTGGGAGATTATCTCATCTGGCCTTGTGGAGGTAAGATGTTGTTAAGGCTCCATTTTTTTTTTCTTCCTTTCCAATGCTTCCTCCTACATATATTTTAGATTCGATAATTAACCTCAATCCATGTCAGAAAGGTGCATCGGCTATGATTTATAATATTATTATGAAACTTAGGAAAGCTCCATTTGATAAGATTAGGGTAGATTGGGAACAGGAATTGGGGCTCACCATTTCTGTGGATGATTGGGGGCAGATTTTACAATTAGTTAATACTTCCTCTATTTGTGCTAAACATTCCCTAATTCAATTTAAAGTGGTTCATAGAGCACATATGTCCACAGATAAGTTAGCGCGTTTTTACTCGCATATTAATCCTTTTTGTGATAGATGTTCGGGGCAGATAGCCTCTTTAACTCATATGTTTTGGTCTTGTCCTACTTTGGAAACTTTTTGGAGAGATATTTTTAATATTATTTCTAAGGTATTAAATATAGATATCTCTCCTCACCCTATTACTGCTATCTTTGGACTTCCTAAAATATCTAGTAATCTTTCCCCTTCAGCCCGTAGAATGATCGCATTTCTTACTTTAATGGCGAAAAGGTGTATTTTACAACATTGGAAAGAGCTTAATGCTCCAACTACCTTTTTTTGGTTCTCTCAGACGATTTTATGTTTGAATCTGGAGAAAATTAGAAGCAACCTTTATGATTCTTCATTTAAATTTGAACAGATTTGGGGACCTTTTATTCGATACTTTCATTTAATGTAATACATACCCTTCTTGTTTTTTTTCACTGTTTTTAAAGGAGGTCGGGATTGAGGACGTGATTTTAAGTTTAACTCTGTTTGGTTTCAAGTTAGCCCATTGCTTTGCTTTGCTTTTAGTTAGTTGCACGGTGGGTTTTTTTGGGGGTTTTTTTTTTTCTTTTTTTTTCCATTGATATATATATAAAATTTAGTATACTATTATGTTATCTTGGTTTTTTATGTTTAAATTACATTGTTTGTAGTATTTTTTTTGGTATTGATACCTTCTGGAATTCTATTATATTTTAACATTGTATTAATGTTTATATGGTTTACCTTTTTGTATACTTATTCAATAAAAAGATTTAAAAAGAAAGAAGGCTCCATTTTTTAGATTCAACTTTATTAGATTAGGTTCAACTTTATTGTCATTGTGCCGAGTACAGATACAAAGCCAATGAAATGCATTTAGCATCTGCCCAGAAGTGCAAAGAATAGTGTTATTTACAAAATAATTGCGAATAAAAAAAGTGCTACAGCACACAAATATAGAAGTACTGAGACAGTACAATATGGATGCAATACTGCTTAGCGCTGTGATGAGAGGTTCAGCAGGGTCACAGCCTCAGGGAAGAAGCTCTTCCTGTGCCTGCTGGTGCAGGAGCGGAGGCTCCTGTAGCGCCTACCGGATGGGAGGAGAATAAAAAGTCCATGGTTAGGGTGAGATGCATCCCTGATAATGCTTTTCACCCTGCCCAGGCAGCATTTATGGTAGATGTTCTCAATGGTGGGCAATTGGGTGTCGATAATCTGCTGGGCAGTTTTCATCACACGCTGGAGTGCTTTGTGGTCTGATACGGGACAATTGCCATACCACACTGAGATGCAGTTGGTGAGTATGCTCTCAATGGTACAGCGGTAAAAGTCCGTCAGTATCCTGGGACAGAGGTGAGCTTTCTTCATGCTCCACAGGAAATAAAGGCACTGTTGCGCCTTTTTCGCCAGGATGGAGGAGTTCAGGGCCAAGGTGAGATCCTCAGAAATGTGGACGTCAAGGAATTTGAAGCTTGTTACACGCTCCACTACAGCTCCGTTGATGTAGATGGGGACGTGAATGTGACTCCTAGCATGCCTGAAGTCCACAATGTTCTCCTTGGTCTTCTGGGTGTTAAAGGCCAGGTTGTTGTCAGCACACCACACGGCCAGGTGCTCATCCCTGTAGGCTGTCTCGTCATCCCCTCTGATCAGACCAACTACTGTGGTGTCGTCTGCGAACTTGATTATGGAGTTCAAACCGTGTACAGGAACGCAGTCATAGGTGAAAAGGGAGTACAGAAGAGGGCTCAGCACACAGCCTTGAGGCACGTCGGTGTTCAGGGTGAGAGTGGAGGAGGAGAGGTTGTCTAACTTAACTGATTGGGGTCTGTTAGTCAGAAAGTCCAAGGTCCAATTGCAGAGGGATACTCTGATACCAAGCTGGCAAAGTTTGGTGATCAGCTTGGAGAGGATCACAGTATTGAATGCCGAACTAAAGTCAGTGAACAGCATTCTGACGTAGGAGTTGGGGCTGTCCAGGTGGGTCAGGGCAGAGTGAAGTGCCGTGGAGATGGCGTCCTCTGTTGGCCTGTTGGTGCGATAGGCAAATTGATGGGGGTCCAGGGTAGAGGGCAGACAGGATTTCAGATGTGATAGAACCTGACTCTCAAAGCACTTTGCAATGATAGGAGTGAATGCAACTGGACGGAAGTCATTTTTCTGACTATTTGAAATAACAGATTAGTTAATTATTAGATAGATAAAACAGAAGATTCAATGTCTTAGCTCAGAAAATGGTAATGTGCATTAGTTAGTGATACCTCCCAATGTTTTAGAGCAATAATTCTGCAAGCTGATCATGTACCCTAATATGTGAACCTTTACATTTATATTTGCTGTGAGAATCACCAATCCCTTTAGAAAAGGTAGAAAGTACAGAATGTGTCATATTCTCCCAGTGGCTGTGCAGAATGCCAGAAAAGTCAGGTATGTCATAAAGCCTTGAAGGAGTGTAGGAGAGAAACTACAACAGGCTACTTGTCTTGAAGGGAAGCTTCTTTCTTGATAGGAGCTTATTTAGTTGTCGTACATGATAAAAAGTATGAATGAGATGAACTCCTAACAAGAAAGAAAATTTCCCGACCAGACTGTAATTGGTTACTGCTACGCTAGGTGCAGAATGTTGAGTGTGAGCAATACGGCTTCACGTGAGTAACATTAGAATTCTGGCATTATCCATAGATAGCTCCACAGACAGTACACTGCAACTGCTACTTGTTTAAATCACAACTCTGAAATTTCCTCTCCTTTGCTTCCTGAATGGTCATAGAAACTAAATTCCTCTTCCCTGTTCCCTTGACTCATAAATGTTGCAAATATTACTAAGTGAGATAGTCTTGAAATGTTTGTGGGTTCATTTAAACGAAGAGCATGTAATTTGCACCTTACCAGCGGCATCATTGCCTGGTATGGAAATTGCAAGGCATCTGACCGCATGCCCCTACAAAGGGTTGCTAGGGCTGAGAGGATCAATGGGATCTCTTTTCCATCCACTGAAAAAATATTTATCAGGAGCACTACTTATACTGGGCCCTTAAATGTCAATGATCCCTCCCATCCATCCAACAATTTCTTTGACTCTCTACCTTCAAGCAGGAGCTATCATAGCATTGGGATAAGAGCTGTTAGGATGGGAAACAGCTTCTTTTCCCAGTCCATAAGACTACTGAACTCCCTGCCACCACCCAGGTCTCATCATGTTTGAAGAATTTACTTTCTATCCCGTATCATATATGCACCGTATTATTTGTTAATTTATTTGTGATAATATTACTTTATGTGTTATGTGTGTGAGTCGTATGTACTGTGTTTGCACCTTGGTCCGGTGGAATATTGCCTCATTTGGTGACATATATGTGAATGGCTGGATGGCAATAAACTTGAATTTGAACTGGATCTTAATTTTCTTTACAACAGCTTTCTTAGTATAACAAAGCATGTCCAGGATCATTTTTGCAGTTGTGTCATTCAAGAAGCCTATGGAATCTGCTTTCCTAGCTTTTCTTTAACCCAGAAGAGTTTATGTGTCTTTAAAAAAGGCCTGATAAGATCATCTCCCAGAGTTTCTTCTGTATTGCTATTTACAGGCTAATAGCTATAGAGAAATAACTGTGGGAGATCACCTTATCTGGACTTGTGGAGGTAGGATACTTTTAAAGCTCCCTTTTGCCTTGAAATGTCTGAATTAACCGATTATTTGATTATCAGAATTATAATATAACAAAAGGCTCAATATCTTGTCTCAAAACTGTAGCCATATGCATATCATCACCCTACTTGCTCATCATTTGCAATCCAGCAGGTGGGTTAGTTTCGTTGTATCGCTTTTGTGAAACCAGTTGAGCTTTTGAACAGCAACATACTTTAAACAAAGACATAGAACCCCGTTTTAACTTATTTTTCCAGTGTCATAGAACTGCTTGCAAAAGTTTACCGCTCAGTTCTTGAATAAAAACTTTCTTCATGCTGTAAACATTTTATTGTCATCTGCCTTTTTCAGCCAATGTGCTACAAAAAAGGCATACTGAGGCATAATTCTAAATTATACATTGCTTTTGTATATTCTAGAGACTTGTACTATATTTATGCATCATATTCATTGAAAGTATATGAAGCGGAATGTTAAATTTATTCGGATCAAAATATTTATTTTGGTGGTTGAACTTCAGTCAATAAAATAGAGTAAAACCTGCACTGTGATTGGCTGCAGAGTTGTTTTCAAATTGTTGATTTCAGAGTAACTAAGAATGGATTCTGAAGAGAATATTCAGATATTTCCTTACAATTCCGATGATGTGACGATTTTAATTCAAAGGCTAATCTGGGTTTTAGATTAATCTAATCAAACTGTAAGGGGTTTCTTCTTTTATGTTACTGCTAAGGCTAATAAAATGGCTTCTTTGCTATGTTAACTGCTGAGAAAGTGCTTCTCTCTCACAGCTTGTTTGGGTTATAATTACTGATAAGAGAATTGTATTCATTTGCTAACCAATTGGGATAGATGTTATTCTTTCTTGTGTGTCTGTAAGCTATTGTTTTTCTGGTTTTGGGGCAGAAGGCGCGATGGGGACAGAGAGAGGAGACGCGATGCTGCGAGCTGGCCGACGGAACGGACCACGAGCGGGATCCTGAGGCCCAGGGTCCTCGGCGAGGAGAGGAGACGAAGACAGACTCGTGTGGAGCGTCTGGTCGACCACTGTGGTTGGTCCCAGGCGGCGGGTCGAGGTGGTCGGAGGGGATCGAATGGTGGAAAGAATATTCCGTTAATTGAGCTCCAACTGTTGTGCACGAAGTGGTTGAACTTTGATAAGTTTGGCACCTTTTACTTTCCTTTTATATTTTATCTCTGTTAATTACATAGTTCCAGTAAGATCTATAAAGTGTAATCATTTAATCGCATATGGTATATTGTCTATTATTTGGCGGTGTGGGGTACATCACACAGCATCCACACAAACTTGATTACACAGTTTGGTGGGGCCGAAGGCTGCACCCCCTAGACGAAAGCGAGCTGAGCAAGCCTGAGGCTTACCAGGGGCTACAAAATCCAAAGTATATTTGAGAGCCAAAACCGCGGGGCCCTTGGAGAACTAAGGTGTGAGGTTTTCGAACAGCCAGTGTAGGCCGAGTGGGTTGAGTTATTCTCAACAATACTGCCTAATTGCCTGTAAAGGGAAACAATCTGAATCAAATTGGAAACAGATTAAGGTAGCATTTTTTAACTGCTGATATTAAAGGAGATGTTCTGTGTCTCAATTTTGTGTCTAAACTTTAGGCCAAGAAATCTCTGTGATTATGTGAGAGTGCACACATTTCCAATTTCTGGTGAAGAGGATTGGGAAAATGTTCCATTATCTATTATCTATTTTATCTCAATGTATTTTCAATGCTATTTCCGGATCATAGCTCTCATTGTGAAGCTGTGGCAGTTCTTGGAAATGAATTTCTTCTTTTTACTTAGTATGTAGCATTAAGTTCTTCAGCTCCTGTATCCACAGATAGCAGGTTTACACCCACCTCTGGCCTATTAGTGCTTCGTTTCATGAATCCAAAGGGCTACCAACCAGAATGATCTATTAAAGAACACATTTCTAGTATGGGGCCCAATAAGATAGATATTTCTTGGATTTTATACTCAATACATTATGAAGATGGTATATTTCTTCTCTAAACATCAGAAGAAGACCAGCAGAGGGTCAGCTACGTAATTTTACTATAACACATGAAACAAGTCTATGCATCTCTTATCAAACTCAAGTGTTATTGAGGTAATAACGATATATTCTTTTGAATAACTTATTCATATATTGTAATGAATGACAGTTACTTCAACAGTAATTTGTTCTATCTCCTCATTTCCCCCTGTATCGATAGTATTTCATTCTTAGTGACCATAATCATCACTAAACCATAAAAATTACAAAACACTTCTGCCAAGTAATTTATTACCAGTTTACATTTATTCAACCCGCTCATGTGATCAAAATATAGATTCCATCATGCACTCTGACAAAATTAATTTTATTGCAGTGTTTTGTCACAACAACATACTTAAATTTCCTATTAGCTTTGTTGGGTTACAGAGTGTAATGCAACTTTAAAACTTATCCTGACCAGTAAGTTTCTGATCCATATGCATAATTTAATATGAGTTTATTAATATTCATCAATTGCATTTATGATTCGGAAGAATGAAGTATCCACTGAACGATTAAGACTTTTTTAATTTAATTGATTAAAAATAAATCTTATACCAAAATAAAACCCGAGAGATTGCTTTGTGCTTTTTTGTTGCTTTTTAATCATACACACTAGTTTTTTGAGTATTCAACCTCATACGAAAACAAGCCCTGCATTTAGTTTTACTTTGATCTACAATTAGACATTATTATGATAAACTAAATCTCACCGAGCCTTACAACCAGTAGCATATTACAAGCTGAATACTAGCCATGGTTCTTGATTTTTGACATTATCCATGAAATAATGTTACTTATTGGTAAAACAAATAAAATCTTTACTGGAAACTAGGTTGTTGCCCGGGACGGAGGTATCTGAATGCTCTAGAAGGAAGACTAGCACTAAGAGTGGGAATTCCCTACAATGGGAAGCCTGGCATCCTAAGATGTGTTCAGATCAGATATTCCTCTGCAACAGAGACAGAAAAGGAATCCAACTTTAAATGCCAGAATGACATCATAGTCTATCAAGTTTCAATAAAAACATATTTGTACAACTGTCACTGTGTTCTGAAGCTACCAACCCTTCCTGGTTGTATCGCCTCTCCTGACTTATCAATATATTCCTCGCGAACACCGAACCTATATTTAGCAGCCCGACCTGATATTTTTACTGGACTGAAAGCTTTTCAACAGGTCAGTGTATAATCCCCATTGTGCACATGCCAGGACTAATAGTGATGCTGAGATACATCCTAGGATGTGCTGGGACACACCATCAGAGATGTAACCTGGGGTCATCGGGTGTTTCGGGACTTTCAACATCAGACACTCTCGCCCAGGCCACCCAGCCAGGGTTGATCAGTGCTGGCTTGTGTCCCAGTAGCATTGGTCCATGGTTCGCACCTCTTGATCCATAGCCATCTGGAGGCTTGCTCAGCACCCTCTGTGATGGTCCTGATGGCTCTTTTCTTTGGAGTCCCTATAATGCCAAGAAGAGAGTAGGTTCTGCAGAGCGAGCAGCCGGCAAAACCTTTGTAGGCTCACATTGTGCCTTCCACCCCCTCGCTGGCACTGCTCTACCACCTCCTGGCATTTGGCTTTCTTACCCTCGAACACTTCCTCAATCCAATCTTCCCAAGGAACTCCTACACAACTCCCCTGTCCATTCGTCCCCCCCATCCCTCCCCACTGATCTCCCTCCTGGCACTTATCCGTGTAAGCGGAACAAGTGCTACACATGCCCTTACACTTCCTCCCTTACCACCATTCAGGGCCCCAAACAGTCCTTCCAGGTGAGGCAACACTTCACCTGTGAGTCGACTGGGGTGATATACTGCGTCCGGTGCTCCCGATGTGGCCTTTTATATATTGGCGAGACCCGACGCAGACTGGGAGACCGCTTTGCTGAACATCTACGCTCTGTCCGCCAGAGAAAGCAGGATCTCCCAGTAGCCACACATTTTAATTCCACATCCCATTCCCATTCTGACATGTCTATCCACGGCCTCCTCTACTGTAAAGATGAAGCCACACTCAGGTTGGAGGAACAACACCTTATACTCCGTCTGGGTAGCCTCCAACCTGATGGCATGAACATCGACTTCTCTAACTTCCGCTAAGGCCCCACCTCCCCCTCGTACCCCATCTGTTACTCATTTTTATGCACACATTCTTTCTCTCACTCTCCTTTTTTCTCCCTCCGTCCCTCTGAATATACCTCTTGCCCATCCTCTGGGTCCCCCCCCCTTGTCTTTCTTCCCAGACCTCCTGTCCCATGATCCTCTCGTATCCCCTTTTGCCTATCACCTGTCCAGCTCTTGGCTCTATCCCTCCCCCTCCTGTCTTCTCCTATCATTTTGGATCTCCCCCTCCCCCTCCAGCTTTCAAATCCCTTACTCACTCTTCCTTCAGTTAGTCCTGACGAAGGGTCTCGGCCTGAAACGTCGACTGCACCTCTTCCTACGGATGCTGCCTGGCCTGCTGCGTTCACCAGCAACTTTGATATGTGTTCCCAAGGAACTGTCAGTTCTACCATGACTACCTGCTTTGGGATTTCTGACAGAATGACCATGTCAGGCCTCAGGGATGATAACACAAGGGTATTTTGGCCATCATATGGTCCATCATGTAGGGGCCTTTGCTGGCTTTCTTCTCCACCAGGCCAAATCTCTCAGTAGCAAAGTTGACACGGTCTGGAGTCATCTATCAACATCTCCCTTGGCTATTGCCTCACTATAATGTCTCCTTTCTGAGTCAATATATGAACATAGATTTCACACTCCTTCACTTCAACAAAGGAATAAAACTCCAAGCAAGAGAAAATCTGCAGATGCCAGAAACCCAAGCAACACACACAAAACACTGGAGGAACTCAGCAGGCTAGGCAGCATCTATGGAAAAGAGTAACTAGTCAACATTTCATGCTGAAACCTTTCATCAGCACTGGAGAAAATAGATGAGAAGTCAGAGTAAGATGGTGGGTGTTGGGGAGGAAGAATTACAAGGTAGTAGGTGATAGGTGAAACCGGGAGAAGAGGAGTGGTGAAGGAATGAGTTGGGAAGTCGATTGGTGAAAGAGATACAGGGCTGGAGAAGGGGGAATCTGATAGGAGAGGATAGAATACCATGGAATAAAGAGAAGGAGGAGCAGCACCAGGGGGAGGTGATGGGCAGGTACAGAGATAAGGTGAGAGAGGGAAATGGGAATAGGGAATGGTGACGTGGGGGGGCAGACACCAGAAGTTCAAGAAATTGATGTTCATGCCATCAGGTTGGAGGCTACCCAGACGGAATATGTGTTTCTCCTCCAACCTGAGTGTGACCTCATCACAGCAGTAGAGGAAGCCGTGGAATGACATAGTGGAATGGGAATGGGAAGTAAAATTGAAATGGGTGGCCACCGGGAGATCCCACTTTTTCTGGTTTACAGAGCGTAGATGCTCAGCGAAGATATACAGAAGGCCACACCAGGAGCACAGAATCCAGTATGTGACCCCAACAGGTTCACAAGTGAAGTGTTGCCTCAACTGGGAGGACTGCCCGGGGGCCCTGAATGGTAGTGAGGGAGGAAGTGTAGGGGCAAGTACAACACTTGTTCTGCTTGCAAGGATAAGTGCCAGGAGGTAGATCAGTGGGGCGGGATGAAAGGACAAGGGAGTCACATAGGGAGTGATCCCTGTGGAAAGCAGAAATTGAGGGGGGGGAGGGAAAGATGTGCTTTTCATTCCAGAATTCTCTCAATTTCTCCATCTTCATTGCATCTGCTCTCAGGATGGGCTTTTTTTATTCCACAACTAATGAGATGTCCTCCTTCTCAAAGAAAGGGGTTTTCCTCCTTCCACCATCAATGCTGCCCTCACCTGCAACTCTTCGATTTCGCACCTGTCTGCCCTCACCCCATCCTCCCGACACCCCACCAGGAATAGATTTCCTCTTGTCCTCACCTACTACCCCACCAGCCTCTGTGTCCAGCACATAATTCTCCGTAATTTCCGCCATCTCCAACGGCATCCCACCACCAAGCACATCTTCCCCTTCCCCCGCCCCCCCACTTTCCAGTTTCCACAGGGATCACTCCCTATGCGATTCCTTTGTCCATTCGTCATGTCAGTCCATGGCCTCCTCTACTGCCACACTCAGGCTGAAGAAGCAACACCTTATGTTCCATCTGGGTAGCCTCCAACCTGATGGCATTGACATCGATTTCTTGAACTTCCAGTAATTGCCTCCCCCCACCTCTCCTTCACCATTCCCCATTCTCATTTCTCTCTCTCACCTTTTCTCCTTACCTGCCCATCTCGTCTCTCTGGCGCTCCTCCCACCCCCTTCCCTTTCTTCCATGGCCTTCCTCCACTCGTATCAGATTTCCCCTTCTCCAGCCCTTTACCTCATTCACCAATCTATTTCCCAACTCTTTACTTCACCCCTCCCCCTCCCAGTTTCACCTATCACCTACTTAATGGTACTTCTTCCTCCCCTCCCCCACCATCTTACTCTGACTTCTCATCCCTTGCTTCGAGTTCTGATGAAGGGTCTCGTCCTGAAATATTGACTGTTTACTCCTTTCCATAGATGTCGCTTGGACTGCTAAGTTTTTCCAGAGGAAAACCCCAAGGTTTGTTCAACTACAATACTCTGACTTCAAAGCTATAGATTATGATATGGTTGATATCTCTAGACAATATTCAAAGGATTCTCATTTTATATTACCACTTAATTCATTCTACAAATTCAGCCATTGAGACCTATACAAGATCAGTAACATTTTAATACTGTTCTTACAGTTATTTGGCTATTGCAGAAAATATACCTGGATCTTTTGTACCCATGTTTGCTTTTTCAAAAACTGATTTAATAATCCAAAACAAATGATTTTGAAAGTTTCATGACCAAAATGAATATAACTATTTGTAATATACAAGTAGCAATTTGTCCAAGGCCTTTTACTGTCAATTATAAAGATTTCCACAATAAAAACTCAGTAATGGATGGCCATGTCTCCCTTTGGCTGTTGCTGGTGTCTGTTATTTTATTGACAATGTAATTTTATAATTACCTTAAACTCCCAGTTGAATTGCATCTATTTTAGACATTGTTAATGCATGGAATGTCATATAGACAAAAATGTTATTGGCAACGAAAATAAAATCTACAACTAGAACAAAGGTTATCACTATCCCCAGGATCTAACCCTATGCCTTTTCATTATGGTGCAAGTGGAACATAAAATGCCAACACAAACAGAAAAATCCCAAAATATTGAACTCAAGCAGCAGTTGTATAAAAAGAGAAACAGTGTTAACGTTTCAAATCGATGATCTTTCAGCAGAACAGTCACCTCATATTTTATGTTACTGCTGTACAAAGCCAGCATATTGCTCATTAGTTGCACGCATTAATGCTAATATAAACAGCCAACACTTCTTAAAAAGGGAGGTGCAGGTATCTGCAATGTGTGAGGCGTGTTGTTCGTGAACTGAAAGGTGATGCAAGAGGCTGAAGAATGGCTTAACATAGTACCAGGCTGCCTGCACCAACTTTCTTCAAAGTGCATTGGAGGCCGAGGTTCAAAATGTGGAGAGGAGAGATAATCCATATCTGTAGGTGTGAGTAAGGGGTGGGGTGGGAGCAGAAACAACAGGAAATACAAACTCAACAAATAGTAGGAAGAAGGAGAGAATTGAAGTATGTTAAGGTCATGTAGAAGAAGAGACAATGAATGCTGCAGGATGAAAGGTCAAACATGAATCTAGAAACAGCAAGGGATTTAGAGTAACAAATAACGTAAATATTAAGTGATGGAGTCCGGACCTACATCCCCATTCACAAGATTCAGAAAGTTGTCACTGCAGACAGGGGATGTATCTTCAAAACAATCTTCCAAAACAAACTGAGAAAGTCAAATAAAGCATTTTTTTTCTACTTTCATGAGATGTGGGAGTCACCTGAGAGTATACCTGTTTATTAATCAGAGAATATTGCAGTCTCGTCTTTTGGAACCATTTCAGTACACGTGGTGAAAATATTGCCTCAAAGCTAATAGGCGAGGCTTTCCAGAAGTCTGACTTGGTTTCATTGAAAGAATTGTAAAGTTGTTTCTAAGTCAAAATGACATGTGATGTGGACAGGAAATGCTTGGGATGACATGCCTCTCTCCTCCACTGAATTTCATTCTAAGTGACAGAGGCCATGAGTTTAGGAGATGCTGATAGCAAATTGCAAAAAGCATTCTGTAGCTGAGATTATTAGAAATGATGTGAGGAATTGTTGATTCAGTTATTGGCATCATTCATAAAAACCCTGATCACCTTGAAAAGTAACTGAGAGGGGCTGTCTGTATTGGTATCTCTTTTCCTCTTCCTTCTCACGTCTCTGCATTTCAGTTTCTTAGGAAATATGCAGCAGCAAAGGACATTACCTCATGAAGTCCAGAATGTAGTATAAATGAAAGAATGCTGTTCAAATGAGCTAGGAACAGGTTCCCCCAGACATCAGAGATGTTGCCTGGGAACACCTAGAGTAGGTCTCAAATAAACTCATTGGGACAGCAAGGCTCTTATTGTAACCAAGTGATTGGGTCTCTGGCCAGAGGCATGTACTCTGTTAATAGGTTAACCTATAAGGATTGTTAAGAGAGATGGAAAGTGTGATTACTCACAGGATACCAGGTAAACATCTTTCTATGGATTTTTTGTATTAAGTTGGTCAAGGTCATCTGAGGAACATTGGGCCAGGAAGGTTACCTGTTTTTGGTAGTCTGCTAATTAAGGATGACTTGTTTTAGCTCCAGGAGGTTCTGAGGTGCTCTGGGGCCAATATGGAATCCTTACGTTGGTACAGATGGGATCACAGCACTGTTACTGCTAAACTGCGCGGGTGCATGGCCACGCAATAACCGAAATGCTTCCGTGCACGTAGCCTTCATTGTCATGCAGCTGGAAGAAAGAGAGGCAGGATAAAATTAACAAAGCATGACAGGTTTTCTTTATTGCACTGCATTTCATTATACCCTTCAATTAGTAAATAAACTCAAAAGTATGTGATTTTTCAATTTTCTTTCTAAATATTCATGGCATGCATATTACAAAAAAAAACTCTTAAAATGCCATGCGGTTTTCAGGCCCTGTAAAAATTTCTAGCTCGGAGCAATGGTTGGTCTATGCAGCTGTAAAAAAATATGGAGGGGATGTTGAGCCAGAGGTCCATGGCTCGGAGGGTAAGTCATTTGGAAAGTGCTATGCTACTTCCACTGTTTGCACTGGGCAATTGTATGCTCGAGAAAAATAGAATCACAATTCTCAGTGCTCCTTCTCCATCATAAGTGGTGATCAGCCACGAATTCTGAGTTGATTATGAGGGATCTTATATTTTTTCATGTATTTCAGAGCATCCTTGAATCATTTCCTGCTGATGTTTTGTCACTAACTGCATCCTATTCACTGCTTGCTGACCTCTGTACTTGATGGAACTTCATCTTCAGCACTTTCAGAACCATAGAGCTGCAAAACCTCAGTGTGACTCAAGAGGCAAATGTGAAGTTCAGGCTGCATCCAACATGATCAAGCCAGTATGCATATACTCACTAAACCCTTCACACCCAGGAAGCCCATTGGCATCCCTGTACATCCAAGTATCTTCATTCTGTGAAGTAGGAATAAGATAAATTAAAGAGACAGCAACATATCTAATGTTCCACTATCCAAAAACTGCAAAAAAATCAGTGACTTGAATGAAGCCATAAGCATAAACATTAAGATTAGCATTAACATTAACAATTAAATTCATCTTGAGAGATCATATGACCATAGGAGCAGAGTTAAGCCATTTGGCCCATCGAGTATGCTCTGTCATTCCACCATGGATGATTTGTTATTCCTCTCAACCACATTCTCCTGCCTCCTTCCTGTAACCTTTGACATCTTGACTAATCAAGAACCTATCAACCTCTGCTTTAAATATACTCAATGACTTGGCCTCCACAGCTGTCTGTGGCAATGAATTCCACAGATTCACCACCCTCCGACTAAAGGAATTCTTCCTTATTTTTGTTCTAAATGGAAATCCCTCTATTCTGAGGCTGTGCCCTCTGGTCCTAGACTCCACTACTATAGGAAACATCCTCTCGCTACATCCACTCTATCTAGGCCTTTCAATATTCAATAGGTTTCAATAAACCTGCCCCCCCCCAATTCTTCTAAACTCCAGCAAGTACAGACCCAGATCCATCAAACACTCCTCACATGTTAACCATTTCATTCCTGGAATCATTTTAATGTATCTCCTCTGGATCCTCTCCAATGCCAGCACATCCTTTCTTAGATAAGAGGCTAAAACTGCTCACAATACTCCAAGTGTGGTCTGACCAATATCTTACCAAGCCTCAGAATTACATCCTTGCTCTTATATACTAGTCCTCTCAAAATGAATTGCATTTGCCTTCCTTACCACTGACTCAACCTGCAAGTTTACCTTTAGACAGCCACAGGTGATGCTATCTCTTCCTTGATTTAAGGCTTCAGTTGTGACAGTTCACTCAGTACCTTTCCTTGTGAGTCTAAAGTACCTAATGCAAAGGTGCTTTCTAAAAGTAGAAGAATTATTTCTTGAGTCTCTGGGAATTGGGTGAATGCTGAGTATTTTCTTCCGAGCAACCATTCCCAATCTTTCTCACTCTTCCTTCCCTAGCAACTTGTGCTGTTTCCTTTGGCCTCTCCTCTTCTTATTCATTTCTAGGGAAAAACTACAAACACATCTGTTTCAGTACAATTTCCTATACAACAGGAACAAAAAGGACTATAGAGTTTTTAGTCAACACTCACAACACGCTGGAGGAACTCAGCAGGTCGGGCAGCATCCATGGAAACGGTCAGTCAATGTTTCGGGCCGGAACCCTTCGTCAGGACTGAAGAGGGAAGGGGCAGAGGCCCTATAAAGAAGGTGGGGGGAGGGTGGGAAGGAGAAGGCTGGTAGGTTCCAGGTGAAAAACCAGTAAGGGGAAAGATAAAGGGGTGGGGGAGGGGAAGCAGGGAGGGGATAGGCAGGAAAGGTGAAGAAGGAATAGGGGAAAACACAATGGGTAGTAGAAGGAGGCAGAACCATGAGGGAGGTAGTAGGCAGCTGGAGGAGGGACAGAGTGAAACTGGGATAGGGGAAGGGAGGGGGAGGGAATTACCGGAAGTTGGAGAATTCAATGTTCATACCCAGGGGCTGGAGACTACCTAGACGGTAGACAGGTTGGAGGTATTGCTCCTCCAACATGAGCTTAGCCTCATCATGGCAGTAGAGGAGGCCATGTTCGGACATAGCCGAATAGGAATGTGAAGCAGAATTGAAGTGGGTGGCAACCGGAAGATCCTGTCTGTCATGGCGGACGGAGCGGAGGTGCTCAACGAAGCAGTCCCCCAATCTACGTTGGGTTTCACCGATGTAGAGGAGGCCATACCAGGAGCACCGGATGCAATAGATTACCCCAACAGACTCACAAGTGAAGTGTTGCCTCACCTGGAAGGAGTGTTTGTCATTGTCATAGTCATACTTTATTGATCCCGGGGAAAATTGGTTAAATTGGGGCCCTGAATAGTGGTGAGAGAGGAGGTGTAGGGACAGGTGTAGCACTTAGGCTTACAGGGATAAGTGCCGGGTGGAAGATCTGTCGGGAGGGACGTGTAGACCAGGGAGTCCTGGAGGGAACGATTCCTGCGGAAAGCGGAGAGGGGTGGAGAGAGAATGATGTGCCTAGTGGTGGGGTCCTGTTGAAGGTGGCAGAAATTGCGGAGGATAATGTGCTGGATCCGGAGGCTGGTGGGGTGGTAGGTGAGGACAAGGGGAACTCCCTGATGTGGTGGCGGGAGGATGGGGTGAGAGCCAAAGTGCAGGAAATGGAGGAAATGCGGGTGAGGGCATCATTGATGACGGCAGAAGGGAAACCACAATCCTTAAAGAAAGAGGACATTTGAGATGTCCTGGAACAGAAAGCCTCATCCTGGGAGCAGATGCGGTGGAGACGGAGGAACTGGGAATAGGGAATGGCATTTTTGCATGTGTCAGAGTGGGAAGAGGTATAGTCGAGGGAGTTATGAGAGTTTTTAGTCATCAGCCAAAGAGAGGAAATTTCAAAAAAAAAGCAAGACATTTTCACAAACACACAGAAGAGGTAGTCTGCCAATGTACCTCAATATAGTTAATAATACTATTAAAGGACACATGGGGGAAGTTCGCTGACAGAAAGTAAAGGTGAGGATTTGTTCTTCATTCCATTTAACATCATGACCTGCTGTAGAAATAAAAGATGATATGACCAATATGTGACCCAAAGCTCTAAGAACATTAACATTAGGCAAAAATTGTTAGGATTATTGTGTGGATTAAATTCTCCATTTAAAACATTTCTATTTTTTCCTATGACCAGGTCTACTAAACCTGATTAAATGAAAGAAAATAGCAAATTCTCCTCAATTTGTTCTGTTTTATTACCCACAATCCTTCAGTTATTTGGAGATCATTCACTTTCAAACATATCAGCTGACACGTTTCTCTCCAGAACCTTCAGTAACAAGATTAATAGAAAATCTGATTGTAAAGGTAACATTGCAAGAAGATAAACCAGTCATCCAAACTCTATGTCATGTAATTCACCCTTATGCAGTCAAGCCTAATTCCAGCAAGTTCAAATGCCTAAACTCTCTGTAGACTGATGTCAGTACTTACTTGTATTTGTTAGATGACAATGGCAAAACCAGACAAGCTGACCTCAGAACTATCTCTATTGAATATGACCAATGTGGTTATCATCATGGCAGAATAATCCATGGATTTAACAATTTATTATCTTCAAAGCTCAGTTTCTTCACTCCCACACCTCGTTAAAATAGAAAAAAATCTGCTGATGGCTTTCAAATTTCTGCGTCATATCAATATTTCAAAAATGATCAACTAATGACAAAGAGTGTGAATAACTATCCAACATAAAAAATAGTAGAAAACAGCAAAACTCAATTACGAAACAAGTCTCGATAAGGAATTACAGTGCTCCCCTAAATGCAAGGTATCATCCTATTGACGCCTAATAATTATCACTGTCAATTCACAGCGATAGCCTGGATCCACTAGTGTAAAGATATTACATTTCTCTATCTCATCTATCTTTACCGATTATGGTCCCAATGTGGTCAGCATGCTGTGAAATAGGTGGACATTTAATTATGAACACATCATAAATGTGCCTGACACTGCAGAAGTAAAACTGACAACCTTGAGGTTAGCACAGATTTTTTTCCCAACAAATTCTGATAGGTGTGCACTGTTAATTTAAAGATTGTTTGTCATAGACAAAATTGACTAAGGAATAAAAGAATTAAAATGATAAATCATTAAGTATTGCAATTAATTTACCTGTGTCGTTTCCAAGCATGCATATTAAACACATTTGTACTTTTGTTATATTAAAACCAAATCAACTTTCTTATTTATCTGTTTTCACAGGACTATAAAATATTTTATTTCATAAATAATTTAATTGTTCAGCACAGAGTGCTTGAAGGGAAGCTTAATAGCACTTTTACTGTCCTAGATTGTAATTCACAATGCAAAGCAGAAAGGGAGGTATTTCATTGAGGCTAAAGGATCCCTCCAACCACTACAGCAACTTCACTTTAACAAAATTGTAGGGCGTTTTCCAATTTAGCTTTCATACCTCTGTGCTTAACTGTAGCTAACCGATTTATCATTATTTCCAACATTGTAATTCCAGCAATGTGAATTATATAGTGAGAAATGTTAATAACTATTGGTCAAAAGATTGCAGAAAATACATTGCAGTGCTCAGATCTCAGAAAACAAAGGATGAATTATTAAGAAAATATTGCTAAACACAAAAGCTTGAAGACATTAATCTTCAGGAAGAAAAAAAATCATTCGGTATGCAAAGACTATGGCTGTGTCACAGTGCTCCGTGAATGTCCTCCATAATGCTGAAGTACATGTTTCCATACCTCCCCAACAGACTTGAAATAGAAGAGACAAAGCATATAATAATTAAAGCCTGGCACAATGAAAGAGCTCTGAAGAGAAAGCTGAAAAGTAGCTATCATGTTGGCAGATAAATTCTACACACAATTATTCATTCCTAGCCCCTTGACATGTAGATTAATGAGTTTGATAACCTGGGCTTTCCAAGAAGTAGATTCAATTCTGTTTCAGAGCTTTCTTCCTCCCCCCCCCCCACCCCTTCTCCAACTGCAAAACATCTCAGCGTTTCAGAAAGCAAAGAAATCAATACATTTACACTGGTCATCAACATTTTTGCAATTGAGGAGCTATGTCAAGTATATTATATCTGCTGTGCAAAAAGACTGCTTACTAGCTTTGTCATAAATACACAAGGGATCATGTGATTGCTGGAGGGAGGGGTTTTGCTTCAATAGTCTGTGATTGTGTACATGGTTCAAAGTATACTGTGCAGGGAAAAATAGCAGCTTTGGTAACAGTAATCACAAGGTACTCATAGAAATGTCTACATTAAATTTTTTTGTTGTGCCCCTCAGGCAAGTAACTTTTATGTTGTTTCCTTGGTTAATGCTGCAGTGATCAAAGTCTATTTCAAGGAAAATTGTAGTACCAGGCTATAAGCTGCTGTAAGCACTACTTCACGAGGGTTCTTTTTCATTAATAATATTTAGACTAGCAAAACCAAATGACATACACTCTGAGACAAAATTACACCGTAATGCTTATAAATTATTTTAATTATTAAAACAGAAAGATTCAAAATTTCAAGAATAATCTTGCAGTAATTTATGATAATTGTGAATAATTTTCCACCTTGTACAGCATGGCTAGCCTTGGATGACTAATCAAGAAACCAAAATTCAGTGCAAAGCAAGCATAAACCTAACTGGCATGTCAAAATCAATTTACTTTGTATTATTTTCTAACAACTTTATAAAAACTTAATAATTTAGCCTGAAGAAGAAAATACTGTCAGCAAATACCAATCAGAATTTAGGAGATAAAGATGAAAATCTCGTGCCAGTACAATTATTGCTTTTCATTTTAATGTGAATGGTTCCATGTTATAATCAGCTTTGCAAGCTTGTAAAAGCTTTAAGGGAATTAAAATACAGGTACTGTACATTATATTTGAAATGGAGTCTTTGAAAACCTGACAAAAAGCATATTATTGTGAGAACATATTATAAAAAGAGCTTTTATTATGGTTTCTCTGTAAGTGGAAAAAACTGTTACATCAAACATGTGATACCATACATCAAAGAGCAATGTTGCTCAAAGACTGAAAAGAACTAACCAAATATATTTCAACTATTTAACTTCAATAGTTCTAAAACAATAACAGTTGATACATGTAAAAAAACTTAAAAACAATTAACTTTGAAGCAATATAAAAATGAGTGGCATAAGTCCCAACAAATATTTGGGATTTCGTTTAAATCCATTTCTATAATATTGCTAGTTTGACTAGGCAAAAAAAAACATTGAAGAAAGTTTGTGTTGAAAAAAAAATATGATTTCTGTTGCAGGCAGAGTTTAAATAGCAAGGGGGATATGTATTTCAGAGATAAAGGCAATAAAAATGCTTCTCCTCCAATGAATTAGATTGATTTATATTTTTTTAAATATGTTCAAGTTTGAAATAATAGCAATAGTATCCCTAGAGTACAATTCAAGGCAGAAAATCTGCATGTTTCAGAGTTAAAATGGTACCATTTTATAAAAATGCTAACCTATGTTAGCACTCTTGCTTTATCTTTGAAGATTTAAGAAGCACATATGACTGCTACGCTCCACAAAAATATCAAACATGGAGTCCAACTATTTATAGATGAATAATATAGATTTCTACATTCAATTACTTTCTATGTCTAAAAGCGGACCAGAGAGAACTTTATCTTTGGAAAGTTATTCCATTAAAAGAACCTTCAGTAGGGTAATTGTGCATTGATGATAAAAGGAGAACACTTTAGTGAAGCATATTAACATGTTTAATTTTGTGACTTTACGTTGCAGACTGCACATGCAGTTTAAATTCAAGCTGATGGGCAACAAACATTCTTCAACATGCAGTTTTGTTTCAAAGCCATTGATGAAGCAAAATATAACTTTTATTTAAATCTTGTAAGGTCCCTGGCCCCTGTCCCAGACAAAACTGCAGAGTCGCAAAATGGAATACTTCGGAAAGACGTGATTGGTAAAGAGAGGGAAAGGAAAGTAACTCCAGTGGAATCATGAATGTCTAACCAAAAACTCACGAGCTAAAGAGAAGATGGTGAGTAGAAAGAGCAAAGAGCACAGATGACACTTGTGGATCCTTTAGAATTGCAAATACCATTCAAGTTAAGCACCCATATGTCTACCCCTTTGACAACAAAAGCAAAAGTAAATTTATCATGAATAACGACCCACTGGAAATCACCAGACTGACAAAGAGGGGATGTTACCTTTTTGATAAAGGACGATGTAACAGTAGTACTTAGAGATGACATTCTAGTGGGAACAAAAGGAAACTCTATGTCGTGACATAGAGGATCCAAATGGCACAGTGGAGTAGCAGTTAGTGCAATCACTTTACAGTGCCATCAATCTCTAATTAGGGTTCAATTCCCACTGTTGTCTGTAAGAAAGATTTTATGCTTTCCCCGTGACCACGTGGGTTTCCTCCAGATGCTCCGTTTCCTCCCACATTCCAAAGATTGAAAAATGAGTTGGGGCTGGAAGCATGGTGGCACTTGTGGACAGCTCCCAACACAATCTTTGGAATGTGCTGGTCATTGAGGCAAAACAACACATTTCACTGTAAGATTCCATAAGACTATATGACCATCAGATATAGGAACAGAATTAGGCCATTCAGCCCATCAAGTCTGCTCCACCATTCAATGATGGCTGATTTGTTATCTCTCTCAATCCCATTCTCCTGCCTTCTCCTCATAACCTTTGATGCCCTTACTAATCAAGACTTTAGATGTTTCTATGTACATGTGACAAATAAAGATAATTTTATTTAGTGTCTTGAGCTGCAGGTGATGGGGGAAATGTTTTATGAATATTTCTCACCAGTAAACACGCCTCAGAAAATGTTTTGGAGAATATTCATTTTACTAGGGAAGAGGTATTTGCAGTTTTACAGTGCTCTGATGTGGCTAAATCTTCAGGGTCTGACTAAGTGAACCCTCAGACTTTGTGGAAGACTAAAGAAGAAACTATGATGACTCTTGCTTCATCGTTAGCCATTTGTGAAGATCCCAAATGCTGGAAGGTGATTAATGTTATACCATTGTTTAAGAAGGATAGCAAGAAGTCAGCCTGACATCACTAATGGGGAGTTACTGGAGGGAATTCTGAAGAGCATGATCTACTGGTATTAGAATAGTCAGAGTCTGATCAGGAATCAACATTGCTTTGTGTGTGAAAAGTCATGCTTGACAAACCTTTTAGAGTTTTTTTGAAGAAGTAACGAAAAAGTTAGATGAGGGTTGGGCAGTGAATGTTACCTACTTAATCTTTAGCAAGGCCTTTAACAAGGTAGGTTGGTCTGGAAGGTTAGGTCTTGTGGAATCTATACAGAGGTAGTTAGGTGGATTTAAAATTGATTCGGGGTCAGGTAGGAAGCAGAGAGTGATGGTTGAAAGTTGTTTCTCGGAATGGAGGCTGATGACAAGTGGTATGTCACAGCGATCAGTGTTGACGTCTTTGTTATTTGTTATTTAAATAAGTAATTTGGACACAAATGCATAAGGCTCGATCAATAAGTTTGTAGACGACACAATAAGTTTGTAGGCACTGCAGCGGGAGGAGAAGACAGCAGCGCGCCACGCGCACACAGCTCTCCAGTGAAAATGATATTGCATCCATTAAATAGGAGCCGTGGACAATTCTGATTTGATGGAGACAGACATGAGAAGCACAGAGAAATCTGGAGAAATTTCTGAAATGCCGGTTCGCTGCCGCTGTTATTGGGCGATCGAGAATCTTCTGAGGGAAGGCCTCAAAATCCCCAGCTTTGCCTGCTGCCGGCGACCGAGACTGAGGTCGAATCATTCGGATAGAGATGATCCAGTATGAAGCAGAGGGCATCCATACCGGAACTTAACAAATTTGCAAATACATCTCCCATGCCTGGGATACAAGACAAGTCAGGGAAACCAATCTCAGTGTAGACAAGTGTCAAGTAAAGTTGCACCATCAAAACTTTCTCCAAGCAACTCCAACAAGCTTCCCACCCGAGAAGTGTTTATCCATTGGGAAAAGAGGAATATTGAGGTTAAATCTATACAGCTTTCTCCTCAGAACAATTAGGAACTGGACACTTTGCAATTTGCCTATTGCCACAATAGGTCAACAGCAGACGCAATCTCAATGGCTCTCCACATGGCTTTAGACCACCTAGACAACACAATCACGTCCGTCAGGATGCAGTTCATTGATTATAGCTCAGCATTTAACACCATCATTCCCACAATCCTCATTGAGAAGATGCAGAACCTGGGCCTCTGTATCACCCTCTGCCATTGGATCCTCAGCTTCCTAACCGGAATACCACGGTCTGTGCAGATTGGTGATAACGTATCCTCCTTGCTGACGATCAATACTGGCACACCCCAGGGGTGTGTGCTTAGCCCACTGCTCTACTCTCTATATATACATGACTATGTGGCTAGGCAGAGCTCAAATACCATCTATAAATTTGCTGGTTGAATCTCAGGTGGTGATGGGATGGCATACAGGAGTGAGACATGCCAACTAATGGAATGGTGCCACAGCAACAACCTGGCACTCAACGTCAGTAAGATGAAAGAGCTGATTGTGGACTTCAGGAAGGGTAAGATGAAGGAACACATACCAATCCTCATAGAGGGACCAGAAGTGGAGAGAGTGAGCAGCTTCAAGTTCCTGGGTGTCAAGATCTCTGAGGATCTAACCTGGTCCCAACATATTGATGTAGTTATAAAGAAGGCAAGACAGCAGCTATACTTTATTATGAGTTTGAAGAGATTTGGCATGTCAACAAATACACTCAAAAACTTCTATAGTTGTATCATGGACAGCATTCTGACAGGCTGCATCACTGTCTGGTACGGAGGGGCTACTGCACAGATCCAAAAGAAGCTGCAGAAGGTTGTAAATCTAGTCCGCTCTATTTTGGGCACTAGCCTACAAAGTACCCAAGAAATCTTGAGGGAACGGTGTCTCAGAAAGACAGCGTCCATTATTAAGGTCCTCCAGCACCCAGGGCATGCCCTTTTCTCACTGTTACCATCAGGTAGGAGATACAGAAACCTGAAGGAACACACTTGGCGATTCAGGAACAGCTTCTTCCCCTCTGCCATCCAATTCCTAAATGGACACTGAGGCTTTGGACACTACCTCACTTTTTTTTTAATATACAGTATTTCTGGCTTTGCACATTTTAAAAAAATCTATTAAATATATGTAATTGATATACTTGTTTATTTATTATTACGTTTTATTTTATTTATTATTATTATTATTTTTCTCTCTGCTAGATTTTGTATTGCATTGAACTGCTGCTGCTAAGTTACCAAATTTCACGTCACATGCCGATGATAATAAACCTGATTCTGATTCTGAAAAGTAGGTTGGACTGCTAGAGGCCAAGGGAACTGTGTTTAACACTTGTTCTAGAGCAGGGGTGGCCAACCTTTTACATTCCATGCGTCAATATTTTCACTCACGAGTTCAGTTGAGCCATACAACTCTCGTACCCCCATTCAATTCTTGTAAAAATCTGTTAATATAGAACTCGTGCGTGAAAAAAATCGCATCTGAACTTGTGCATGAAAAAATTGACGCATGGAATGTAAAAGGTTGGCCGCCCCTGTTTGTAGAGGAAGTGAAGGATTTTGCGAAAGCTTTGGAGGTGAGGTAGAAGTTGACCATGTCAAAAAAAGATTTTTTTTTGTCTAGGAGTCAGAGGAACACTTATATTCCACCAGAATAGCTTTAATAAGAGGTAGACAGGATTAAAATTGTTCCTGTGAAGAATCACGTTTCTGATTTCAGACGATTGTTTTTCTTATTATGATAGTATCAATGGAAATAAACATCTTTTCTTTATTGACAATGGCTTCCTCACCAAGTTCACTCACATGCACAGTCAGGCATTCTTCTTTTTCACAGCCAGACTGAGCAAATACTAACAATATTGTGCTGCTTGCTGAGACAGGCTGCTAATCTACAGCACACAGCTGGCATAGCTCCACAGTAAGCTCCACAGGAAAGTGCAGTCTTCAAGATACAACATCTAAGTTGCTGTACACTTGAATGAGATGTCAATGCTTTCTGAGTTGGCTTGCTCTGCTTGCTTCCATTACATCCACTTCCATATGCCTGTCATCTTGCTCCTCAATGATATTCTCATAGGAAAAGCTCTTATGTTCAAAATGTTTAAAACATTTATAATATTCACTGTAATGTTCTGGATTCCTCCCAGAAGTCTATGTTTTGTAAGAGACTCCTGGATTTAAAGCATTGAAGCGTGAAGCTACGGCCTCCTCAATTCTCCACTACCTCTGGAGTAGGTGAATTAGTAGCAATCCCTCAGAATTGAGAATAATATGCATCAGATCTGGTGAATCCTCAAATGTCCTAGGAGCCTGATTCTAGATGATTCACCTTTTCCAACTTAATTCTCATTTTGGGTGAGCAGAGTGTGTCTAGAAGAAGGTTGCTCAGTCACAATTGTAACTACCATACAATTGATATGATGATCATCACTTATCTTTCATCTATGCACTCATTCTTGGCTGGAGGCCTCCAAGTATCTCTTTTTGGGCAATTGATATATGCAAGCATCTCCTCTACAAAATTGCCATGATCCTCAAAAAGGGTAGCACATTACGTTCTTTCACAATATCTCTTTCTTACAATATTGTTCCATGAAGGTGAAATGGTGCTATTTAGTACAATCAATAGAGGAAGGTTTAGACAGGTACTTTAGGGTGAAATTCTGGCTGACTGTCTTAGATCCGAATTAGAATGTTACATTGTCATAGGTTTTCTACTTAAATATTTTTGAAGCTAGTGGACAAACATCATCTTCCTGAGAAATAACTGTTTCCATTCATCAAAATTATCCATTATACTTTTTACCTCATTTCAGCATTACACTGGGTAATTTCCTTATGATGGTTTTCATAGAGAAGCATTCAATGATGAAAAAAATTACTCCAAATCATTTTGCAGCAAATGTGTGTCATGTATATAAAGAATTATATTGCACTTATATATTTTTCTTTCACATCCTCAGGACATAATGTAGCACTTTACAGCTAATCATCACCCATTTTGTTTGGCAATGTCCAACAAACAGTAAATATAATGAATAATCAGGAGATTTTTTGCAAGGGTTGTTTAAGGAAAGGATATCGTTGAAGGCATTTGAAAAAAATCCTTTGCTTTTTGATGAATATTATGGGGTTCGTAATGTTCTGACTATTTTCATTATTTGGCACCTTTATACAGACATTTTCCTCTATTTGGAAAAATCTGACAATGCCTCTATGCCCATTTCTTGAGATGGATGTTATTTTCCATTACATTGATACTATTCTGCTATGTACTGGATTGTTACATTAAAGTTCAGGTATCTGTCCTTTAAATTGGAATCTCCAACATTCCTTTTATTCTATTCCTACAATTCCTGCAGTTAAAGCACATTTAGATAGTTACTGCCCGTTACATATCTGTCGTTTAGGGCAACAATGAAGATGCTCCATCTTTGGCTGTGTTCAGGCCTTCCTCTCAGATTTCACTACTGTCAGCCATGCAAATGCCAGGCAGAGACTCCGGAATACCATCACACAGAGATGTAGGATTCTTCATTGCTGTTTCCACACAGTTTTGTTTAACCAGTCAAGGCTGTTAGCCCTGAGTGAACCCCTGGAGGACTGGTGGACTACTCTTACTCTGACCTCTACCCTTTGACCTGTTTGCATGGGTGAGCCCTGCCAAGAGCCAAAGCATAAAGCCACTCCAGCCAACATAGCTCTCCAAGTCACTGAGACACTGTGGTAAACCATATATATATATATATATATATATATATATGTTGTAACTGGGTTACCTGTCTGGACATGCCCCTCTGCTGACTGCTCCTGTGGCTCCTCCCACAGACCCTGAATAAAGGCGATTATGTCATTACTCCTCCTCTTAGTCCAGGGGCAGATAATCAGAATGGTCGAGGTCACATTTCACTGCTAATAAAAGCCTTTCAGTGTTTACTCTACTTCCAGTCTTTTGGAGTTATTGATAGTGCATCAGACACACCAGCCTCGAAACAACGACAAGGCTGTGGTCCACTTGGCGGTTAAAGCGCATACAGTTTGCATAATTGCACATTGTGGATAGAAATGCACTACCTCAAAGCACCAAGTAATTGTCTGATTCCTTAAGTAATTATTTGCCTTGATTATCAAGGTATTTCAATGGCTGTACTGTTAGGTGATCATTAGATTTCAGACTGTGTCATATCTACCACTAAATGGCAGATCAATATCTGATATCATTCAATTATCCATGATAGGTGCAGAATCATCAGCATCGTTAACATGAAAATGTATTTGCATAATTTTGATCTTTTCAGCTCTCTGTGATTGGAAATCAAGTACTTCTGAAAAGAAACATGATACCAGCAATTTGTAGTTTGTCTCCAGTAATTTGACTGGGCACTTTTAAGCCTAACTCAGTCTTTCTCAGCTAATGTAGTTTTTACATCTTATGCATGAAATCACAGGGAATATTAAACCAAGTGGTCCTGGGAGTGACCATCTTTAGAGAATCTGGCTGAGCCAGCTACATTTTCCTTATGCTCTCTAAATGACGGCTCTAGTATAATTGGTACCTTCTGCCATATCCCATTCTACACTCTATCAGCACTCCAAATTTGACCCTGGGATCCAGATTCAGATTCATTTATTTTTCACATATACATCAAAACTTGCAGTGAAATGCATTCTTTGTATTAACAACCAGTAAAACCTAAGGATGCACTGGGGACAGCCCACAAGCGTCACCACACATAGCAGCACCAACACAGCATACCAAAAATGCTCGACAGAACGACACAGAACACAACAAGCAACAAACAACAGCAGCAAAACAAGCCCCTTTCCTCCCTCCCACCATCCACGCAGTATCTACACTACATAGTAATTCCAAGAGTCCTTGAGCTCTATTCATCATTCTATGATCTGCACACAGACTCCCTCCTAACCCTCATCTTCAGTCTCAATCCTATGAGAAGGTTTCACCCCACCCAAGTCCAGGTCCTAATCATTAGTGAAGCTCCTCCCCACTTCCTGATTTTAGTCCCTAAATTTCCAGAGCAATCTGTCCCCATCAAATAGATTGAGCATTCTGTCTTTCGCCCTCTCTTCCTCCTGACTCTGCGGGCTCAGTCTGAATCCCAGGTAACACATTTCCATAGTAGAAAATTGCAGAACATTTTCAGGCATTCTCAAAATTTATAACAGAGACCTGCAACTGAAATGCTTGTTATCACCCTGCTGTAATAACCATCTAGTGCACTAATTTGTGTACAGTATAACTTACAGAACTACATTCAAATACTAGCTTTTAATACAGTATTTAAAGCAATCCATTTTGAATTTATATTAAAGTGGCTCCGTAAAAGCCCCTCAGACTGAGAAGTGGAGACCATACAAACCAATGCAGACAGCCCAATACACTGAAAGAAGCATAAAACAAGTCCAAATTTAAATTTCATTCTTTTGATCAGTGATACATTTGAAGCCACTGAGGCCAAGAAACATCCAAAGACTATGCACTCAAGCTATTTAGATGTGCTGGAGAGATAATGGTAATTCTGGTTGTTGGCTCATTGCGCTATTCAGTTGTGAATGAGATCTGGAACCCGAGAGTTTGTCACAGCACTTTATCTTCTTCTCTTGAGAATGAGCTCAGCAGGTTGACCAGAAGTCACATGGGCTTGTACCTGGGATGAATGGGCATCGGCGGGTGGCGATGGACGAATGGTGACCTGAGAGATGGGCATTGATGAGGGGTGGCGGAAAAGATATCAGAGAAGAATGCCGGTGTTGTGGTGCCGGGGGGAAAATGGGAACAACAATCTGTTAGCTGTGAAGACCAAGACAATGGGTACATTTATAGTGTAGGTTGATAGATTCTTGATTAATAAGGGCATCAAAGGTTACGGAGAGTAAGCAGAAGAATAAGATTGAGAAGGAAAATAAATCAGTCATGATTGATTAGTGGAGCAGACATGATGGGCTGAATGACCTAATTCGATTCCTATGTCTTATAGTTTTATTCGGGGTAGTTCAGAGGCTGGAAGCTCAAGACAGAGAAGGGGATAAAAAACTGAAAGATGGGCTGCAGGAAGGGTTTGCAGGATAAAGGTGGGACTGGGGTTGTGAAATCAGGGTATGGAGCAAGCTTTTCAGTAAGAACACCAAAGTTAGCTGACTACATTCTCCTCACCAAGATCATAAGACCCTAAGACCATAAGATAAAGGAGCAGAAGTAGGCCATTCGGCCCATTGAGTCTGCTCCGCTATTCATTCTTCCAATTATCCCCGCTCCCCTTCCTTCTCCCCATAACCTTTGATGCCCTGGCTAATCAAGAACCTATCTATCTCTGTCTTAAATACACCCAATGACGTGGCCTTCACAGTCGCTCGTGGCAACAAGTTCCACAGATTTACCACCCTCTGACTGAAGTAATTTCTCTACACCTCTGTTCTAAATAGATGTCCTTCAATCCTGAAGTCATGCCCTCTTGTCCAAGATGCCCAAAAATGTACATCCCCAAATCAATTTGATCCACGTTCCTCTGCAGTGCACTAAATGACCATTGCACATAGAATGTCATTATTTCCTGTCTCCCCAGCTTAGAGATCAGTTTGACAAGATTTTAGGAGTATGAAAATTGAGACGTGTTGAAGTTCAGCAAATAAATGGAGTGAATAGGTTTAAGGTCTAAAGTGCTTAGCCTGGGAAATGCTCAAATTGTCTAGAAATGGCACCACAAGAGAAATGCAGATGATGGAATGTGGAGCAAAAAACAAATTGCTGGAAGAACTCAGCAGGTCAAGCAACTCTGTGGGGACAAACAGACCAAAGTGCATTGAAATGTTCCATCATGTTAAATTTAGTTGTCACTTGAATGCTGCTTACATTTGCAAACCTGTAATTGCAGTATTTTTAATGGCTAAGAGGTGTACGTGCCTCGTGTGAAATTCATGACAGCGATCAGATTCACTACAATGATCTACAATAAATCTATTGTCTCTCTATAAAAAATCCCTCAGTTTAATCTTCTACCAAAAATCAAAAGATTTTTTCTATGATTTTACCCCTTCAATGCAGATTCCACGAACAATTTGTGAAATGCCAAATTTAAAATTTTATGTAATTTTATTTGCTGGTGATCTGCCCTAATATTTCCTTCTTAACATCAATATTAGGTTTTATTTGATATTGCTCCAGTGAAGCACCTTAATATATTTCACTATGTGAAAGCTGTTACATAAATACAAGCTGTTCTTGTTCTTATTTGTCGTTGTTGTGGTACTGTGGCTGGTGTCACATCATTCTCTGAGTTAGTTTCCATATTGTAAATTGTCCTGCAATTAGGCTTGGATTAAATCAGGGGATTGCTGGGTGGCGTGGCTATAAAGACCAGAATAACCTATTTTGCACTGTATCTCAATTTCAAAAAACATACCTCTGGCACCAAGCTGCAAAATTACCAGATTTCCAGTGTTGTTTGTGCTCTCCACCAACTGATTCTCCCCATTGCTTTTGTTCTGTCAAGGTGTTGTCTGACATCCTGAAGTAAGTAGACAGTTATAGTTTCATTGCTGCCACCAGTCTCTGCTTCTTCACCACTGACAGCACATGGGTACAGCTTCTAGAGCTGCCACCTCACAGCTCGATCCTGACCTGCAGTGCGGTCCGTGTGGAGTTTGAACGTTCTCTCTGCGACTCTAAGTGCTGCAGTTTCCTAACAATGTGAAGATTACTATGTAAATTGGCTGCTGTAAATTGCTTCTAGTGTGCAGACAAGTGGTGGAATCCTAGTGTGTGGTGACTGGCAAAATCTTGATGGGACTGAGAGGGAAATAAAATAACTTTAGTGCCGAATTGATGTCAATGTGGCCTTGGTTGCCAGCGCAAAACAGCCTGTTTCCATGCTGAATGACTCTACACCCTGCCATTGAGAAGAAGAAGAATATTCTCAGATCAGTAATTTCTGAAGGCCTCTTGGTTTGAGAAGACTTGTCTAAATCTTCTTTGTGGAACAGATTCAAATTTTAGGCATTCATTTAAATGGAAGTTCCTCTTCCTTTGGAAAATTGTTAACACATTGCAGTCATCCCTTCCTTGAGCAGTTAGATCATGGCAGAGGCTTCTGGAAATAACGTTACTTCATTGCTTCATATGTCATGTTTCTCTATATTCTGATACAGGTGGCCTATTTTCTCTAAGTCTGGATTATCACAGGGTCACCAGTGCATTATTCTGCACCTTATACAAGTACATTTAACTTCATTATGGCTTTTATGGTCAATGAGAGCAGAGGCCAGCTCTGACTTGAAACCAGCTCTTTACAAGTATGCTACAGCACCAATCTATGGGGATAATCTTATCATTAATCTACTCACTTCATAATTGCTATATCTCAAGGTCAAAAACTAAGACTGTGTCGAATTAGGTTATCACTTGACTTCGGACTCACACCTGGATTCTAGATCTCCCCTCCTGCCTTTTATCCTGACCTTTAGTTCCTGGCCTATTTATACTTGAGAAAGGAAGTTGAAGAGATGAAATAACTTCTATAATTCTCCAATGCCCTTTAGAATTTTTAAGTTTTAGAATCAGTTATTGCAGGCACGTTTATGCTAAGCAAATAATTATTTTTTTTAATTATGTCCCAACCAAGACTTGATATTTTAACAGAACCATTTTGGTCAGAAATGCATAAAATATTTGTAGATTGATACATAAAGTCATCCTCTGGTGTTATTAATTTCATAATACCTTGCAAGAACATAAATCATGGGGGGATGTGTAAGACATTTGGCACACAAAGTCTGCTCCACAGTTTCATGATATAACTAATATGATCTTGGCCTTGGCTCTGCTTTCCTGCCTACAGCTCATAACTACTGACTCCCCTTTGGTGGAAAAACCTTCCTCATCTCAGTCCTGAATATAAGCAATTACTCCATCTGCACAGCCCTCCAAAGTCGCAAAATCCTGGGATTTGTGCACTTTCAAAGAAGAACCTGCTCACCCTATTCCTGGATTCCATCATTTTGGCAGATAGCCATTCAACTGCGTACCCTATAAAGTCCTCTTGGGAATCTTTTTTGCTTGAGGTCACAAGTCATTCTTCTCGATTCCACCTCATAAATTAGCACATTCTTACCTGTAATCAATACTCTTACAAATGAAACTACTCTGAACAAGCTACTGAACTACTCTTACAAAGGAAACCAAAACTATTGCAGTCTCCAAATATTGCCTCATCAATGCCTTGTGCAACTGTAGCAACAATTTCCCTTCTTATACACCACACCTTTCCAAAAATGCCGATATTCCACTTGCATTTCTAACTGTGCTTTGTCTGCATAGTAACTTTGTATTTTACACTCACAAGACATCCAGATCTTATTGGACAACAACAATTGTATTTTGTTTCGCTACTCTTCTTATTAAAATGGATAGTTTGAGGTTTCTGCACTTTATAATCCATATACCAATTTTTTTGTCTTTTCCCTTAATCTAGCTTTGTCTCTGCAGATGGATTATTTTCATTCTCCTCAAAACTTGTTTTCCCATCCATTTCTGTTTCATCAGTAAGTCTGGTCCATCCATCTAAATCATTAATACAGATTATAACCTTTTTGGAAGTCTAAATTCCCCACTAGATCCTCTTTATCACCTCAAAATGTAATAGTAAATTTATCAGATATAATTTCCAATTCATAAAAACAGATGAATTCTTCTCGAATTCTTTCAAAAATAAATTTTAAAATTTTTGAATGCCCTGTTACTTGTGACGTAATAATTAATTCAAATGATTATAATTTTTCTATTACAAGTCTAACATTCCCTTAAGTGCAACCAGGCTGTTTGCTTCAACTGCAACCTGTGATAAAGAACTCCAAACTTCTCTCTGACCAAAGAACATATCCTAAATTGTATTTAATAATCATTATCTTATTTTAATGCCCCTTAGCTTTGAACTCCTCACATGGAAATATTCACATTGAAATTGAGCCCTGTTTGCCTGTGCTAGACATACTTTATACTATTCTGCTTCTGAAATTCATTTAAATTAACTTCAAAGGAAAGAAGTTTTTGAAAGTGTGGGAGAAGATGTTACCTCCTCTTTATATTCATTTAGTCAAACTGACTGGTGATGAATTTCAAAGCCATCATCTCCAAAACAAGCCTATTAAACCCCTTTGTAATGTTAAAGATTTCCATTAGGACATCTTTCAGATTTCTCTTTACAAGACAATAGATCGTGAGCCTATTCAGTCTTTACTGAAAAATGAATATTCTTAGTACTTCTACCATCCCTCTAACTCTTCAGTTTCACCAAGCATCTCCACATCATTTTATGTCATGGAAACCAGAACAGTGCACAACATGCTAAGTGTAATCTAACTTAGATCCCAACGTTAATATAACTTGTTTGTTTTTGAAGTCTGAAATAGAGTACACAACTTATTTGAATTTTTATAAGCTTTATTAACCTGTGTTATTATTTTAAATGGATTGTGTATCTCAGTGCCTAGGTTCCTTTGTCCTCTACATGGACCTTCTTATTTTTCAACAAGAAGATAGCCATCTTATGCCTTTTTTCCATAGTGCAATACAGCACAATTACTATATCGAAATACGATACTAAACATTTACTATATTTAGGCAACTAAAAAAAACCGTAAGGGGAGAAAAGATGAAATATGAAGGAAATTCAGCCATTAATACCAGACACGAGGAAATCTGCAGATGCTGGAAATTCAAGCAACACACAGAAAATGCTGGTGGAACGCAGTAGGCAAGGCAGCATCTCTAGGAAGAGGTACAGTCGACATTTCGGGCCGAGAACCTACGTCAGGACTAACTGAAAGAAGAGATAGTAAGAGATTTGAAAGTGGGAAGGGGAGGGGGAGATCTGAAATGACAGGAGAAGACAGAAGGGGGAGGGATGAAGCTAAGAGCTGGAAAGTTGATTGGCAAAAGGGATACAGAGCTGAAGAAGGGACGGGAGGCCTGGGGAGAAAGAAAGTGGGAGGGGGGCACCAGAGGAAGGTGGAGAGCAGGCAAGGAGTTATTGTGAGAGGGACAGAGAGAGAAAATTAATACCATTAATACCAGAAGACTTTTTCAAATAAATAAAAGAGTAAAAGAGAGTAGATATTGGACTGCTGAAAAATGATGCTGGAGAGGTAAAAATGGGGGACAACGATATGATGGACAAACTGAGTAAGAACTTCACTGTGGAAGACACTAGCAGTATGCTGGAAGTTAAAGAGTGTCAGGAGGCAGAGGTGAGTGTATTCGCTATTACTAAGGAGAAAGTGCTTGGGAAGCTGAAAGGTCTGAAGATAGAAAAGTCACCTGGACCAAATGGACTACACTCCAAAATTCGGAAAGAGATAGCTGAAGAGAATGTGGAGGCGTTAGCAATGATCAGTCAATAACTACTAGATTCTGAAATGGGATGGAAAATTACAAATATCGCTCCACTCTTTAAGAAGGGAGGGAGGCAGAAAAAAAGAATTATAGGCCAGTTAGCCTGACTTCAGTGGTTGGGAAGGTGTTGGAGTCCATTATTAAGGATGAGGTTTTGATGTACTTGGAGGTGCATGATAAAGTAGGCTAATCTCATTGAAACCTATCGAATATTGAAAGGCCTAGATGGAGTGGATGTGGGGATGTTTCCTATAATGGGTGAGTGTAGGACCAGACACAACCTCAGAATAGAGGGGCATCCATTTAGAACGGAGATGAGGAGGAATTTCTTTAGCCAGTGTGCGGTGAATCTGTGGAATTCATTGCCACAGACAGGTGTGGAGGCCAAGTTGTGGGGTATATTTAAAGCGGGGTCTAATAAGTTTTCGATTAGTCAGATTGTGAAAGGTTATGGGGCGAAGGCAGGAGAATGGAGTTGAGAGAGATAATAAATCAGCCATGATGGAATGGCGGAACAGACTCAAAGTGGCCAAGTGGCCTAATTTTGCTCCTATGTCTTATAGTCTGATGGTAACTAAAAAACTGTAAACTTAAAACACAACCACTTCCCGAATCCAGAGGAACATAGAACATAGAACATAGAATAGTACAGCACAGTACAGGCCCTTCGGCCCACAATGTTGTGCTGACCCTCAAACCCTGCCTCCCATATAAGCCCCCACCTTAGATTCCTCCATATACCTGTCTAGTAGTCTCTTAAATTTCACTAGTGTATCTGCCTCCACGACTGACTCAGGCAGTGCATTCCACGCACCAATCATTCTCTGAGTAAAAAACCTTCCTCTAATATCCCCCTTGAACTTCCCACCCCTTACCTTAAAGCCATGTCCTCTTGTATTGAGCAGTGGTGCCCTGGGGAAGAGGCGCTGGCTATCCACTCTATCTATTCCTCTTATTATCTTGTACACCTCTATCATGTCTCCTCTCATCCTCCTTCTCTCCAAAGAGTAAAGCCCTAGCTCCCTTAATCTCTGATCATAATGCATACTTTCTAAACCAGGCAGCATCCTGGTAAATCTCCTCTGTACCCTTACCAATGCTTCCACATCCTTCCTACAGTGAGGTGACCAGAACTGGACACAATACTCTAAGTGTGGCCTAACCAGAGTTTTATAGAGCTGCATCATTACATCGCAACTCTTAAACTCTATCCCTCGACTTATGAAAGCTAACACCCCATAAGCTTTCTTAACTACCCTATCCACCTGTGAGGCAACTTTCAGGGATCTGTGGACATGTACCCCGAGATCCCTCTGCTCCTCCACACTACCAAGTATCCTGCCATTTACTTTGTACTCTGCCTTGGAGTTTGTCCTTCCAAAGTGTACCACCTCACACTTCTCCGGGTTGAACTCCATCTGCCACTTCTCAGCCCACTTCTACATCCTATCGATGTCTCTCTGCAATCTTTGACAATCCTCTACACTATCTACAACACCACCAACCTTTGTGTCGTCTGCAAACTTGCCAACCCACCCTTCTACCCCCACATCCAGGTCGTTAATAAAAATCACGAAAAGTAGAGGTCCCAGAACAGATCCTTGTGGGACACCACTAGTCACAATCCTCCAATCTGAATGTACTCCCTCCACCACCACCCTCTGCCTTCTGCAGGCAAGCCAATTCTGAATCCACCTGGCCAAACTTCCCTGGATCCCATGCCTTCTAACTTTCTGAATAAGCCTATCGTGTGGAACCTTGTCAAATGCCTTACTAAAATCCATATAGATCACATCCACTGCACTACCCTCATCTATATGCCTGGTCACCTCCTCAAAGAACTCTATCAGGCTTGTTAGACACGATCTGCCCTTCACAAAGCCATGCTGACTGTCCCTGATCAGACCATGATTCTCTAAATGCCTATAGATCCTATCTCTAAGAATCTTTTCCAACAGCTATGTAACTAATTTTGAATGCCTTATTTTTGTTTGGCTTATCAGTTACCTATTACTGTCTTCTTAAACTTGAGACAACTCAACACCTAAATAATTGAATTATGACTTAATTTGCATTATTTAGCACTAAATCCTAATAGCATAATATTTAATTTTGCCTAATTATTTTTATTTAAAGAGATTGTAAAAAAGTTGTCGAGCAGAATTAGGTTTTGTAAAACGGCCCTATATCAGATGACCATATTAGATATTATATAATTAATCATTAGATTTAATACACAAATGAACCAGAAGCATTTAACATGGCAAGTGAATTTAGGTTGAGAAGGAAAACAAAGGTAATCTCTTCTGCCACTTTGGATATTTATTGATCATCTTTCCCTCTTCAAGTAGCTGTCTTTGTCAACTTTGGGCTCAAATGAAACTCCGTATGGTGCCTTCGAGTCTTGATAGAATTACCAGAATATATTTGCTATCTTTGCTTGTGGATAATTACGGTTGCACCCTTGACAAAAAGTTCTTACTGATTTACTGAGCGAACTTCTCATGTGCAAAAGAGCTAGGAACTTTTCCCCCCAATACATGGCCTGTTACTATTGCTAATTACCTTTAAGCAGCATTATTATTTTAAAGTCTATACATAGGCAGTATTCAAAATATGCTTGACTAATTGTATTAAAAGAGCAGCTGCTTTATAAGACCATAAAACCACATGACATAGAAGCAGAATTAGGCCATTCATCTCATCGAGTATGCTCTGCCATTCCATCATGGGTGTTCCATTTCCCTCGCAGCCCCATTCTCCTGCCTTCTCCCCATAGGCTTCCACACCCTGACTAATCAGGAACCTATTATCCACTACCTTAAATATACCCAATGATTTGGCATCTACAGCCTCCTGTAGCAATGAATTCCACAGATTAAACACATTAATCTCCCTGTTTAGAAAATAGAATATACTTTTATTCTTTCTTCCAGAGTGCATGACTCTACACTTCCAGACATTGTACTCTATTTGCCAAAAAGAATCAGTCCCAACACCAACCCCTGCAGAACACCACTAGTCACTAGCAGCTAACTAGGAAAGGCTTCCTTTATTCCCACTCTGCCTCCTGTCAATCAACCAATGCTCTATACATAGTAGTACCTTTCCTGTAATACCATGGGCTCTTAACTTGTTAAGTAGCCACTTGTACGGTACCTTATCAAAGGCCTTCTGAAAATCCAAGTACATAACATCGGTTGAATCTCCTTTGTCTATCCTGCTTGTTATTTCCTCAAAGAATTCTAACAAATTTGTCAGGCAAAATTTTCCCTTAAGGAAACCATACAGACTTCGGCTTATTTTATCATGTGCCGCCAAGTAGCCCAAAACCAAGGCCATAACAATTGACCCCAACATCTTCCCAACCACTGAGTTCAGACCAATTGGCCTATAATTCCACAGTGAAGACAGGGGGCAAATAGTTATTCAGTTCATCCATCATTTCTTTGTTCCTCCTTTATCTCCTCTCCAGCACCATTTTCCAATGGTCCAATATCCACCCTCAACTCTGTTTTACTCTTTAAATATCTGAAAAATCATTTTGGTATTATTGGGTGGCTTATCTTCATATTTCATCTGTTTCTTTCTTATAGATTTTTTTGTTGTTTTCTGTTGTTTTTTAGAAGATTCCCAACCCTCTAAATTCCCATTAATTTTTGCTATATTATATGTTGCCTTTTCCTTTTATTGTGTCTTTGAGCAATGGTTGTATTATCCTCCCTTTAGAAAACTTCATTTTGGGGATATATCTATCCTGTGCCTACTGAATTGCCCCCAGAAACTCCAGCCATTGTTGATCTGCCATCATCCCTGCTAGTGTCCTCTTCTAATCACCTTTGGCCATCTCCCTTCCCATGTTTATGAAATTCCCTATGCTCCACTGTAATACTGATACTTCTGACTTTATCTTCTCCCTCTCAAATTGCAGAGTGAATTCCATCATATTATGATCACTATCTCCCGATTGTTCCTTTACCTTAAGCTCCCTAATCAGCTCTGGGACATTATGTAACACCCAATCCAGAATTGTCATTCCCATAATGAGCTCAGCCACAAGCTGTTCTAAAAAGCCATCTCATAGGCATTCTACAAATTCCTTCTCTTGGGATTCAGCACCAACCCGATTTTCCCTATCTACCTGCACATTGAAATCCCCCATGACTATCGCAACATTGCTCTTTTTACATGCCTTATCTATCTCTTGTTGTAACTGTAGCCTACATTCTGGCTACTGTTTGGAAGCCTGTATATAACTCCCATCGGGGTCTTTTAACACTTGCATTTTCTTAACTCTATCCACAAGGATTCTACAATTTCCAATTCTATGTCACCTTTTTCTAACAGAGCAACCTATCCCCTCTGCCAACCTGCCTATCATTTTGATACAATGTGTATCCTTGGATATTAAGCTCCCACCTATCATCTTCTTTCAGCCACCTCTCAGATACCCACAACATCATACCTACCAATCTCTAACTGTGCTCCAAATCTACCTTATTCTATATGCTGCATATATTCAAATATAACACTTTCAGTCCTATATTTATCACCCATTTTGATTTTGTCCCTTTCGCACTGCAACTCATCCCACTAACTGCAATTTTGCCCTATCATCTGCCTGTCCTTCCTCATAGTCTCACTACACACAGCATCGACTTGTATACTACCTGCCCCATCCCCAGCCGGTTTCCATCCCCCGCCAACTTAGTTCAACCCTCCCCAACAGCTCTAGCAAACCTGTCCACGAGGATATTGGTCCCCCTTGGGTTCGTGTGCAACCTGTTCTTTTTGTACATGTCATACCTCCCGCAGAAAAGATCAGAATCAGAATCAGGGTTTATTGTCACCGGAATGTGACGTGAAATTTGTTAACTTAGCAGCAGCAGTTCAATGCAATACATAATCTTAGACATACCCGGACATGCTGGGTATGCCAGGAAGTTATGGCACTCTCACTATGGTACACAGTCACCCGTTGTTTCCTTACCTGACTGTCACCTTCTTTCTCTATCCGTCCATGAATATCTGCAAGATGTCCATTGTCAGCTGGATCGTAAGGCTGAAGATCTCTCTTGCAAACGTCTTGAACCCCTTCGTGCTAACAAGGTTCATCAGCCTCTCATTTTCCTCTGTCCAGAGACCTCTCGCTCCCACCACGAATCCAAAATAGTCTACTGACTCTGCTCCTGTAAGCTCTTTAATTTACCAGGTGAGGTGCTTGTATTTCTCCTCCCTCTCTTTCCAAGCTTTCTCCAAGGACTGGTGGTTGCCCTCATATCTGATCGTAACATCTACTACAGTTGCCTTCCCTCTCTTCACAAAGATAAGGTCCGGCCTCCATAATGATCTGTCCTCAGCTCTAATATGAGGCTCGATGTATGATTCCCAGCCTTGCTTATAAACCTTCTAGTTCAGTCTTTTGAAGATCTTGTTACGTCTCTTGATACGGCTTCTCTCCCGGAGATGTGAGCCAGGGTCTCTTTGGCTATTCCACATCTCCTGCAGATTTTCACTCTCTCTTTTACTCCCTTCTTCCTGGTACAGCGTGTGGGATACTGGCCACATTTCAGCAGCAAAGCGTTCACGAGCTGGTACCCCTTCCATCCTCTGTGATCCTGTAGCCACCAGTTACACGGCTCACTACCCCTGAAATCCTTGATTCCCGACCCTTGTGGAGCTGGTCGAGCTTGGCTGTCCTCCAGTCTGGCCCGAACTTAGGTGCCCGCTCTCTTCCTCCTCCATCATCTCCCCCCTGTCATCAGGCACCCCCACTGGGGCTCCTGTCTCATCCACTATGTATGCTGAGACGTTGAACTCTTGCTCCCCCATGACTTCCCTCAGCACCCTGAGATTCGCCAGGGTCTTGATTGTGACCTGGTTATCCCCGTTGGCCATGGTGAACAAGTCTCTGGTAATCCTGTCCTCCGAGTGTTCCACTGCCACCCTCTTCCTGATCACGGCAATCGGGATCTGTACCTCCAGTTTCGGCAGGCACAGCCCTCCATCTCTATTCCGGGCATACAATATCCTGTCTGTTGTATCCTGGGGTAGATGGAGAATCTCCTTCACCGTTGTCCTGCTCAGCCGGTCCAGATCTTACTGTGACACTTCATTGAGCATCAGATGGTAGTAGATTCTAGGAATCATGAACATTCTCATGAGCTCTGTATTCTGTATTGGTTTAAGCTTTGCTGCCTTCAGACTTTGAAACCATCTCACCGGTTTGTTCTTCCAATTTTCATCTGAAATTCCACACCAGGGGTCGATTTTCGCGGCAGGTACTTCTTGACCTCGCCTGGCAGAATGAATTGTATGCCCTTTCTGTCCAGGCTCCGTTCTTTCCCCACATTGTACAGGTAGGCCTTTTCCTTACCCATGCAGTTAAAAACCCTTCGTCTTCTTCACACTGACTTCAAGCCCAGTTGCCTTGCAGAATCTGTTCAAGATCTCAAGGTTTTCGACCATCCCTTCATAGGAGCCGCTTAGGAGTGCAAAATCATCCACAAATGCCAGTGCCGTGCATCTGCATCCTGCTCCCACTTCCACTCCTCTCCCACTTCTTTCCAGCGTGCTTATCAGGGGACCCTGACTTAATCACAGGACAATTTACAATGACCGAGTAACCTACCCGATACATCTTTGGACTGTAGAAGGAAAGTTGAGCACCCGAGGAAATCCCAGGCATTCCACAGGGAGGACACACAAAGGCTCCTTACAGAACGGCGCTGGAATTGAACTCCAAACTCCGGAATGCCCTGAGCTGTAATAGTGTTGTGCCAACCACTACACTACCGTGGGAAGTTCTTGAACTCCCACATTGGGTTTGGACTATCTATCCTTTGTATTATTTGATCTATAATAAAATCACTACACTGTAATGACATTAACTGTTTCTTTATTTCAGATTTCCAGTATCTCCCATTGCTTGATTTTCTTTTTTGACATTTATTTACTTAGTCATGACCTTAAATTTACGTCACAAATGTAAAAGTTACCCTGAGTGCCACTGGCCTAATGTCTGCCTTGCTCTCGGTAATTTCAGGGCTGATATGGTGATTGTATTTGCTTTCAAAAAGAACCTTACACCAGTTCTGACAGGATATGTGATAATGTCTTGGGAATATGATCTGGATACATAAACACTTCCCCGGCTTCCAGCCAAGTACAGGTATCGATTATAAGCGACGTTTTGATGACAAACTCCACCAACTTCATCAGGGATGATGGTGGAGATTGTCATCGAAGCATCGGTGATAATCAATACCTGTACCCGGGTGGAAGCCCGAGAAGAGTTTATTCGTCGTATACGCTGGGAATGCACGAGATCCTTGTTTCATAATGCGGATAGGTTTCTAATGCCATCTCAATATTTCCAATAAGTGAGTTCAAAAAGGCTTACTTAATCTTCCATACCTGTTAGCATTCCTGTATTATAATACTAAATCAATTGACTCCACGTTACTTGTAATTCATCTTACGGGATGAGTATTGCTAGAAATGTTGCTCATAAAGTACATGTACCTGTTTTTTCCGTTGACATTAATGTGTGGTTTCCATGCTCATCCTTCATGCAAGAGTTTATGTGCAGCTTAATTGTGAGTAGCACTGATGTTCGTACTACCCTCCATTAAGCATGAGTAATTTCATGAGTGTGATGCATCTGTTTCCATCACTAACCTACCACAATACAAGCATCGCTAGTTGTTGCCAGACACTGACATGGTACCGTGAGGACACATTATCTTAAATTCTAAACACATATGTTGGCAAGGTGTTGGCAAGGTTTTGAAGCACACCGGGCCCTGTTTGTGGACGTTGCTAGTATTGTGGTATCTTCTTTTTTTTTTGGCGTGTGCCTGTGTGCGTGCGAGTCTGTGTGCGTCCATGATGATGTCCTTTTCGTGGCTTTTACAAGATGCGGAGCGAGAGAGAGAGACTGTGTGGCGAGCCACTCCTCACACAGACATTTTCACAGTATTTTTCCCTTTGTTTTACGAGGTCGAGTTGCGATCTTGACACTCAACCCGGTACGGATGGAAAGCGTACTCGGGAGTGGACCCGACTGGTTTCGAACCTGGGAACCTCCGCTCCCGGGTCCGGCGCCGATGTCATTGCGCCACCAGCCGGCCCTTATTGTGGGATCTTCTAAAACCTCCATGTCTAACTGTATACCTGAAAACACTAACAAAGAATGATTCAGTTTCTTGATAACTGCCATCATTGTTTTCCTTTTTACTTCTAGAGACCAAGAGCCTGGACTGCATTCTTTGATCATCACAGAGGTTGAAAAGTGGCAAACATTGTAGATCATTCCAGGTTGAAGGTGATTTGGGGTGCTGGAGAAATGCAAGGCATTAACTGTACGAGATTTCTGTTGGTTGGCTTGAAATTCAGCCAAAGTTCTGGATTTACAAAGGGAGCCCAGAGTGGTGCAAAAGTGAAATTTATCATTCCACAAATCTTTAGAAAACTGTAATCTTGGAAAATCTGTGTGCCATTCAAGGGGAAGGAGAAGATCTTCCCTCCCCTTGAGGACAGAGATCCTGAATTGACTACAATGAGCTACAAATTGAGAAATGGGCCATTTGTCAGCTGTCTAGAATGATCCAACAGCTAAGGTTGACAATGCCCTTAACCTTGCAGGCAGAGCAGTCGTGACACGAGAGTACGGTAGGGATTTTAGCCCTCTGGATGCTTTGCTGTTGGAGAGATATGATGCCAACATACTGTATATCACATAAAGTCTGGCACATGCAGTAGGCACTCCTCGCCTCAACTCTTCTTCCATCCTCCTTCAGGGTCCTTTGGCATGTTGCTCTTCATTTCCAGTCCACCCGCAAAGTACTCTTACACCAACTTTTAAATATTCTCACTCAAACCCAAGTGATAGCCTGAAATGGAAACAATTTCAGTAAGTCCTGGTCTCATAGTAAGCTTCACCTAGCCACCATTCTCCAAAACAAAAGAGGCAATTACTGAGTACTTTAGGTATAGGGCATGTTAAATCCTGCCTTCTTTTGCAATAGTCCACACAATACATTTGTTATATGTTATTGAATTTGATGATTGTGTGAAATTATATGTTACTTTGGGATTAATATGACCCACATACAAAGGTGTGCCATACCTTCTAAAGTGCCTGACAGTTCTCAGCTTTGAAGTTCTCAAAGTGTGACATGTAAGCTACTTTTTATTGTTTGTATTTCATGAACAATTTTGTTTGACCAATCAATTGCAGAATATTTTATAAAACATGCACAATGCAATAAAACTTCTAGTCCGTAATTTTCACTGATATCTGTAATTGGTTGAAGTAAAATTTGCACACTATTGTCATTCAATCTTCTGAAATAGTTCAAAATGTTTTAATTAAGTTTGAAGATATCTTATGACAACACAGTTGTAATGTAAAAGTAAGCTGTTGCCTTCATTTTTAGACTTGTAAAAATTACCTAGCAATACTTTTGGTTAAAAAAACACAAGAATACTTTTAGAAGCCCGCAGTACTTTTCAACCAGTCACTGAAGATCATTTCATTTTGACAACTTGGCAATCTTGGTAGAGTACAAAAAGATTTACTGTAAAATTCATTAAAATATTATAATATTTTATTCTATTTTTCAGATTGCATCCAAATGCACAACCATCAACAATTTGCCACACAAATTCTTCATAATATCAATGTTTTGTTAAAACTGCTGTGGGGTAGTATTTCCTACAACTTAAATCATTAACTCGAATAAGACTCGAATTTGATTAAAATCTTGCACAGAGAAATCTTTTCCACGTTATTATTAAGCTGTTCAATTGCATATAATTAAAATTAACAATTAGTTCAAAATGCCGTAAAAATTATTTGTGGGAAGTCATTTGCAAAAGCAATAGCTGTAGATGCGCCAAATCTGGAAACAAAAACAGAAAAAGTTGCCGTGCTGGCAACATGTGTGAAAGAGCAAGTCAGATGTTTCAAATCTAACACCTTCCTTCGGGATTGATTTCAGTTTAACCCTATATCTAGTTATATTTTTATTAGGTGAACACTGATTAAAGATGCCCAGCATAATTTGGTTAAAAAAGTGTGCCATGTCAAACTAACCTAATTATGCTTTCAGACTGTGTGCCTTGATGGATTAATGAATATCATTTACTGGCATTTCAGAAAGTATCTAATAAGTTTCCACACAAGAAATTGCTAAAATCACTAGCTAAAATTGATGGAGATAAAATGCCTTTTTCCATAATGGATAAAGAATATCTTGTCAGACGGCTGAAATAAATGGTTGAAATGGCCCAACTTCCTTTCACACATACAAGGTTTGGACATTTAAATGAAGGGGCATACATTCAAATTAGAACAGAGTATTACAAAAGGACTTACATTAAACAAGTAAACAAAATTATAGTAGACACTGTTTCAAACTGGGTTATATTAAGCCATTTCTCATTTTGCTTACCTGTTTACTCTATGTTCTTTTGTAATATCTAGCTTGCATCAAAATAAGCTTCCACTTAAATATTGATAAATTTTATTCTTACATCGGACATTGTGCATGTGAAGTACCTCTTTGGACTCAAGAGTAAGATTATAAATGAAAGTGTCAGTGAGAAATGCAGATAAACTTAGGGATCTAGCTACAAAAATCATTTAAAGGTAGTTTATATATGGAAAACATGAATGTAAAGAAATAATGCATGACATGATTTCACTGGGAATTTATTTGGGCTAAAAATGTGATCATGCCCAACTACCGGTTGTAACTTTCAGCATTGTCTCAGGTAGTATATGGAGCATTTAATGATCTAACCAAAATTCCTAGGGCAATAAACTGATCTCATACTCTGCATTCACAGTAAACACAAGACTGTTGACAACTCTCACAAGAGTCCCCTCTCTCACTTCCCCACACATAACGCACTATACTTTCTCCTCATAATCACATATTCAGCTGGGATTACAAACCTACCTAAACCCATATCAGCTGAGATGCACAAGCAATGAGCAATTCTATTACGACCACTTTATCTACTTTTATTCTTGTGGTAGTCATTGCTTCAGCCCTCTTGAAGAGCATAAAATGTAATTTTCCATACTTGGCCATCACAGCCAGGTGAGGAATCAAGGCCGTGGCAAAGCAATGCTTCTGGTGACATTTTCCTGGATTGCTTCATACTTAATCCTCTTGATCTGTCACTCTCACAGTAGAATCAAAAGATTTTAGGTTTTAATTCAGAAGCTTAAACAGAAAGTCAAGACTGACACGTCAAGGTAATGCTGAGGGAGTGTTTCCCTGTTGAAGATTTCATCCTTTGTTACATGGAGGTCCTCTCAGGGAATCCCACTGTACAGCTTTGTAGAAGAATTGGTCTCTCATCATTCCAGAAAATATCCCTCAACTACCGTCCCAAAAACAGGTTATTTGGATAAACACAAGAAGTTCTGCAGATGCTGTAAATCCAAAGCCACATACACAAAATGCCAGAGGGACTCAGCAGGTCAGGCAGCATCCATGAAAACGAACCAACAGTAAACGTTTCGGGCCAAGGCCCTTCTTCAGGACTGGAAAGGAAGGAGGAAGATGCCAGAATAAAAAGATTGAGGGAGGGGAAGGAGGATAGCTAGAGGGTGATAGGTGAAGACAGCATTTCTGCTGTGCACAAATTAGCTGCTATGTTTCCAACATTACCACTGTGAATATACTTCAATAGTCATAAGGCATTTTGGAGTGTCCTGAGGTTCTGAAACAACCCTTATAAAACTAACCTTTTATTTCTTTTTGACACACTCTCTGTGACAAGTTACAGAGGCTTCCAATACATAACAAGGCTATTATGCCATGAGTAAACTTAAAATTCAGGGTAACCAATGAAAAGCAAAAGAGTGAGACAGTTACAACAAGAGAATATCTGCAGATGCTGGAAATCCGAGCAACACACACAAAATACTGGAGGAACTCATCAGGCCAGGCAGCATCTATGGAAAAGAGTACAGTCGATGTTTCGGGTCGAAACCCTTCTCTTGTTTGTGATTGGAGTACTTCTTCTCCTTCTTCTTTTAAAGATACTTCTACAACTAATCCGTGTGCGATTGGAGCCTGTAACTTACATTTTGTGTGTTGTTCCTCTCTGCTCCTCGTGTTGCATCAGGCAACAACCTTGTCATTTCTTTAGCATTTTTGTCTGTTTTTTATGAGGTGGAGTTGCTAGCTCGACACTCAACCCGGCACAGATGGAAAGCAAGCAAGGAATCACTCACCCGAAGCCTGGTGAGGATGCCATTACCAGTTCTTACTGTTCTGTTATTTTAAGTAATTTATCGGCCAGAATGTGAACTAATGAATAAGCTTCACATTTTACTTACCAAACTCTGTTGGGTAGCAGAATGAGTGAAAACATTTCACCAGAATTTCCTCACTGCTGCTCTTCATCTGTTGCCCACAACTTGGGTGGATATCCCATTTATGTACACAGGCCGCTTAGCCTACATAATGGGCCACACATCACCTCGTTTCTAGAAAAATCAAAACAGAACTGCAGATGCTGTAAATTTAAGATAGAAACAGAAAATGGTGGAAATACTCAGCAGGTCAGGCAGCAGCTTTGAAAGGAGTACAGAAATAAAGATTTCAGAATGAATACTCTCACTGTGCTGCTCACTGCTACATCAGAGGTAATTAGGGACTGCTTCCGTGAAGAAATTATTTTATCTACTTCATTACTGAGACCTTTACAGTTCGTCATTTATATAAATGATTTGGATGAAGATATACAAGGCATGATAGTACATATGCAGCTGGTACTAAAATTGGTGGTATTATAGATAAGGAAGAAAATAATCAAAAATTACAGGATATCTTGATCAACTAGGTAAATGAGCCAAAAACTAACTAACTGCATTATACTGTAACCTGTCCCAACATATCGACGCAGCTAAAAAGAAGGTAAAGACAGTGGTTAAATTTCATTAGAAGATTGAGGAGATTTGGTTTGTCTCCTAAAGCACTCGAACACTTCTAAAGATGTACCAGGGACTCTGACAGGCTGCATCACTCCCTAGTATGGGGTGGGGGGGGGGAGGGCATTGCATAGGATTGAAAGAAGCTACAGAAATTTGTAAAATCTGTCAGCTCCATCATGGGAACTAGCCTCCATAGTACCCAAGACATCTTCAAGGAGCGATGCCTCAGAAAGGCAGCGTCCATTATTAAGGACCTCCATCACCCAAGACATGTCCTCTTATCATCGCTTCCATCAGGAAGGAGATATCGAAGCCCAAAGGCCCACACTCTAATTCAGGAACAGCTTCATCCCCTCTGACATCCGATTCCTAAATGGACACTGAACCTATGAACACTACCTCACTTCTTTATTATTTCTGTTTTTGCACTACTATTTCAAAATTTAGCTATTTAATATACATATATATATTTAATGCAATTTATTTTTTCTATATTTATCATGTCTTGCATTGTACTGCTGCTGCTAAGTTGACAGATTTCACAACATATGCTGGTGATATTAAACTGGACTCTGGTTCTGATATATTCGGATAAGTTTTTTTTACCATGCCTATGGTCTGCTCTTTATCAAATTACGGTATTGCTTTGCATTATTGTAACTATATGTCATAATTATATGATTTTGTCAGTTTTAGTCTTGGTTTGTCCTGTTTTTTTTGTGATATCAATCTGGAGGAACGTTGTATTATTTTTTAATGCATGCATTTCTAAATGACAATAAATGAGGACTGAGTGTCCTCATAATCTAATCTAAGTGTGAAGAGTTGCAGTTTGAGAAGTCATACTAGTCTTAAATGGAATGGTAGCAGAATGGTTACAGAACGGCACCAGAAATGAACTCCAAACTCTGGAATGCCCTGCAGTAGCATCGTGCTAACTGCAATGCTACAGAGGCGCTAATTATTTTTAGGTGGATGTCTGGTTGGCCCAATTAAGAGGTCATGAGAAGTGAGCAGGCCTGTTTGGATCTTCTGTTCTGAGGAGAAGGAGATGGTTTGGCATTTCAGACACTTAATGCACTTGTGAAAAACTGGATAGATCAATAAATATACCAGACATTTATCCTACACTGTTGAAGCAAAAATATCACCTCCAGATTATAAAAAAAAGGTTCTTGATTAGCCAGGGCATCAAAGGGTATGGGGTTAAAACAGGGGAGTGGGGATGACTGGAAGAATTGGATCAGCTCATGATTGAATGGCGGAACAGACTCGATGGGCCAAATGGCCTACTACTGCTCCTATACCTTATGGTCTTATGGTCTAAAAACACATTCGCAAGCTCTCATATTTCATGCATGCATTTTTTGGGATTAAGGCAGACACATGGGGTGCCACGGTAGCGCAAAATTATTACGACGTGGGGCGCCTGCGTTCAGAATTCATTTCCGGTTTCCTCTGGAAAAAGTTTGTAAGTCCTTTCCGCGTATGTGCGGGATTCTTTCAGATGCTGTAGTTTCCTTCCGCAGTCCAAAGACATACCGGTCAGTACATTCACAGGTCAATGTAAATTTCCTGTGATTAGGCTAGGGTTAAATAGGTGGGTTGCTGGGCTGTGCTCGTTAGGCTGGAAGGGCCTCTTTTGTGTTGTATCTCTAAGTCAGGGGATCCCAAACTGGGGTCCACGGACCCCTTGGTTAATGATAGGAGTCCATGGCATAAATAAGGTTGGGAGCCCCTGCTCTAAATAAAGAAAATAAATAATTACATAAATGAAAGCCATTGCTCTTATTCATGAGAATTGTGCAGTGTCTGTCCCACATGCTAATGACTGTCTGGGCTCACCAGAAGTTGTTGATGCAACAGAAAACAACATAAAACTTGACCTTTAAATTGGATGTATCCAGTAGTTTCCAACTTGCTCTCAACTTTGCCTCTTCCCTTCTTGGATCCTTCTGTCTCCATCTCATGGATTAAAGTCCATTACAACCCCACAGAGTCCCAAAGCTATCTCGACCAAACTTTTGTGACGCGAGTCCTTGATGAGGATGGTTTGAACCCGAATGCTAGAGTATCCAAAGCAAGGATTGAGACTCAGTATCAAACTGGATCTGAGCACAAAACAAATGCTGGATGAGATCACAAGTAGGCTTATGATTGAGCCTGAACCTCAGTTCAGGTGCTCTTTAAATACTCAATACTTGGTGCCCAAAGAATGATTACCAATTAGCAGGACCATCCTGAACCTTTAAAGGGGTTACACCAGCTATCCATACTCCGGAGAGTTCAAGAATCTAAATCCCAGAAAATGGCGCAGTTGGGAGCATCTCAAAACCAGATCCCCTCCCCAATGGCTGACCCCTGACAGCCCTGGCTGCTTGGAGGGGCAGTGATGGTAGTCGTGGAGGAGAGCCAAATCCTTCCCAGTCTACTGGGAATCCAAGGATCCTGAAGACCTGGTCCAGGACAATTTCGGCTGTCTCTGCCACAGATGGTAGCTTCTCCAAGGCAATGAACTTGCAGGCTTTCAAGAAACCAGTCGACAATAACAATGATGACAGTCTTCCCCTTGGATGGAAGGAGACCCTTGACAAGGTCCATAGAGACTTGCACCCATGGTCTTTCCGGAACAACTAAGGGGTGGAGGAGCCCTTGAGGCCAGGTACGGGGCTCCTTGATCTCGGCACACACCTCACGTCTGCACGTACTACCAAACCTCTTTTGTCACTCCAGACCACCAATACCTCCTCTTGATAAACTCAGGGGTCTTGGCAATCCCTGAGTGAGTGGTCATTCTAGATGAATGTCCCCATTGGAATGCCTAGGACTGGACAGAACTTGGGACCCAGGGGACCATTCTTAGGAATATCCCCTTGTGCCTGAGCCTTGTGAACAAGAGCATCAATTACCCAACAAATTGGCACTACCACCCTGGCTTGGGGCAAAATGGTAGTAGGCTGCTCCTCTCATTCCAGTGCATCAGACTGATGGGACAACGCATCTGGCTTCTGATTCTCTCCTGAACTAAAGACTCCCTCTCTCTAGCTCCCATGGGGTCCTAAATAGACAGTATCAAGATTGCACAGTCCTGTAGGCCAGAACCGGCCTGTCTGTCCTTGAGGGCAGGTCTCAGATTACCTCATACTGAAGGCTGCACCATTCTTGTGTAGCCCCCCCCCCCCCCCGGCCACCCTCAGGGTTGCTCGGCTCGCTGTCGTCAAAGACGCTATTTTAATTAGCCTCCGTAGTAACATAAAAGTCGAAACCCCCTTACACTTGGTTATTGGTCACGGAGAGTCTGGGCGTCGGTTTACTACACTGCAAACAAATCCCCTTACAATGACTGGACCAAGCAATGATTCTCCTCTCCCTGCAGTCCACGTATGGGTTTTGCTGGGATAGCCAAGGGGACCCGAGGATCAGGGGTATGAGTGGAGAGTCAATAATATAGAAACTAATGTCTTCCACATGATCCCCTCTCCATCTGCAACACCACAGTCTGTTGCTGGATCTGCCCAGAACCTAGCAGGTGGCCGTCCAAGACAGTTGCAGGCAAGGACTGGCTCAACTCTCACAATTGTATATCAAACTGATGGGTGGTTCCTAAGTCGAGAAAACTACCCACTGTTTCCAATCCACAGAAGCCTTTACTTGCCTCAAGTTCTTAGCCAGGTAAACAGCAGCAGCATGAAACCAGAATCTGTGGGATTGGGAGTATTGGCTGCTACCGTCACAGTCTGCCCAACACACAATGGTCTCAGCAGTTCCCCAACAGTAGCTGCCCGGGACATTCAGCCCACAAGTGACCTGCTTCCCCTCGGTAAGAGCAGCTCCCTTGACTCCGACGCAGAGGCCTCTCATCGGCAGAGACTCTAGTGCACGGGTTCAACGGGATCTTGAGCAGATTTGGGCTGGTCATGGTCCAAGGTTGCGGAGTGGAACTGTGATACTTTGGGACAGGGCTCAGGCTGGCTCTCTTCAACCTCCTGAAGCGGTCCCATTTTCGCTCTGCTAGGCAATTATCGGGATGAATAGACTGGTAAATAAGAACCTCTAAGTTCTCTGCTGGCTCTGCCAAGGCGAGGGTGACTTTCAGTTCACCTCAGATTCCATGGCAGCATTGAGTGGCCAAGGACTCCTCATTCCAGCTATGCTCTTGGGCCAAGGTCCTAAAGTTGATTGTGTAGCTAGCCGCTGACTATCCACCCTGTCGAATCTTCATCAGGCGGTCTGAGTCTTGGCGGGGTGATGGAACACCTTTCTCATGGTGACCATGAACTCTTTCAAATCCAAGAAAACCTCCGACCTGTGTTCCCAATTTACAGTGGACCAGGCCAGGGTTCTTCTGTTCAGGAGAGAGATCATGGAGGCCCTCATTCCATGCTCCATAAGGAGCCAGGCTAACTGGAGTTCAAACACTGACAAACACTGAGTAGGGAAGCTGCGGCAAGAACCTGGGTCACCGTCAAATCTCCCCGGAATCAGAAGATGCACTGGGTCTGCGGAGTGACCGACAGCCCCACCTGAGCGACTTCGGTTTCCTTCTTGCAACAGATGGCACACGACGACCTGGAGGTCATGTATCTCTAGGCTCTGCCTTGAAATTTTCTCGCTGTGCCTGACCACAGCTGACGAAAGGCTCCGATACCCCACTGGATCCATATTGGCTCAATCATACTGGGATGAGAGTCCTTGACGAGGGTAGTTTGGACCCAAAATGCAGGGAGCAAGGATCGAGACACAGTATCAAACTGGATCTGAGCACAAAACAAACACTAAACAATATCACTAGTAGGCTTACGATTGAGCACCAAAACTCCACTCTTTAAATACTCAGTTCTTGGCACCCAAGACATGATTGCCAACCAGCGGGACCATCCAGGACCCTTAAAGGGGCCACACCAGCTATCCATACTCTGGAGAGTGCAAGTGTTTAAATCCCAGAGACTGGCGCAGTTGGGGGCATCTCGTAACAATTTTGCTTTACCCTGCTTCCTGTAAGCACTCCATTCCATTCTCCAGTTCCTCATTCTCTCTCATTTCTGCTGGGACACGCAGATGCCTCTGAGATATCTTTCTTCTCCAAGGATCCTGAACAATGAGCAAATTGTATAGCTTCCTCCATTTCCCCTATATGAAACATTCTTCTCTTCTACACCTCTATCAAATCTCTCCATCTTCTTTGCTCTAGGAGAAAGACCCCAAGTCTCAAGTCTAACCCTGTAGTTGAATTCCTTAGCCCAGGAATCAAAATGAATTCAAGAATATTTCACATTTTTCTTAAAGTTCGATGACTAGAATTAAAAGCAATTCTCCACCTCTGGCTTGAGCAGTGTTTTGTGCTCGCTCAACATAACTTACCCCCTTTTTTAACTCTATGAAGTCCAGAAATCCTACATTCTTTACAAAATACTGCTTAAACCCTTCTAACCACTTTCAAAAATTTATGCATTAATGTTCCAAGGGCCACCTTTCCCTAGGTGTCATTTAGAACTGTGCTGTTTGACCTGTAAAGTTCCTCACTCTTTCTGCCAAAATATATCACTTCACACTTCCCTGCATTCGTTTCTTCTGGCACTAGTCAGCTCATTTTGCCAGACTATTTATATCCTCTTGCATTTAGGCTTCTTACTGCTTACTGCATTTCCTTAAGGTGTACTAGAGAAAAAAGTAGTCCATGGACTGAGATCATTGGGGAACACTTTTGTCTATAGTCTCCCACTTGAACAATGAACACTATTTTCCATTTTCTGCCTATATGTCAATATTCTATCTGTGCTCAAAGAGTTTAAAAAAATCTACTGATACTGCAAATCACATATAAGAACAGAATGCTAAAAATACCCAGAAGGTCAGGCAGCTTCTCTGGAGACTTAATACTTCAGTTCAATAACCTTCCGTCAGAACTATGAAAAGTTAGGAATCAAACACATCTTATTTGACAATGACGGAGCCGTAGTAAAGGGAACGAATAGATGAGCTGTGATAAAGAGGCGACCACATGAGAGTGACTGACAGAAACAAAGATAGTGCTAGCTAAGAGAGGGTAACAAATGCTTGTCGATCACTGATACTCTACTTGTAAATCAGAGGAGACAAATGTAAGCATTTTCTTTGTCCACTTCATGCCTTTGACTTCTCTACACAGGGCTGAATCACCCATTGACAGCTCATACTTCTCACTGTTGTTAAATCCGTCTTCATTCACTCTTTTTAAAATATATTTGATATTCAGATGAGCTTATATATAGCTCATGTGGAATTAAATGATTAAAGGTAAAATACATTAAAAATAATGGAGTGAAAATACTTCAATTAAGATCTGAAATATTAAAATGAAAAACAAAAAAACTTAATTTTCTTAATGATGGACAATTGCCTTCTTGCTTCCTTTCTTCTTTTTTAACCTGCATTGTTATCCAGGAAGTTTTAGCTGTGGAATACCTAATCTTTAAATGTTCCATCATTATCTGCATTTGATTCCATATTATCGCATCTGAATCCCAATGAAATCTGCCTATCTCCAACTAAGACTTTAGATTTCTCCTTGGCCTTTCCATTATTAATCTAAACTTTATGATCTAATGATTCTTACTTCCAAAAGTATTCTCCACAAATTCTTAGTTGATTTACTTCATTTCTCAAACCTACACAATTCTTTGTGATGCAGGTAACATTCCAATCAAGGATGTTCTCCTGAATACATTTCATAAAGATACCACCTCATTTGCCCTTAATTCTGACATTTTCCCAATCAATAGTGGATTAAGAAAAATCCTCCAATAACAATACTCCATATTTCTTGCATATTTCTATAATTTTCCTGCTTCTCATGTTTGTTGACAGAGTAACTTTTGTAGCATGTTGACTCCTTTTGTTTTTTTTAATTGTTTTTAACAAACAGACGCTGCATTTCATCTCTTAAAAACATCATATATCAGCATAAAAATATCTTCTTTATTGGTACTGCCATTATCCCATCCCCTTTATCCCTTCCCTCTCTTTTATGAACAACTTTCAGAACCCAGTCCAAACATTTTTGAGCTATGTTTGCATTTTTGCCTCTACACGATAATCCAAAATGGCTGTGTGAACATTCAGGTTGCTAACCTAATTCACCATCCATTCTACACATATTTTAAACATGCTTTAGTTTTGTTTGTAGATCACTCTTTTACCTCATAAATCTCTACAATCTTCTTGTACCTCAAACACTCACACTTCCTTGCCCATCTTTCTCATCTTTCCTACTATTAATATATCAGTGCCCATCCTTATGCCAAATTAGTTCAAGCCTTACTCAACCACACTGATAAGCCTTCCCTCTAGCGTAGGAAGGATAGGTTACACTTCAATGAGACTGGTTCCTATCCTGTCGAAGTTTACCACACTCCACTTATCTCAGCACATGTCTCAGCCTGGGCTGGCTGAACGAGGAGATTCTCTGTCATCCCTGAGCAAAGTGTTAACACACAGCCCTTCTGCTCTATCTACCAAATTAGATTAATGATCTAGCTCCAACAGAATATACACATTCTTCATTTGCTAGCCAGATACGTCCTATGTGAAATGATGCAAAACCCTGTCAGTAGTCCTTCTTCTGCCTTCTTAAGCAGTCCCTTAGTGTAGGAGATGATTTCAGCACCAATTCTATGGAATCTGAAGTAGCTGATGTAGACTCTGCCGGAGGTGCAATAGGAGGGGTATATAACAGAATAGGAGGGTGGGTAGTTTCAGAGGTAATAAACTTCCTCTCCCAGAATTTTTTGGGTTACATGTTCCTGACGGAGTGAGTTGAGGTTCTCAGTACCCTCCCTCATTTTGAGCAGTAGTGGGGCAGGGTTTCCTATGATCCAAGAAGTACTTTACATCTCTTTACAGAAGATTTGAGAACATCTTTGGATAATCCCCTCTACCCTGCAGGTAATGTCATACCCTCGCAGAGCTTAGTGTTCGTTTCCAGAGTCAGGTGTCAGGCAGGTAAACAATGGAGCCAAGTGAGTGCAGTTACAACGTCAGTGCTCGTTGTTTGGACATAATATTCACTTAATCTCCCAGTACGTTTGATGGATTTTGAGAAGAAAGACCGGTGGCATTCCTCCTGTGTTTTGAGATGCCTGCTATAGGTAGCCTTAGAGGTGGGGATCACTGCTAACTAGGACACTGTGCTTTATGTTAAAGTTTGAAGTTTTGATTTTCAAGGCTATGATGGGGCACCGAAGGTGATGGTAAATTTTATCTTTGATGTCTGCTTTCTATGAAAGATGTCTTACAATATACGGAAAGATTTCTAATGTTTTGTGTGTGTGTGTGTGTGTGTGTGTGTGTGTGTGTGTGTGTGTTTCGGGGGTGGGGAGGGAAGCAGGTTGGTACACGACAATTATTTGTTTAAAGCACATTCATCTAACACTTCACTGAAGAAGTCATTGCTGATCCTCCAAACATGCAGATATTGCTAGTGTTTTCTGCATACCTCTATTGATGATTAAGGTTGAGATGACCCTTGTTGTGGAGACTTCATGAGTCCATTAGTTTCCCCTTTGTACTGTAGATTGGCTCTACACCTGAAAAACTTGTTTGGGCTGAACTGCAGCATTTCAGCAAGAAGTATAGAAAAAAATGTCAGGTCAATGAGTAGACTTGATTGATAACGTTCTATATTGAGATTGCTTCCTGTTGTAGTCTTGGTGGTTAAAATCATGGTACCATGCTGATCATGTCACAGATATGAAGTTAAGGTCAATTTGTGAGGGCTATCAAATTTGATAAGGAAACACCACAATCCTATTCAGATGAGGAATTAAAAGGCTTCGTGAGGCCAAAAATATTGTATAGTGGCTTATATATAGGAACTTCCTACATTTGGAGTCATTTGGGTGTTAATATATCTTGTCCATTGTGCCTCCAGAAAGATGGAATCCACAAATTGATTCAAAGAACAACTCTTTGAAGGAGGTAGTTGAAAAGGACTCTTTCATGACCTACTTTCTGACGGTCTGTAGTTAATGCATTTGGATCTATCTCCTCTCGTGAAGGTGGGCACTAATATAGAGTCCTCATAACTAAAGTTTCTATCTGGAAGCCCAAACTTCAGAAGTATTTTCTGAGGCCTTGTTGCTTTTGAGTTGATGAACTCATTTATTTGGAAGAAACAAGAAATTTCCTCTCCTGGAACATCAATGGATCATTCCAAAACTGTGCCTTGGGAACTCAGACACACTGAGTGATTCATGAATGGGCAGGAGGTGGCCACTTCAAAGAACATAGTACTAGATATATCTTCTTCTGGAAGGAGAATCTATTTGTGGAACATATGGGGTTAGTTTAACTGTCAAGTATGAACTGCACTAGCATTTTAGCAACCTCTCATATGGGATACCTGAAGCTCTAAATGTCTCATGAAATTCTTGTTCAGTCTAACATGAAACTAGTATGCTATGGTCATTAGTGCATATACAGCAAGCCTGTAAGGCATAGTCAAGGCCAAGGAGGACCTCTATTGAATTTGCCCAAGAACTGCATCCAGAAGAAGACCACACATCCTCCTGGGAAAATTCAGTACAATCATCAGAAAGAAAAGGTGCAATCCTCTGTAAAGAACATATGATTAAAAGGGTGGTAGTGCATAAGATTACCTTCATCAGAGTAATCCTCCTGAAAAACTGTTTTAAGAGCACTTTTGTCATGACCAATCTCTGTTTCCTTGGAGAAACAAGCACAGGACCTCATGGCAACAATTTTATTTCAAGCACTGGCACCTTTTAGATGATATTGTATACAAAAGAGAAGCTGAACAGATGTATTTGTCACCCATGGCGTGATAGGCCCAATGCACATTGGCCTGACTATTATCTATTTAACACTACCACCTCCATCAGCTTGTCCCCAACATAATGGCAGCCACAGAATCATTCCTGTGAGTATATAAATGTTTAAGATATCAAAGATTCCTCTTCTCTTTCTTTCTTTTTAAATCTTTTTATTGAGTAAGTATACAAAAAAGGTAAGCCATATAAACATTAATACAATGTTAAAGTATAATAAAATTCCAAAAGATAACAATACCAAAAAGAAAATACTACAAACAATGTAATTTAAGCATAAGAAACCAAGATAACATAATAGTATACTAGATTTTATATATATCAATGGAAAAAAAAGAAAAAAAAATCCCCAAAAAAAAAACCCACCGTGCAACTAACTAAAAGCAAAGCAAAGCAATGGGCTAACTTGAAACCAAACAGAGTTAAACTTAAAATCACGTCCTCAATCCCGACCTCCATTAAAACAGTGAAAAAAAAACAAGAAGGGTAAATATTACATTAAATGAAAATATCGAATAAAAGGTCCCCAAATCTGTTCAAATTTAAATGAAGAATCATAAAGGTTACTTCTAATTTTCTCCAGATTCAAACATAAAATCGTCTGAGAAAACCAAAAAAAGGTAGTTGGAGCATTAAGCTCTTTCCAATGTTGTAAAATACATCTTTTCGCCATTAAAGTAAGAAATGCAATCATTCTACGGGCTGAAGGGGAAAGATTACTAGAAATTTTAGGTAGTTCAAAGATAGCAGTAATAGGGTGAGGAGAGATATCTATATTTAATACCTTAGAAATAATATTGAAAATATCTCTCCAAAAAGTTTCCAAAGTAGGGCAAGACCAAAACATATGAGTTAAAGAGGCTATCTGCCCCGAACATCTATCACAGAAAGGATTAATATGCGAGTAAAAACGCGCTAACTTATCTTTGGACATATGTGCTCTATGAACCACTTTAAATTGAATTAGGGAATGTTTAGCACAAATAGAGGAAGTATTAACTAATTGTAAAATCTGCCCCCAATCATCCACAGAAATGGTAAGCCCCAATTCCTGTTCCCAATCTACCCTAATCTTATCAAATGGAGCTTTCCTAAGTTTCATAATAATATTATAAATCATAGCCGATGCACCTTTCTGACATGGATTAAGGTTAATTATCGAATCTAAAATATATATAGGAGGAAGCATTGGAAAGGAAGAAAGTATAGTACTTAGGAAATTTCTAACTTGTAAATATCTAAAAAAATGTATTCTTGATAAGTTATATTTATTAGATAATTGTTCAAAAGACATAAGGGAACCATCTAAAAATAAATCCAAAAACCGTAAAATACCCTTAGTCTTCCAAGTTTGAAAAGCGCGATCCGTAAAAGAGGGAGGAAAAAATATGTTACCTAAAATAGGAATCGCTAACCCGAATTGATTAAGATCAAAAAATTTTCTGAATTGAAACCAAATGCGCAAAGCATATTTAACTATCGGGTTAGAGACCTGCTTAAGGCGTTTCGAATCAAAAGGAAGAGAGGAACCTAAAATAGAACCAAGTGTATAACCCTGAACAGATTGTAATTCCAATGCTACCCATTTAGGAATAGATAGTATGTCCCGGTCAAGTAACCAAAATTTCATATGTCGAATATTAATAGCCCAATAATAAAATCTAAAGTTAGGTAATGCTAAACCTCCATCTCTCTTAGCTTTCTGTAAATGTATTTTACCCAGTCTCGGATTCTTATTCTGCCAAATAAATGAAGAAATTTTAGAGTCAACTTTATCAAAAAAAGATTTAGGAACGAAAATTGGTAATGCCTGAAACACATATAAAAATTTTGGCAAAAAAAACATCTTAACTGCATTAATACGACCAATCAAAGTTAAATATAAGGGAAACCATTTAGATGAAAGTTGAGTAATATGGTCTATTAATGGTAAAAAGTTAGTCTTAAATAAATCTTTATGTTTACAAGTAATTTTAATCCCAAGATATGAAAAGTAATTATTAATCAATTTAAATGGAAATTTATAATATAAGGGAAGATGTTTATTAATCAGAAAAAGTTCACTCTTACTAAGATTTAATTTATAACCTGAGAAAAGACCAAATTGTGCTAATAACTCTAAAACAGCAGGAATGGATCTCTCAGGATTAGAAATATATAAAAGTAAATCATCAGCATAGAGTGATAATTTATGGGACTTTAATCCCCGAGTTATCCCAGTAATATTTGAAGATTCTCGAATAGCAATTGCAAGAGGTTCTAATGCAATATCAAATAATAGGGGACTAAGAGGACAGCCTTGTCGAGTACCACGAAAGAGAGGAAAAAAAGGTGAGTTTAAGGAGTTAGTACGAACCGAGGCTACAGGGGAGTGATATAACAGTTTAATCCAGGATATAAATTTCAAGCTAAAGTTAAACATTTCAAGCACCTTAAATAAATAAGGCCATTCTACTCTATCAAAAGCTTTCTCGGCATCTAAAGAAATAACACACTCAGGAACATTTTGTGAGGGAGTATAAACGATATTTAACAATGTACGAATATTATAAAAAGAGTAACGACCTTTAATAAAACCCGTTTGGTCTTCCGAAATAATAGAAGGAAGTACTTTTTCTAGTCTATTTGCTAATAACTTAGAAAAAACTTTAGAATCAACATTTAATAAAGATATTGGTCTATAAGATGCACATTGAGCAGGGTCTTTATCCTTCTTTAGTATTAAAGAAATTGATGCTCTATTAAAAGATTCCGGAAGTTTACCAAGTTTCAAAGAAGCCTCAAAAACCTTATAGAGCCAAGGAATCAATAAAGAAGCAAAACATTTATAAAATTCAACGGTAAACCCATCAGGGCCAGGAGCTCCTCTTCTCGAACAGCATTTCACAAATTGAAGACCCCCAACCAACAGAAGTTACAGAATCCCCACAGGGCCCAGAAGTCTACCATTGTTAGCACCTGTGAAAAAACTCTTGGCTTAGATACACAGAATGTCAAGATAGATTTGACTAGAAAGACCAAGAGATCCAGTAATTAATTAATTGCAAGCACGAGACCTTCTTGCATTGGTAACTGCATGATGCTTCAAATGAATAAAAACCAGCTTACAGGCGTTTGAAGGATGAAGTCCAAAGATGGCCCATACAACAGATGATGGCTGGAATGAGTGCCAATAATCATGACTTGCACCGATTCTTCAATGTTATCAAGACCACTTACACCCCCCAAAGTCCACCCTGTTGATCATCAATGATGGAAAACTAATCAAGCATTGAGAGGGAGCTTGTATCTGCTGAAAGAAGTAGGTGAAAGATTTCTTCAGCCTGACTCTGTCTTTGATACAAGTATCCTTGACTTCATCCTATAGCAAACAATCCAGTCTAGACTTGCTGCTACCCCAGGCCAACAATAAGGCTTATAACCAGTGAAGATATGTTCATATGACTGAACATATACATGTATGTTCATGGCCTTCTGCTGTTGTATCCCATCTACTTCAAAGTCCGATGTGTTGTGCATTCAGAGATGTTCTTCTGCACACCACTGTTGTAATGGATGATTATTTGAGTTATTGTCGCCTCCGTCAGCTCGAATCAGTCTGCCCATTCTCTTCTGACCTCTCTCATTAACAAGGTGTTTTCACCCACAGAACTTCCTTTCAATGGCGTTTTTTGCTTTTCAAACCAATCTCTGTAAATTCTAGAGAGTGTTGTTTTTGAAAATCCTAGGAGATTAGCAGTTTCTGAGATACTCAAACCACACCGTCTGGTACCAACAATCATTCCACGGTCAAAGTCACTTAGATTACATTTCTTCCCCAATCTTATATTTGGTCTGAACAACAATTGAATGTCTTGACCATGACAACATGGTTTTATGCATTGAATTGCTGCCACATGATTGGCTGATTAGATATTTGCATTAAGGAACTGGTGTACTGGTGCACCTAATAAAGTGGCCACTGAGTGTACCCCAGCAGTAGCAATCTTGAATTTGCTAATGAAAAATGTAGAAGGTACAAGAATGAACCAAGTACTATTTTGTTGCATTGGTTATAATTTTTCTTTCAAATTCCATAAACAAACAAGGCAATTACCGAGAGTTCAGAGAAAAGTCTCACTTTAATGGTACAACAGAGAATAGAAACACAGAAACATAGAAAACCTACAGCACAATACAGGCCCTTCGGCCCACAAAGCTGTGCCGAACATGTCCTTACCTTAGAAATTATATAGCATTACCCATGGCCGTCCATTTTTCTAAGCTCCATGTACCTGTCCAGGAGTCACTTAAAAGACCCTATCGTATCTGCCTCCACCACCGTCGCTGGCAGCCCATTCCACGCACTCACCACTCTGTGTAAAAAACTTACCCCTGACATCTCCTCTGTACCTACTTCCAAGCACCTTAAAACTGTGCCCTCTCATGCTAGCCATTTCAGCCCTGGGAAAAAGCCTCTGACTATTCACACGATCAATGCCTCTCATCATCTTATACACCTCTATCTGGTCACCTCTCCTCCTCCGTTGCTCCAAGGAGAAAAGGCCGAGTTCACTCAACCTATTCTCATAAGGCATAACCCCCAATCCAGGCAACATCCTTGTAAATCTCCTCTGCATTAATATCAATTTTTCTGTATTGGAAAGTATTTGATAATGACATCAGGTTGAGAGATCTCAAGGTGGGTTCAGAGCTGCGGAACTCAAGTTCAAGTTTGGTCCTGGCTGATAGATGAAGTTGGATTCACACCAGGATGTATATCTTCATTCTCATCCAGCCATAAGGTATGTAACTGAAATCAATTTGCACAGTCCCAGCCCACTTGCTAATGGGTGTGGGTCCACTTTGCATGCAAATTACCACCAGATTAGTATTCTGATTTAGGCTACATCCACACTAGACCGGATAGTTTTGAAAATGCCGGTTTTGCATAAAAACGATAGACGTCCACACCAAGCGTTTTTGAAAATACCTCCATCCAGATTAAAATGGGTATTTGGGCGAATCTCTTCCTACTGGGCATGCGCAGGACACATCTACAGAAAACAAGCGACATGTTTGGTGTCGAATCTCACTGTGAAAGTGCACGTTTGTGCAGTTACAGACTAGAAAAACTTAAAAGGAAATTGCCAAACAAGGGACAGCTGATGGCTTTCACGCAGGAGGACTTAAAACTAAAAAAAACAAATACTGGAGCGTATGGAGGCAACCGACAGGGAGTTCACGGACAGTATGACTCAGCTGACAACAAACATTGAAAAACTGACTAACTCTGTTGCATTAATAAAGCACCTTGTTAAATGTATAAAACATGTCTGCATCAGTGTTATCTTGAATTTCCATACAATGTTACATTAGGCTGTTACACACCTATTGTCAGAGAAGTACTTGCATAAATAGGTAAACCACCTTCATACAAGCAAGGACAGAAAACAGGGCAAAGTGGGTATACTTATTTATTCAGTAAGTTACGTGTCAAAGTATTTGGTGAATACATTTCTAACTCTTCTGGCTTCAGTCTTGCTGCCGTCTGTTCTGAAATTGTTAGGTTGCGTGGGGAGTTGCGTTCAAGTAAACAATGAAATGCCGCGCTGCTGCCATTATCTGTTCTGGCACGTCATGACAGCGTTTTTAGAAATCTCTGGTTACTCCGTCCACACTGCTCCGCACAATCGGTGTTTTCAAATCTACACACTCTGGAAGGCGTTTTAGAAAAGCTCTGTTTTCGAGGGAGGAAAACGGTATTTCAGTGTGGACGGAGGGTCAAACAAAGAGAAAAAGCTTCGGTTACGGATTTTTCCGGTCTAGTGTGGATGTAGCCTTAGGCAAGGACAGCACACAGAAAGGAGCACTGTCACAGTAGGGGATGTTCCTCTGAAGTCAAGCCATTTCACAGAACAAAGAACTTTACTTTTTATCTGCCATGTGTTAGAGTTATGCAGCAGAGGTCAGAATATAGACACACACTGAAAAATATACTGCCTCAAACAAATCAAAGCACCAAAAATTCTGCTTTTGATATGATGAAGATTCACTAAAAAATCTTTTTTAATATGATAAAGGACAAATGTTCAGAGGTCCTGAACATACCCCTGAATGGACACGTGCATTTATGTTCACAAGTAGCTACCAAATACGTATATACAGAAAGATTTACTTTCTCCATGTTTAGCAACCTGATTAATGCACCGGTCTGCATTATTTTAACAATCACTTATCTATTTAAAAATGAACCTCTTAACACACATTAGATGATTTAGACAGGAACTTAACATGAGCAGATTTTATTAATCACATATTATCCAATGAAATACTTTCAAGTTACACATGACTTTGTCAAGAATCCAACTCACTCATGATATTTTAATCTACAGTATTTATATTAATCCAGGTGAATCTGGTTTTTCTGCATCAAATTACGACCTGACAAACTAATGTGTGATATGTACTTCAAAATGCCTTTTAATGTACAAGGCAACAATGCATATTTAACCGCAAACAACAGGAATCCTGCAGATGCTGGAAATTCAAGCAACATACATCAAAGTTGCTGGTGAACGCAGCAGGCCAGGCAGCATCTATAGGATGCTTGAATATAGATGCTGCCTGGCCTGCTGCGTTCACCAGCAACTTTGATGTATGTTGAATGCATATTTAACTATAGGATTACACCTTCGATATTGCGCTATTGATAACTTCCCATTCATTGGAAAATCCATGATATTGTCACAGCATTATAGACCATACATGCGTGGGAAAGTGTTCCCTTCATGTAGTCACAACAGACATTCATTAACCTACTTAAAATTCTTCATTGTGTAAAGATAAATTAGGGTGTTGGAAGTCATGATGATGACATCACCAAATAAATCATTTTGAATATTTAAATTTATTTCATTAAAATATGTTTAGTACTTAAAGTGTAATCAGTAGTTTTAAACCACATGAAGGTTATGCAACAGAGGTTATCTAAGATTACAATGGGATTTGGATGAACAGCGAAGGGAGCTAAGGAATGGCAGACGGATTTCTCTTGTATAGGTGTGAAGGGCTGCATTTTGGTAAATTAAACCAGGAAAGGATTTACATTGTAATTGGTAAGGCCCTGGAGATTGTTGTAGAACAGAGTGACCTTGGGGCACTGTTACATGGCAACACTGGTAGACAGGGTAATGATTAGATTAGATTAGATTATGAGGACACGCAGTCCTCTTCTATTGTCATTTAGTAATGCATGCATTAGGAAATGATACAATATTCCTCCGGTGTGATATCACAGAAACACAGGACAGACCAAGACTGAAAAACTAACAAAAACCACATAATCCATCCCTCCCCACTGATCTCCCTCCTGGCACTTATCCGTGTAAGCGGAACAAGTGCTACACATGCCCTTACACTTCCTCCCTTACCACCATTCAGGGCCCCAAACAGTCCTTACAGGTGAGGCATCACTTCACCTGTGAGTCGACTGGGGTGATATACTGCGTCCGGTGCTCCCGATGTGGCCTTTTATATATTGGTGAGACCCGACGCAGACTGGGAGACCGCTTTGCTGAACATCTACGCTCTGTCCGCCAGAGAAAGCAGGATCTCCCAGTGGCCACACATTTTAATTTCACATCCCATTCCCATTCTGACATGTCTATCCACGGCCTCCTCTACTGTAAAGATGAAGCCACACTCAGGTTGGAGGAACAACACCTTATATTCCGTCTGGGTAGCCTCCAACCTGATGGCATGAACATCGACTTCTCTAACTTCCGCTAAGGCCCCACCTCCCCCTCGTACCCCATCTGTTACTCATTTTTATGCACACATTCTTTCTGTCACTCTCCTTTTTCTCCCTCTGTCCCTCTGAATATACCTCTTGCCCATCCTCTGGGTCACCCCCCCTTCCTTTTCTTTCTTCCCGGACCTCCTGTCCCATGATCCTCTCGTATCCCCTTTTGCCTATCACCTGTCCAGCTCTCGGCTCCATCCCTCCCCCTCCTGTCTTCTCCTATCATTTTGCATCTCCCCCTCCCCCTCCAGCTTTCAAATCCCTTACTCACTCTTCCTTCAGTTAGTCCTAACGAAGGGTCTCGGCCTGAAACGTCGACTGCACCTCTTCCTATAGATGCTGCTTGGCCTGCTGCGTTCACCAGCAACTTTAATGTATGTTGCTTGAATTTCCAGCATCTGCAGAATTCCTGTTGTTTGCGTTTAAAAACCACATAATTATAACATATAGTTACAACAGTGCAACAATACCATAATTTGATGAAGAACAGGCCATGGTATCGAAAGTCCCACATCTCACACAGACGGGAGAAGGAAGAAAATTCTCCCTGCATGCCCGACCACAGTCCGATTCTGAGTCGTCCGAAAACTTCAAGCTCTGATCAGCCCTCCAACACCAAGTACCGAGCACCATCTCTGCCGAACGCTTCAACCTCAGCCGCGGTAGCCAGCAGGCAAAGCCAGGGATCTTGGGGCCTTCCCTCTGGAGATTCTCGATCGCACAGTAGCAGCGGCAGTGAACCGGGCATTTCAGAAATTTCTCCAGATGTTCCTCTGCTTCTCACGTCTGTCTCCATCAAATCAGAATTGTCCACGGCATCCTACTTACAAATACGATATCATTTCACCAGAGAGCTGCACGCGCTGCGTTGCGCCGCCATCTTCTCCTCCCACCGAATGAAGGAGGCATTTGGCACATTTGCCTTCGGTAGTCAGGGCACTGATTAGAGTGCTACTGTACAGGTCGTTAATGAGGCTTACTTGGAGCACTGGGTGTAGTTCCACCTGCCCAGATATAACAAGGTTGTCATTAAGTGCAAAGTGTGCTAAAAAGATACAAACTAATTTTATTGGGGTTAGACCATATGACCATTCAGCCCATCGAGTCTGCTCTGCCATTCCATCATGGCTGATCCCACTCAACCCCATACACCTACCTTCTCGCCATTCCTTTGATGCTCTGACCAATCAGGAAACTATCTATTTCCACCTTAAATATGCCCACAGACTTGGCCTCGACTGTACAGATTCACTATTCTTTGGCTAAAAAAAAATTCTTCCTTACCTCTGTTCTAAAAGGTTACCCTTCAATTTTGAGGCTGTGCCCTCTAGTTCTGGATACTCCCAACATAGGAAACATCCTCTCCATATCCACCCTCTTTAGTCCTTGCAACATTCGGTAGGTTTCAATGAGATCACCCCCACATTCTTCCAAATTCCAGTGAGTACAGGGCCAAAGTTGTCAAACATTCCTCATATGTTAACCCCTTCAATGGAGGGGTTAACCCCAAATGGTTGGATTGGAGGATCTGAGTTACAATGAGGCTAGGACCTTCTCTTTCTCCCCTAGAGCATGGAAGTCAGAGAGGCTTCGAGGTTTATAAAATCATGAAGGGTGTAGGTAAGGTGGATGGTCACAGTTTTATCCCCAGTGCAGGGGAGTCTAAAACTAGAGAAAATAGATTCAAGGTGAGAGGAAAGATTTGAAAGGGACCATAAAACCATAAGATATAGGAGCAGAAGCAGGCCATTTGACCTACCAAGTCTGCTCCACCATTCAACCATGGGCTGAACCAATTCTTCAAGTCATCCCCCACTCTCCTGCCTTCTCCCCATACCCTTCAATGCTTTGGCTAATCAAGAACCTGTCTATCTCTGCCTTAAATGTGTCCAATGACTCGGCCTCCACAGCCGCTCTTGGCAACAACTTCCACAGATTTATCACCCTCTGACTAAAGTAATTTCTCCACATCTCTGTTCTAAATGGATGTCCTTCAATCCTGAAGTCATGCCTTGTCCTAGACTCCCCTACCACAGGAAATAACTTTGTCATAGCTAATCTGTTCTGGCCTTTTAACATTCAGAATGATTCTCTGAGATCCCCCCTCATTCTCCTGAGCTCCAGGGAATACAGCCCAAGAGCTGTCAGATGTTCCTCGTGTGGTAACCCTTTCATTCCTGGAATCATTCTCGTGAATCTTCTCTGAACCCTCTCCAATGTCAGTATGCCTTGCCTTGCCTTGAATGCTAAACTCCTGGTGGAATCGCCAGGGCGCCATCATGACAAGCTTTGCACCAGTCTGTTCCATCTGTCATGGTTGTGTGTCAGAGCCTGGGTCACTGCAAATGTTTTCCCTGTCCATTCTTTAATGTTGTCCATCCATCTTTTTCTTTGTCTACCTCTCCTTCTTTTCCCCTCCACAGTTCCTTGTAGAACAATCTTTGCAAGGCCACCGGATCTTGTTACGTGGCTGTACCATCTCAGCTTTCTTTTCTTCACCGTTGTGAGAAGGTCTTCATGGGGGCCAATGTGCTGCTGGATAGTCTTGCGGACCTGTTCGTTTGTGATGTGGTCCAAGTATGAGATGCCCAAGATGTTGCGATAGCATCTCATTTATGTCAGTATATCCTTTCTAAAATAAGGAGCCCAAAACTGCACACAATACTCCAAGTGTGGTCTCACAAGTGCCTTATAGAGCCTCAACATCACATCCCTGCTGTTATATTCTATACCTCTAGAAATGAATGCCAACATTGCATTCGCCTTCTTCAACATCGATTCAACCTGGAGGTTAACCTTTAGGGTATCCTGCACAAGGACTCCCAAGTCCCTTTGCATCTCTGCATTTTGAATTCTTTCCCGATCTAAATAATAGTCTGCCCATTTATTTCTTCCACCAAAGTACATGACCATACATTTTCCAACCTTCTATTTCATTTGCCACTTCTTTGCCCATTCACCTAAAATATCTAAGTCTCTCTGCAGGCTCTCTGTTTTCTCAACACTACCCGCTCCTCCACCTATCTTTGTCTCATTGGCAAACTTAGCCACATATCCATTAATCCCACGGTCCAAATCATTGACATCCATCCTAAAAAGCAGCGGTCCCAACACCGACCCTTGTGAAACTCCACTGGTAACCAGCAGCCAGCCAGAATAGGATCCCTTTATTCTCACTCTCTGTGTTATGCTGATCAACCAACACTCCACCCATGCTAGTAACTTCCCTGTGTTACATGCCCACAGTTTGATCATGGGACAGTGGGATGATGTAATTGTCTCATGACTGTGGGGTGACATTATGTCACGTGATGGCATGTTCCCTACGGTATTTAAGGAAGCAGCCAAAGTGTGATACAGAGTTTTACTTTCTATTTTAAGGTGCAAATACGTTGTGCTGGCAGCTTCGCCAATCGCTGCCAGTTTTTGTTTGTTGCACCAATGTTTTACCTCTACAGTCTCGTATTGGACAGTGAAGATCGAGAACCCAAAAGTTAATGACATTCGGTGTTTTGGAAGTGATCCACTATTTGGAATCGGAATCGTCCAGGAAATTGTGGCATGCACGTTTGAGTACACCCCTGCAAGGTCAGGACGGTTTGTGCAGTGCCTACCCTCCCGAGAGAAAAGGTCAGTTACTTTATGACTTCATATTCGGCGTGACTCCTTTGGACAAGGCATCGCTCGACTGTGATCAACAGATTCGTCATTACTTCGAAGGAATTGTTGCTGCAGTAAAGTCTCTCCTTAAAGACTGTAAAAATCTCTTGGACTTTTCAACTTATTACTTTAAGACTGGGCTTGAATGAGAACTCTTTAAGAACTATTTCTAAGTTTGACTGTTTGTTTGAGATAGCCACAGAACAGTTAACTTCCAGTTCAGCTAGTTTGTTCATTTTTTTCTATGTTTTGAGTAGAGGTTAATAAATATCGTTGTTTGTTTCTATAACCTGACTCAATTTCATATCCATTGTTGCTGGACACGTGACACCTGTAATTCCATGGGCTCTTATCTTGCTAAGCAGCCTCTTGTGCAGCCTCATGTCAAAGGCCTTCTGAAAATCCAAGTACACCATATCTACTGTATCTCCTTTGTCTACCCTGCTTGTAATTTCCTCAAAAAATTGCAGGAGGTCAGTCAGGCAGGATTTTCCTTTTAGGAAGCCATGCTGGTTTTGGCCTATCTTGTCATGTGCACTCCGTAATCTCATCCCTAACAACCAATTCCAACAACTTCCCAACCACTGATGTCAGGCTAACATGTCTATAGTTTCCTCTCTGCTGCCTCCCACTCTTCTTAAATAGCGGAGTAACACTTGCAATTTTCCAGTTATCCGGTACAATGCAAGAATCTATCGATTCTTGAAAGATTATTGTTAATGCCTCCGCAATCTCTCCAGCTCCCCTTCCTTCAGAACCCAAGGGTGCATTCCATCAGGTTCAGGAGGTTTATCCACCCTCAGACCATTAAGCTTCCTGAGCACCTTCTCAGTCATAATTTCCACTGCACAAACTTCACTTCTCCGACACTCTTGAATGTCCAGTATACTGCAGATGTCTTCCACTGTGAAGACTGATGCAAAATACGCATTCAGTTCCTCTGCCATCTCTATGTCTCTCATTACAATATCTCCAGCATAATTTTTGATTGGTCCTATATCTACTCTCAACTCTCTTTTACCCTTTATACTTTTAAAAATGCTTTTAGCAAAAAAAATCTTCTTTGATATTCATCGCCAGCTTCCTTTCATAATTCATCTTTTCCTTCCTAATGACCTTCTTAGTTTCCTTCTGCAAGTTTTTAAAAGCTTCCCAATCCTCTATCTTCCCACTAGCTTTGGCTTCCTTGTATGCCCTCTCTTTTGCTTTAACTTTAGCTCTGACTTCACTTGTCAGCCATGGTGGTGTCCTTCTTCCACTCGAAAATTTCTCCTTGTTTGGAATATATCTGTCTTGCATTTTCCTCATTTTTCGCAGAAACTCCAGTTATTGCTTCTCTGCTGTCCTTCCTGTTAGTGCTCAACAACAAGCTTTTCTAAGAAGCCATCCCTTAGACATTCTACAAATTCTCTCCCTTCAGGTCCAGTACTGGCCTGGTTTTCCCAATCCACTTTCATGTTAAAATCCTCAACTATGATCATGACATTGCCCTTCTGACACACTTTTTCTGTCTCCCACTGTAATTTGTAATCCATATCCCGGCAGCTGTTTGGAGGCCTGTATACAACTGCAAATAGGGTCTTTTTATCCTTGCCATTTAGGTCCTTTTACCTTTGCCATTTCTTAACTCAACCCTAGAGACTCTACACCTTCAGAATCTATGTCATCCTTTTCTAATGATTTAATATTATTTCTTATAAACAGGGCCACACCACCCGCTCTGCCTACTAACATGTCTTTCCAATAAACCGTACATCCTTGGACATTCAGCTCCCAATGGCAGGAAAGTTACTCCCCTCACAGAGGATAGTGGTATATAGAATAGGCTGTCAGAGGAAAACTGTCAAGGCTGGTACAATTGCAATTTTAAAAGATATTTAGACAGATAGGCAGAGAGAAAAAGGTTTTGATATGGGCTAAATACAGACAAATGGGACTAGTTCAGATAGGCATCTTGGTTGACTTGACAAGCTGTCAAACAGGCTGCTCCCATGCCGTATAATTCTATGAATCTATAAAAAAGGATATGGCTAACAATAGCCATTGATTGATGCTTTAAATAAAATATTTTTGTGAACTAAATTTACTTTACACAGGAAGAATGCATATACTTTGACATACAGTATAGATATATTGCCGGTGTTCTAAAGCACATAGAAATAAATTTGCATTCTAAGTGTTAATTTGAGTGAATGGAAGGGAGCCCATCACCACTCAATGTTATCCGCACATCAAGCCATTTCCTTTCATTGACATCACATTATTTAACACTCTGGAAAAGACATGATGAAGAGTACAAGATACAGTGTTTGAGGACATATGACCCAAATCTGGGATAAACTACAAAGCTGAAAAAAGGAGAACGGGTCAAACTTTGAAACATTTTCAGTTGGCTCATCTTTTGGGATCTGGGCATCACTGGCAAGATCAGCATTTACCCATCCCTAACCAACCTTGAAAAGGTGATGGTGCAGCATTTTCCTGTACAATGCTCCTTGGTGGGTAATTCCAGGATTTAGACTGTGCATCTATAAAGGACAAGTGTATGTCTCCAAATCAGGAAGGCATCTGATTTAAAAGGGACTGGGAAGTGGGGGTGTCCCCCTGCACCTGCAGTCTTGGTCCTTTTTGATTGTATAGTTTGGAACAGTGTCAATGACCAATGGTAGCACATTTTGTGTAGGATGCATAATGAAGAGACCATGCACCAGTGCCACAGGTAATGAATATTCAGGCAGTTAATGAGATGCAAAGCAGGTTATTGTGTCCTGTGTTATGTCACACCTGTTGAGAGCTGTGGGAGCTACTTTCATCCAAGCAAGCAGAGAGTATTTCACCATGATCCTGTTTAGTACCATATAGCGATTGAAAGGCTTTGTGGTGGCTGGAGATTTGTACTTCTCCAACCTGCTCAAACCTGTTCTTGAAGCCATGACATTAATGCAGTTGGTTCAGTTGTGTTTTTGGCCTCTGCTGACCCTCAGTGGGGCAAAATTCCTATGTCATTAGATCTCAAAGGTAGGCAATTAGATTTCTTTTGTTGGAGGTAGTCAATGACCAACACTTTTGTAGTACAAATGTGACTTGTCTAGATCTATGCTGGCATGGACTGCTTCATTTGCTGAAGAGTTGCAAATGGAATTAAGTATCATTCAATTATCAGCAAAGACCTTCACTTTGGACTTTATGTTGGAAGGGAGGTCATGGAGGTAGCAGCCCAAGATCTGTGTTTCTAGAAACTGGGAGTGAAGTCCAGGCACTGGGATATTGGACATTCAAAGTTCAAAAACCTCAAAAGTTCACGAAGTTCAAAAGCAAATTTATTGTCAAAGTGCATTTATGTCTGAGAGTCATTTTCATGTGGGCATTCACAGTAAGTACAAAGAAACACAATGGAATCAACAAAAAACCATACACAACAAAGATGGACAAACAATCAATGTGCAAAATACAGCAAATTGTGTAAGTACAAAAAGAAAAAAATAACAATAAATCAATAAACCACAAGTATTGAGAAAGTAAGATGCAGAGTCTTTGAAAGAGGTCAAGTCTATTTTCCTCAATGTAAGGTTTGACTCAACCATTACATGTTTTCTCCTCATTGCCCATCATTTTCAGTTTTATCAAGTTCTTCAAATCTGCTTTGATGTGAATGTTAAACATTCTTGCTTCACGTTTAGAATTCATATTTTTGGTTCATATTTGGATCAAAGTTGTGACAAGATTCTGGACTACAAGTGGGGTGCAGAATCTAATGATCTCAGCCACTTCTTCACTTCAGTTCACTCAGCACCCTGATATACCATTCAGGATCTGAATAGTTCAGTCACTGATGGTGCTACAAGCCACTTGTAGTGATGGACATTGAAGTCTCCTCATGGGGTAGATCAGAAAGAGCAGCTGCTAGCCAGCCTCGCTGACTTGGTGAATGAGCAAACGAGTCTTCTCTGCACTCTCAGCTCTGCTTAGCTCAACCCAGTCCTTGACTGTTGCGCCTTGAGTGGGGAAAGGGAGGAGTATTGAGTGGGGGTGGAGGCAGAGGGGAAGAGGAGGCATGCCCACATACCCCGGTACTGTTCCAGCTTCAGTGGCACTTGCAAATCCACCCTGTTAGTCTCTCAACTGCTCGAGCTCTCCATAAATCAGAAATTTGTAACCTGCGGACAACCTGCATGTTGTTTTGAAACTTAAAAATGTAGTTTAAACATTTAACCTAAAACGTTATATTCATCAGTAACAAAAATTGCTGAAACTGGGTTGATGGGAAAAAAAATCAGTCAGTCAAAATAATCAGGATACCTGGAAAGCAAGCTTCATTAGGAGGCATACCCTTTTTCATCTTTGACTTTTATTATATTCTTAAAACACTGAAATGTTTTGCAGTGAAAGAGTCAGCCACCAGAAATAAAGCAATCCCTAGTGCACCGGGAGGTGCTGAGCATATATTGTCTCATGGGCACAGCAGAACTACAACAAAATTAATATAATTGCTAATGCTCCTCATTACAACCCAAAAGACATCTTAAAAACTGTGATTGAAATACTTATCAAATACTGTTAGAATAAACTGAAACCAGGTAGGGTTCAAGACTAACCAGATTTCTAACCAGATATTAATGATTAAGTTGCATCTTTAACCTTGCCAGTCAGATTTATATCAAAATCGATTTTCTGTTGCACAGACAATATCTAAAATATACCACCATTAGCCACATTCTTTAAACCAAGGTGCCCTGCAGAGAGAACTGCATTTGGATAAATGGCTTCTGAAAACCCAGTAAATATTCTTTCACGTCAGTGTCATTACTACCATGAAATGATAATGAAGCATGAAAGGAAGATGATTCCATATTCAGATGACAGCATTAGCCTTCATAAGCAAACTGAAATATTTATTACTTGCCTGCTCAACATCCCTGTCCATAATCTTAAAATAGAGAAAAAAAAATAATCTTTCATGGAGGTCAAAATGTAAGCAACCTGCTTAGCAATTTGTGGTAAAATGCTCTGAAGCAATTACTTCTATTTTCATATAAGCTGCTCAAATTAAAAAATGCCCTTAGGTTATGTGGTATATAGTTATGATTAAAAACACAAAATTGCAATACTGTATCTAGTTAGCTAAATAATCAAATTCATTAATATTTTTCAAGTTTTCAGTGACTTTTCTTTAATATTGTAATCCAACATGCCACTAAGATGGTACAATTGATCGATTTGAGTTTCTAAAGTGTTGGATTTCTTTAATTTGTTTGCAACCATGCATATTAGCTTGTCACGCATTCAGCCTTTCTTTTCTAATAATCAAAACATCAGAGTACTATTCATTAAGGTGCTCGTGACTTAAATTGTATCTGTTTCTTCATTATATCTTTCAAATGTCAGCAATAACATAAAACGCAAACATATTTGCTTCTTCAAAGCAGGTTTTTTTTATCTTCAATGAAGTTTTTTCAAAAAAGGAAAAGCTTCAATTGCTTTAAGGAAAAAAAATAGTCGCACAATTTGACCTTTATTTCACCTCCTTAACAAGTATGGTCTAAGATTTGAACATAAATAATTAGCAAAATATTTCTGTTTATGCTCCTAAGACATGCTTCATGAAAACAATTTTAAATTGGACCGAAGAAGAAAAATAAAACTGATGATGATCAATTCTAAAATACTTTATAAAATTAATTATTATTTTGCATCAGAAACATGGTTGTAGATTCCTAGAGTCAGTGCCATTTATCTCCAGCCGTGCGATACACAGGACGATTAGAAAGCCAAATCCACTCCCCCAAGTCTGAGGACTATCGGATGCTTGAAGTAAAAATGATTAACTCCAAATTATTCAAATCATTGTACAACAGCTCCAACATGATGGAAATTTACGGCAACTTGTAGGAACTACAGAGAGGCAGATTTAGGGCTATTTATCAAAATCAAGACTGACTAGGACTGACAGAATCCAGATAGATTATACAGTAATATAGCAGCAGTGCTAAAAGGCTGCTCTGCAGATTTCCAATTTTATCTGCAATTTTTGACTGTTTCTAATTGTGTCCCTGCATTTGCATTTTTATAAAATTGACTTTAAAGGATTTATTTAATTCTTTAGGCTGCACCAATAAAAGAAGGAATGTATTTGAATGATGCCTCTAGAAATCTTCTTGTGCTTTCTCAAGCACCTTTGTATGATTCAAAAAAAAGATATTGTTTTCCATAAAATACTTGATTAACAATATAGATGGGTTTCTTTTCTGTCATTAGATGCAAAATTGTGTGTTTTGTTGGTGTTGCTCCTAGCATGAAATATTATTGGTAATATTATTGGTAAATATCCTGGCATTTCAATGCACTAAACAGACAGCACACATTCATTTAAAAAAAAACACATTTTGGAAATACAAAGTGCACTTTGCTTTAAATCTATAATGAGGCAATTGGAATTTATTTATTTGTTACACCTGTTTTGGAGAAGATTATATGGTTGTCAATTCTAAACTAAGTAGGTACAACAACAATTAATGGATTAACAAAAGCAAAGTCTTCAATTTGTAGGCAATTGAGCTCCAAAACTAAACTGTACATCTCTTTAATCAGAAAATAGATGACAACCAGGTGTTTCCAGAGGGGTGCAGGAAATACTTACCGGAATTTTTCCAGGCTTAGACTGGAAAAGTTGGGGCTATTCTCTTAGAAGTCAAAAAGAATAAGAGGAGATTCAGCAGAGGTGTACAGGATTCTGATTAAAGAGCTGTTCCCGTGAATGGAGGGCTCAAGGTCAAGGGAACCAATTTAAAGTGATGCACAAAAGATAAAAGGGGAAAATGAGAAGAACAGCAAGTGGTCATGATCTGGTTATGATCCTCACTGCCTGTAAGGGTGGTGGAAAGAGAATCAGCCAGTGCTTTCCAAAGGGAATTAGATGGGCACTGAGAGGAAAATAATCCCAGAGGAAAGAGGATTTACTGGGATTTACTGGGCTGCTTTCCAAAGAGTTGGATCAGAGGGCTGAATGGCCTCCTTCTGTGCCATGACAATTCTATGAATCTGTGATTTTTGTCACTTTGTCCAGTTACTATACCTGATTCTAAACTTAAATTCATTGTCATGAACATCTTTGAAAACTCTATCTTATAAAAGATTCTACTTTTTTTAAACTAAGGTACGTAAATGCTACTGTCAAACAGAAAACCGTTTGACAATATGCACAAGCTGTTGGAAATACATTAAATTAGTCTGAGGTACTCCACATTGTCAAAGCAATATAAGTGTCTGATAATGTTTGTGACACTGTCACTAATTCAATAAATTTAACTCCATATAGAAACAAAGGTTTTATTTATAATTATTAGTGTAAAAGTCCACTTTGCTTTTGCATCCAGCACTGTATTCTATGCTATTTAATGCTGTTTTCCACCACCCCTTAAATCTGAAGCAAACGAAAACTGAGTGATTACCCCAAAGTGTGCTAGATGAACTGGAAAAAGTCTATTCAAACAAAGCTCATTAGTTTTGATACCTCTAGGGCTATGACAAATTAAGCGGCTGGTGAATATGCTTACAGACAAAAGAATTACGCAAGCACCAGGCTGAGGTGCTGCCTCAGTAGAAATTGCCAGTAAAAAGAAAAGAGAAATGTACATAAAGGAATAAAAGATGTACATACCTTTACTTGTTTGTACCATGCAGTCCAACAGTGATTAAAATCTAAAATACATAAATATGAAAAATTGTCATCAGTACTCCCAGAATTACCTGTATTTATAAATGTGCATGCATAAATCTGGTCTCAACAGCAGGTTAGATATCATCCATAAAAGTCATTCACCATCTCAAGATTCAATATTCTCTGTTGTCTTCATTTATATTTACCCAGCTTTCATTTGAATGTTGCCACAGTGTATTACAAATAGTTTGATTCAAAGAAGTAGTGGTCGCCAAAATATCGGTGTGCTCTATTACAAACATTCGTATTAACTGTCTTCAATGGAAGTAATTATCAGTATGGGAATAAATAGTAATCAAAGACAAATTTTCACCCATAGAATCATAGAACTTGCCACAACAAGATAATTTTCTTGTTATTGTAGTGCACCCCTTTGAATGAGAGATCAATTTAACTACTTGCCTATGGCTTATAGCAGCCATTTGGAAAAATGACTGAAGTTCCCCATATGCATTGAATTCATGACATAGTTTTTCAGGATGGAACACATCACCAGTGTAAAGAGCTGGGTAAGACTCAATGGCCCAAATGGCTTTCTTCTGATTGTAATGAGTCAGAGATTCTACCCCAGTGCCTTCCCCACAACTCTACAAATTACATGTGTGACTCTATTTTTGAAAGTTCTTGTGGAATTTCATTTCACCACTTATTCAAAAAGAGCATTCCACACCTTCACAACTCTTTGTGTGAACAATAATTCTGATTTCCCCTCATTTCCTTTGCCAATTATTTCAATGACAATCTTGGGATTCCTGGTCTGCTAGCTAGAGGAAACATTTTCTCCCTATCAACACACATCAAAGTTGCTGGTGAACGCAGCAGGCCAGGCAGCATCTCTAGGAAGAGGTACAGTCGCAGAATTCCTGTTGTTTGCATTTTCTCCCTATTTTCTCTTTGAAAACACCTACCAAAATTTAAATTCCTCGATTAGGTTTGACTTCAATCTTCCTATATGGTCCGAGTTTAACCAAGTTCTCAATTCAAAGAAAGTCCTGTACCCTTAGTATAAACTCACCACTGTCTCCAAAACCTTTGTTTAAAGTGGCAATTGGCATTATATAAACTACACAAGCTGATGGCTGAACTGTTATTCTTAAAGGTTTACCAAGATTTTTGATGTTGTAGTTAATACCCCCATCAACAAAAGCAAGTATTCCGTGAGCTGCAGTATTCCAGTTATCTTGCCATATTCACCAATCAGTGAGTAGGCAGGATAGGCCCCTCTCTGTCTGCAACCCTGTAGTTATACTCTGACGAACTCAATCAGCTCCTCAGCATAGTCTCTCTCTTCACAAGATGTCCTTCTTGTTACTGACTACAAAACTTCTTTAACTTATTTGCCGAAGACTTTTTTTTGTTTTCTCTTTTTATTCACTTTCCAATATCTGTATTTTTGTGGTATTTTGTCTGCATTATTCACTTGACATCTGGACTTGAAATACGTAACTGTCTCACAATAAACACAATCTAATTTTATTGAGTTATTGCTGAAATTTAAGTTGGTCAAAACTACAGGAAAGGTTTCCATTGGTCAAGTGATGCTGCTTGCTGAAGGACAAATGACTGAGGAAAGTGCTATTTAAGGCCTGTGGTCCAGCATGACTATCTCCTAGTACCCACCTCTGCAAGTTTAGGAGGGCTACTGCTGCCCACTCTATACCACCCAAGGCTGGTGGTGTGAAATCTCCTAATGTGCTGAGACAGGTTGTTAGGTCCCAGAGCACCCTTTCCCAATTTATTTTCCATCTGGGAAGTGCATAACCAAATGTTCAACAGCTTTGATTTTGTCAATCAAGAGGAAATGTTGAGAATTATCAAACTTAACTGCCCTCAGAAATGCAACACACATCAAAGTTGCTGGTGAACGCAGCAGGCCAGGCAGCATCTATAGGAAGAGGCGCAGTCGACGTTTCAGGCCGAGACCCTTCGTCAGGAGTCCTGACGAAGGGTCTCGGCCTGAAACATTGACTGCGCCTCTTCCTATAGATGCTGCCTGGCCTGCTGCGTTCACCAGCAACTTTGATGTGTGTTGCTTGAATTTCCAGCATCTGCAGAATTCCTGTTGTTTGCCCTCAGAAATGCATTTCTTTTCCCTATTGGCAACCGGCAATTCACACTTCATAATGGACATTCACTGTCCAAGGCTGGTGGGGGTGGGAGGAGCTTCTGGCTAAGCTCAGCTTTCTCACACATCAGCTGATGCTTCCAGGGGTCATAAAGTTGTTTTGAATAAGTTGAACTTCGAACCAATACTCCTTGCCCAGCCTCTTGTTATAAGATAGTGAACAACAGGGTCCTCTTCAGCCCATAATTTAATCAAGAGAAATCAATGGGGTCCACTCCGGCGTAATTAAAAAATGCATTCACCTGGTCTGCAGAATGTAACTGAAAAATATCACTTGTGTATGACGTCGCCAAGTAGCCAAAAAACAGTATAAATGTTGGAGAGCAGTAAGGCTTGTTAGGAACGACCAGATGATGGGGTGACTAGAATCCATTCCTCTTCCTTTGATTTCTGAAATAGATGACTTGTTTGTCTGCAATTCATTGATATGTCTTTTTAGCTTAGAGGAATTGTATGTGAGTTTTTCAAATCCATTTTGTTTTAGAAATTGTTTGTCATTTGTAAATCTTTTCTAAGATAGAACTCCTTTGTGAGTTTTAAGAGTGTTTTAAGAACTTTATCTAAATTTGAACATGTATCACTGAAAAATAAATGAACTACGTTTAAAACTACCTTGTTAGTTGGAAGTATCCCCTTCTTGGTAGGGAGGACGGGGACCCACACTGAAACAGTGGGTATTGTCAACTAAGCTCAATGTAGAAGATAAACAGGGAAGTGGTCTGGCCTTGAAGAGTAGGTGGCTACAGTACAACCTTCCTTTCGTGAGAATACCCGTAGCCGACTATATTGGATAGGGCTTTAGATCTTCATTTGAATTCAGAACTTTGCCAACATCAAACCCAATACGATCACAATTTCTGACCAATAGTTCCACCAGAGACTGAATACCAATCAAACAATTCAATTCTTAACTTTCCACATCACACTATCACACTTCATCTCTACTCTTATTCCTGCTGTGATGCAGTTAATTTACAAGATGGATGAGAAACAGTTCAGCTTCTGTTACCTTTACTCCAGAAGTAAAGTCACTTCAAATTCCATCATCCGATGGCAGTGTGCAGATAACTCTTGCATATATTCATCTTTCCAGGCCAGACTCCAAGGCACCATTGATATGAAAGAATGAGGTAATCATCTAGGGAAAGAAAAGTCTTCCACCAATAGCAACATAGGCCTAAAATAAGACCCTGGAAAAATAATGACCAGCTTCCATATTAACAATTTCTACAAGGGCAGATAGAATTCACCTCCATCACAGCATAGCCTCTTCCCATCAGTGAAGAAGAGTGCTCAGAAACCAAGATCTTGAACCAAATCTAAATCTCATGGCTGTGATCCATCTCTATGGCATGTATTTGAGACATGGAGTGTCTACACCAGGCATCTCAAAACAATAGAAAAATGCCACCAATGATGACACAGCAAAATTTTCCAATTCCATCATTTTCGCAATCCCTCCAGGCAAACATCCTTAGTACTAAAGTGCAAAATACATTCAGCCACAACTTGCTCAAAATTTGGCACTCATTTGACAGCTTCATTCAAGAACTAAAGTAAAAATAACGAAAGCAACAGATGGATGAAGTATGAAGTATGAAGTGAATGTTTTGTTCTTGCTTTTAGAGTTGAAAAGGAAAACAGATGGAAACACAGGAAAACAAAATCTGAGGAAACAGTGTTTTTTTTTACTTATAGCAGGCTCACAGAAACAGCAATTTGGAAGTTTCCTGGGCAGTTCTGAAGTGTTAGATGAAGCACAAGTGATGACCAGGATTCCATGCTGTTCTTTGAAATAACATTGCAGAAACTCTAAGCCCAGCAAACGAAGCCTCTGCTAAACATCTAATCTGAATGATACTAGTTACAATACCTCCGCATTCCTTTCGTTTTATGTTGGAGCATATCAGATACGTTGGCTGTGACAAGAGAAAAAAATGACTGGAGTCACTTAGCACTTTAGTGCAAGGGTGTTCATTAGGTACATCAAAATCAAACTTACAAAACTTAGTGAAAGTATTGAAGAGAAAAATGCCAATTATAACAAAATTAGATTTACAAGAAAACACAATAATAGCTCCTTACTTAATCTTGTCTATCGTGAACTCCTGACAGTCCCCATCTCTCTCCCATACTGAAAGCAATGAGCTCCTTTTTATAAGCCACTACAACATACCATTTTTAATTACCAACAAAGTTAACTTAATACTAGGCATGAATCAGAATATGATGCACCCCACCATATAGTTACAGTCATGTTACAAAATAAACAGAAGTCTCAACATTAAATATAGTATTCAAACATCATATACACATTTACACATCCCCATTGCTAAGGAAATTGAATATTTAGCTGTGTAGAAAGGCATCATAAAGCCAACTCCAGTGGATCAGTTTGGTTTAGAATTAAACTTGGTGTCTGGCTCTGAATGCATGTAGCAATGCCGAGGGAAATCACTGGGTTAATTATGAGAATATACTGGGGAAATCATTGAAGTCCATAGACTTCTGCAACAACAGCAGAATGAGAAGGCAATGACTGTGTGCCTTACCGAGTGCTCTCCACCACAGAGCACTAGCTTGAATGTTATGCTTAAATCTTTGAAGTGGTACTTGAACTCATATCCCACCAATTCATACACGAAACTGTTCTTAACTAACCTGCAACCAACACTGGCAATATCCCCAAATTGCAAAAAAAAATACTCAGTGGAATGCAATGCAAAATTACCAAATCTGTGTGAACAGATTCAGAAGTGCTTGGATATTTCAGGTAATTGAACAATCAGAATCATAATTTAACGTCCTCAAATTAAAATTATTGAAGAAACAAAAAATCGAGAGAACGAGATTTTATTTGGGCAGTACTAGTTTAATTGTACTTACTGAAGTGCTTGGCTTCAGTCAGAAAAATAAGTCAAATAAGCCACTCTACTACATTAGGAAAGACTGGAGTATAAATCAAGGGAATGTGTATTGCTTTATAAGACACTGACAGACCACCCCTACCCCCTACAGCACCATCAACAGTATTATATTCAGCTCTGATCAGTTAATAAAGTGAAGAAAGATGTTATCTGCTTGATAACACTGTTGGCGACTCTCTCCATCACTTGCTGATAATTGGAAGTTGACTGATAGAGTGAAAATTGGACAGGTTGGATTTCTCCTGCTATTTGTAGATTGGACTTACTTGGCTAAATGTCTGCTTTGTTGGGTAGATGCTGCTGTGGTAACTGTGCTATTATGCTTTGGTCCAAAATGCAGTTCTTCAGCACTACAGCTGGGACTTCATTTGAGTTTATTTGCCGCAGCCTGAGCACCTCACTGTTTCAGATGTCATGGAGAAATAATTCCTTGGACTATCACAAACACATATAGTGGCAATCTCAGGAAAAAGCCCAGAAGGTTCGTCTATTCATCACATATGGCTGAAGATACAAGTGCTTTACTAATACTTTACCACTCAAGTTAGACTCTACGAGTTTGCAGAATGTAATATTAATGAGCCTGTCCTCCAATTGCTTCAACACAATTTATTACTGGAAATTGTATTATCATCCAATTTGCTCATAATAGTTTTTAAATACTATTTAATTTTATGTTTAAGTTAATTTACAATCTACAGAATTAGGCATTCTTTGCATCATTTTTATATCTGCATCTTCTGATGTTACATGATCATACTTGATCATGCAGGTGCTTTGCTCAATTTTGTTTGTTATCACCCATGATACATCGATTGAAATTGAAGCAACACACACAAAATACTGGAGGAAGTCAGTAGTCCAGGCAGTATCTATGGAAAAGAGTAAACAGTCAACTTTTCAGACTGAGACTTGGAAAAAAGGATGAGAAGTTAGAGCAAGAAGATTGAGGGAGGGGAGGAGGAAGTACAAGGTGATAGTTGAAACCGGGAGAGGGGGATGGGTGAAGTAAAGAGCTGGGAATGTGATTGGTGAAAGAGATAAAGGGCTGGAGAAGGGGGAATCTGATAGGAGAGGGTAGAAGACCATGGAAGAAAGGGGAAGAGAACCAGAGGGAGGTGATAGGCAGATAAAGAGATAAACAGTAATGGGAATGGTGATGGTGGGGAGAGAGGAAACGGTAATGGGAGTGGTGATGGTGGGGGCAATTACTACAAGTTCGATTTCCCGTCAATTGATTGAAATTGTCATCCTACCAAATAAAATACCAAACTCAATCCACAAAGCATTCAGCACAAGCAGGCTTCTTCTAAGCAATGTCTTTCCTTTGAGTGAAATTTGGAAACAAGCTAATCCAAACTGGGATTCTGATCACCATACCCCTCGGTCGTTTCAGCAGAATTAGTGGCCAGATGCATCACAAGAAATCATTCAAAAATTGAAATAGTTCCACTTTCATTGGATGGGAAATGAATAAAGTAGGAGAAAGAATATTGACAAATTAGATCTCACTAAAAACCTTTTCTGCTCCGGGGTACCCTCGTATCAACGGCTAGGAGGACTCTGATCACTATAGCATGGACTCATACTTTGACAGCTTTCTCTGCAGTATCTGGAAGAATTGCTTGCATTGTGGAATGACTCTTTAATGCTGCTTCCTGGGGTCAGAGTTGTGAGGAAGTGAGGAAGTGAGGAAAGATGCTAATAACACAGAAATTTGACTGTTCACTGCTCCTAAAACAAAGCATTGTTTTGGAAATTGTGTTAACAGATCTCATGATTTCCTTTGGCAATTTAGAAACACAAATAAGTTTGCTTTTTTCAGTACTTTTCCTTTTGGTGCCTGTTTCTCTCTTCATTCACACTTTCTTTTCATTTTTGTCTGTTTGTACCTGATTTGAAAATGAATTCATCTACTCAGAAGGTGGACCATGTCTTTAGTTCCCAAATATGTGCAGTGATATCCGTCCGTGTTCAACACACGCCCGGGCATTTTTCCTGGGATTTCTGTCCATAAATTCTTAGTTGATGGATACTAAAGAATCCTATGCAAAAATAAGACTCTACAGCTTGTGTGGGTCTTGCAGCAAACTCAGTTCCTTCCCTATCTGTTAAATTCCAACCATTTATCTGACAATATCCCTGCATCCCTCCAAGTACCCTCCTCATAATCATCATGTCAACTGTTAAGCCAATACCCTTTCATCTACTCTCTCTCCAACACACTGTTCTCTGCATTTATCCAGAAGCCAAAGTACTGACTCCTCAGTAACAATATACCTAAGGATCCCCAGCATCCTATACAGCTATACCTATGCCATTCCCATTTTCTGACAACTCCCCCCCCCCACCTCATCCATAATTCCTGGCTGCCAATCCCACCTCTCGATCCCCAATCCTTTCTAAGTTTCCAGGCCTCTCTCCCAGTGCCTCGTTTCACCGTTACTCCTTTGTGTGACCAAGGCCTGCACGTACATGACTTCTTTAATGTTCCTCTTGATGGAGCAGGTGAGGGAGATGCACATGATTGAGAATATCTGTTCAGCTACAAAAGGCAACATGAGCCTTGCATATTACCGAACTCTTCAGCGACAATCTCACAAACTTGTTAGTTGGTCTTCCATACACAACTCCATGAATGTACCTTTCTTGGTTTAATTCAATTTCTTGGCCACTCGTATTTATAAACAGTTCATTCTCACTCTGTGAGCTGTTATTACTGTAATCCTTCAATATGTTTTGCTAAGCATATACAATTGCTTTTCTGTTCACTCAGTTGGATTTCCTTGCTATGAAGTTATCAGCTGTGCATTTTCAGCAACTTGCCATAATACAATTTAAATATTTAAATGTTCAAGAGCAAGTTTAACCAGCAGAAATTTGAACATTTGTTTTATTCAGTTTCAATAAAGGCTTTATGCACTAATTATATCTCCACATATTTACTGTGTTATTAGCATAATTTTAACTGATTCTGTGGATAATTTTCTTTTACAAAAAAGATGCAATTGTTGCAGCTGACAAAGATCAAGGAATATATTTGTTGTAATGGCAACATAAAAACTAAACATGGTTCACCTTTTGTTCACCATTAGGAGAAAAGCTATTCAACACTGCTGACTATTTGTGTAGTAAATTGAATGAGATGTTTTTGAATTTTGCTTATATTGTCATTTTTAGCAAATAATGAACTATAAAAATAATAAAGCACAGTTCATGCAAGGAATATGATTCTAACTTTCAACAAGATAATTTCTTATTTTTCAATTTAGTATAAAACTGAAATCTGATATTATGTATACTTACATACTAGCGTATTTGATTGCTATTTTGAATAGGATATATACTGAAAACCAAAATGAAATAACTACTACTCTCCAGCTTCAAATTCACCTATGCCAGTTCTCGCTTTAAAATACTATAGAAGCATATTTCAAAAAATGACATAACCTAATCATAGAGGAATATCTCATAAACTCTCAATAAAAATACAAGATTTTATGATATCTTGTTTTTACATTTTGCCTTTCACTCAGCAAGTGAAATATTTAAGGATTATTGTGGTACTCAACAACAACAACAAACTCGATCTAAAGCCATTAACTGTGCTATATTTTGCTTATTGCTTCTTTGATAATTCCAAGATTTAATGATCAATAGGCAAGTTAAATAGTAATATGAGGGTGCTCAAAAATTACGGGCTGTCCTCTGGTTAATAAAATTAAATATTGAAATACCAAAAGAAACGTAAAATGAAGTCATTTGCAATCAAAGAAAAACAAAATACTAAAGAGGCAATGAAATGGAGGTGAGCCATTTATAAAGCCAGAGCAAATGAGAAATGCTAAGAACTTACCATATATCCATGCTTCCAATATATTTAAGAACATTAGAAACAGAAGGAGTAATCTATTAATACTTGCACCTGCTGCATCATTCAGGAAGAAGATCAGCCATCAATCGCTGTGCCACTTTTCTGCACCAATCCCAGATCCTTTAACTCCCGTAATATCTGAATTCATTGAGTAAATATGTTCCCTTGTATGTTTCACAAAATAATATGACCTATATTAAATTAGAAAGTGGTATGAACTTGAATATGCTATGCAATAAACAATTTGTAAGTGTTATTAGCCAAAAAGCTGTTTTGGAAGGCCTACAAATTGCATTTGCATTTGGTTAAATTTCCATTTTCCCAGTTAATTATACAGCTATTTTGCCCTGTAAACTGTTGGAAGTTCACGGTCAGTATGGAACGGTACACTCTACTCCATTCAAAGTGGACATCTCAAGGAACCTTGCATTCCCTAAACCGATCATGCTGAAAGTTGTGAAGTGAACAGCAAAAGGCATGGGGAAGGAAATGTTGCCCAGATATTATTCCCTCTTTAGAAAGGGACTGAATTTCAAAGGTGGAATGCTCAGTCAGTGCTGTAGTAGCACGACAGATCAGGGATACATTTACAAGTTGTGCAAGGTAGAACGTAGTTTAACTGCCAGTAATTCACAGTTAAAATATTTTTGAAGGGGTACTTAGACTTGAAATGATTTAGCTTTCTGTGGTGAGAATACTTCACATTTGCTGTATATGTGCAGTAACTTCCTGCTGTTCAATACATTTAAATATTAAGTCAAGGGCATGGAGCCACTTTCACAAAGCTAATATGGAGCTGTGTATCTCCAACAAAGACTTTCTGATTTCTCTTAATCAAGTACAGTATAGTGACAATTGCACATAAATAACAGTATGTGTTCTCAGTTTTGCCATAATCTTGATGGCAATCTTGGGTTTAATTCACAACTAATCACAAATTTTCATAAGCCTTCCTTTCTTAAAATGTAAACTTTCCCAAAGTTTATATTATTAAACTGTTATTATTAGCAATTGAGTTTGCAGGAAACAGACAGCAAGTCTCTTGAACTAGTTGGAAAAAAGCCAGGCAATGCTTCAATCATAGTCATTCTTCTGTATCACAACATGAACACAGTTCATTGTGACAAATTCTCAACCCAACAAAACACCTCAGGGCAAGCTAATTGTACTAATTTTTCTTGACAATTCATGTAAGATATGTGCTGAAACAATGCTATCTGTATTGTGTAGAAATGCTGCTGTCATTATTCAAGATGATGACATTAGAACAATGTATTTTTATGTAACTGTAATCAATCTTTACCCTTGAGCCTTGTCATAAAATACTACAGAAAATGTTGCGTGACCTGAAAATGAAACAAGTTAGACCATGTAGAAGAATTAACTAATCTGTAGCAAAAGCTAATAGGTTGGATTCTTTTACACGGAAGTCAAAGCATCCAATACGCCTCCCTACCTTCAGTTTGTGCAAAGCTAATCCTCTTGTTTAAAATTATTATTTGACGTTTTCCTGTTGTAATAATAACAACAACTGATGAACTGGATCAATATGAAAATATAACACAAAATACATCCATTGGTGTTTATCAGATTAATGGGAACACTTACTCAAAGAAAATACTTGTCCAGACACCAATTCCTGCCAAATGTGTCACAACACTGGTTCACAGCAATGATAGCATAGAAACTTTTTTGTCTACCATAGAGTATTCCCATAGAAAATGTTCTATTATTTTTCAACCTAGTTAACTAATACACCTATCAAATAATGTGTAAGATTATTACACAAGTTATTTAGTGTGTTAAATTCTACCCAATTTTAATGACTTTCTATCTATTTGTAAGAAAAAATGATGAACATCTCAGCTTTAAAATCCACAAAGATTAGGGTTGCATGTATTTAGAATTAATTCAATTAAGTGAATGTATCAAGGTAGAGAGAATATGAAACATTGGCTAGCTCTAGTCTTCTTCATAAATTTCTCAATTATATAGATATTGTTCAACCACGGATACAGTGGATTCCAGTTATTGGGCCATCAGTAAATCGAGGGTAGCCACGTATTTGGGACAACTCCTAAAAAACAAAATCTAATTGAGAAAATAGCTGGGATTCCCTTTGCCACTTAATTGGGGCGGGAGTCTATTGCCAAAGTTTCTAGATTCAGTCACTGCACCACGCTTCAAGTGAACAGATTTTAAATAGCGTCAGTTGTGTGTGTTTGTGTTCAGAAAGCAGTAATTTTTGTCACTGATAGTTGATGAGAAATAAGTAGCAAGTCAATTTGGAACTGTTTTTCTCACTGTGACTTCAATCATGCAGGCTTGGAGAGGTCAGAAATGACTGGGAGTGAAAATGAGATTATTTCACTACTTCAACAAGACCCAGGACCTATGAAGAATTTGAAAGTACTGACAATCATCATGAATATTACAATGAAAATGAAGATTTGGAAGATACAATTATCAAAAGCATTGTATGAAGGCAGTCCATTATCTGCACTAGGTTGTCTGCGTTGATTTTGTTTGTTTACAATCAACAGAACACAGCAGCGTACACTAGATGAATTCTGCCATAGATAGTTGAATTAAATTGAATTGACTTTATTTCCATCCTTCACACACATGAGAAGTAAAAACCTTTATGTTACATCTCTGTCTGAATGTGCAATGTGCAAATTATAGTAATTTGTAATAAATTGTATGTACAGTAAGATATACAACAGAACAGTCAATATAGCTTAGAAATACAATTGGATCAGTGTGAATTAGTCAGTCTGATGGCCTGGTGGAAGAAGCTGTCCCAGAGCCTGTTGGTTCTGGCTTTTATGCTGCAGTACCATTTCCCGAAGGTAGCGCTGGAACACTTCGCAGTTGGAGTGACTCGAGTCCCCAATGATCCTTCGGGCCCCTTTTAACTATTAGGAGACACAGTTTTATAGTGTTGTAGCAGTATTGCTAGTGTTCTAATATGTTCTGTACTTCATTTAAATACACATTTTTTTTACTCAGTTAAGCTATTTACATGTTTTAACAGTTTTCAGGAAACTTTGGCTAATTGGAGCAGCCTCTTAAATGGGCCAAAATGTACTGTCCTGATGAGCCCCAGTTAACCGAATCTATTGTAATTAAAAAGGCTTGACATGTTCTGTACATACATTGTACTGAAGCTCAATATTCATGTTTAAGCAAGAAATGCTTTAATATAATTACTTGAAATTGAGAATTTCTGCTCAAAATGGAAATTCAGTTTGATCCTTCACACAAGGGCTTCTTAAAAATTTAACTCCCCTAATTCAATCATTTTAGAAATAAGCTGTGTATCTTGCTAATAAGAAAACAAAATAAAAAGTCTGTTGCCTTCTAAAATGCAAGAATTGCCATTCACTAACCAAAATTGCATTTGAAGATTAATAAAAGATGAAACATTCAACAGTAAGTTCTCCTTTGTATCACAGAAGTAAATAACAATGAAACAGTCAAAACAAAGAACTCAAAGCATGTTCACATTTCTGGCTATTAACTATGAATTTTTTCCCTTAGGTTTTGGCCAAAAAATAACCATCTCAGTCCAAATTTAAGGAAAGCCATATAATCTAGTATGAAGAAGTTAGTGTTATATCAGCATTGCAATTAAAAGTATTGAGTCTGCCTACAACCTTGTCATGTTTCATATAATTTTCATAAGTATTTTATTAGAGTAAAGAAAAAGAATATGTGATACAAACAGCTTGGAGTCTGCAGCTTCTTAATTTCATCAGTTATACTTATTGTCATCTTTTCTGAGGTGATTTTAGCTAGTACGGCTGATTTCAGTGACATTTAGAAAAACTGACCTAGAAAACACAATTGTGATTTAAAATGGAAATGAAATGTAGGTTTGATAGTTAAACATAATATTAAAAATAATGACTTTTAGAAGTGGTTTCCAAGCAGTAATCTCATTTTAGGATTCAAACGTTGATTGTAAACCACTCAAGCTTGCTCTCTCAGTTAATAACATCATCTGATTCCTCAGAGATTACAATCGCGCAATAATCACTAACAGGTATCCATTATTCTCTTAAGTATTTATTAAGGCTGCTTGAAAAAATTAATCTAGGTAGAGGCAAAAAATTATTTTATTAATGGTTAAAAGAAATCAATACCTAACAGCCTTGCACTTCTATAATGCAAACACAAAACACAATAGAACTTAAAACATTCATAAACCAATCAAGACCATTTATTTTGGCTAATACAACTGAAAGATTACCCAGATATTAGAGTAGTTTAATTTATTGCATCAGTTTTTCAAAGTCAGCGTAAATGAAATTTTGTGAAATCTTATGTTAAATGTAGATCTTTGAGGCTCTAAAATTGGATCTGTAAACTCAAATCAGAGCCTCAATCCAAATTCACAAAGGAGTTTGACAGGAAACAGAACGAGTCATTTCCTTACTGCCCCATTCAGTTGCAAAGCAAATCTGATTATTGGTACACTATCAGGACACTTCCCTTACTAAATCTGCAAGAATGGGCTGGGAATCTGCTGCTGTCGTATGGAATATAGAGAAAAACAATGGCACACATATGTGCAAGTGTGTGTAGGAATCAGGGGGCAGAGATTTTCTGAACCTTAGGATAAATGAAGCCTGGAAGAGTATGGAAAGAAATATTTCCTTCACTTCATCCTATCCTTCATGCACAGAAAGGGCCTTATTCCCACCACTCATTGCCCTTAAGATGATCTCCCAGCCCCTCATAATGCCAAGGTGTTCTGAAAAGGGACACCATACTCTTAAGGGGCTAGGCCTTGTTTTATAGCTTCTCAAATACCTCACAGATACATTGTATAAGGAGGAAACATAAGGGACATTTATGCATTGCAATACAAATGATTGAATTAATGGTAAAATTATTGCATAAAAAAGACATTCTAATTGCATTCACTGTATATATTATAAAGGTGCTGGCGCATGGCCAAGTGGTTAGGGCGTTGGTCTAGTGATCTGAAGGTCGCTAGTTCGAGCCTCAGCTGAGGCAGCGTGTTGTGTCCTTGAGCAAGGCACTTAACCACACATTGCTCTATGACGACACCAGTGCCAAGCTGTATCAGCCCTGGCGCCCTTCCCTTGGACAACATCGGTGGCGTGGAGAGGGGAGACTTGCAGCATAGGCAACTGCCGGTCTTCCATACAACCTTGCCCAGGCTTGCGCCCTGGAAACCTTCTCACGAGACTAACGGATGCCTATACATATATTCTTCTCCGTGGATTGTCACCTTGTCGTGGTGGAGAAGCTTGTGTGGTCCTGTGATCTCGAGAACAATGCCGTCTGGAGCTATGCTCCTGGTAAGGTCACCCATGGCAGTAAGGTCGAGGGTGAGGTCCCTGACAAAGAACAATCCAACCAAGACCGCAACGGTGGAACAGGCAGACGAAGTTATTTCGAACTCAATGGCTGTGAAAGCGGATGAAGGCTGCAGCAAATCCATCAGCTCCAATCGTTGTGGTTTCCATGCCATTAGAATCAGTTGGTTGATTTGTGAAGTATCGTGTGCTTCTTGGAGTGCAACATCAAGTACACGTTAAACAAATACAAGCACAGGCGTCTTCACTCTGTGGGCCACTTCTTCAGAACGAAGACCATCATCTTCATCCTCAAGGGATAGCCATGATGATATATATATTATAAAGGTAATATATTTTTCAACAGAAATTAAAAACTTACACTTCTCAAACCTCCTCCAATTCTTTTTTAGCCGGATAGAGAAGCTAGTGTATCTTCCTGTTCAGGGCTAGGCACGATTCCATCCTGATGAACACACAGTATTAAAATAAAGACCTTTTAAATTTCCACAGATATTTTTCTTTAAAGCCAAGAATGTTGGAAGCCAAACACAAGGGTGGCAGATAGGGCATCCACTCATGTAAGATTAATATCCCACCCAAGTAATAAGGATTTTAGGATGCTCCAGTTTTTTCTGTAGCCAAGTTGAAAGATTCACCATCAAGGAAAATACATGTTAGATTTTTCAAAACAATCAGATACAATTAAGAGTAAACAAAAAAAGTTATGTTTACATATTCAACTAGTAATATACAAAAACCTTCAATGCATCATATTTTTATCGATATATTTTCTCAAAAAAGATGATTGTAGTGAAAAATTGGGAAATTGGACATGTCATTAAGTAGATCTTCGAAAGATGAAAAAATAGCTCAGACTACTAAGTTTTGAAATGCTGAGATAATGTATTTAACATAAAGAGTTTGAACAGGTTTGTCTAGAAATTGGGTTAATGGGTACTCAGTTTTACCTTAGCATTCAAGATATCCTGAAGTGGGAGGGTGAGGAGCCAGAGGTCATGGTACATATAGGTACCAATGACATAGGTAGGAAAAGGGAAGAGGTCCTGAAAGGAGAATATAGGGAGTTAGGAAGGGAGTTGAGAAAAAGGACTGCAAAGGTAGTAATCTCGGGATTACTGCCTGTGCCATGTGACAGTGAGAGTAGGAATGCAATGAGGTGGACGATAAATGCGTGGCTGAGGGATTGGAGCAGGGGGCAGGGATACAAGTTTTTGGATCACTGGGACCTCTTTTGGCGCAGGTGTGACCTGTACAAAAAGGACGGGTTACACTTGAATCCTAGGGGGACCAATATCCTGGCGGGGAGATTTGCGAGGGCTACTGAGGTGACTTTAAACTAGAATGGTTGGAGGATGGAAATCAAATTAAAGAGATTAGGGGAGAAGAGGTTAGTTCACAACAGGGGGATGGGAACAAGTGCAGAGAGACAGAGGAGTGTAAAATGAGGGTAGAAGCAAAAAGTAGTAAGGTGAAAAGTAAAAGTGGCAGGCCGGCAAATCCAGGGCAAAAATCAAAAAGGGCCACTTTTCAACATAATTGTATAAGGGCTAAGAGTGTTGTAAAAGCGAGCCTGAAGGCTTTGTGTGTCAATGCAAGGAGCATTCATAACAAGGTGGATGAATTAAAAGTGCAGATTGTTATTAATGAATATGATATAGTTGGGATCACAGAGACATGGCTCCAGGGTGACCAAGGATGGGAGCTCAACATTCAGGGATATTCAATATTCAGGAGGGAAAGATATGAAAGAAAAGGAGGTGGGGTAGCATTGCTGGTTAGAGAGGAGATTCACGCAATAGAAAGGAAGGAAATTAGCCGGGAGGATGTGGAATCGATATGGGTAGAGCTGCATAACACTAAGGGGCAGAAAACGCTGGTGGGAGTTGTGTACAGGCCACCTAACAGTAGTAGTGAGGTTGGGGATGGTATTAAACAGGAAATTAGAAGTGTGTGCAATAAAGGAACAGCAGTTATAATGGGTGACTTCAATCTACATATAGATTGGGTGAACCAAATTGGTAAGGGTGCTGAGGAAGAGGATTTCTTGGAATGTATGCAGGATGGTTTTTTGAACCAAAATGTCGAGGAACCAACTAGAGAGCAGACTATTCTAAGCTGGGTATTGAGCAATGAGGAAGGGTTAATTAGCAATCTTGTCGTGAGAGACCCCTTGGGTAAGAGTGACCATAATATGCATAATATGGTGGAATTCTTCATTAAGATGGAGAGTGACATAGTTAATTCAGAAACAAAGCTTCTGAACTTAAAGAAGGGTAACTTTGAAGGTATGAGACGTGAATTAGCTACGATAGACTGGCAAAAGACACTTAAAGGGCTGACGGTGGATATGCAATGGCGAGCATTTAAAGATCACATGGATGAAATACAACAATTGTTCAACCCAGTTTGGCAAAAGAATAAACCAGGGAAGGTAGTGCACCCGTGGTTGACAAGGGAAATTAGGGATAGTATCTATTCCAAAGAAGAAGCATACAAATTAGCCAGAAAAAGTGGCTCACCTGAGGACTGGGAGAAATTCAGAGTCCAGCAGAGGAGGACAAGGGGCTTAATTAGGAAAGGGAAAAAAGATTATGAGAGAAAACTGGCAGGGAACATAAAAACTGACTAAAAACTTTTATAGATATATGAAAAGAAAAAGATTGGTTAAGACAAATGTAGGTCCCCTACAGACAGAAACAGGTGAATTGATTATGGGGAGCAAGGTCATGGCAGACCAATTGAATAACTACTTTGGTTCTGTCTTCATTAAGGAAGACATGAATAATCTTCCGGAAATAGTAGGGAACAGAGGGTCTAATGAGATGGAGGAACTGAGGGAAATACATGTTAGTAGGGAAGTGGTGTTAGGTAAATTGAAGGGATTAAATCCCTAGGGCCAGAAGGTCTGCATCCCAGAGTGCTTAAGGAAGTAGCCCAAGAAATAGTGGATGCATTAGTGATAATTTTTCAAAACTCTTCAGATTCTGGACTAGTTCCTGAGGATTGGAGGGTGGCTAATGTAACCCCACTTTTTAAAAAAGGAGGGAGAGACAAACTGGGGAATTATAGACCGGTTAGCCTAACATCGGTGGTGGGGAAAATGCTAGAGTCAGTTATCAAAGATGTGATAACAGCACATTTGGAAAGCAGTGAAATCATCGGACAAAGTCAGCATGGATTTGTGAAAGGAAAATCATGTCTGACGAATCTCATAGAATTTTTTGAGGATGTAACTAGTAGAGTGGGTAGGGGAGAACCAGTGGATGTGGTATATTTGGATTTTCAAAAGGCTTTTGACAAGGTCCCACACAGGAGATTAGTGTGCAAACTTAAAGCACACGGTATTGGGGGTAAGGTATTGATGTGGATAGAGAATTGGTTGGCAGACAGGAAGCAAAAAGTGGGAATTAATTGGATCTTTTCAGAATGGCAGGCAGTGACTAGTGGGGTACCGCAAGGCTTAGTGCTGGGACCCCAGTTGTTTACAATATATATTAATGACTTAGATGAGGGAATTAAATGCAGCATCTCCAAGTTTGCGGATGACACGAAGCTGGGTGGCAGTGTTAGCTGTGAGGAGGATGCTAAGAGGATGCAGGGTGACTTGGATAGGTTAGGTGAGTGGGCAAATTCATGGCAGATGCAATTTAATGTGGATAAATGTGAGGTTATCCACTTTGGTGGCAAACAGGAAAACAGATTATTATTTGAATGGTAGCTGATTAGGAAAAGGGGAGGAGCAACGAGACCTGTGTGTCATTATACACCAGTCATTGAAAGTGGGCATGCAGGTACAGCAGGCGGTGAAAAAGGCGAATGGTATGCTGGCATTCATAGCAAGAGGATTCGAGTGCAGGAGCAGGGAGGTTCTACTGCAGTTGTACAAGGCCTTGGTGAGACCACAACTGGAGTATTGTGTGCAGTTTTGATACCCTAATCTGAGGAAAGACATCCTTGCCATAGAGGGAGTACAAAGAAGGTTCACCAGATTGATTCCTGGGATGGCAGGACTTTCATATAATGAAAGATTGGATCGACTAGGCTTATATTCATTGGAATTTAAAAGATTGAGGGGGGATCTTATTGAAACGTATAAAATCCTAAAGGGATTGGACAGGCTAGATGCATGAAGATTGTTCCCGATGTTGGGGAAGTCCAGAACGAGGGGTCACAGTTTGAGGAGAAAGGGGAAGCCTTTTAGGACTGAGATTAGGAAAAACTTCTTCACACAGAGAGTGGTAAATCTGTGGAATTCTCTGCCACAGGAAACAGTTGAGGCCGGTTCATTGGCTATATTTAAGAGGGAGTTAGATATGGCCCTTGTGGCTAAAGGGATCGGGTGTATGGAGTGAAGGCTGGTACAGGGTTCTGAGTTGGATGATCAGCCATGATCATACTGAATGGCGGTGCAGGATCGAAGGGCTGAATGGCCTACTCCTGCACCTATTTTCTATGTTTCTATGTTAATGAATAGTTACCAAAAACTGTATAACTAAGGTGTATCTCTTTAAAAAATCATTTGCAAGTTTACTCCCTTTAAGAAATGTTAAAACCGAAAGTGCTTTCACAGACATCAACAAATCTCTGAGCTCATGGCCTGCATGGAAAATGAACAAAAACAGATAGAAAAAACACAGGAACATAGAAAGCCTACAGCACAATACAGGCCCTTCGGCCCACAAAGCTGTGCCAAACATGTCCCTACCTTAGAACTACCTACGCTTTACCCATGGCCCTCTATTTTTCTACACTCCATGTAGCCAACCAGGAGTCTCTTAAAAGACCCCATTGTTTCCGCCTCCACCACCATTGCCGGCAGACCATTCCACGGACTCACCACTCTCTGCGTAAAAAACCTACCCCTGACATCTCCTCTGTACCTGCTTCCAAGCACCTTAAAACTAACCCCTCTCGCGCTAGCCAATTCAGCCCTGGGGAAAAGCCTCTGACTATCCTCACACAATCAATGCCTCTCATTATGTTGTACACCTCTATCAAGTCGCCTCTCATCCTCCATTGCTCCAAGGAGAAAAGGCCGAGTTCACTCAACCTATTCTCATAAGGCATGCTCCCCAATCCAGGCAACATCCTTGTAAATGTTTATTTCTGTAACTTGTACCGAGATACAGTGAAAAGTGTTTGCTTACATTCCATCCAGACAGACCTTTCGATACTTAAGTACATACATAGCTCCCATTAGTTCCTCATTGACAGATGTGGGTTGCAAGACTGAATTAGGACCTTTGATATTCTCCTTCTCAGGTAGTGCCTCAGGATTGCAGGATGACTTTCACTCTGGATTTGTAGGTTCTTTGCTGGCTAATTGGGCCATTGTGCCTGCAGACTTTTCCACAGAAGGGACAGGATGTGGCTATGGGGCAGATGGACATGCATTTTGTCTGGAGCAAGGATGGCAAACAGAGCCAGAGAGGGGAGGGGATGGGGACAGATTGGGGCAGAGGTTGGTAAATGGCACAATCAAGCTGAGCTACACTGCGTTTTGAATTCAGGTAACTGGGTGAAGCACCATCATATCAACAGCCCCATATGATTGCTGTGTAGTGACACTGAAGCACTTACAGCCAGTTGTGCTGTATGCATCAGCTGGGCAGCTGAAGCAGCATTCAAGCCACATGTACAGGGCATCTGTGGCTAGAAGATCACTGTTCCTTGCCCCGCATTTCAAAAAGAAGGGACAATAGGGGCGAGGCTTGTTAGGGGTGGGGCATCTGAACAGAACCTACTGTGGCTAAAGCTACAAAAGGAAGCTCTGTGTTAGAGAGCATTAATGAGCTAGTTACCAGTGGATGCTGTATCAGATGGTATAAATTAAATGAAAGAGGGAAAGGAAGTCATAACAACACACATCAAAGTTGCTGGTGAACGCAGCAGGCCAGGCAGCATCTGTAGGAAGAGCTGCAGTCGACATCATAAGATATGATCCACCAATTATCGGTTCCTAAAATATAGTCTTTAAATTCTCAAGGAAAAACTCCAGGTCCTTCAAATTACAAACAGAAAAGCTAAGTGTTTATTTTTCAAAGAGCTGACTCAGAGGGAAAAACATTCACAGTAGCTAACTCAGAAGCTGGACATATTTCCTCCTTGCCCACCCTTAAAAAGCACTATCTTTTGCTGTGTTAGCTACACCCTCAGGTTCAAATCCTGGGAGGAAGGCAGAGACAGGAATAGCAATTCAGAGGAACCTATAGCTCGCTCTGCCTGTATTAGTTCTATAAAGAGCTCTTTCAAATTGCAATTGGTGTTAGCAAAAGGCCTTCCATGCCCAACATCTTATAGATCAGTACGTCTGGGTCTGGCGTCACCTGGCCACACAGCAGAGGGAGATGACTCCTTACCCAAGTCTTCCATCATGGTTTTCACAGTACTCCTCCAGGTAATTAAAAGTAAACAATGAAGTCGTTGGTGACTCATTTGTGGGTACACTGGGGCTAATTTATAGAAAACTGGCATCCCCCACCACAGATCCACTTTCATTTTGGATGCAAGAAGCCCTTTACAATAGGGACTGTTACCAAACTCTACTGAAGATATTACTGCATGAATGATTCAGTTTATGTTCATTACTCTCAGAATGAAGTTTCTAATATAAACACATATTGCTTAAGTGTATATTTTAACTGTGTATAGTCCAATGATTCCCGAGAACCTCTAGCCCATGTGTGCTCAAAGTGGAGTAGGAGCTTAGGAAATTGAAAACTTCAAACCGTACACTTGGAGCTCACAAAAGCCCTGCATAAGCAGCAGGAGCACACAACCAGACAAAACGCACATCCATCTGCCTCATAGCCACCTCCTGTCCCTTCTGTGGAAAAGTCTGCAGGCCCAATGGCCCAATTAGACAGCAAGGATCTGCAAATCCAGAGTGAAACTTATCCTGCAATCCTGAGGCACTACCTGAGAGGGAGAATGTCAAAGGTCCTAAATCAGTCTTGCAACCTACATCTGTTAATGAGTAACTAATGGGAGCTATGTATGTACTTAAGTATCGAAAGGTCTGTCTGGATGGCATGCAAGCTTAAACTTTTCACTGCATCTCAGCACATGTTACAGAAATAAACAAATTTCCAATTACCAGTGTTGATGATGACATCGTATAGCTAACATATAACAGGAAATAAATTTCCTTTATATTTTCCACTTGGCAGTAATAGAAAAGGAAATGGGAACAAAAATGTGTAAAATGCTCTTCTGCTGGACTTACAAATGAAGAACAGCAGAAACATCACATTGCTAAGCAAATTTTCTTCAGCTACAGTCGCTGCTGATTGTAATGGTGACACAATGTGCACTGCTGGCACACTCCTTGGTCTCATTAGCATGATCAGAACAGGTAGTAGGACTGACAGATGCCCACGTTTACTTTCATAGACTGTGGTTATGCATCAGGAGAGTGAGAAAAGTTCACAGAGTTGTAGAATTCATAGAACCATGGGAATCATAGAATCCTACAGCTCAGAAAAAGGCCCTTTCGTCTACCTCGTCCATGGTGACTCTGATGCCTCTCTAATCCCATTTGTCTTGCATTAGGCATATATTCCTCTATGGCTTTACTATCTAAATACCATGCAAATGATTCTTAAACACTAATTAACCACAACTTTTTCTAACAGCTCCTTCTGGTAAACCACCATCCTCTACATGAAAATATTAAACCTCTGATCTTTAAACTTCTCCCCTCTTGCCTTGAACATGTGCCATCTAGTTCTGGACTCCCTGCCTTGGGAAAAAGATTCCATCTAGACCTCACAAAATTTTACATAGTTGTCCATGGTTACAACTCAGTCTCCTACATTCCATTGAGAATAAACCCTGCCTATCCAGTATTTCCTGATAATTACAGCCCTCCGTCTGAGACAACATCCTAGTGAATCTCTTCTGCACTCCCTGCATTGCTACTACCTCCATACTTGTGGAACGGCAATCAGAACTGTACACAATACTCCAAGGGTGGACCATACAGTGGTTTGTACAGCTGCAATATGCCATCCTAATTCTTATATCAAACACCTCCTTGAGTATCCTATTTCACTTGGTAGCCACTTTCAGTGAACTACTAATTTGTACCCCAAGCTCTCTCTGTATCAGTTTTCTTAAAGTCCCTATCATTTACTTAATGTTTTACCAGAAGTTGCATTACCTCATACTTGTCTAGATTAAATTTCATCTACCACCATTCTGCCCAAATTTCCAGCTGATCAATGTTCCGTTGTGTTCTTAGGCAACTTCTTCAATAGCCAAAACTCCACCAGTTTTTGTGTCATCTGAAGACTTACTAATCCGACCACCCACATTCTCAACCAATTAATTGACTTCATATATATTACAAGTAGCAAAGGTCTCAGCACTGATCACTGTGGTAGACAACTTAACTACTTCCAGTGAGTGCTTAGTTGAACATCTATACGGCATTCTAAATAAAGCAGTAAATGCACAGGTAATATCATCTTGGGCATTAGACAACTAAATCTATCAGTTTTGTATGAGAGAATAAGGAAAGCATTTGTTACTTGTTAACCCTTTGCCACTTGCTTTATGATTTCTCTCCACATCTAAAATCATAGACTGAATGCTGGCAATGATCTTTCTTTGAAGATGAGTACAAGTTAAAATCTATCCAACAAAGGCATCTCAGACTTCTAGGAAAAGCGTGCATTGGCATAAAAGTTTTGCTGAATTTGCTGTTCACGATCCTGACTCCCCAGTAAGTAAATGTAGTGACCAGCATGCTTGGCCCTAAATATCAGCAACTGGAATTTAACACCCACACATTAGCAAACCAGTTAATGCCATTGAAATCGTCAAAGATTAAAGACCTATTATATGTCAATTTAAATATTCAGACAAGGCTATTGTTCTGTTTGCGCACTGTTCTACATTTTTTGGGCAAGTCAACGTCCCATTCACTTTATCGAATTTTTATTTTACTAACGACATAAAAAATTGATTAAAACAGATAGGCTACTTAAGATGTCAAAAATTCTCTTGGCTTTTGTTTCACATTTAACAGAATGTTTCTTTTCATTGCCAAGATATGTCATTTTAAATTGATTAAATGTTAGCCTAAATATAATGCTGGCAGGAATCTGGTGTAACAGGCATAAGAATTCACGGAAAAGATCCTCTATTGGAAAATTTCCCTTCAATTTTTACTGGTGATGTTTCTCTTTGAATTGACCTTTTGGCTGAGAGCTGCAAAAAGCAGAAGCTTTATCATTAACACAAGAGATTCTGCAGATGCTGGAAATCCAGAACAACGCACAAAAAGCTGGAACTCTAGTCAGGCAGCATCTATGGAAATGAATATAAACTGTCGACAATTTGGGCTGAGATCCTTCATCAGAATTGGAAAGGAAGGGGGAAGATGACAGAATAAGAAAAAGGTGAGGGGAGGGGAAGGGGAACAAGCTAGAAGGTGATAGTTGAAGCAAGTGAGTGGGGGCAATGGGTGAAGTAAGAAGTAGGGAAGTGACTGGTGGAAAAGGCGAAGGGCTGGAGAAGGAGGAATCTGATAGGGGAGGAGAGGCGACCAGGTAGACATGTTTGAGAACACAGCTGACATTGTTACATATTCTCAGGTTGAGGGAATTTGAATCAAAATAGGCACCCACACCACTACAGAAGCATCCAAACCAACAGAAACACAGCATGTTTCTTGTTGCTTGATGTATGCAAACACAGACTGGGACCTATGTAAAAACAATTCCTCTCATATCTCTTCTAATACCACTATTGAATCTATGATAGGCAAAAAAGCAACTAGACTTCTCAAGGAACAGCTGGAAAGAATTCCTGAGAACACTCCAGGCTTTGTCTGAAAGATATACAGTACATCGACAATAATAAAGATGGACATAAAATATGTAACTTGCAACAGAAATTCCAAACGGTGGAAACATCAGACATCTGGATTACACCACAAATGTTGCTTGTCTCATTGCAAGAAAATGTTCATCTATAGTATAAGATTAGAGCCAATGCAATTGGCATTGTGCATTTTAAACAGATGAGCAGTGAATGTGGCTGTCTGAAGAAGTCATTTTGGACCTATTTAGTTGTAGTTCAGTTTTACTTTGACACGACTTGCACTGTCTGAAAGGCAGCTTGTGGATTAGGAGGTGGGCCAGTGATATGTGAATGGGTTCCAGCAGAAACTTGAAGTGAGGGAAAGGTGGGTATTGCCATCAAGACTGGAAATAATCAGGACTTCAGAGCAATAAGTAACAAATTTTCAGAACTTACAATAGAAACAAGATAAAATTTGATTGCTAAATTTACAAATTATGCACGCAATTTTAAAAATTATTTTGTGTATTCTGAGCCCGTGCCACCCAGTTACACACACGTGACCAATTAACTTTCTAATCCACAAGTCTTTGGAATGTAGGAGGAAACAGAAGCACTGGGCCGTGGGAGAACGTGCAAACTCCTATATTACTGCCAAAAGTAAAGCAGACAGTTATCACATTTGTATACAGTATTTGAACTCCAGGCCGGGTCTTTATGTGCTGCTATTGTGACTCCCGTCTCCCCTTCCCCCACTAATACTCTGCAATCCCGTCTCCCTCAGATCCCACCGTCAGCTCCTAGGCCCTCAGAGGCTCCATCTTCCTCTCACCCCAACCCTCCCGTCTCCATTGACACCCCCAGCCTCCCCCCTCCCCCCTCTGATCCCAGCTCTCATCCGTGCCGGGTCTTTACCATCCCCTCCGACCTTCAACTGTCGGAGGCAGAACGCTCTGTCCTCAGTAAGGGCCTCACCTTTGTCCCCCTTCGCCCACACCTCAGCGAGTTCCATGTTCGCCATGATGCGGAACTTTTCTTCCGCCGTCTCCGAGCCTACTTCTTCGGCAAGGACTCTTCCACCCCCACCGATGACCCCTTCTCCCATCTTCAACCCTCCTCTTCTTCATGGACACCCCGCTCTGGTCTTCTGCCTGCTCTGGATCTCTTTATCGCTAACTACCAATGGGACATCAACCGTCTCGACTTCACCGCACCTTGTCCCCATTCCAACCTCACTCCTTCGGAACGCTCTGCTCTCCACTCCCTCCGCACTAATCCTAACCTTATTATTAAACCCGCCGATAAGGGGGGTGCTGTTGCAGTCTGGCGTACTGACCTCTACCTTGCCGAGGCACAGCGACAACTCGCGGATACCTCCTCTTATTTACCCCTCGATCGTGACCCCACTAAGGAGCACCAGGCCATTGTCTCCCACACCATCACCAACTTTATCCGCTCAGGGGATCTCCCATCCACTGCTACCAACCTTATAGTTCCCACACCTCGCACTTCCCGTTTCTACCTCCTACCCAAGATCCACAAACCTGCCTGTCCTGGCCGACCTATTGTCTCAGCTTGCTCCTGCCCCACCGAACTCATTTCTGCATACCTTGACACGGTTTTATCCCCCCTTGTTCAATCCCTTACGACCTATGTTCGTGACACTTCTCACGCTCTTAAACTTTTCGATGATTTTAAGTTCCCTGGCCCCCACCGCTTTATTTTCACCATGGATGTCCAGTCCCTATATACTTCCATCCCCCATCAGGAAGGTCTCAAAGCTCTACGCTTCTTTTTGGATTCCAGACCTAATCAGTTCCCCTCTACCACCACTCTGCTCCGTCTAGCAGAATTAGTCCTTACTCTTAATAATTTCTCCTTTGGCTCCTCCCACTTCCTCCAAACTAAAGGTGTAGCTATGGGCACCCGTATGGGTCCTAGCTATGCCTGCCTTTTTGTTGGCTTTGTGGAACAATCTATGTTCCGTTCCTATTCTGGTATCTGTCCCCCACTTTTCCTTCACTACATCGACGACTGCATTGACGCTGCTTCCTGCATGCATGCAGAACTCGTTGACTTTATTAACTTTGCCTCCAACTTTCATCCTGCCTTCAAGTTTACCTGGTCCATTTCTGACACCTCCCTCCCCTTTCTAGATCTTTCTGTCTCTGTCTCTGTCTCTGGAGACAGCTTGTCCACTGATGTCTACTATAAGCCTACTGACTCTCACAGCTATCTGGACTATTCCTCTTCTCACCTTGTCTCTTGCAAAAACGCCATCCCCTTCTCGCAATTCCTCCGTCTCCGCCGCATCTGCTCTCAGGATGAGGCTTTTCATTCTAGGACGAGGGAGATGTCTTCCTTTTTTAAAGAAAGGGGCTTCCCTTCCTCCACTATCAACTCTGCTCTTAAACGCATCTCCCCCATTTCAAGTACATCTGCTCTCACTCCATCCTCCCGCCACCCCACTAGGAATAGGGTTTCCCTGGTCCTCACCTACCACCCCACCAGCCTCCGGGTCCAACATATTATTCTCAGTAACTTACGCCACCTCCAACGGGATCCCACCACTAAGCACATCTTTCCGTCCCCCCCCTCTCTGCATTCCGCAGGGATCGCTCCCTACACAACTCCCTTGTCCATTCGTCCCCCCCATCCCTCCCCACTGATCTCCCTCCTGGCACTTACCCGTGTGAGCGGAACAAGTGCTACACATGCCCTTACACTTCCTCCCTTACCACCATTCAGGGCCCCAAACAGTCCTTCCAGGTGAGGCAACACTTCACCCGTGAGTCGGCTGGGGTAATATACTGCGTCCGGTGCTCCCGATGTGGCCTTTTATATATTGTCGAGACCCGACGCAGACTGGGAGACCGCTTTGCTGAACATCTACGCTCTGTCTGCCAGAGAAAGCAGGATCTCCCAGTGGCCACACATTTTAATTCCACATCCCATTCCCATTCTGACATGTCTATCCACGGCCTCCTCTACTGTAAAGATGAAGCCACACTCAGGTTGGAGGAACAACACCTTATATTCCATCTGGGTAGCCTCCAACCTGATGGCATGAACATCGACTTCTCTAACTTCCGCTAATGCCCCACCTCCCCCTCGTACCCCATCTGTTACTTATTTTTATACACACATTCTTTCTCTCACTCTCCTTTTTCTCCCTCTGTCCCTCTAATATACCCCTTGCCCATCCTCTGGGTCCCCCCCCCCCGCTTGTCTTTCTTCCCGGACCTCCTGTCCCATGATCCTCTCGTATCCCTTTTGCCTATCACCTGTCCAGCTCTTGGCTCCATCCTTCCCCCTCCTGTCTTCTCCTATCATTTTGGATCTCCCCCTCCCCCTCCAACTTTCAAATCCCTTACTCACTCTTCCTTCAGTTAGTCCTGACGAAGGGCCTCGGCCTGAAACGTCGACTGCACCTCTTCCTAGAGATGCTGCCTGGCCTGCTGCGTTCACCAGCAACTTTTATGTGTGTTGCTTGAATTTCCAGCATCTGCAGAATTCCTGTTGTTTACAGTATTTGAAATTGGTTTGGGTTTCTTTTCGAGGAATTCCTTTCTGATACCCACATTTGCTTTAACTGCCACTTACCAACTCTGCAAAGTATCGATTGATGACCAAGCTAGATTAATCAATGGTGGTAATGCAACTAGTTCAGCAATCTTGCCAGAGGAGCCAAAGATCACAATAGCAAGAAAGATTTGCAATGTCTGAAAAGGCTTTATTTAACAACAATAGTCTTGAAATCTGTCCGAACTTCTTGTGCTATGTCTCTTGAGGTCTTATTGAAGTCATGGGGAGATATTGTTGCAACACATAGAAAACTCATGGGCAATATACAGTATCTCAAAATTAAGTATTGATGATTACAGTAAAATTGAACTAATAACAATCAACAGAAAGTAAATAATCATGTGCAATTTAAGTAGGATGACAGCAGGTATATTACCATCAACACCTCCGTCATCCCATTGATCAACAGAATGATTAGTCTAATGGGAACTACTAGATCTTGAAAGCTCTGAATAAAGCTGGATCCCTAGTCTGGAAGACATAAATCCATGTTACACTTCAATTTATATCCTACTTTCAAAGGTGTATTCTTCGGCACCCACAGAGGTTTAGGTTCTAATTTGTCTCAGGAGCTTTGGCTCATTAGACATAGGAGCAGAATTAGGCCATTTGGCCCATCGAATCTGTTCTGCCATTTCATCATGGCTGATCCATTTCCCTCTCAACCCCATTCTCCACCCTTCACCATGTAATCTTTTACACCTTGACTAATCAAGGACTAATCAACCTCTGCTATAAATGCACCCCATTACACGGTCTCTACAACCATCTGTGGCAACAAATTCCACAGTTTCACCACCCTCTGGCTAAAGAAATTCCTCCTCATCTGCATTCTAAATGGACATCTTTCTATTCTGAGTCTGTGCCCTCTGTGTCTTACTCCCCCACTATAGGAAACATCTTCTCCACATCAATGTTCTCTCTAAGGTATGTGCACGCAGTCATCTTTTGGCACTTGCGCAGAAAGAAATTTAAACTGTGCACAAAAGATTGTCAGCCTCTACCTCGTTGGCATGTTAAGTACATTTCACAATCATACACAATCATATTTCCTTTTCCGGTTTCTGATGTGGACAGTGTTGACAATGTGGAGTTTGCGATGATTTGTCTGTTTAGACCTGGCATACTTATACTGTTCTTATTGAAGAAATTATTGATTCACTACATTGAATTCCAAATAAGCAAAGGGCGTGAAGCACAAATGAACTGCTAGTTCATTTGAAGCAGAATGGCTTAATGAAACAGTAGAAACTGCTACACTGAAAGTTCATGAGGTCAGGAATGTGCAGCTACGAGGAATATTTATGTACAATACAGAAACTGGGGTTACCTGTGTGTATTGTGGCTATGAAAAGTTGCTGGAGAATTTGCAAGTGGGAAGAAGTGGAGTGATATTTGGAAACTTGACACTTTAGAGCATCATTTAGCAAGCAAATCACAAATGGATGGTGTACAGAAGCTCCGGCGAGAAAATCCTTCATTACCCACTGCAGGCCTGCTACTCATGTTTTGTGAGAATGCAGATGCAAGAGAGTGAAAACAATCAAACCCAAAGGAGAGCAAAGTTCCTTTCAACTGTTAGCTGTTTGCTAGCTGTTAAAATGAATACCTCTATATGTAAAATTCAGTGCACATTTGTTGTTGTCAATGGGCAAAAATTGCACAGCACAAGATTTTTGCACACAATGGTCATTACAGGTTAGAGGGATTAGTCATTACAATAGGTTTCAATGAGACACCCCTCCCCATTCTTCTAAATTCCAGCAAGTACAGGCCTAGACCTAAAGCCATCTCTCGATAACCTTTTTATTCCTGGAATCATTTTCGTAAACCACTTTTGAACCCTCTCCAATGTCAGAACATCCTTTTTTTAAGTAAGGGGCCAAAAACTGCTCACAGTACTCCAAGTGAGGCCTCACCTGTGTCTTGTGGAGTCTCATCATTACATTCTTCTTTTTATATCTATCATCTTAAAATAAATGCTACCATTGCATTTGCATTCACATTCCTCACCACCAGCCCAACTTGCAATTTAACCTTTAAAGAATCCTGCGCAAGGTCTCTCAAGGCATTTTGCACCTCAGATTTTTAAATTTCCTGATCATTTAGAAAATAGTCTAGGCTTTTATTCCTTCTACAAAAGTGGATGACCAAACACCTCCCAACACTGTATTCTATCTACCATTTCTTTGCCCATTCTCCTAATTTGTCTGAGTCCTTCTGCAGCCTTTTTGCTTCCTCAACACTACATGCCCCTCAACCTATCTTTGTATCATCCACAAAGCCATCAATTCCATCATCCAAATCATTGACATATATAAAAAAAAAGTTCCAACACCAATCCCTGTGGAACACCACTATTTACTGACAGCCAATCTGAAAAGGCTCCTTTTGTTCCCACTCTTTGCCTCCTGCCAATCAGCCAATGCTCCATCTATGTTAGTATCTTTCTTGTAATACCACTGAAGTAGCCTCATGTGCAACACCTTATCAAAGGCTTTCTGAAAATCCCACAATTTCCCATGCTGCTGCTCAAAACTTCAGCATTTTTACATTTTATTTCAAACATCCAACATTTTCAAATGTTTTGCTTGTCAATTAACAAACAGAGAATGATATCTAAATAGGCAAATCTTCAAAGTTAGGAGGAGATTGTTCTAATGCTTTGCAGGTCACTTGTGGGCCTTGCTGGAATATTTTGTACAATATTCATCAGGAAAGATATAAGTGATGGAGAGGATTTGTCCAGAATTGTCTCCAAAGATTAGATTGGGAAAGATAACTGTTTTCTTTAAAGGATAAAGGGATCAAATGAAGATGTTCACTGCATAGTGGGTAACGTATTGTAAAATAAGTAGAACATTTGGATATGTCCATACATGGCCTCCTCTACTGCCATGATGAGGCTAAACTCAGGTTGGAGGAGCAACACCTCATATACCGTCTAGGTAGTCTCCAGCCCCTTGGTATGAACATAGAATTCTCCAACTTCCGGTAATTCACACCCTCTCCCTCCCCCTATCACTATTTCACTCTGCCCCCTCCCCCTGCTGCCTATCACCTCCCTCATGGTTCCGCCTCCTTCTACCCATTGTGTTTTCCCCTTTTCCTTCTTCACCTTTCCTGCCTATCACCTCCCTGCTTCCCCTCCCCCAGCCCTTTATCTTTCCCCTTACTGGTTTTTCACCTGGAACCTACCAGCCTTCTCCTTCCCACCCTCCCCCCACTTTCTTTATAGGGCCTCTTTCCCCTCCCTCTACAGTCCTGACGAAGGGTTCCGGCCCGAAACGTCGACCGATCTTTCCACGGATGCTGCCCGACCTGCTGAGTTCCTCCAGCGTGTTGTGAGTGTTGCTTTGACCCCAGCATCTGCAGAGTATTTTGTGTTTAAGTAGAACATATGTAGTCCATTAACTGTTGACTACAGGAGGAGGAAACCAGAGGTCCATGAGTGAGTCCTCATTACGGGACTGGAGGTGGATAGAGTTGGTAACATTAAATTCCTTGGCGTTATCACCTCAGAGGAACTGTCCTGCAACCAGCACATTACTGCCATTATAAAGAAGATCCAGCAGAGCCTGTACTTTCTTAGAAGCTTGCGTAGATTTGGCATGTCACCTAAAGCTTTGACAAAATACTATAGGTGCACAGTGGAGAGGATCCTGATGGGTTGCATCATGGCCTGGTATGGAAACAACAATACCCATGAACAGAAACACCCACAAAAAGCAGTTGATGCAGCTCAGTTCCTCACAGGAAAAGTCATGCACACCATCGAACACATCTACAAGAAGTGCTGCCACAAGAAAGCAGCATCCATCACCAAGGATCCCCACCATTCAGGCCATGCTGTCTTCCTGCTGCTGCCATTAGGAAGGAGGTACAGGAGCCTTGGGTCCTACAACACCAGGTTCAGGAGGAGTTATTAACCTTCGACATCAGGCTCCTGATCCTGCATGGACAAGTTCACTCACCGCAACACTGAACTGATTCCGGAGCCCATGGCCTCACTTTCAAGAACGCCACAACCCATATTCTCAGTAGTATTTATTTACTATTTATCATTATCATTATTATTAGATGCTTTTTGTTTTTGCAGTTTCTCTTCTTTTGTCCATTGGTTGTTTGTCAGTATTTGTATGTAGTACTTCATTCATTCTATTGCATTTCTTTGGTTCTAGTGTGAATGCCCTCAGGAAAACGCACTTATAGGTACTTTATCAATAAATTTTCTTTGAACTTTGATCCAGAGGATATAGGACAAGGAGGCATACAGGAGTGAGGTAGATCTGCTGGTTGAGTGGTGCTGCAACAACAACCTTGCACTCAATGTCATTAAGACCAAGGAACTGATTGCAGACTTCAGGAAGGGGTAGTTGAGGGAACACATACCAGTCCTCATTGAGGGATCAGCAGTGGAAAGAGTAAGTAGTTTGAAGTTCCTGGATGTCAGCATCTCTGAAGATCTATCCTGGATCCAGCATACTGATGCAATTACAAAGAAGGCACAACAACCACTATATTTCATTAGTAGTTTGAGGAAACTTGGTATGCCACCAAAAACACTGGTGAATTCATGCATATGTACAGTGGAGAACATTCCAACTGGTTGCATCATCGTCATCTGGTATGGAGGTGCAACTGCACAGAATCAGAGAAAAGCTGCAGAAAGTTGCAGGATCAGCCAGCTCCATCACGAGCCTCCCCAGCATCCAGGACACCTTCAAAAGGCAGCACCTCAAAAAGGAGGCATCTTTCATTAAGGACCCCCGTCACCCAGGGCATGCATTCTCCTCATTGCTATCATCAAGGAGGAGGTACAGGAACCTGAAGACATGCACTCAATGTTTTAGGAACAGCTTCTTCCCCTCCGCCATCAGATTTCTGAAAGGATAATGAACCCATGTACAATACCTTACTTCTTTTCTTTTTTTTTTGATCTCTTTTTGCACTAATTTAATTTTTTTTCAAAGTTCAAAGTACATTTATTATCAAAGTATGTATGCAGTATACAACCCTGAGATTTGTCTCTCCCACAGATTGGCATGAAACAAAGAAACACCCTGGAACCCACCGGTTCAAAGAGAAACATCAAACCCCCACCCCCACCGCCGTGCACAAACCAAATCACCAAACAGCAACAGAAAAAGGAGTAGAAAAACACAGAATATAAAACACAAGCTCTCTTATTAGGGAGAGAGAGAGATTGTCTTTGGGGTACTGCAAGTCTGTGTCTTTGCTGTTGCTTTGCTCACACTTGAGTGCTCAGTGGCGGGTGCCGATGCTATTTTTTTGCTGGTGGGGAGGGGGGATTGTGCTTGCTGCCGCTTATGCGTGGGATGAAGGGGAGCTGGCGGGGACTTTGGGGTTCTAACATTTAACTGTCATTCATCTTTTAGGGGCATTCCTCTGTTTTCATGGATGGTTGCAAAGAAAAAGCATTTCAGGATGTATATTGTATACATTTCTCTGATATTAAATGTACCTTTGAAACTTTTGAAACCTTTAAAACAAAATTAAAAAGTCATATTTCAGTACTGTTCAGCTCAGTGTTCATTATCTGCATGACACCCCAATTCAAAAATTGCCCAAAAGTAGTAACAAAAAAAAATGACTAGAACATATCATGAAAACTGAATGAGTCCAAATCTACGGTTCATTTCGATTAAACCTGCTCCAGTCCCATCCGCCAACAAAATCAAGTGAGAGATAGACCACTTGAACGCAAGGACCTTCCCTCGGGAGGGTGAGTGAGAAACTGCCGCACACAGATCCCTGCTACAGCAGCAACGAGCGTGAGGCTGGTAAACAGTGCTGAACACTCACATGCCCTCCGTACCTACCTCAATGGATTTAATCTTCCTCAGCGTTTTAATCAGCAAGATCGGCAAGGGATGGAGTCGATCACAGGCTCACGACCCGTCTCCTGGCTTCCTGGCGTCCATGCCACAGAATTTTGTCGCAGCCTCTCGGAGAGAGCAAAGCACCAGATCACCGATCAGCCCGAAATCACCCCTCCAGAAAGTAACAGGCTCTAACAGTAGCAGAACCACAACTGAAATAAGAGTTTCATAATTTTGTAGTTTTTAATCATTTTGTATTGCAACGTACTGCTGCCGCAAGACAACAAATTTCATGACGTATGCCAGTGATATTAAACCTGATTCTGATTTGGAAAATTGTAGGTAGAAGATCATGACATTGATTTCCATCAGTACAGATGCTCCACAAGACTGTGTGCTTAGCCCCCTACTCTAATCACTTTGCACTTATGACTGTGTGGCTAAGCACAGCTCCAATGTCATATTCAAGTCTGCTGACAACTATCATAGGTAATGACGAATCAGTATATAGGAGAGAGACTGAAAATCTGGCTGAGTGGTGCCCTAACAACTTCTCACTCAATGTCAGCAAAACCAAAGAGCTGACTGTTGACTTCAGGAGAAGGAAACCAGAGGTCCATGAGCCAGTCCTCAGGGGATCAGAGATGGAGAGGGTCAGCAACTTTAAATTCCTCAGTGTTATTATTTCGGAGGACTTGTCCTGGGCACAGCACACAAGTGCATTACGAAGAAATCATGGCAGCGTCTCTACTTTCTTAGGAGTTTACAAAGATTCGGCATGACACCTAAAACTTTGACAAACTTCTATTGATGTGTAGAGGAGAGTATATTGACACCAATACCCTTGAATGGAATGGAAAATCCTACAAAATGTAGTGGAGTTGGCCTAGTCCAACACGGGTAAAGCTCTTCCTACTTATGAGTACACCTACGCAAAGGAGTGTCACAGGAAAGCAGCATCCATCATCAGGGACCCCCACCACCCAGGACATGGTCTTTTCTCATTGCTGCCATCAGGAAGAAGATACAGAAGCCTCAGGACTCACACCACCAGATTCAGGTACAGTTATTACACCTCAACCATCAGGCTCTTGGGCAAAGGGATAACTTCTCTCAACCTTATTGAGTACGCCCGCAAGAAAATGAATCTCAGGTTTGTATATGGTGACATATATGCACTTTGAACTTTCAGGACAGAAGAAGATCTTGTTTTCCCAGAGAGATTTTGAGATCAGAAAAGACATAGTTGAAAAGGAAGTGAAAACGGATCCGTTAAATTTTATAGGTAGTTGTACCAGTACTTCAGATCAGGGAATTTACAAAATTATTAATATACAGCAGGGAATAGGTACAATAGCTCATTCAAAATGCAATGACCAGCACTTGAGGCTGTGGGAAGCCTTTTTTCCACATCTGCTCAATTCAGGCAGTTCAATATTTGGTAAGTTTCAATGAGATGCCCCATGATTCTTCCATACTCCAGTGAGTATGGGCCTAGAGCCATCAAGCGTTCCTCATACATTAAACTTTTCATTCCTGGAATCATTTTCGTGAAACTCCTCTGGGCCTTCTGCAATACCAGCACATCTTTACTTCAATAGGGGGCCCACAACTGCTCACAATATTCCAAGTGCTGTCTGACCAATGCGTCAGTATTATGTCCTTACTTTTATATTCTAGTCCTCTCAAAATGAATGCTAACATTGCATTTGGCTTCCTTACTACCAACTCAACCTGCAAGTTAACCATTAGGGAATCCTGCACGAGGACTCCCAAGTCTCTTTCACTTCCAATTTCAGAATTAGCTCCCCATTTAGAAAACAGTCTTGGCCTTTATTTCTTCTACACAGTGCATGACCATACACTTTCCTGCACTGTACACAATCTCCCACTTCTTTGCCTACTCTCCTAATCGGTCCAACTCCTTCTGCATTCTCCGTGTTTCCTCAACACTACCTGCCCCCGAACTATTTTTGTATCACCCACAAAGCCATCAAATCCATCATCCAAATCATTGATCTATAATGTGAAATGAAGCAGGCTCAACACTGACACCTACAGAGCACCACTAATCACCAGAAGCCAACCAGAAAAGCCCCCCTTTATTCTCACTCCGTCTCCTACCAATCACCTGTCCATTCCAATATTTTTCCTGTAATACCATGGGCTCTTGTCTTGTGAAGCAGATTCACGTGTGGCACCTTGTCAAAGGAATTCTGACAACCAAAGTCAACAGCATCTATTGAATCTCTTTTGTTTATCATACCTATTTCCTCAAAGAATTCTCACAGATTTGTCAGGTAAGGCTTTCTCTTAAAGAAACCATCTTGGCTTTGTCTTCTTTTATTATGTGCCTCCAAGTACCCCAAAACCTCATTCTTAATAGTGGACTCTAACATCTTGCCAATCACTAAAATCAGGCTAACTGGACTATAATTTCCTGTCTTTTGCCTTCCTCCCTTCTTAAAGAATGAAGTGACATTTGCAATTTCCAGTCCTCCAGAAATCTAGTGATTCTTGAAAAATCACCACTCAAGCCTTCACAATCTCTTCAGCTACCTCTTTCAGAACCCTGGGGTGTAGTCCAACTGGTCCAAGTGACTTACCTACATTCAGATCTTTCAGTTTCCTAGGCACCTTCTCCCTAATAATAGCAACTACACTCACTTCTGCCCCTGGACACTCTCAAATTTCTGGCATAGTGCTGGTGTCTCCCACAGACTGACACAAAATTCTTATCGCGTTCATCAGCCATTGTTTTGCCCCCATTCCACCCTCTCCAGCATTATATCTGAAAAAAAAAACTTTTGGTATCCTCTTTTATATTATTGGCTAGCTTACCTTTGTATTTCATCTTTTCTCTCCTATTGCTTTTTAGTTGCCTTCTGTGGTTTTTTAAAAGCTTCACAATTCCACAGCTTCCCGCTAATTTTTGATGTTTTGTATGCCCTCGCTTTCATTTTTATGCTGCCTTTGACTTTCCTTGTCAGCCAAGGTTGCCTCATCATCCCTTTAGAATGTTTCTTCTTCTTTGGGATGAACTGCGCCTTCCAAATTACTCCCAAAAGTCCAACCATTGCCGCTCTGCCATCATGTGACATGAAATTTGTTAACTTAGCTGCAGCAGTTCAATGCAATACATAATCCAGCAGGGAAAAAATAATAATAATAATAAACAAGTAAATCAATTACATATATTGAATAGATTTTTTAAAAACATGCAAAAACAGAAATACTGTATATTAAAAAAAAGTGAGGTAGTTTCCAAAGATTCAATGTCTATTTAGGAATCAGATGGCAGAGGGGAAGAAGCTGTTCTTGAATCGCTGAGTGAGTGCCTTCAGGCTTTTGTATCTCCTATCTGATGGCAACAGTGAGAAAAGGGCATGCCCTGGGTACTGGAGGTCCTTAATAATGGACGCTGCCTTTCTGACACACCACTCCCGAAAGATGTCTGCTCATACCCAAGATGGAGCCAACCAAATTTACAACTTTCTGCAGCTTCTTTCAGTCCTGTGCAGTAGCCCCTCCATACCAGACGGTGATGCAGCCTGTCTGAATGCTCTCCACAGTACATCTATAGAAGTTTTTGAGTGTATTTGTTGACATGCCAAATCTCTTCAAACTCCTAATAAACTATAGCCACCAAACTTCAAGTTCAAAGTAAGACTTATCATTAGAGTACATATAATGTACATCACCATATACAACTCCAAGATTAGTTTTCTTGCAAACATTCATAGTAAATGCAACAAATACAATAGAATCAATGAAAGACCACGCCCAACAGGAAGGACAAAAAAACAATGCGCAAAAGGCATCAAACTGTGCAAAAATGAAAAGAAAGGAAAAAGAAATTATTGGAAGTGAGTCCATAGGCTTTAGGAACAGTTCAGTGATGGGGAGAGTGAAGATAAGTGAAGTTATCCCTTCTGGCTCAAGAGCCTAATGATCGAGAGTTAATAACTGTTCCTGAACCTGATGGTGTGAGTCTCAAGGCACCTGTACCTCCTTCCTGATGGTAGCAGTGAGAAGAGGGCATCACATGGATGGTGAGGGTCCTTCATAATGAATTTTGCTTTCATGCGACAGCAGTCCATGTAAATATGCTCAGTGGTGGCAGTGATTTTACCAGTGGTGGACTGGGCTGTATACACTACTTTGTGTAGGATTTTCTGTTCAAGGGAATTGGTGTTGCCATACCAGATTGTGATGCAGCCAATCAATATATTCTCCACTGCGCATCTATAGAAGTTTGTCAATGTTTTAGGTGGCATGCTAAACCTTGGAAAACTTCGAAGAAAGTAGAGGCACTGACATGCTTTCATCGTAACTGCACTTACATGTTGAACCCAGGACAGATCCTCCGAAATGACAAAGCTGAGGAATTTAAAGTTGCTGGTCCACTCCACCTCTGAACCCCCAATGAGGACCTTCATGGACCTTCAACTTCCCCCTCCTGAAGTCAATAATCAACTCTTACTGACACTGAGTGAGAGTTTGTTGCTGTGGCACCACACAGTCAGATATCTAATCTCCCTGCTACATGCTAATTCATCACTACCTTTGATTCAGCCAACAACAGTGGTGTCATCAGCAAACTTAAATATGGCCTTGGAGCTGTGCTTAGCCTCGCAGTCAAAAATATAGAGTGAGTAGGAGCCTTGTGGTACACCTGTGCTGATGGAGATTGTGGAGGAGATGTTGTTGCCAATCCGAACTGGCTGAGGTTTGCAGGTGAGGAAGTTGAGGATCAGTTGCACAAGGAGGTATTGAGGTCTAGGTATTGAAGCTTATTGATTAGTTTTGAGGGAGTGATGGTATTGAATGGCAAGCTGAGATCAATGAAGAGCATGCTGATGTATGCTTCTTCTCTGTCCAGGTGTTCCAGAGTTGAGTAAAGAGCCAATGAATTGGCATCTGCTGTTGACCTGTTGTGACAGTAGGCAATTTTGCCTAGTTGGATTGGGTAGACAAACACTCAATCTAGAAATACCTTTACATAGTGGGCTCAACCACAAGCTGCTCTAAAAAAAACACACCATGTAGGCATTCTATAAATTCCTTCTCCTGGGATCCAGCACCAGCATTTTCCCAAACTACCTACTTATTGAATCCCCCGTGATCATCATAAGCTTGCCCTTTTTTTATGCTTTTTCTATATCCTGTTGTAAATCGTACCCCATCTCCTGGCTACTGTTCAGAAGCCTGTATAAATCTCCCATCAGGATCTCTTTTCTCTTGAAATTTCTTAACTCTACTCACAAGGATTCTGACATGCAATCGTGTTACACTAAAAATTGTTATCATACAACCAAATATTTCAGAATGGATCACTGAGATGATGCTGAGCAATATCCGAGCAACATCAAATGACTATAGAGTGCAGATTCATATCATACCAGCTGGTTCAATGATGAGCCAATTAATTATTATTTAAATGCCAGTCAATTACAATTTGTAAGCGGCTATTCAATTATAACTTATTAGCACTTCACAAAAATACAATGCTTAAAATATACTTTTTAATATAGTAGATACAGAAATATTAATGTATGTGTTGCATTCAAAACTATTAATTATTCAAATATTGCTATAGGAAACCCTATTTATTTTATGACATATTTTCCATTTTATTTGTCTCACCTTTTTTTTGGAAACACACAGCCTTGTATCACACAAAGCGCAGATAGCTTCCTTGTAATTTTTCACCTTCAACCTCCCAAGTCTCACAGGTATAACTTCACCTGTGATATCAAGCATTGAGTAGTTCCACTCAGTAAAATCTCTCTAAGAAACAAATATTCATAGTTAACATTACTATAGCTTGTCCATTACAAGCAGTTGTGTTGCATTATAGTTAAAATTTGATCTATATATTTCAAAGTGTATTTACTTCTACTCAATGACCAGTAACTGTACAGGTTGCAGTTGGAGAGTATAATTTACATTGATATCTTGCTTTTTAATTTTTCTGTTCAAGGAAAGTTCTGTGCACAATATATATGCAAACAGTTTCTCTCACAGTAGTTGAGAATCAAACACTTAGGCAGCATATTAGATTAAATTCAGGTAAATTTACTAAATGGTTAGGAGATGTAAAGGATAGCTATGTGTTGTTTAAGCTCAGTATGATGTTACATTACAATTAAATTCCTCATGGCATTAATCTCATATTTCTCCAGGAATCCTCATACTGGTTCTTTCTGCCACCTAATCTAAGTGTTTACTATGACTTTGGTACTGTACAAAACCAAAATCAAAAATTATTTCATAACTTCCCACCTACATTCTGACAGCATTCATAAAAATGTCCAGTATTCATATAATATACACACCATGTGAAGTAAAAATATGCGAATAGCATATGTGAACACCACATGAAAAAACCTATAGTAACGTTAACTATGAATATTTCCATGCAGTTTTGAAATGACAATAGTGCAAGAATATCAGTCCAGTTAAGTTAGCATTTACTTGATTTGCTGCTGTTAGTTCTCGTTTTCTTTGCATTAATGTATAACAAAATTTTTAAAACCTTTACCATTTGTTTAGACCTATAGATCCTTATAGCATCCACAACACACAACTTTTTAATTCAGGAAATCAAATAATTTTACTTTGAATTAATTCAGTGTTAGTTCTAGTAGGTTTAAACATCTATCATTACAAAACTGCACTCATTTTCATAATTTATCTTTGTAAAACTGTGTTCTGCACAATAAATTAGTTTCACATTGTAATTATTAATACAATTAAAATATTTGTGTTTTACTCATTAGAATATGGAGCATTAAAGATGCAATTAGGGTACAGAAGAAGGAATACAATGCAGACATGATGAAAAATAGAAAATCCTTTAAAAGAAAAGGCACATCCATTTTTAGTATTTTTTGTTGTATGTCTGAACTGTCAGTGAAACCTTTTCCAATGATATCCAAGTTTTTTTAATTTGTGGATTTATTCCAATACATTTTTCAAAGTCATGCTTAACTGCAGCCACTGAGTAATCCAATGAATCGTCATGAAACATTGTCCAATATTCCAAGTAACAATATGCATGTAGAAACATAGGAACATAGAAAATAGGTGCAGGAGTAGGCCATTCGGCCTTTCGAGCCTGCACTGCCATTCAGTATGATCATGGCTGATCATCCAACTCAAAACCCTGTACCAGCCTTCCCTCTGTACCCCCGATCCCTTTAGCCACAAGGGCCATATCTAACTCCCTCTTAAATATAGCCAATGAACTGGCCTCAACTGTTTCCTGTGGCAGAGAATTCCACAGATTCACCACTCTCTGTGTGAAGAAGTTTTTCCTAATCTCAGTCCTAAAAGGCTTCCCCTTTATCCTCAAACTGTGACCCCTTGTTCTGGACTTCCCCAACATTGGGAACAATCTTCCTTCATCTAGCCTGTCCAATCCCTTTAGGATTTTATACATTTCAATATGATCCCCCCTCAATCTTCTAAATTCCAACGAGTATAAGCCTAGTTGATCCAGTCTTTCATCATACGAAAGTCCTGCCATCCCAGGAATCAATCTGGTGAACCTTCTTTGTACTCCCTCTATGGCAAGGATATCTTTCCTCAGATTAGGGGACCAAAACTGCACACAATCCTCCAGGTGTGGTCTCACCAAGGCCTTGTACAACTGCAGTAGTACCTCCCTGCTCCTGTACTCGAATCCTCTTGCTATAAATGCCAGCATACCATTCGTCTTTTTCACCACCTGCTGTACCTGCATGCCCACTTTCAATGACTGGTGTATAATGACACCCAGGTCTCGTTGCACCTCCCCTTTTCCTAATCGGCCACCATTCAGATAATAATTTGTTTTCCTGTTTTTGCCACCAAAGTGGATAACCTCACATTTATCCACATTAAATTGCATCTGCCATGAATTTGCCCACTCACCTAACCTATCCAAGTCACCCTGCATCCTCTTAGCATCCTCCTCACAGCTAACACTGCCACCCAGCTTCGTGTCATCCGCAAACTTGGAGATGCTGCATTTAATTCCCTCGTCTAAGTCATTAATATATATTGTAAACAACTGGGGTCCCAGCACTGAGCCTTGCGGTACCCCACTAGTCACCGCCTGCCATTCTGAAAAGGTCCCGTTTATTCCCACTCTTTGCTTCCTGTCTGCTAACCAATTCTCTATCCACATCAATACCTTACCCCCAATACCGCGTGCTTTAAGTTTGCACACTAATCTCCTGTGTGGGACCTTGTCAAAAGCCTTCTGAAAATCCAAATATACCACATCCACTGGTTCTCCCCTATCCACTCTACTAGTTACATCCTCAAAAAATTCTATGAGATTCGTCAGACATGATTTTCCTTTCACAAATCCATGCTGACTTTGTCCAATGATTTCACCGCTTTCCAAATGTGCTGTTATCACTTCTTTGATAACTGACTCTAGCATATTCCCCACCACCAATGTTAGGCTAACCGGTCTATAATCCCCCGGTTTCTCTCTCCCTCCTTTTTTAAAAAGTGGGGTTATATTAGCCACCCTCCAGTCCTCAGGAACTAGTCCAGAATCTAAAGAGTTTTGAAAAATTATCGCTAATGCATCCACTATTTCTTGGGCTTCTTCCTTAAGCACTCTGGGATGCAGACCATCTGGCCCTGGGGATTTATCTGCCTTTAATCCCTTCAATTTACCTAACACCACTTCCCTACTAACATGTATTTCCCTCAGTTCCTCCATCTCACTGGACCCTCTGTGCCCTACTATTTCCGGAAGATTATTTAGGTCCTCCCTAGTGAAGACAGAACCAAAGTAGATATTCAATTCATCTGCCATGTCCTTGCTCCCCATAATCAATTCACCTGTTTCTGTTTGTAGGGGACCTACATTTGTCTTAACCAATCTTTTTCTTTTCACATATCTATAAAAGCTTTTACAGTCAGTTTTTATGTTCCCTGCCAGTTTTCTCTCATAATCTTTTTTCCTCTTCCTAATTAAGCCCCTTGTCCTCCTCTGCTGGACTCTGAATTTCTCCCAGTCCTCAGGTGAGCCACTTTTTCTGGCTAATTTGTATGCTTCTTCTTTGGAATTGATACTATCCCTAATTTCCCTTGTCAGCCACGGGTGCACTATCTTCCCTGATTTATTCTTTTGCCAAACTGGGATGAACAATTGTCGTAGTTCATCCATGCGATCTTTAAATGCTTGCCATTACATATCCACCGTCAACCCTTTAAGTGTCATTTGCCAGTCTATCTTAGCTAATTCACATCTCATACCTTCAAAGTTACCCTTCTTTAAGTTCAGAACGTTTGTTTCTGAATTAACTATGTCACTCTCCATCTTAATGAAGAATTCCACCATATTATGGTCACTCTTACCCAAGGGGCCTCTCACGACAAGGTTGCTAATTAACCCTTCCTCATTGCTCAATACCCAGTCTAGAATAGCCTGCTCTCTAGTTGGTTCTTCGACATGTTGGTTCAAAAAACCATCTCGCATACATTCCAAGAAATCCTCTTCCTCAGCACCCTTACTAATTTGGTTCACCCAATCTATATGTAGATTGAAGTCATCCATTATAACTGCTGTTCCTTTATTGCACGCATTTCCAATTTCCTGTTTAATACCATCCCCAACCTCACTACTACTGTTAGGTGGCCTGTACACAACTCCCACCAGCGTTTTCTGCCCCTTAGTGTTATGCAGCTCTACCCATATCGATTCCACATCCTCCCGGCTAATGTCCTTCCTTTCTATTGCGTTAATCTCCTCTCTAACCAGCAATGCTACCCCACCTCCTTTTCTTTCATGTCTATCCCTCCTGAATATTGAATATCCCTGAATGTTGAGCTCCCATCCTTGGTCACCCTGGAGCCATGTCTCTGTGATCCCAACTATATCATATTCATTAATAACAATCTGCACTTTTAATTCATCCACCTTGTTACAAATGCTCTTTGCATTGACACAGAAAGCCTTCAGGCTCGCTTTTACAACACTCTTAGCCCTTATACAATTATGTTGAAAAGTGGCCCTTTTTGATTTTTGCCCTGGATTTGCCGGCCTACCACCTTTACTTTTCACCTTGCTACTTTTTGTTTCTACCCTCATTTTACACCTCTCTGTCTCTCTGCACTTGTTCCCATCCCCCTGTTGTGAACTAACCTCCTCTCTCCTAGTCTCTTTAATTTCATTCCCACCCCCCAACCATTCTAGTTTAAAGTCACCTCAGTAGCCCTCGCAAATGTAGCATACTGTATCAGAGTAAATACATATGTAAGTGCTTTAACTTGTTTTCAAGTCCATCCATTGCATTAAATCACATTGGTAAATGTCAAACATAATCTATTTCTTACAATTCCATTTCTCATGGTTGACTTTTTTTAGTGGGAAGAGTTTTCTCAAATGCTATTCTAAATAATATTTATTGTGATTATATAAATTTCCTTAATAAATTTTGCTTGCTAAATGATTGACAATTAGTTTTGAAGATCTAATCTTTCATTAAGTTGGTTTCATACCTGTCTAGAAAAATATTTGTTTATCTTTCCTAAGATAACAGGAATAAATTACAAACTGGACAACTGCATTCAGTCAAATTTTAAAAGGGAGCAAACAACTTATTTAAATGCTCTAATGAAATCAAATTTTGTTAAAGACTTTGAGACAAAAATATGGTGCAGTTTCTCAAAGGACTGCAGTGCTCAAAGAAATAGTATTTTGATAAATTGATGGGGATGGATTGCATGAAAAATCCAGCTGAGACCCAACCAGTATTTTTTATGGTTTTAGCATAACTTTCGTTCTTCTATAATCTATTTCTCTATTGATAAAGTTTTATTATTTTGGAATAATTTCAATTTAGCTGCACATTTAAAGATTTGTATTGATATAAACACATCCTGCTGATCCTGCTCCCCTTTAAAATTGTAGCACTGCCTTTCCTCATTCTCCGCTAAGATGTATCACATCACACCTCAGCGTTAAATTCACATGCTGCGTGTATGAATAGTTTATCAGTTTGATAATGCCCTCTTGAAATCTGTTACAATCCTCTTTATTTCTAAGTTTATGACAATTCTGAGTGTAATATTATCTGCAAACTTTGAAATAATGTCCTGCATGTACATAACTCAGATTATTAATATATATCAAAAAGAGAAGTGGTCATAATATCAACCCTAGGGAACAACACCACTACATACTTCCCTTCAGTCTGAAAAAAATCTGCTCACCAGTATTTTCTGTTTTGTGTCTTAGCAAACTTTGAATCCGTCTGGCCACTGTTCTCTAACCTCATGGGTTTTCATTTTGCTTACAGATCTATTATGTGATACGTTGTCAACCTCCTTTAAAAAAAATTCAGGTACAAAATGCACTCACTAATCCTCATTCGCCATCTCCATAACTTTATCATGGGTTTTGATTAATTTAGTTAGCACCATTTGTTATCACAAAATTTTAACTATCTTTTGTTTATTAGCCAATTGAATTTTAAGGAGATCCAATGCCACCATCACTTGCAATTCCTGCATTTCCTGGCTTTTTCAACTTTTCCTGACGAAGAACAATCTACCATTTTCCAGAACTCTAATACAATTGTGGGTCTGAATGGATGTTTCAAGGAATTGTTAACTTTCTATATGCCCTGTTGTGAGACAATTACTCTCAAATTAAGAAATGTATCCATGGTTATAAAAGGCATGGAGTTCCCACATGATACAGAAATGAGTCTTAGATATACCAACATTTTCATAGATTGAACTGATGATCCAGTTGATTCTTTAAAATAGCTAACATATTTTATCCCCTTGTATCAATATTCCATTCTCACCAAATTCATACTGCATTCTATTTCCCCAAATAACCATAGTACTGTCTACACAGCTTTTAAGCAACTAAAGAGAAGGCAATACATAAACATAGCTGCATTACCTTGCTATTTACTGTTGCTGGATTCAAATAAGATTTACTAGAATTGAAGAGAAACCAGGCCCCAGAAGAAAATATGATTGCTATTATCCTCAACACTTTTACTGGCAACCTGGTGCTTTTCTGATGCCTGTGCATGCTGTCCTGTTTCCTGGGACACAGATAGATAGAGTGTCCATTTTTAAGTTACTTTGAATTTATAGGCCATTTAGTTTAAATCAGGCTAATGCTTATGATTTTAAAGCTAGAATGATTTTCAGCCCAAATAGTAGTACTCTATTTTGGTCCTGCAGTAGACTTATAAAATAGTTTCAACCAATAACTATTCACATGTCTCCACTGTATGACTATGGGGGAAAAATAGTCAGTTTTTCTTTCCAAAGAAACAGCTTACTTTCTCACCTAAAGGACCACCTTTTAAAGGTTCTCCCCCCCACCACCCATGTCTGATCATGTGGTCCTGCCAAAATGCTAAATCAATTTTCCTCTTTTGAATATCATCTAGTTAATTGAAACAAAATATCAAAAATACTAAATTCAGAAGGGCCAGCTCTCTATGCCAGAAATGAGAATGCACTGTGCTATAAAAATATAAAGCTTTGAACACTGCAGATTGACCTCTAATGCACCACAATAACTCCAAGGATCATGAATGTACAAGAATCCCAATCTAATTTCAAAGAATTGAAATAAAGATTCTGAGCTCTGATCAATATTGCCAGCTAAAGAGCAAAAGAACACAATTAAAGATTCAATTTGCTGATCTAACCAACGATATATGAATTAAATACATAGAATGTCAGGTACCCTCATCAACATTAAAACTTCCTAATTATGTAAATTAACTTCTGCTGGCTAACTGATTTCCACTACAGATGTGATGAGTTGATCTGAATCAGTGTGCTCTCAGAGTAGTGTGTGCGCAGTAGAGCATCACTCATCTGCAACTTGTTCACGGTCAAGGCAAAACTTCACTTGCTCCACACATGCCAGGTTCAGGAATCCACAAGAGAAGTGCAGGCCACCCGTCACCAACAACCCACATAATAATAAAACTCATCTCCCATGACTTGTCTCAATACTGGCAACTGTTCCTTCAGTTTCCCTCAACCAACATCACTCCTACCGCTTGACCTCTCCCCCTGCCTTCCACTGCAGATGAGATCCAGGAGGGAAAACAATCACTCGGTCCTCAGCCTGCTGGGATTAGGGCTGCTTGTCACATATCTCAGCTGCTACTCCTCCGATTCCAGTCATGAAAACTGAGCAATATTCTTCAAGGAGAATTAAGACGAACGGTATGTAGTAATCCTTGATAAAAGAGAATATATTAAAAGCCAATATATTCAGTAACTGGTGTAATTTTTGAACATACCATATTAATCTGACACAGAACATGTTTTCTATTGTTTCCTTTGTTGGTCATTTTAAATTAAATGCAAATACACCAAATGGTATTTTTCAGTCTTGCGTCATGTTTTGTTATGCTATCAGTGATATTAATTAAATTAGCAGCAGCTTAAAACATATGGTTGTAGGAACACAGAAATAGAAAAAGGATTAGGCCATTCAATAAAATCATGGCTGATCTACTTAGCAACCATCTTTTAGCTTGATCCCGTACATTCCTGATTCCTCTAATATCTAGAAGTGCATTGAACTCAGTTTCGAATGTAATCAATAACATTGGCAGAACAGTTCTGAAAATTCAATACCCTTTGACTGAACAATTTTCTCTTTGTTTCAATCCTAACTATCCTATCCCTTGTTTTTGAGATTGAGACTCCTGGTTCCAGGTTTCTTGGCTTAGGGAAATATTTTCCCCATAAGTTCCCCGCCAAGCTCCATGTTAATATTTTGATTTACATCAGGGGGTTGCTGGACGATGACTTGCACGATTTATTATGCAAGAGTGGAATCCATTTTCCTCGTGATGGCCTGTGGTACCTGCAAAGTAAAATGCAAGCATTCACCGACAGCCTGGACTTTGAGGAAGCCTCCAATACCAGCAAAGCCGTGTGCATGCTCCACCCCAAACGTTTCACTGGCAAAAAAAAACAGATATTGCTCTTTATATAAGTGTATCAATGGCTTCCTTTTATGCAACTATGGATTAAATCTCCAATATAAGAGCTTTGTAAAAGGACCTTTATTAAATATTGAACTGAATACATGCTGGCTGAATTCCATATGGAATGCATTCAGGCATTCATATTTAACCAAGTCTCAGGTTTATACGCATGCGTTAAATCCAGAATTCACTGAAGGTTTCAAAAGGCTGAATCCATCACTGAACTCTTGCTGAGATCCCCATGGAAACCAGCATTGCAGCCAAGTCATACTGGGGCTCCCGAGAGTTATGCTGGGAAATGGCTAAACAGATTCACGTTGCATATTAGCCCAATCCCAGCATTGGAATGCCATTATTTTCAATGCTGATTTGAGGTTTACTGATTACAAGGCAAATGGGAGGGGAACAATATTTTAAATTATTTTGCTTGTTTACTAAGTGATGAAAACAGGGTTTCAGTCCTCCAAGTGCAATTCTGTTTACATTTTTGTTTTCGGCAGCTACATAACTGGGAGAAGGATCAGGCTTTTCCAAAGAGCAGGAAGGAAAATCTGCTGAGTTCTTACTATAAAATTTTTCATAAACATGGCTCTTGGGCCGGTATTGAAGAAGTAGAACTGCTGCTCCTGAGCTCCAGTGAGCCAGAGTCAATTCTGATTTCTGGTGCTATCAGTTTTGATGTTACTCATTCTTCTAGTGATTGGGTGGGTTTCCCCACGTACTCCAGTTTCCTCCCTCAATGTGTTGGTTGGTAGGTTACTTGGCTACTAAAAATCGCGAATACTGTATCCCTACTGTGAGTGGCACGGGGAGGAATGGAGGTATTAATGAGTGTGTGAAGGAAAATAATTTACAAGGAATTAAGTGGGGAAAAAAGGATTTATGGAATTGCTCTGAGAGCTGGCATAGGCTTGGTGGGTTAAACATCTTCCTCTTTCATAAGAAAAGATGATCAATACAGAATATGGATTTTAAAAAGAGCCACACTTACCCTCACATTTTAATAAAAAACCATAACAGAAATTCATTACAAGTTTACACCATCAAGTCTTGATGGTCCATCAATAAAAATCTACTTAATAGTAAATCCTCTTAATAACTCTAGAACAGTAAGATGCATTGTAATGCATATTAATTGATTAAAATAATTTGTGCTGTGATTAATTTTACATCCAACATTGTGCCTTCATAATTCCTCTTACATTGCCTCAGCAGGATAAAGTGTCAAGTAACTGAAAACTTCACACCAAGTTAGATATACCCCTCTATTCTTAATAGGGAAAACATCATTACCTTAACTACTTATAAAAAATATTGCATTCTGTATTTAAAATGTAAAACAGAACTGTCAGGCAACAATATACTGCCACCAAATTAATCTTTATATAACAGAATTTCTTAAGTTTTCTTCATATTCCAGTAGCTTATGCTCTGTTTAATCAGCATCCATCAACTTATGTAATACCTAAATTAACCGCTGGCAAAAGTAATTCTCAGATAATAATGAAAATAAAATAAACCAAGATTAATAAAAATGTATACTGCTGAAATACAAAATAGTTGCTGTATATACAGCTGCAAAATCAGACATTTGAGTACATCTTAAAAATAACAGATAATTATCACTAATAATCCTAATGAATGTTAGCACAAATAACATTTGTCTGCAAAATATATACTTATTGTAAGTATGATAATTTCCGTAAACCTGTTTTGAAAAGCATTCAGTCCCATTAAAGCCAAGAAACAATGTGCAATACTATTCCTTATTAAGTTCAATAATCTCTTGGAGTCCTCTACTTACTTTAAAATGTTATTTAAAGTTTCCATTACAGACAATAAATCAAAGTACATTAATTTCTAAGTATTGTAAATGGTCAACCATAATTCAGTTGCATCGCTTTTATTATGACAACAAATTTGAACAGTTCTCTCTTAAAATTTTCAACATAATCTCAGAATACCATTCTGGAACTTTATGTCATAGAATATACATCAAAGAATCTGCCCATATAACCCAGCTGCTGCGTGCTAGTGTTTGAACCCCACACACCCTTTCATTCCACCTACGTCACTTAAGTTTTGCTGCGTTTCTTAGTTCATTTCTTCCATAAATGCACCCAGTTTCCTTTTGAAATGATAAACTATTGTCTAAATGAGTAACATACTAACAACACTTTGGAGTAAAGAATTTTCTCTTCATTTCTTGGCTCAATTTATTAGCAACTAACGTGTACTAGTGAACCCACAAATGGAGTCTTCTACAAGTGAAGATTCTCTCTCTATACCTATTCTGTTCAACAATTTTATATTGCTAAAGACCTCTATGAAATCTTATTGAAATATTTTTCCTAAAGGAGAAAACTTCATTCTATCTTCCCTCACAGCTGCAATGTCTCTGTTCTGAAAACACCATTGTAAACTTTTTTCATATTTTCTCCATTGTGTCTGTATTTTTCATCCTTCTAATGAAGACCAGAATTATAGGTTTCGATAAGTACACTTAATGTCAGAGAAATTTATACAATATACATCCTGAAATTCTTTTTCTTCGCAAGCATCCACAAAAACAGAGGAGTGCACCAAAGAATGCATGAAAGTTAAATGTTAGAACTCCAAAGCCCCCCCCAGCCTCCCGCTCTCACGCACAAGCAGCAGCAAGGCAATGATCTCCCCTGCACCCCCACCAGCAACAAGCATCACCACCCTCCACCAAACACTCAAGTGTGCAGCAAAGCATCAATAAAGACACAGACTTGCAGTACCCCAAAAACTACTTAGTCACTTGTTATTTCAACATACCACAGGCTCTCTCTCTCTCCCTACTAAGGGAAAAAGAGGTTTCCCTCACAGCGAGAGGGGAGACATAACAAACCACTCGCTGATTTACGATGTTAAAAGTCTTTTGTGTCACTTTTTCAGAGCTCTGCACCCAGAGAGTCGGCACCAGAAAGGCACAGCTCTCTGGGCACACAACCCCCGGCAGCTAACCCGCTGCTCCCAATGTTTCGTGTTCTCCCGCAACTCTTCAGTCAGGGGCACAGCCTAGAATCAGCATGTCTCCAGAGCCCCGAAGGCACACTCGTCTTCCAGGCCACATCCTCAGGATATCAAAAAGCGGCCAGTCGTGAGGCCTTGAGAGCAGGTCCCATTCCCGCAAAGAACCAAAGTCAGGGTCTTCAAAAGCACCTTGAATTATGTGCAATACTTTAAATATGGCCTAACAATGTCCTTTGCAAATATTACCAAGCTCTATTCCTTGGGAATTCTATGTTCCCAGAAAAAAACACTAATTTATTTATTTTTCTTCTTAAGCCCATTGCCCTTACAGGGGCATAGGCCGCAAACAGCGACTCATCAGAATCCTCTGCCCTGGGCCAATAGGAGGTTAATCGCCCCTGTGGCTTCTACTTTCTCCACACAACTTCATATGTCTTGTAGATGAAGATTCGTTCTCTCCCAGGAACGAGGTTCTGTTGGCATTTCTGTACCTCGGGGTTTTTACGGGATAGGGTTGGTAATCCCATGCCCCACCCTCCTCCTTTTGCGGTTGGGCTTGGGACCATCCATGACAGAGTTCAATACTAATTTATTAGCAATCTTCATTGTTACTCATCTGTGTCCCTAATTTTATTTAACCTTCTACTTCATTTCTTATTTTCTAAAATGTAGTGATGGCTTTGGTATTTGCTAACTCACATCAATACATGTCATAACACAAGTCTGCCACAAAATACAGACTGCAAATTTTCTATCATTCTCTTGTCATTGGCTGTGATTATAATGTGTAGGAGCAGAATTAGGCCATTTGGCCCATCGAGTATGCCCCAGCACTTCATCATTGCTGATCCATTTTCCTTCTCAGCCCTAGCCTCCTGCCTTCTCTTTAGGATCCTAAATCTACACAATGACTTGGCCTCCACAGTTGCCTGTGGCAACGAATTCCACAGATTCACCACTCTCTGGCTAAAGAAGTTCCTCCTCATCTCCATTCTAGAAGGACATCCCTCTATTCTGAGGCTGTGTCCTCTGGTCTTAGACTGTCCCACAATTCGATTTGTAATCCAGGGAGTGGGAAGTGAAGAATCAAATATCACTATGATGATTGTACGTTCTAGTATCAAGTGTTTGGCGACAATGAAGTATAAAGTATAAAGTATAATTGGAAACATTCTCTCCACAGCCACTCTATCAAGGCCTTCCAACACTTGATAGGTTTCAATGAAGTCAGAATGAGAATCAGAATCAGGTTTATTATCACCGGCATGTGTCGTAAAATTTGTTAATTTAGCAGCAGCAGTTCAATGCAATACATAATAGAATAAATAAATTACAGTATATGTATATTGAATTGATTAAAAATTGTGCAAAAACAGAAATAATATATATTAAAAAAGTGAGGTAGTGTTCATGGATTCAATGTCCTTTTAGGAATCGGATGGCAGAGGGGAAGAAGCTGTTCCTGAATCGCTGAGTGTGTGCCTTCAGGCTTCTGTATCTCCTACCTGATGGTAACAGTGAGAAAAGGACATGCCCTGGGTGCTAGGGGTCCTTAATAATGGATGCTGCCTTTCTGAGACACCGCTCCTTGAAGATATCCTGGGTACTTTGTAGGCTAATACCCAAGATGGAAATGACTAAATTTACAACCCTCTGCAGCATCCTGTGCAGTAGCATTCCCCACGCCCATACCAGACAGTGACGCAGCCTGTCAGAGTGCTCTCCACAGTACATCTATAGAAGTTTTTGAGTGTTTTTGTTGACATATCAAATCTCTTCAAACTCCGAATGAAGTATAGTCACTGTCTTGCCTTCTTCATAACTGCATTCATATGTTGGGACCAGGTTAGGTCCTCAGAGATCTGGACACCCAGGAACTTGAAACTGCTCACTCTCTCCACTTCTGAGGTAGGTATGTGTTCCTTCGACTTACCCTCTCTGAAGTCCACAATCAGCTCTTTCATCTTACTGACGTTGAGTGCAAGGTGGTGCTGCAACACTACTCCACTAGTTGGCGTATCTCACTCCTGTAGGCCTTCTCGTCTCCATCTGAGATTCTACCAACAATGGTTGCATCATCAGCAAGTTTATAGATAGTATTTGAGATATGCCTAACCACACAGTCATGGGTACAGAGAGAGTAGAGCAGTGGGCTAAGCACACACCCCTGAGGTGCACCAGTGTTGATCGTCAGTGAGGAGGAGATACTATCACTAATCCACACAGATTGTGGTCTTTCAGTTAAGAAGTCGGGGATCCAATTACAGAGGGATGTACAGAGGCTCAGGTTCTGTAACTTATCAATCAGGATTGTGGGAATTATGGTGTTAAATGCTGAGCTATAGTCGATGAACAGCATCCTGACAAAGGTGTTTGTGGTGTCCAGATGGTCTAATGCTGTGTGAAGAGCTATTGAGATTGTGTCTGCTGGTGACCTATTGTAGTGATAGGCAAATTGCTGTGGGTCCAGGTCCTTGCTGAGGAAGGAGTTCAGTCTAGTCATGACCAACCTCTCAAAGCATTTCATCGCTGTAGACGTGATTGGTACTGGGCAATAGTCATTAAGGCAGCTCACATTATTCTTCTTAGGCACTGGTATAATTGTTGCCTTTTTGAAGCAAGTGGGAACTTCCGACTAGAGCAGTGAGAGGTTGAAAATGTCCTTGAATACTCCTGCCAGCTGGTTGGCACAAGTTTTCAGAGCCAACTGGGTACTCTGTGGGGACCTTCTGCCTCGTGAGGGTTCACCCTCTTTAAAGACAGCCTAACATTGGCCTCTGAGACAGAGATCACAGGGTCACCGGGTGCAGCAGGGATCTTCACAGCTGCAGTTCTATTCTCCCTTTTGAAGCGGGCATAGAAGGCGTTGAGTTCATCTGGTGATGGAGGATCACTGCTATTCACGCTATTGGGTTTCACTTGTAAGAAGTAATGTTTTGCAAACCCTGCCAGAGTTGTCGTGCATCCAATTCCACCTCCAACCTCATTTGGAATTGTCTCTTTGCCCTTGAAGTAGCCCTCCACAAATTGTACCTGATTTTCCAGCACAGACCTGGGTGGCCAGACTTGAATGCCACAAATCTAGCCTTCAGCAGACGATGTACCTCCTGGTTCATCCACGGCTTTTGGTTTGGGAATGTACACCAAGTCTTTGTAGGCACACACTCATCCACACAGGTTTCAATGAAGTCAGTAACAACTGCAGCATACTCATGCAGATTCAAAGATGAATCCCTGAATACGGTCCAGACCACCGATTCAAAGCCGTCCTGTTAGTGCTCCAATGCTTCCCTTGTCCATACCTTCTTGGTCCTCACTACTGGTGCTGCAGTCTTCAGTCTCTGCCTATACTCAGAGAGTAGTAGTACAGCCAGGTGATCAGACTTACCAAAGTGAGGGTGTGGAATAGTATGACATGCCACCCCTCATTCGTCTGAATTCCAGGAAGCAGAGGCACAGAGCCATCAAATGCTCCTCATACAATAAGTCTTTCAATCCCAGAATAATATCGACTGAGGGCTACACTCGTTGCTCAAATTCACCATTATGTGGTTCAGGTTTTTAAAATGAACCTTAATGCCAGAGAGCCTCTTGAATGCAACAGTTATTTCCTGCACAATGTTATTAGATTATGCCTATGAACCAGACAAGTTTCATCAATAAAATGGCAGAAAACCTTTGATAGACAGCAAAGAAATAGATACCCAATTCTGCCTCAGATTTTGTACAGTTAAAAAGCTTTGAAGGGTGTAATAAACAATTACTACATAAAATCACAAGAAATAGAAAAATCTACATTTTCAGGGTGCTTGAAAATAAATGAGAATATCTTTGAAATCACAAACAATTTAAAAATATAATTTACCTTTCTCATTCTCTTCACAGTTGCAAAATCTCCAGTGAAATGAACAGGTTTGCAAATCCTGTCAGAGATTGAACTTGGCAAAGGATCTGTGAACAGATTTCCCAGTGCTGTTGAATCTCAGTGGGTTCCTGCTCCACCAATAGATTCCATGCAAAACCCAGTGGCAAGATTCTGTCAGCAAGTTTAAGACTTCCTTAGTTTACCAATACCATATTCTGTTGATTCGTGGATTGAAGTGCATTAATAAAATGAGGGTTAATTCACTTTCCGTAAATGATTCACATAATGTGCTAAACAGTCTGCAGATTAATTTCCAAATGCAAATTTTCGTTGCAGTACTTTCACAAGAATAATGTTCATAATACTTATTTTCATATAAGCTATTATGGAGGATGGTTCTGTAAGGAGGCATAAGAAGTAATGAGTGAGATGCTTCAACTGCAATTGGAAAGATAGATATAAATATAAATCACAGATGTAAAAGCCATCATGCTGGTAATAATTAAGGAAGTATTACAAAAATAAGTTTCAACAAACTGGTTTCTGTTCACTCTTATACCAAATACTATTCATTTTGAGACAAACAACAAATTAATTTGATTTCCAGTTGAAAGTGCACGACATTAATACAGCAAGTTTTGGGCAGAAATATTTAGCAAGCCAAGGACACAGATGAGATTCATGAAATATACTTATTATTATTAGAGTTATACACACATTTTGCCAGCCTATTAATTTTGGAGCATACTGAATGTACTGATTTTATATTTTTGGACAGTGAGGTAGCGTGAGTTCACATGTCAGAACATCTTAACAAAACAGCAGCTTACTGGCACCTACGCTTTCCAGCTCCATTAGGTAAAATCTGTGATCACATGCCTAAATTCTACATTACTTGTGCACATTATGCTTTATCTGTATCCACACATCTTCAAAATTTTCTTAAGAATGTTTCCTCTTCATAAGTGTAATTATTATTAATGCAGGTTGATAAGAAATCCCTATTTGACTATTAAATGGATAATTATGAATAGTTGTGCCTCATAAATTAATTTATCCCCATCTATTGCTCAAACTTGACAATGATTAGTGATTTAAGTACAATTCATCCTTCACTGTATTGGCACTCCTTGGGGGAAAAAACTCTCTTTAAGATTTTCTCTTTTGGAATTTTAAAGCATGATTGAATTTTTCGTAACATTGCAGAATTGGAGTTCGGAAGAAATATCTCAGCTTCCTCAGAAGGCTAAAGAAATTCAGCACTTCCCCATCAACTCTTACCAATTTTCCTTGATGCACCAGAGAAAACACTTTGACAGGTTGCATAAAAGCTTGGTATGGCAACTGCATGGGACTGCACGAAAGATCAGAGTTGTGGACACAGAACATCAGAGGAAGCAGCCTCTACCCTATGAACTCTGCCTATATCTCTCATTACCTCAGTAAAGCAGCCAGCATAACCATATACCTCACTCACCCTGGGTATTCTTGTATCTCCCCTCTCCCACTGGGCAGAAGATATACAGTACTATGCAAAGGTCTTGGGCATACACTAGACTTCTGATATAATTTCGGAAGGTATGGCCTCCACTGAGCCCTGATCTCAACATCAAGGCTGTCTACAGCTACAGAGAAAGAACTGAATGAGACAACCAAAGTCTGCAGAAGAACTGTGGCAAGTTCTCCAAGATGTTCAGAACAACTTACCAGCTGATTCTCTTATAAAACTGCATGACCGTGTCCCTGAGTAGACTGGTGCAGTTTTAAAGGCAAAGGATGGTCACACCAAATATCGAGTTGATTTAGTTTTTTTTTACCGTTTACTGCTCTTTATAGTAATCTTTTTGATATTTAGAAGCATTTCATTTTATTATTTACATGCAGAACTATTTTTACATGTGCCTAAGACTTTTGCACAGTCCTGCAAGAGCCAGAAAGTACATATCACCAGGCTCAAGAACAGCTTCTATCCCAGTGCTCTCAGACTTTGAATTGACCTCTTATACAATAAGTTGGATTCTTGGCCTCACAATCTACCTTGTTATAATTGTGCACTTCATAGTTCACTTGCTCTGCAATTTTCCAGTAACTTTTATAATTTATTCTGCATTGTTGTTGTTTTATCTTACTCTAGCTCAATGCAATGTGTAATGGCTTGATCTGTATGATCACCATGTATAACAAGTTTTTCATTGTATCTTGGTACATGTGACAATAATAAACCAACACCAATAACCTTTATAGTTATACAGTTGTTAATGCTATACACACGGATGCCCTGATTTTCTATCTCTCCTCATTGCAACAATATAGACTTGTATTTTCAAAAACTTGCCATGCAAAAACTTTTAAAAATCCTAAGTATGCAAGCACGAGTCTAATTAATGTCAAAATGTTGTCAAATGTACTGGCCCAACAGGTTATGCAGAGAGAGGTCCAATTCTTTTTGACAACAATAAGAATTACACAGAAGTGTGATAATTATGATATTATGAGGGATGAAGAGGAATAACAATTGAAAGTTATTTATCACCTCAATAATGACAACTCTCAAGTTATAAATCTAGAAATAATATCACATCCTGACTTGAAAAGACTAAGTAAAATAAGATCAAGATAAAATCCACTATAGTCATTATTATTAGAATCTGTTCAACTATAAAATTAAATTAATTTATTAGTAATTCATCCTGCGACTAGGGTCCAGAAATAATGTGCTGATTACTGCACGTAGATGTGTAATACATCTTCACATGATGTTTCATGGTCCACTATTTTAATCGAGGTCTTAGTTTAAAATCAGTCTAGAAATTAGAAAATAAAGGGTCTTATTTTCATGCACAAATTGCACGTACGAGCTACTTTGTGTTTTTCTTCGCTTCAAAATGCCCATTTTCACTTGAGAACCCACCCATAGCCAAATTGGACCAGGCCTTCTGGATGCTATTCACTGATGTAATTCCTGCATCATCACATGATGACATCATCAATATTGGCAGCAATTTCTTACTGACAGAAAGGGGAGCACTAATGTGCAAGCTGTGACCATTTTTAAACTTTTACCAAGACAAGGAACAAATCCCACAGCAAATTAGCTTGGAGACTTACATTAAACAGTCCCAACTGGGATACTGATGTATTGTTACCTGCATATGCCTGTCTGAATTTTCAATGCTATTCAATTTTATTGCATAATTGCCAACTCTCACAGGGCTTATTGCGGACTTTCAAAATCAAGATAAGCTTGACTTTGGCCTGAGTAATGAGCTCATACCTTGCAGTAGCATAGAGGCTATTCACGGAACAGGTTGTGGATGTAAATGTGAAATAGATGTTCAGGGATTTTATTTATTTATTTATTTTAATATTCATGCTTTTAATTAAGCTACATTTATAAATTGCATTTTTATGTATCTTAAGCTTTAATTGTTTTAATTAATTTAGTATTTAACAGTATTTAAATCTATTTTGGTGGCATTTTATCTGATTATTAGATATATTTAAAACATGGGAAGGGTTTCTGAAAGCATGAACTGTCCAAAACTATTCGAAAGTTTTACAGGGCGGGGATTTCAGGCTCCAGAATCTAAGGTTCAATTATCATTCACGGATAGCTCCATTTCAAGGGATGGATGCAGCAGCAAAGCCTTGCGTTTGATTTAAGCACATGGGGCTACAAAAAGGCTAACACAGCCCAAGAGGCAAATGCAAGGTTGGGCCAGATCAGGCACAATCCACCCCAATATAACCACCACCGCAACTGTCACGACAATATTGATTAAGGGCGTCGATACCAAGTGAGTAATTTTAACAAATCTTGACATCCTTAAACTTCAGATTGTTCAGCTGTTCTCATGGAATTGTATAATGCTAATGTGATAAAAAATTAACCAATCTTGCAACTTAGTCATTATTGGGGCAATTACTTTTATTAATGAGCCAAATGGTTTCAAATTAACTATTTATGAGAGGAACTTTAAATACGTTGTACAGAGATGTAGTTAAAGGATGCAATTATAAAGTGGCCTTGAAGATTGTAAGGAAAATAAATGCATGACTAGAAACTTACAAAATAAATACTTGATGGTTTATGGAAAACAACCGTCAAGAAGAACGAGCAGAGAATCTCATAAGGAAAGCGTCTCACAAACCATTTGATCTACAGATGCATTGTTTGCGCAGTACATATTGATTATTACAGCTTTTAAAAGCACTATTTATTGGTACTTGCAGGCGCTTACCTATCCTCCCAAGAAGTGATATTAGATATCACTACATATATTTCACTAGAAACAGAGAATAGATTTTGCAGATGAAATTCTGAAGTAGGGCAACACTATTCAAGTCTTTGTTATCTATTATCTAAATAAAGTTGCCCGACAGGTCTTACAGCTTGCTTCAGAGCTTCAGAAATGTCTTAAGCACTCCACTTAAATGCCATGAATAATAATGTTAAAAGCACATACATCACATCTCAAGAACCCAGTATGGCAGTGTTACAGAGATATTTTGTGTCATCATGTTTCCAGTCACAGTTAATCTTGGCGTAATTTTGGACAGATTTTCTGCGTGGATCTTATCTTTTGATGTTAATAATATTTAAGTGGTCACTTAGGAAAGCATTAACCACTCAGTATAAATCACTGATCTTTATGTCACACCTATTGCAAAATAATGTATATGAAAACAGCATGAGTGATGTGGCAAAAGAACTCTTTGGCAATTTGATGCAATGTAAAAATCAACCAAACTAATGCCACACAATTGCTTTCAGAGTGCTGCTGATTTGTGCTCCTCATACAATTAATTCCTACTTTAATAAGGATGATAAACTTGTGATATAAATTACCAGTAAAGGAGATTAAACCATATAGTACAAATGGAAACAAAACATAATTTCTGCAGAGAGATTAAGAAGTTAGGTGAAAAATGGACCACTTTTGGGAAAAACCTTTTTTTTAAGCATTTTGGCAATTTCCTAGCACTTCAGACTTCTCTTATAGCTGTATTTTTTTGCCGCTAAAAGAGTTTTAACATGGCTCTGAACTGCGAGTCAGAATATTCTGCCCTTAATTACATCCAAGACCAGAGTCAGTTAGTGTCATGCCAATTTAGTAACTGTAGTGCAGATTAAGCTTTCCCGAGATTAGGGTGGACCTTAAATATCGCCTGACACGATTATAAGCAAAGCATTTTTTTTTCCAGATGTTCTAGCCACCATTCTTCCCCCAGCCATTAACACTAAAGACACATTTATTCTACAGATTGTGAAACTTTTCTGCTGGCAAGATGGTTGCCTTGTTTGTCTGACTAATTAAAGCCACACTTATTCATCATATGTGAAATGCTGCATGGTGTTTATAAAGAAGCTGAGAATGTGCTGAACAAAGACAAGACTATCCTAACATTTTGGATATCCTGTACTTGTCTTCCAAGGAAAGAAACTGAGAAAAACATGTTACTAAATTCCATACCAAATATACACACCAGATGGCTTTATTTTCATATGTGATTGTCAATATGTTGCGTATTAAATATTGTTGAAGATCTGCAAATATTCAAAATATACCCGAGGTACAACAGAAATCTACTTTTCCATAACATTCCACTTCATTAAACCATTTATACAATTAAATTCAAAACATAATATAATACCTCAATATTACTGTTTTGAGAGTAATTTATGATAGGAAAGTTCACACTGCCTTACAAAGCAAATTGAGTTCACTTTCAATTATGCAAAATTCAAAACTTCCTGTTCCATTGATGATCCATCTAAACAACGATGGATATTCAGGAAAGAGTTTCACTGATAATAAATCAGTCGTTATTTCTGACTATTTCGTCTGGACAGAATTCCGCCAGTACATGAAAAAGAGAAAATAATACAATAGTAACAAAAAGTTAACATTGTGATCTTTGGTGCTGTAGTAAGGCATTAGGCCAAGTTTACTGCTTGAAAGCAAAACATGGATTATTAGCACTGTTTCTCCCAATGTTCCAAGGAAATGCTCATATTTCAAAACAATCTTATCAATTCCACCCAAAATCCCTCTACTTTTACAAACTACTGCTTCTTCATCAGCATTGATCTCTATTTCAAAGCCTTTGAATATATTGTTGCCTCCTAAATCCTAACTGCAATGCCATTCTTGAATTCCTCCAATCAGATTTGCACTCACTGCACTGCAACCAGATTAATCAAAAATCACTGCTGACATTCATTAATGGCAACCAGAAAAATTCCTCTGAAGACTCCTTCAGGAAATATAGAGGAAGCTTGACCCAAAAGCAGAGCAGCAGAGATAATTTAGCAGTAAATGTTATTTTACTAATAAAATTCAAAATAACAAGTCATGTGGGGGGGGGCACAAATCAAGCAGGAACAGATACTTAACACAGCAAGGTAATGGAAGACCAGGAGCAACTGGTTAAGGCTGACTAGCTCGATGAGTGAACAAAGGCTGTGGATGAGCTGGGTTTAAATAGGCTGCAGGTGACGAGTTGGAAACAAGTGGCAGTGATTCTTGTTTGTTGACTGGAGACTGGGAGATGCATCAACCAAGCATTCTTATAAGATCAGATGACTTTTGACCTCACAATCTACCTTGTGATGAACTTACACCCTGCACTGCACTTTCTCTGTAGCTGTTATACCTTTTCCTGCACTGTTTTTGTTTTACCTTATTCCATCTCAATGCACTGTGTAATGATGTGATCTGTATGAATAGTAGGCAAGACAAGCTTTTCACTGTATTTCGGTACATCTGACAATATTAAACCAATTCCATTTTCCAACCAATTCCAATACCTATGTTCTAGCTGAGTGAGACTGCCTTTAATTGCATCAAATTTCATAAAGTATATCTGTTATCAAAGTATATGTAAGAGACCTTGAGGTTCATTTTCTTGCAGGCATTTACAGGGAAAAATACCATAGAATTGTACAAAAGAATTATACCTAATCAGAGAAAGAGTGACAACCAACCAATATGTCAAAGAAGACTAACTGTGTAAGTAAAAATAAAACTGAGAACATGAGTTGTAAAGAATCCTTGAAAGTGAGTCCATAGGTCAGAGGATCAGTTCAGAGTAGTAGTGAATGAAGTCATCCACATCAGTTCAGGAGCCTGATGGTTGTAGAGTAATAACTGTTTCTGAACCTGGTGGTGTGGGACCTCTGGCTTCTACATCCCCTGCCTGATAATGGTGAAAGAAGGCATGCCCTGAATGGTGGGGGTCTTTGATGATAGATACAGTTTTCTTGTGGCAGCACTCCATTTAAACGTACTCAGTGGAGGGGCCGGCTTTGCCACAATGTACTAGGCTGTATCTGTCACTTTTTATAGCCTTTTCCACTCCTGGGCATGGTTGCTTTCATACCAGCCCATGAGGCAACCAGTTAGGACACTCCCCACAGTGCCTCTACAGATGTTTGTCAAAGCTTTTGGTGACATGCTAAATCTACGCAAACTTCCAAGAAAGTAGAGGTGCTGTTGTGCCTTCTTTGTGATGACACTAACGTGCTGGTCCCAAGAAAGCTACTGACCCTCTCCACCTTCATTCCCACAATGGGTGCTGGCTCATGGACCATTCACTTCTTCCTCCTATAGTCGATAATCAGCTCTTTGGTTTTGCTGACGTTGAGTGAGAGGTTGTTATGGCACCATGCAATCTGAATTTCAATCTCTCGTCTGCATGCTGGTTCATCACCACCTTTGATTTAGCCAGAAAATTTAAATACAGCATTGGAGCCATATGATTATAGATATAAAGTGAATAGAGCAAGGGGCTAAGCACACAGCCTTCATAGTGTACTTGTGCTGATGGTGAGTGTGGGAGAGATGCTGTTGCAATCCCATATAATCTGGGATCTGCCAGTGAGGAAATCAAGGACCCAGCTGCACAAGCCCAGATCTTGAGCCGAGTAATGAGTTTCAAGGGGATGATAGTGTTGAATGCTGAATTACCTGTAGTTAATGAAGATCAACCTGACCTACACATCTTCATTGTCCAAGTGTTCCAGAACAGAGTGAAGAACCAATGAAATGGCATCTGCTGTTGACCGGTTGTAGTGGTTGGAGGCAAATTGGAGCAGATCCAGGTCACTCCTCAGACAGGTGTTGATATGTTTCGTGACCAACCATTTGGAATCACTTACCTACCAAAATGATAGGTGCAGAACTTCCAGATATGCCTTTACTTCCTACTTCAGGACTTTACTTATACTTCTGGACTTACCCAAGGGTTCATCCTGGGTGTTCTTTCTTCAAAAGTTGTGCTTTAATGATCTAATCCAAAAATTCATAAAGAAGTAAGGCAACTGTGGGATGGTTGACATGGTCAAATAAACTGTCTAGGCCAAGGCTACAGCGATCCTGCCCTTTCAGTATGTATTTTCTGCTTACCTAATCTAAATGCCTATTCAGGGCAGCAATGAAGGTCTTCCACCTCTGTCTGTCCTTGACCATCTTCCCTATTGTACCCCAGGTGTGGTTCAGAGTCACTTCTGCCTCTACAGTACGATGCCAAGTTGTCTTTGATCTCCCGGGTTTCCTCCACCCTTCAGTAGTCCAATGAAGTATTGTTATATTGATGGAGTTGGCCTGTCTTCTCATCACATGCCCAATCCATCTCCAATGTTTCCTCATGATGATTGTGGCCATGTCCTCCTGGAGACATTGAAGGGGTAGGGCATGGTTGGAGATCTTTCCTGGCCAGAAAATACAGAGGATCATCCGGAGGCTCGTGATGTGGAATGATGACAGTTCGTCAAGGTTGTTCCCTATCATGCACCAGCATTCTGACCCCTACAAGAGAATAGATAGACACAGCTCTGGTACAACTTCACCTTGGGTGGATGTACTCGGTTGATCTCCATATGTTGCTCAGTGATCTGAAGACATTACTAGCTTTGATGAAGTCTGCAGTGGATGGTGTCCTTGGATTCACCATCCTGCTAAATGATGCTGTCCACGTAGGTGAAACTGCTGGTGCTGGGTAAGTTGACATCATATGCCTTGAAGGGAGGAGGAGACTCTACATTCAGGGTCATGGTCTGAGCATCTCTCTGGTGACACTGAGTCCACCAAAGGTACACAGGTCCTGAGTTTTCTCACGCCTGTGCTGGTCTGTATGTGATAGTAATACGAGGTCATCCGCAAAATCAAGCCTTTCTAAAGTAGAGAATAGAGTCCATCTAATGCCTCTCTGCTTGTCTTTTGTTGTTTGTCATAACCCAGTCAATCATCAGGTTAAATAATATCACCGATACCACACAGCCTTGCGTTACTCCTGTCTTGACTTCAAAGCTCAAATTGCAATCCCCAACTGTGCAGGTGAAATTAGCATAGAAATTCTGGATAAGCTGGACAATTTTGGAAGGGATCCTGTGTACAATCTGAGAATTCACCAGAGGCTCTCCCTGTGGATGCTGTCAAAAGCCTTTTCAAAGTCCATGAAATTCACATAAGTCGTCTCTGCCACTCTGTGCACTGTTCTATATGTTATGTAGTGTCAAGATATGGTCAATACAGCCTGTTTCTCCTGAAGCCAGCTTGCTCGTTCCTTAAGCACACATCTACAGAATCTGTAATCCATTGGACAATGACTTTGGCAAGATTCTTGCTGGAGACTGACAAAAGTGTGATGCTACGACAGTTGATGCAATCACTTAGCTCTTTCTTCTCCGGGTTCCTAACACTAACTCCCTTTGTCCAGTTCTTGGGTGCTTGTCCCCATTCCCAGATTATAGTAAACAGTGCTTGCAGGGTGGCTCCTGAAACTTTTGGTTCATCTTTGAACAGTTCAGCATCCAAATTATCATGTCCACAAGCTTTGCTGTTCTTTAATGATTGATTTGCAGCAACAATCTCTTCCTTCTTGGGCGGATCTATGTTGATGCCAAGGTCCTCTACTGCCTTTTGTATGTCAGGTTCTTCATCTGGCGGTGGTCTATTCAGCAATTCTCTGAAATACTCTGTCCGTCATGCTTCTTCCTCGTTCTCAGTTGTCAAAAGCAATCCATTCTTATCTCTCACAGGATCACTGGCTCTGGCCTGGAACTTTCTGCATACCAGTTTTGAAATCTCGTAAATATTTCTATGATCGCCTTGAATCACTGCTGCTTCATTTTCCTCTGCAAGGTCTTCCATGTAGACTCTCATATCCTTTCTTACTAGTCTCCTCAGTATATGTTAGCTTCGGTGTATTGTAATTGAAATTTCTCCTTAATTCATGTTGATTTTGCGTCTAACACTTTCTTATTAATTTTCTGTCTTTCTCCTAAGGCTGTCCATGTTCCCTGCTGTATCCATTCTTTGTTCTTCGTTCCAGCTCTGTATCCTAGGAAAACTTTACTGCTCTCCTTGAAGGCCAAGGCATCCATTTCCACTCTCTGTTGATCCTGTCTCTGACACATCCTCGTCAAGGTCTTGAAAGGCTTGGATTCTGTTCTTATGCTGAATGGTGAATACAGATCTCACACTGGTGTCCTTGAGCTTTTCAACGTCAAAACATCTTTGTACATGTGTACAGGTCCCAGTGCTTCTCAGCTTGAGTTTCATCACTGCTACAATAAGTGATCATTTCCTGTATCTGCTCCTCTCTTCATCTTTACATCCTGCAAGGGTCATCTCCATGTACCATTGATCAATGGTCAATCTGGTTCTTGTTGTGCCCACTGGTTGAGCACTATGTCAGTTTGTGGATTTCACGGTGTGAAAAGAGGGGTCCCTCCCATGGCCAAATTGTTCACGGCACAGAATTCCACCAGTCTTTCACCATTGTTTTTCATCATTCCACATCCATACATGTCCATTGCCCTAGTGAAGTGTGGGCTGTGATTTCCCACTTTGGTGCTTATATCTCCCATGACAATGATTATGCCATGCTGTGATGTTAACTCTACCTCCAATTGCAGCTGTTCATAGAAGACATCCTTTTCTTCAATGTTACTATTATTAGTTGGGGCAGCGCACAGGATCATAGTCATGTTCACTTGCTTCCCGCTCAGCCTGACTCACATCAGCCCACCGTCGAATGGTTTCCACTCCAGCAACCACTTCTCAAAGCCTTTCTTCAAAATGAGAGCTGCACCATCATGATGTTGACCATCTTCCCTTCCTGAGTATGAAATTGTTTCAGAATCTGCTGGCTTTACTCTGCCAGACCCTGTCCATCTGCTTTCACTGACGCCCAGTATATGTAGGTTGTAATGAGGTACTTCTTCATTATTTGTGCTAGCTTGCCGGTGTTGTATATGGTTTATACATTCCAAAAACCATTTTTGGTCTTGGTCTTGGTGGTGGTCAGGCCTTTGTTCATTGTGCCACTAGCTGCCTCTCAGTTATCACCACTGTCAGTCATACAAATCCCAGGTGCAGACTCAGGAATACCATTGCACACAGAGTTAGGATTCTTCATTACAGTTTCCTTAACAATTTTTTTTAACCAGTCAGGCATGTGAGCCCTGAGCTGAACTCCCAAACCTGGAAGACCGGTGGACCACTCTTAGACTGTCCTCAGCCCTTTAACCTGTATGGCATGGCTGACCCTACCAAGAGTTAAAGCACAAGGCCCTGACTCCAGCCAACACAATTCTCCAGGTCATCGAGGCACACAAGTCTCCAAACCCTATGATAAGGTTGTCGTCTTCTTGGAGGAATTTTCTGCTTAGCAGGTGACTAAAGAATCAGCCATATTATGTGCCTGATTATCAAAAGAGGCTTTGAATGGGACTAGAGAAAGAAGTAAGCAATCAAGAATACCAGGTGAAATTCTGGATTTCAGAGGCAAAGAACAACATGTCCCTGCAAAGGTACCAGCCCTGCTCCTTATCACCTCCTTGTTCCAATCTTAGGGAGTCAACCGTTCCTACTTCCCTTTCAGTGTGGCTGTTCACAACTCCAAGAAACCTTATAGTCTAGTGAGCTTTATAACAGCTCTTAACAACAGTGTTACTTAAATTCTTCACCTCTCATAGAGTCATAAACACTACAGCACAAAACAGGCCCTTCAGCCCATGTAGTCCACACTAAACTATTAGTCTACCTAGTCCCATCAATTTGCACCCAGATCATAGTCCTCCATGCCCCTCCCATTCAGATACTTATCCAAATTTCCCTTAAACATTGCATTCAAACCCACTCCCAATGGCAGTTTGGTCCACACCCTCACCATCCCGTGTGAAAAAATACCTCCTCATGTTACCCTTAAGCATTTCACCTTTCACCCTAAACCATGACCTCTAGTTCTCATCTCAACCAACTTCAGTGCAAAAAGGGCCTGCTTGCATTTACCTCTCATAATTTTGTATACTATACCTCTAATAAATCTCCCCTCTTTCTTCTATGCCCTGAGAAATAAATCCAAACTTATTCAACATTTCCCTATACCTCTGCTCCTCAAGTCCAGGCAACATCCTTGTAAATTTTCTCTGCACTCTTTCAATTTATTGATGTCTCTCCTGTAGGTGGATGACAAAATACTCCAAATTCAGCCTCACCAATATTTTACACAACTTCAACATAACATCTCAACTCCTGTATTCAATATTTAGACGTATGAAGGACAACATGCCAAAAGCTTCCTTGGCATCCTTCTACATGTGACACCATTTTCACAGAATAATGGATCTGTATTCCCAGATCCCTCTATTCTACCCACTCCTCAGTGCCCTGCTGCTCACCATGTAAGCTTTCCCTGGTTTGTCCTCCAAAGTATAACACCTCACACTTGACTGCATTAAATTCCATCTGTCATTTTTCAGCTCATTTTTCCGGCTGGTCTGGATCCCACCGCAAGCTTTCACAGTCTTCCTCACTGTTCATTACAGCCCCGGTCTGGTATCACCTACACACTTGTTGATTCAGTCCATCATATTTTCATTCAGATCATTGATACAGGTTGCAGACAACAATGGACCCAGCACCACCCCACTGTGGCACAGCACAAATCATGGACCTCCAGTCATAGAAGCAACCATCTGATACAATTCTCTGGTTTCTCCCACAAAGCCAATGTCTAATCCAATTTACTACCACATCTTGAACGCCAAGTGCCTGAGCCTTCTTGACCACCCTCCCATGCCGGACCTAGTCAAAGGCCTTGCTAACCTTCATGTTGACAACACACGCACAGACTTGCTTTCATTAACTTTCCTGATTACTTCCTTGAAAAACTATATAAGATTGGCTAGAAACAACCTACCACACACAAAACCACATTGACTATCCCTAATCTGTCCCTGCCTATCCAAATACTCAAATATCTGGTCCTTTGGTATACCTTCCAATAATTACTGATGTCAGGCTCACTGACCTATAATTTCCTGGTTTGATTTTGAGCCCCAACCACTTTTAGCAGCTTCTTCAATAAGCTTTCCTCCCATCACAGGGTCAGATGTGGGATATATGCATTGAAGAGAGGCATTTTCAATGCCTAGATAACAAACCATTCTCTCCGGCAGCTTAAAATGAGAAGTGGCTGGTAACACTTGAACACGTAAGTATAATGCAATTTGTGAGTAGAGTACCTTGCTCAACCCTTTAAGCAACGGCATGCTGCAGGTCGGAAGACGTTGTTGAGGACTGCAACTCCTGCCAAGCATAAGGACCAGTGTGATCATAACAACCACAGAAAAAGGTCTGAGAATGCAACTGCGTTGCAGCATTGCCAAAGGTTTAGGGATAATCTCCATGACTATCTCTCTAAGTCACAAATAGTAACCAAATATTTAGTAAGTTCACTATTGTAACGCAGAAATAAGTGGTACTGTGGAGCCTGTATGCAAACCCTCGGGAAGATTCTAACTACAGTGTGCTTGACTCCTCTCAGAAACCCATCACACTTAAAGCTCATGATACACATCGAGTACATTATTTTATCATTGAGGCAATGACACTGCTCTCTGTTAGGTCTGGTGGCTGCCTGCAATAAAGTCTGGAATAATGTCCAATGTAATAGCATTTTGTTATAAAATTCATAATTTTGTTCTGAAATAGGAACAGCAAGCATATAGGCTTCACCGCGATGAAAGAAAGGGCAGCTAATGAGCGCAAAAAATGGAAGGTTCCAACAAACAACCAAGACAGAATCCTTTCGGCAACTGCTAATTTAAGACTGTCTCACTTAAACTATAGCTGCATCCTTGATTAATAAATGTGCTTGAATCAAACTGTCCACCCTCAGATAATCTGCACAAAAGATAGATCAACATTTGTATTCAATGCAACAATCAAAGCAGGGTTTAAGTTATTACAAAAACAAAAATATCTCAAAGGTTTGTTATCACCACTTCTCACTCTGCTGTTTGCCCATAATGCCTAATTACATATCAACACTAAGATAAACTGCACTGCAGCAGATGGGAAGGCTTTACAACAAGGAGTCAAAACTGCCTCACGCATCACCAGCACCAGCCTACCGGCTATCAAGGACATGTGTGGAATGATGTTGTCCTCCATATTCCATATGCCAGAAGAGGTCCAGTAACATCATGTAGATCCCACCCACCCTGCTCATGGACTGTTTGCCCCACTCCCATCAGGGAGGAATCTGCATAGAATCCACACCAGGATCACCACACTCAAAATCATTTACTTTCCCCCAAACAGTAAGGCTGATCAAATCCTCCAGCCATTAACCCATCCGTCCACACCCTTAACCACTGTCAGCCACCTTATGTACAGACACTACTTTGCCTAGTGTCACTTTATGGACATATAGTTATTGTGTTTTAGTATTACTATTGTGTTCTTTATCTTATTATGTTTTTTGTGCTTAATCAGATTCAAAGCAACAATTATTTCATGCTCCTTTACACCTGCACACAGGAAATGATAATAAAACATCTTGAATTTGCACAGTTCAATTCCACATGTGCAGTAGAAGGTTGCTGGGCTTTCGTCAAAGGCTGCGAATTGCTAGAAGCTCAGGCCTGGCTGCAGGCTGTTACCATTTGATGGGTTATTGGGTCACTGTGTTGTTCTTGTTTTCTGGGGAGAAGACATGGATGCTAGACTAATGTAGGATGATAGCAAGCTGTATAGGCTGTGGGTGTGAGAATTCAGGGTAAGTTTATCCTGATAGCCCAGGAAATTTGTAAAATAGATTCCTTCTCTTAAAATAGAGTGTTGAAATAATGCTTTTGGAAATTGCCAACTCAGACACTTCTCTCTAATGTCTGATTAACTTCACAAGCTGATTCATGTGGGAGAGGAGGAGCACCTCCTTTTAGCTCTTCACTAACACCAAAGGTACTTTCACAAATGAACTGCAGAATGGAGGGCAACATCATTGTTGTACACTACTTAAATAACTTACAGTCCCGTTGATATAAGACCAAAAGTACAAACAGGTGGCGGTTTATGAACCATTCTTTGTCATGCAGACCTTGTTAAAATATACAATGACCTTTCTGTTAACTTAGGACATGCTGAGAGCTAGGGATATGATGTCATGACAGAAACTCAGCTTGTACCTTATTGTTATTTAATTCAGAGTTTTGTGCTAATTGCACAGCATTATTTTAATTTATTTAAAGGTACGGCAGTATAACAGGCCCTTCCAGCCCAATGAGCTTGCACTGCCTGATTACACCTCTGTGACTATTTAACCTACTAACCTGTACGTCTTTGGAATGTGTGAGGAAACCGGCACACCCAAAGGAAACCCACAGAGTCACAGGGAGAACATATAAACTCCTTATGGACAGCAGCGGGAATTGACCCCAGATCGCTGGTGCTGTAACAGCGTTCCGCTAACCACTACACCACCGTGCCCTATGAAGAGGAACTGCAAGGTGTGATTGCGGGCCTAGTACTTTAAGGGCCTTTCCAAAAATGGAATTTGTCGCAACCCGCGATTGGGAAGAAAAGAAAACTGCTCTCAATATGGAAACAGAACAAAAACTTACCTGCCTCACGTCATGTGTTGCTGGAGGCCGAGACGGGCCAGAGATAAACGGTCTTTTTACTCATGAGAATAAGAATCTTGCTGACACAAAGAAATAAAGGTTACAGGTGGCACTGGACGTCAAGAGGAGAAGCATCGCGCCATATTCTGGGTCCAGTGCAGCAAGCTGTTTAACGACCAAACCAGGAGAGCAAAGTTCAGCGTAGTTGCAGATCCATGCACATTTTGGCTGTTCACCTCATCCCAGCACCTCAGACCATTCTCAGTGATACCATTCTGCAGAATCACCCACTTTGCTTCTGTACCTGTTCCTTCCTTTCCTATTAGCTTCCTCATAGTTCCACCCACCACTCCCACTCATTCTCATCCATATGACTTTCTTCCCCTCAGAAACACCCCTCCCCTCCACTATCCAACATCTATCATCTATCCCCAGTGATTCGCATCAATCAGTCTGGTTCATGAACCACTGTCATACAGACCTTGCTGAGATATATGCCACAACTGCCATTCCCAGCTTTGTTCTTCCCTTGTTGATGTGAACACTGAGTGAAATATACTCATATTCCGAATGTTGTGGAATTCTCACCTTGGGTAGACAAACGAGAAGTCAATTCCTCACTCGTTTCCTAACTCATTCCGCTAATGTAGGACTCGTAATTATCCTGCATGAGTAGCTCAGACACAAGTAGTATCAGTTGATTGAACTTTCCCCTGGACAGTCACACTTCACAATAAGTAAGAGAAAACGATGGTAGAAAAAGTCCAGTCGAAGGTTGTTCTGCTTTATTTAATAGAAAAGGTTCTGCAGACGCTGGAAATCCACAGTAACACAAACAAAACATGGAGGAACTCAGCAGGTCAGGCAGAATTTATGGAAAGGAATAAAAAGTTGACGTTTTGAGCCGAGACCCCTTATCAGGAGCAGCCTCCTTTGAGCTTTCCATGGTGGAGACTGGCCCTCCAAACACAAAGACTACAAATGAAAGGATCACAGTCCATTACAATGAAGGCCTTGCACACAGACACAACAATCATGAGCCAATAAGTTTCTGCATCGTGAGAGCGTAATCTCTGGGTGCTGACGTATCTGCACACCTTAAGAATTATAACAGGTAGCTAAGCCTCATCCATATTACAGTGCCTCACTCACTAATTTGCCCAAATGAGTCAAATGCTAAGAGATTGTCATGAAGTGCAATAAGGCCACGAGGGAGATGGTGATGATCCATTCAAGGTACATCACCTTTCACCAATTGTTCTTTAGAAGACCAGAATCAGTATCTGGCATCCCGTCTTACGTCTGACTAACTGAGTTGGCCTGTAGAGGGTTAGGTGGAACGGTCCTTATCTGATTCTTCATGGGTCCCAAATATTTGCTGGCTGCACTGGCAGCTTGTGCATGGATTTAGCAGGTTACCTCTCCCAAGACTATTGTGCACAAGCAGCCTAACAAATGGCAATTAAGTGCTGAGGTAATCCTCGATTTCTTCTGTTGTCCACACCTCTTTCCCACCAGTGCTCTTGGCTCCTAATTGCTGTTATCATGAAGCTGGCTTGCAAATTCGGCACTGTATAGGTTGAATAATCAAGCAGCAATTACTTACATCTCACTCAAAATTTGAGGAATGTAACAACACTATAATTCGTTGTGTCGTTTTGGACAAGTTCCACAGATGTATTGTGGAAAGCATTCTGACAGGCTGCATTACGATCTGGCACAAGGCACCCGATCTTGAAGGGAAGAAGCTGCAGAGGGCTGTAATTCAACCAGCTCCATCATGGGCACTAGCCTCCCCAGCATTGAGGACATCTTCAAAAGGCGATACCTCACGAAACAGGATCCTCAACATCCAGGATATGCCCTCTTCTCATTGCTACCATTGGGGAGGAGATACAGGAGCCTGAAGACACACACTCAATGTCTTAGGAATGGCTTCATACTCTCCGCCATCAGATTTCTAAATGCACCATGAAAACTACCTTACCTTTTGCTCTCGTTGTGCATTATTTATTCTTGCTTATATTTCTTATTGTAATTTACAGTAATTTTTACGTGTTACACTATACTGCTGCTGCAAAATAACGAAATTTCACAACTTACATCAGCAATAATAAACCTGATTCCGATTCTGTTGCTTTTCTGCACAGTGCTCCGGTATATTATGTCTAATAGTAAGGGAACAATTGGCACAAAGCTGCTCATCCATTCCAAATCATTATCATCTTGACCAGTCAAGATAGCATTGAGCTACGATGTCCATGGAGGTCATGGCTCAGTCCTAGTTCATTGTTGTGTATTTTATATTACAAAAATATTTGAATAATCTCATATAAATATTGTCTAATCAAGCATTCTTGTTCATTTAAATAATTCATTATGGATGACATGTATAAATATGTGAATTGCATACGTCTTCACACTATCACATGAGAGCTGGGTGCCTTGCTTAAAGTAAACTCAAAGCTAGACCAATTCGGGCTCATGCGCCTTCCTTTGAATTAGTTTAATGTGTTGAAGCTACAAAATGTAACATTCATAGTGATGGTTTTGGGGACAGTACAGAGAGTTAGGGGTCAGGGTAGGGTTTAGGAACAGGAACAAGGAGGAGTTAGAGGTTGGGGCAGTTATTGAAAAGTCATGGGCAGGAACTGTTAGCCAACATCCAGGCTGGAGTGCTCTGCAGTCGAAGACCAGCAATCCCCATGAACTGAGGCTAAAGGCCAACAGACACTGAGGATGAAGTCCAGTGGTTAAAAACTGTGGTTAGTGGACCCCGTGGATGGAGGCTGATTACCCCTCCAGTTTCGCGAGGCCCCTTGGGTCGGCGAGTCCTGGAGTCAGACGCCCATGTAAGTAGGAGGCATGAGGGATGGTGACACCCCAACAGGTTGGCAAGTTACAGGGTCAAAGGTCTGTGTGAGTCCGAAGATCAGGGCCTGGAGTTTGAAGTCCATGATTAGCGAGTTCATGGATTGACTTCGGAGGTCTAAACCCAAAGGGCGAGAGGTTGGCGAGTCCAGAGGTCAAGGCTCAACAGTCAGCGTTTCCGGAGATTGGAGGCCCAATGTCCATGAGTCCATGACTCTGGGCCAGGGACTGGAGACTGGAGTCCTGGAGGTGGCCTTTTCCTGGGATTGGAGGCCTGTGTGTATGAGTGGGTGGGATGGGTTAGAAAGGGGCTTGTTTTGCTGTTGTTGTTGTTGTTGCTAGTGTTGTGCACATGCTGTACTGGCAGTGAAATGTGTGACGACACTTGCATGCTGCCCCCAGCACATCCTTAGGTTGTGTAGTTGTAATGCAAACTACACATTTCACTGTTATGTCTTAAAATAAATCTGAATCTGATTCTGAAAATTATTGCTCCTGCCTGTTGTCTCTTTAATATTTCAGTAATATTTGAGTAATCTTGTATATATGAAGTTAGACTTACAATTAGGGCTCCAGTGTCTTCCTTTAATGTTTTGAAGTTACAAAACACAATACTGCCAAGCAATCGTGTTTATGAAGTAATTGTGCAATACTATTCCAGCTAACCATTCTATTGCTAGTTAAGTTAAAGTTCAAGTTTAAATGAATACCTAAGAATACAGCCAGTTACTCTGGAGCCAAGGTGCAAAACATAGTACCAAATGTCACACACAGCACAAGACACATATAGTACATATAATAGCAAGCACATGTACGATATCAGTAAGTACACACAAAAAATACATAATCGAAGACCCTGAGTCCATAGATGTTGCAGCAGTCTGCAGTTGAGCAGAACACAGCTTGTCTTCTGCCCAGCGAACACTGGGAACAGCACCAACTCTACCATGGACACCACGTGACACCACCTCTGGAGGAGCAAACCAACTCTGAATCTGATGCCTCGCTCTTGGGCAGTTATAAACAGGTAACACCACGGCTTGAGGCTTTTCCCTCCTACAACCAAAGACACACAGCTTCTCCGCTGTATGTCACCCACCACCAATAAATCAGTGAGTCAGACTTCCAACATTCAACATTAACCATGTCTAACAGGGTCTTACAATCACAAGAGAAGTGACTAAAGCAATCACACTTTAGTTAAATGTGGAAAGTAACAACAAGAGAAAATAAATTTAAAACGCGCTGTGCATTTAGTTAAGATTCACTTTTCATCCGTATTGATTTTTGTGTCATCAAAAAATGAAAAACATAATTTAACCTTTATTGAAAAAGCATATTATGCAAGGTATGACCATCAAAAATTCAGAAAAAAACCACAGTTGTAAGTGTCTAAATGAACTTTTACCGAGAATAGGTTTTGAAAATGAATATTTTCCTTTGTGGTCCTAAGATCTAAAACATATTACTATCCCTCCAAGGTCCCCGTACAGCTGGCTGTTTTATACAGCCAGATGGAGGTAGATACATTTCCCAAGTGAACAATTGTTTTCATTCCCCTCCTGTGCCACCAGAAATTATAAGTGGAAACTAAAACGCAACTAAATACCTTCAATCTACTCTTGTGATCAGTGATAAATGCAGCTCTACATGCTAAAGGTCACTGGAAGACTGAGCTACAATACTCTACAGTCTAATCATATCAAAATGTGGTTATACTGCCACCTAGTGTCATAAATAATATTAGCAAGAAGGCTTTGCAGCAACAGCGCACACAGTCCAAATTTTTTAGTAACATGCAACACAGGTTTAATAATGGGTGAAAATTTACATCCTTTCTCAAACCACTGCTGATTGTCTACAAGTATGTAGAGTTCGAATATTATTCAATCATATATGTCTATTATCCAAATGCTGAGCTATAGGTAACCATTTTTAATTTTTTGCTCAGTCTAATTAATCATTAAAATTAAAGGTCAAAATTCAATCCTGTCAATAACCCCAAAAATGCTTTCTATTGTGGATAAAAACAAGATTACCTACCTTTGTAGCTTCACATACTCATGCATTGAAATCCCAAAATTAATCAGTAGATTTTATTGTGTCTAATATCTCTCTAACCTATTCATTGTTCATATAAATTGAATTATTGCAGACATATTTATAATTTGCAAAAGACTGAACAACACCTTAAATACTTATTTAAAAAAGAATTCACCTCGATTTTCAATCCACCTACACAAATGAGGTGGGGCAACAAAGAATTTGCCAGAGACCCCCAGAAGGTCGAGCAGCATCTGTGGGGGAACGAAATTGCTGATGTTTCACCGAAAATGAGGCTAGTATGTGGGGGGAAAAAAATCAGGAAAATCCAGCATCAGGAGCATAAATGGAGAGATTTTTTTTCCTCTTCGTAGAGGTGTCTTTAACCAGACAGCAAATGTTTATGCTAAGTATTAGGAAATTTCAAAAGGATTTGAAAAAGGATTTTTTTAAATCCTGAGAGTGGTTGAAATATAATACACATATCCTGAGGGAGTGCTGGAGGCAGGTATTATCACAATATTTAAGATATTTAAATGAGCACTAGAAACAATATGGACTGAACAATGAAAAAATGGGATTAATATGGACAGGTACTATTTGGCCAACACAAGAACTGTGGGACAAAGGGTCTGATTCTGTGCTATACAGAATGACTACTACTCTCTGATTTTAACTACGTTTACCAACTGTTCCCATTCTTAAGTAATGGTTCTAATTTTAAACACATTTATGGATTCCACCCCAAACGCCACTTTTTGGTACCTAATGAAATTAATAACATCAGAATCTGATGTTAGCAATTTCATTGGGTGTCTGATGTAATTTTACTTTAGCAGGAAATTTCACACAGTGGCCAACTCACAAATGATATTGGCTTCAATATAACATAATTTATGTATTTAAATTTTAAGACCAATCATCCATTAATATACATCAATATGATTTCCATTTGTTTTGACAATTGAACATCATAATGAGTTGGCCCTTGACTGAGTTCTGGCATTTAAAAAACAGTTGCTTACATATTTCCCATTTACCTTAATTCTCTTAATATCCAAACACCTTTCACTTCTGAGTTCATTGCAACAGCAGTTCTGAGAAAGACCAGGAATGTTGACTGGTTTCTATTTCCACAGATGCAGTCTGACTGGCCGAGTTCTTCCAGCATTTGTTTCAGATTTCCAGCATCTGTAAGTTTATTTCTTCTGTCATTTATGACTGGAATATACATGGTGACTCTGTATCCTAAGCTCTCTGGTGTAAAAAATTCCAATGACTAGATATCTTTTGAGTTCAGTTTTTCTCATTTCAAAGGGCAACTTCTTACACTGCAGCTATTCTTTCTGGGAAACACCATTCAAACACCACCGTTCCAGAGTTAATATCAAATTTAATCAAATGACATTTTTATGTGCTGTGCAAAACATTGACTAAACTTATTTCATATTTCTTCATAGGACAATCTATAATCCTGTTCAGGAGTCAGTACCACTAAACCATTTGTTACACCCCTTCAAAGTCAAATACAGTGGATACTGGTTAATTGGGCTATTGGTTAATCTGGACAGCCACTTATTTGGGGCAAATTTTAAAGAACAAAATCTAATCAAGAAAACAGCTAGGATTTTCTTCATTTATTTGGGACATGATGCCTATTAAATGGGCCAGGAAACAATCATTGAATAGTTTCTAACTAGTGTCAGTTGCATGCACTTACGTGGCCATTAGACACCATACCGAGCTTCAAGCAACGCTTTTAAATAGCACAGTTGGGTGCATTTGTCTTCAAAAAGCAATCATTTTTGTCACTGATAGTTGATGAGAAATAAGCAGTAAGACAATTCGGAACTGTTTTGCTCACTGCGGTTTCAACCATTCAGTCTTGAAGATGTGAGAAACGATGGGGAGTGAAAATGAAATGATTTCACTACTTCAACAAGTTAGGAATTACAAAGAATTTGAAGGTATTGATAATCTTATTGAACATTATAATAAAATGAAGATTTGAAGGATGCAATTGTCAATAGCTTTGTATGAAGGCAGTCCATTATCTGCACTAGATGTCTGTGCTGATTTTGTTCATTTACAGTCAAAAAGATGCGATGTGGATGGAATCCCACATCAACATTAGGAACTAATACAGTTTTATAGTACTATAGTCATATTGACAGTTTTCTAATTTGTTCTGTACTTCATTTAAATGTATAATTTGTTGCTCAGTTTGTCTATTTTTATATACTTTTTTAACCATTTCCATGAAAGTTTTGCTAATTGGGGCAGCTGCTTAATTGGGCCAAAATGAAGTGGTCTCGATGTGTCCCAATTAATCAGAATCCACTGTACATCCTTTCTCATTTAAAGACAAAAATGTATACAATACCTGAAGTATGGTTAGTAAAGTTCACGGAGGTCAACAGACATTTTGTACTGCTGTACCCCAGGCCACTGTGGGAGGCGAGGGAGGAGATTGCTGAGCCTCTGGTGATGATCTTTGCATCATCAATGGGAACGGGGGAGGTTCCGGCGGATTGGAGGGTTGTGGATGTTATTCACTTATTCAAGGAAGGGAGTAGGGATAGACCAGGAAATTATAGACCAGTGAGTCTTACTTCAATGACTGGTAAGTTGATGGGGAAGATCCTGAGAGGCAGGATTTATGAACATTTAGAGACATATAATATAATTTGGAATAATCAGAGAGGTTTGTGAAGAGCGGGTCATGCCTTACGAGCCTAACTGAATTTTTTGAGGATGTGACGAAACACATTGATGAAGGAAGAGCAGTAGATGTAATGTATATGGATTTCAGCAAGGCATTTGATAAGGTACCACATGCAAGGTTTATTGAAAAAGTAAGGAGGCATGGGATCCAAGGGGACATTGCTTTATGGATCCAGAACAGGCTTGCCCACAGAGTGGTTGTAGATGGGTCATATTCTGCATGGAGGTCGGTGACCAGTGGCGTGCCTCAGGGATCTGTTCTGGGATCTTTACTCTGCATGATTTTTATAAATGACCTGGATGAGGAAGTGGAGGGATGGGTTAGTAAGTTTTCTGATGATACGAAGTTTGGAGGTGTTGTGGATAGTGTAGAGGGCTGTCAGAGGTTGCAGCGGGACATTGGTAGGATGCAAAACTGGGCTGGGAAGTGGCAGATGGAGTTCAACCCAGTTAAGTGTGAAGTGGTTCATCTTGATAGGTCAAATATGATGACAGAATATAGTATTAATGGTAAGACTCTTGGCAGTGTGGAGGATCAGAGGGATCTTGGGGTCCGAGTCCATAGGATGCTCAAAGCAGCTGTGCAGTTAGTCCTGACGAAGGGTCTCGGCCTGAAATGTCGACTGCACCTCTTCCTAGAGATGCTGCCTGGCCTGCTGCATTCACCAGCAACTTTTATGTGTGTTGCGCAGGTTGACTCTGTGGTTAAGAAGGCATACGGTGTATTGGCCTTCATTAATCGTGGAATTGAATTTAGGAGCAGAGAGGTAATGTTGAAGCTATATAGGACCCTGGTCAGACCACACTTGGAGTACTGTGCTCAGTTCTGGTCGCCTCACTGCAGGAAGGATGTGGAAACCATAGAAAGGGTGCAGAAGAGATTTACAAGGATGTTGCCTGGATTGGGGAGCATGCCTTATGAAAACAGGTTGAGTGAACTCAGCCTTTTCTCCTTGGAGCGACGGAGGATGAGAGGTGACCTGATGGAGTTGTTCAAGATAATGAGAGACATTGCCCGTGTGGATAGTCAGAGGCTTTTTCCCAGGGCTGAAATGGCTGCCACAAGAGGGCACAGGTTTAAGGTACTTGGGAGTAGGTACAGAGGAGATGTCGGGGTAAATTTTTTTCCGCAGAGAGTGGTGACTGTGTGGAATGGGCTGCCGGCAACGGTGGTGGAGGCGGATACGGTAGGGTCTTTTAAGAGAATTTTGGATAGGCACATGGAGCTTAGAAAAATTGAGGGCTATGGGTAACCCTAGTAATTTCTAAGTAGGAACATGTTTGGTTCAACTTTGTGGGCCAAAGGGCCTGTATTGTGCTGTAGGTTTTCTATGTTTCTATTTTATATTGGGATCCCACAGCCTAAAGATTTTCCTCCAAATTACACTCTGGCTTTGAAATATAATTGTCCATGTCAATACAATGTTTTGTCTTAGGCACATACGTATAGCTAGGGGGCCTAAGACCTTTGCACAGTACTGTAGTAATCTTATGTATTTCACAGTACTGCTGCCACCAAAAAAAAATCAAATTTCATGACATATGCGAGTGATGGGAAACCTGATTCTGATATGGGTCTCTAATGTGCACTGAGAGTGGGAAGAGAAGGCAATCATAGTTGGGAAAAGGGGAAGGGAGTAGGAAACACCAGAAAGACAATCTGTAATGGTCAGTAGCTTGGAATCAAATGACCTTGCCTCCACCCTCACACCCTGACATTACCAATATCCTTTGCTCCTGCCAGATTTACAAGCTCACTCTCTGCTCCACGTTGACAAACACAGAACTGTGCAAACGTCTTAGGCACCCAAGCTATATACATGTATGTGCCCAAGACTTTTGCACAGTACTGTACACCCACATCTATATGAAGCACTGTCACAGGAAAGCAGCATCCAGCAGGGACCCCCACCATCTAGGCTACGCTCTCATCTGACTGCTGACGTCAGGCAGAAAGTACAGGAGCTTCAAGACCCACACTGAGACTCAGTGACAGTTATTACACCTCAGTCATCAGGATCTCCTTTCATCACCAGATGCCTAAGACTTTTGCACAGTATTGTATTTGTCAACGTAGAGCAGAGGGCAGGCTTGTAAATCTGGAGAGTGCTAAGGATGTTGGGAACGGTGAGAGTGAAACACTGCGGGAGGAGTGTGGGACAGGTGGCAGAAAAGGACTGTCGGGGCAGGGTGGTTGGTGCAGGCGCAGACACACTCACACCCAGCCCTGACACTCCAGGCAACGTCATTTGATTCCGAACTATTAGTTTATTGATCATTACAGAATATCCCTCCAGTGCTTCCTGCTCCCTCCCCTCTGCCCTTTCCCCCTCAACTATGATTCCCCTCTCCCTGCCCGCTTCCCACTCTCGGCAGATTATAAAGAACCCATCTCAGAATCAGGTTTACCATTTCTGATAGATGTCATGATTTTGATTTTTTGTGGCAGCGGTTTGGTGTAATACATAAAATTACTACAATACTTAGGCGCCCTAGCATTATATATGTGCCTAAGACTTTTGCACGGTACTGTACCTTCACTAGAGTAACTCATGTTGGTGGGAAGACAGTCCTCTGCTATTTTCCCAAGGGCTATTGGCAGTGAGCACTAGGTGCTGGACTTGCCAGTAATACCTTCATTCCACAAATAAATATTTAAAAATCAGCAAACTAACACGTCCACTCAAGGACACTCAGTCCTCATTTATCGTCATTTAGAAATGCATGCATTAAAAAATGATACAATGTTCCTCCAGTATGATATCTCAGAAACACAAGACAGACCAAGACTAAAACTGACAAAGACCACATAATTATAACATATAGTTACAACAGTGCAAAGGAATACCGTAATTTGATAAAGAGCAGACCATGGGCACGGTAAAAAAAAGTCTCAAAGTCCCGATAGCCCCAACATCTCATGCAGACAATAGAAGGGAGAAACTCTCCCTGCCGTGAGCTTCTAGCGCCGCAAATTTGCTGATGCAGCATCCTGGAAGCACCCGACCGCAGTCCGACTCTTGAGTCCGTCTGAAAACTTCGACCCTCCAACCAGCCCTCTGACACCAAGCACCGAGCACCATCTCTGCTGAGCGCTTTGACCCCGCCCCCGGCTGCCGAGCAACAAGCAAAGCCGAGGATTCGGGGCCTTCCCCTCCGGAGATTTCGGATCACACGGTAGCTGCGGCAGCGAAACAGGCATTTCAGAAGTTTCACCAGATGTTCCTCCGTGCTCTCACGTCTGCCTCCGTCAAATCAGAATTGTGCACGGCACCCTACTTGACAGATAACTGATATTCATCACCGGAGAGGCCACGCACGCTGCATTGCACCGCCATCTTTTCCTCCTCCTCAACACAATGCATGACACTTCCTCCATATATCCCCTTATTGTAGAGTGCCCAAAGTAAGAAATTTTGTCATGAATTCAGTTCAGAGATTGCTAATGTTCTCGGAAAGACTTCCCTGAGTGGGGGGAGGGAGAGGAGCAGGGAGTCAGTCTGAGGGGGAAGCACAAGAGATGCTGGAAATCCAGAGCAACACAAATGTTAGAAGAACTCAGCAAGTCAGGCAGCACCTGTGAAAATGAGTAAACAGTCGACATTTTAGGCCAAGACCCTTCATCAGGACTCGTGATGAAAGGAGATGCTGTAGATTAAACCAGTATTATACAGAACCTGCACTGAGGGGTATATTGAGACTGAAATCAGATCCAGAGAGCCAGGAGTCATGACTATATGTATCATATAGTGGATTCAGAGAGAGCTATCACAATAGTTATGCTTTTAACTTGACAGGAATGTTGGTGAGTTGCCAGTGCTTAACTCAGTGGCCTGACATTTACTCAGGCAGCCTCCCCTGGTCTGACTATAAACCAGGCTCTACATGCTGAGAAGGCCTGATTCTGCAGAGTAGGTCATACTGTTTGCAGGCCATGTGCAAATTGGTTGAAAATCACTGAAGAGGCATCTGGTGTGAACCGCAAGCTACTGGATGCCATACTGCATGCCTGAACACAGCTTGTGCATTAGCAAATGAAATATATGGGGGGGGGGTGCAGAAGGAAGAGCATGGAACTCACATTGCACACAATGTCTATGTTCTTAACATTTTCTTCAAAAATTCAGTTGCATAGCCTACATAAATATTCAGTTATGCTCCAGAATTTTTGCCTATATATTTATTCTTATTCTTCAGTCCTCTTTATATAAAAGAATGACATACCTTGCATTGTTGGTTGGTGTAACTGAATGCTAACATCCTGTGATTCATGCTCAAAAACATTAAGTCTCTCAACATCAAAATTTTCCAATCTGTCACCATTTAAAGAATATTCTACTTTTCACTACCATTGTGGGCAACTTCATTTTTCTTCACTTTATATTCCACCTGTCTCATTCTTGCCTCATCATTTAGTCTGTCTAAGCCTTGCACAGTCTTTGCTTCCTTCTGCAGTTTATTTCCCATGAAGCTTTGTATCACAAAGAAATTGTACATGTTCTGAAGTAGAGTTCCAAATCTGAAACCTCAGCTGTCTTTCTTTCCAGATATGCTTCCTGACCTGCTGTTTTCAGAGTTTCTGTTTTCACTTCAGATTTCCAGCACCTGCAGTTCTTTTGATTTTCATTCTTATGCAAGTCTTACTTAATCCTTAATTAAGTCACTGGTTGAATTGTAAGTACCTGAGGCACAAGCAATAGTTCTTGCATTCCAAGTATATCACAGAGCTTCCAGTTTCTTTTCCTTAATGTTTGTTTGTCGTATTCATAGAATAAGCAGTCTCAGCATATTGTGGAGAGTGTTTTTGCTTCTTCATTCAGAGCAGGTGAAAAGCTGCAAGAGCTGTAGCCTCCCCAACACAGAGAAGATGCAGCTGAGATGCAGTGAGGGTGGCTGATCGTTTAAGGCCTTAGCCAGCATATTCTCTGCAAAGCACGTGAACTAGGACTGTGTTGCAATGGCAAGTCTACCGAGTCACTGTAGGCGTCAACCTCCTGGATGCAGAATGTTTATGTCATACAAGAATGCAATACACAGGCTGTAAAAGCAGATTTCTCCACACCAAAGTGAAAACAGGAAATGCAGCAAACATTCGACAGGAATAGGCAGCAGTGCCTCCAATAGATCCTGATTTTATTTCAGATTTTCAGCATCTGTAGTTTTTCTGTTGACTTTCTTCCGTACTTAGCAGAAATGTTATGCAAAATTATCAATACACATGTACAGCTGCTAGATGGTAGTATTTTGAAGTAATGGGATAAGGTGTATTTTCTGGAAAGCTACACTGCTAAAATAGACCTGGAGGGAAGGGAAAAGCAGAAAGAGTGAGGAACCCATCTGAAGCCTGGATAGCTGCAGAAGAATCATATCACTAAGTCAAGATATAAATGTAGATTTTTAGATGTGATCACGTCTTGCTGAATTTGTAAATTTCTAGTGTTTTATAGAATAGTTAATTCAATAACAGCCAATCCTTAAAACAAACAACAGCATTTCTAAGCTGGTGAAATGAAAGCTACTCACTTAAAGTTTTACATATTCTGTTCTGAAATTCTGAAAATATTTTGGCTTAATGTCATCCTGCAGTAAGTAAATGTAAAAAGCAGAATTACAATAGGAGTCGGAAGGAAAGTAAATATAAATATTAACCTAATATATTGTAACCTGCAAGTGATAGTTTCCGATATTAGAGTAAAACAGTAGCATAATATTTTTCTTCCCCTGTTTTCATGGCATTTGCCATTTGAGATAAGAGGGTGACACTTCCATTAAAAAGTAAAGGAGAATGATACCTAGGCAATCCTACCTTTCAATAACTTAATCTGTTGTAGTGGGAACTTGTTCCAGTACTAATACTGAGAACTTCTAATTTTGGTTAAAAAATGTGAGATTAGGACAAACAGGGAAGCCAGACTCTAAGAACAAAATAACACAACCTGAGAAAATAAGACATTAGGAACAGGAACAGGCCATCTGGCCCTTTAAGCCTTCACAGTTATCCAATATGATCCTGGCTAATCTATGTTGGCCTCAACTCCTCTTCCTCCATACTTCTCTATTCCTCAGTCTATCAGCTATTTGGCCATATCCACTTCAAAAATTTACAATGATCCAGCTTCCAAAACCAGGCAAGAGATTCAGCACATTCTCTGAGAGGGAATTCCCACATACCTCAGCTTTAAATACCAGCCCCTTATCTTATAGTTATGTCCATTTGTTTGACCCTTTCCATTTAATGAAAATATCCCACCATCTACCCACATAAGCTCATACGTGTTTAAATGTCACCCCTATCCTTCTAGATGTCAAGGAACAAAGGCCTAAACTATTTAGTTTCCCTTGGTAAGACAACCCTCTCATCCATAACACCATAAGGCCATAAGAGATAGGAGCAGAATTGGGCCATTCAGCCCATCATGCCTGCTCCGCCATTTCATCATGGTGGATCTATTTTCCTTCTAATCCCATTCTCCTACCTTCACCCCGTAACCTTTCAGGCCCTGACTTATCAAGAACCTAGCAATCTCTGCCTTAAGTATACCCAATGAACTGGCCGCCGCAGCTGCCTGTGGTAATGAATTACACAGATATATCATCCTCTGGTTCAAGAAATTCCTCCTCACCCTTATTCTAAATAGACATCCTGTATTCTGAGGTTATGCCTCTGGTCCTAGACTCCCCCACTTTAGAAAACATCCTCTCCACATCCACTCTATCCAGACCTTTCAATATTGATAGGTTTCAAGGAAATCCCTCTCCCCCATTCTTCTAAATCCCAGTGATTACAGGCCCAGAGCCATCAAACACTCCTCATACAATAATCCTTTCATTCCCGAAATCATTCTCATGATTCTCTTCTGAACTCTCTCCAATATCAGCACATCCTTTCTTAGGTAAGGGGCTCAAAACTGCTCACAATACTCTAAGTGGGGCCTCACTAGTGCCTTATGAAGCCTCAGAAGTACATCTTTGCATTTATATACTAGTTGTCTCAAAATGAATGCTAATATCCCATTTGCCTTCTTCACCACCAACTCAACCTGCAGAGTTAACCTTCAGGGAATCTTGCTTGAAGACCCCCAGATCCCTTTGCACCTCTGATTTTTGAATTTTCTGCCCATTTAGAAAATCGTCCACGCTTTTGTTCCTTCTACCAAAGTGCATGAACATAAACTTTCCTAATACTGTATTCCATCTTCTACTTCTTTGATCATTCTCATAATCTGGCTGAGTCCGTATGCAAGCTCCCTGCTTCCTCAACACTACCTGTGTTTCCACCTATCTTGGTAACGTCCGCAAAGTTGGCCACAAAGCCACAAATTCTTTCATCCAAATCATGGGTGTATAATATAAAAAGAAGTGGTTTCAACACCAACCTCTGTAGAACATTAGTCACCAGTAGTCAACTAGAAAATGCTGCATTTATTCCCAACCTTTGCCTTCTGCCAGTCAGCCAATCCTCTATCCATGCTAGTGTCTTTCCTGTAATACCATGGGCTCTTACCTTGTGAAGCAGCCTTAGGTGCAGCACCCTGTCAAAGGCTTTCTGAAAATCCAAGTACACAACATCAACTGATTCTCCTTTGTCCATCCTGCTTGTTACTTCTTCAAAGAATTCCAACAGATTTGTCAGGCAAGATTTTCCTTTGAGGAAACCACACTGACTATAGACTATTTTATCATGTGTCACTAAGTACTCTGAGACCTCATCCTTAACAATTGACTCCAACATCTTCCCACCACAGAGGCCACGCTAACTGGCATATAATTTCTTTCTCTTCCCTCCCTTCATGAAGAGGGGAGTGACATTCACAATTTTCCAGTTTTCTGAAACCATTCCAGAACCTAATGCTTCTTGAAAGATCATTACCAATGCCTCCACAATCTCTTTAGCTACCTCTTTCAGAACCCTGGGGTGTAGTCCTTCTAATCCAGGTGACTTATCTACCTTCAGAACTTCCAGCTTCCCAAGCCCCTTCGCCCTAGTAATAGCAATTGCACTCACTTCTGCCCCTGGACACTCCTGAACTTCAAGCATACAGCGAGTGTCATCCACAGTGAAGACTGATGCAAAATACTTATTTAGTTAGTCTGTCATTTCCTTGTACCCCATTACTACTTCTCCAGCATCATTTTCAGCTGTCCAATATCTACTCTCATCTCTCTTTTACTCCTTATATACCTGAAAAAAAACTTTTGGTATCCTCTTTGATATTATTGGCTAGCTTACATTTCATATTTAATCTTTTTCCTTATGGTTTGTTTAGTTGCCTTCTGTTGGTTTTTAAAAGCTTCCCAATCCTCTGCCTTCCCAATAATTTTTGCTCTATTATATGCCCTATCTTTTGCTTTTAAGTTGTTTTTGTCTTCCCTTGTCAGCCACAGTTGTATCATCCTGCCTTTAGAAGACTTCTTCTTTGGGATGTATCTACCCTGCGCCTTTTGTATTTCTCCCAGAAATTCCAACCATTGCTGTTCTGCTGTCATTCCTGCTGGGGTCCTCTTCCAATGAACTTCGGTCAACTCCTCTCCCATACCTCTATAATTCCCTTTATTCCACTGTAATACTGATACATCTGACTTTAGCTTCTTCCTCTCAAATTGCAGGGTGAAGTCTATCATTTTATGATCACTTCTTCCGAAGCGTTCCTTTATCTTAAGCTCCCTAATCAAATCTGGTTCATTACACAACACCCAATCCAGAATAGTCTTTCCCCTAAAGAGGCATCTGGTAAGCATTTTACAAATTCTCTCTCTTAGAATGCAAAATCACACCGATTTTCCCAATTTACCTGCATACTGAAACTACCCATGACTATCATAACATTGCCCTTTTGAAATGCATTTTCTATCTCCCATTGTAATTTGTAGCCCACATCCTGGCCACTGTTCAAAGGCCTATGTATAACCCCATCAAGGTCTTTTTAGCAATGCAATTTCTTAACTCTACCCACATCTTCCATTCCTCTGTCACCTCTTTCTAAAGGCTTTATTTCTTTTTTTAAACCAACAGAACCACACCGTCCCCTCTGCCTACTCTTTCAGATAGTTTCACTGTACATTGCATCTGCCAACTGCCCCATCCAATAACTCTGGTTATTGTCCCCCTGCCAAATTAGAGTAACAGCTCCAACAAACCTGCCCACAAGAATATTTGGCCCCCTTGGGATCAGGTGTAACCCATCCTTTTTGTACAGGTCATACAGTTCTCAGAGGAGATCCCAATGATCCCGAAATCTGAAGTCCTGTCACCTGCACCAGTTCCTCAGCCACACCCAGCTATGGAATAAGATGATCTGCTAAATCATCTTATTCTTATCCTCACCAGCATGTGGCACAGGCAGCAATCCAGTAATTGCTACCCTGAAGGTCTTGTGTACTCCGGCGGCCTTGTTCCGAAAAAATTTCAAGATGGGGCACAAGCTGATGTTCAGCTGCATTTCACCATTTAAAGCGTCCATCAATCGCCGATAAAGCGTCGAGACAGATTGGGACATCGAGGCGAATGCGGACGCGAGCGAGAGTTTCAGTGCTGACTGCCTGCCTTTTGATCACTGCCAGAAAAGGAGCCTGTGAGCTTATCACTGTGTGGCTTGCTGTGGCACGTGAGTAGGCCTCTGTCTCGTGTGGTGTCCTTCTCTTTTGATAAGTGTCAGTGATATCGTAGGATAGAGCACGGATCTGCATTTATGGATTGGACTATTGCATTTATGGGCTGTGAACTTTTTCCAGTTGTATGGTTTTAATATTCTGTGCTTTTTTTAAAAATCACTCGTTCCTTTTCCGTTTCGTTATGCAAGGAGAGTGTGTTTTGGGGTTGATGTTCTGTTAGCTTTCTGTGTGGGGAGGGTTTTTTTTTTAGGGGGGCTGATGTTTCTCTCCGAACGACTTTTAATGTTCTTTCTTGTGGCTATCTGGAGAATACAAATTTTAAGTTGTATATGAATTCATGCTTTGATAATAAATGAACCTTTGAACCTTTATTTTACAGCTTTCTACCTACCTCCCTAAATTGTCTCTTCAGAACCTCTTCCCTTTTACTACCCATGTCATCAGTGCCAATATGTACCAAGTGTTCTGGCTGCTCACTCTATCCCTTTAGAATGCCATGGACCAGATCCGAGACATCCCTGACACTGGTACCTGGGAGGCAACATACCAACTGGGTGTTTCTTTGACATCCATAGAATATCGTGTCCACTCTAACTATGGAATCCCTATCACTGGTGCAGTCCCCTTCTCGCCTCCCTTCTGATTCACAGCAACAGACTCAGTACCAGGGACCTGGTCGCTGTGGCTCCCCCCGGTAGATCATTCCACTCCTCCTCCCCCATAAATCAACCACCACCACAGTATCTAAAGCAGAATACTTATTATTGAGGGGAACAACCACAGGGTTGTTCTGCACTGGCTGCCCATTTCCTTTCCCTCTCCTGACAGTCACCCAGGTACCCGCATCCTGTAACTTAGGGGTGACCACCTCCCTGTAGCTGCTATCTATCATCTCCTCAGTTGCCTTTATGAGCCTAAGGTAATCAAGCTGCACTGAGTTCTTTAACACATTCTCTGAGGAGCTGCAGCTCGGTGCATCTGATGTAGATGTGGTTATCTGGGAAGCTGGAGGTCTCCCAGAATTTCCACATCTCACACAGTCCCTGGAGCCATTCTCACTGCACTCACTATGCACTAACAGACTTAGAATGAAGAAGAAACTTATCAAAAACTTACCTCACCCAAGTCTGTTGTCACTGAAGCCTGCTGAGCCAAAGCCTTCCCATTCTAATACTGGACCGCTCCAACAATGGCTGCTCCACTTGTCCCTACCTTATTTTTATTTGCCCTTGCCAATGAATTGTGAATCATTATGCCGCTGGAAAAAGCCAAAAGCCCACGAACGCTTCTTTTTAAATCTTTCAACCTGACCTGTATGTAACCTCCTTTCTTGACTTGACTGGACCACCGGAAAAAGCCGGAAGTCCATGAATACTCCTTTTTAAATCTCTCACTCTGACGTATGTGTAGCCTTTTCTATCGATTCGATTGGGCCACAGGAAAAACTAGCCTGTGAGTCTGCTTCCGATGTTACTATATCGTTTTTAAGTATGTAGTATTCCAGTGAGGCCTCACCAACATCCTCAATAATGGCAACATTATCTCTCTATTTTTAACTCCAACCTCTTTGCAATGAAGAACAAAATAACATTTTCTTTCTTTACTACTTGCTGGACCTGCCTGGTATTTTTTTGTGATTCATGCACTAGAACACCTCCGTACAATACTCTCTCCACTTAGATAATAATCTACCTTTTGATTTCTCTTACTGAAGTGTATGCCCTCTCACTTCCCCACATTAAACTCCATTTGCAGTCTTGCTCAATCCGTATTATTGCAGTATCCTATCACAACGTGTTGTTCCACCTATTTTTGTATCAACAGCAAACTTAGAAATTGTACATATTGTTCATTAACATGAATTAAACAATTATGGATCAAAAATTGATTCCTGCATTAATCCATTAGTAAATCCTTCCAGTCTAAATGAGAGTCATTTACTGTATTCCAAATTTCTATATTCTATGAGATAACCAGTTTTTAATCCATTCTAACACATTTCCTCCAGTACTAAGCACTTAAAATTTAGACACCAGCCTCTTACGTGGTACGTTATCAAATCATTTGTCAAAGAGGATTAAGTTAGAGTTCTTCTAGCATAACATTCAATCTGCCATCATGAGGGCTTCTATAGCCAAGCAGAAGAGGAAGGGTGGAATCCAGACGTCGTTACAGGCACACTAACAGCGAAATAGAGTCCTCCAGTAGGATTCCAACTAAGCGGAATAAGCAGGATTCCAATTACGCAAAAACATAAGCATGCAATATAGAAAGAAACCATGAGAACACACAGCAAAGCTAAAACCCAGCCGATCCACCGCACAATAAAATAGTTTCTACAACAGCTAACATCAATTCATTGGACAGTTAAATATTTAAATTAAACAAAAAGGGTTAAACGCAACAGAGAAACTTTCCATCACCAAGATTTTATTTCCGTGAGCTCAAAGCTTTCAATCAATGCTCTGTGAATTTCTGCTCACACTCTGATGGAAATGTTCCTAAACCTATGAGTATACATGAATCCTGTGGGATTTTAGAAAATACAGCTTTTGCAGCTTAGCCACATACATTTATTAGGATTGACTCAGAAATATAATAACACTGGAAAAAAACAAACACATTGGGAAAATGTTGTCATAATACTAAATTATTATATAAATATAAAAGGAACTATATTTGTGAAATATTTGTTTCCAGACCATCCCTGGATGATAACTATACTGTATTGTTCTTATTCCTGAGAGATTCATAACAAAATCAGATACGTCACATCAACACATGAATCAAACTATAAATGCATGTACATGTCAGAAGCAAAGCTATGTTCCTAGGAAAATGTACTGCAGGATCATAGAGGTGCAGTTTTCACTCATAAGCTGTAATTGGTTGTGTAAATTGTTTTCTGGAAAATAAACATCAAAATTACATTTATTTGATGAGGTTAGCTTTTTATATGTTGTACTTGAAACATTTACTGAGAACTACGATATTTCTATTCCATGCTGTGCTGTAGCTTCTATTAGAGGCACTTGGTCAATCTGCATGATTGCTATTAAAGGCAATTAGTAACAAGTCACTATCATGTTAAAAAGCAAAATATTATTTGAAAGGAAATTGCCTGACACCATGATTAACTCTCTTTATTATTTTGGCCACAAATGTTTTTTTTTCCCCAAACATAAAACATTTTACTGAAATTTTTGTGTTATTTTATTATTTAGAAGACATTTTTAAATAATCACCCACAATAATAGCATTGGATTTCGATGTAAAATAATTCAATTAACTATGCCCTTATGTGAAACCTTTCGCAAGCTATTTTGAGGAAATGTTCTTGTTAAAAGCAAATTGTTATGAGGCAGTTGATATTCCAGATATTGCAAATTTCAATAACTGCAAAAAGTTGTAATTTATTGTAAATGTATTTTCAATCAATACAAAAGAACAGTTTTCACATGATTTGACTAATTCAAAGGTCATGTACATTTACAGAGATGTCCTATAGTTATTGCATATACAGCCAATGATGTATATCAAAGAACTAGAAAATAGTGTCTAACCTATTAAAAGATGTAAGGCAATTTCTCAGAGGAAAGGGACAAATAGGAAAATCACAAACATCCTATATGATAAATGTCAGATGTAGCAATACCATAGACATTGTGTATCAAATAATGATATACTGTACATCATATATTAGAATTTTGCATACATCAAATCTCATTAGAAGCAGCAATGACGGAGAATCTGCAGCTCTCTGTAGTACAGAGTTCTAAGGTTTGACAACCCTTTCTCTTCATCTTCCTCCTACTTCATCCCTAAACCCAAGACGTGGCATGGGATAGATCAGCTTGTCGTGCACTGTTCAGGATGTTCACATGTCCAGAAGACTCCAGGAGCAGTGCCTCTTCATCACTGGGAATGACTTGCATTGCCCTGGCAGAAGGTTCTGCCAGACCATTCATGGGCACAAATTTCTTGGTAGCAGTGGGTTCAACTACAAAGTGGCCAAAAGTGTTCCCACTAGCATCCACTGCAGACTCACACACTGCTGATGTGTTGAGAAACCTCTTCTCAAGGACTGGTGTTCCAGAACACTTAGTCAGTGACAATGGACTGCAGTTTTTGGCGGAATAGTTTCAAACATTCCTGAAAATGAAAGGAATAAGACATATTATATTTGCACCATACCACTCAGCTACAAATGGCTTGGTGGAAAGGTTTGTCCAGAGTCTAATGCAACACACTCCACAACAAATAACTCTCTAGCTATGCTGTCCCTGGGTTGACACTTGCGTTCATGCTTGGATCTCCTCAAACCCATTCCCAGAAGGAGTACGCAAGACAAACAGCTGAAACAAATTGAGGGCTCCTCAAAGAAGGAGGTTCGATGGTTCACTCCTTGACAAGCAGTCCCGGCAAGTGATTACAGAGGTGATCAAAAGCAGGTACTCAGAAAGATTAAGGACAGAACTGGACCACTCTCCAACACAGTGAAGATTGTGTTTAGTATTATCTAGAGATAACACATCGATCATCTGAGGAGAGGAAAGTTAATTGTTAGAGAAGGAAGGTGGCCACTTACTGCAGTTCAAGTTTCACCATTAAATCTGTATTGGTCTGGTGTATGTGAGGCCCTGCCAAACGGTAAGACAATTTGTTCATCCAGGCCAGTTTCTGTTTAGACATTGTAATTTGGTTCATGCTTATTTTCATTCCTGACTGCAACTCAGTCATGTCTCTGTCTGCTGTTTCCATTGACACTCCTATTTCAACTGCTCTTTTAAATGTAAGTTGTCCTTCAGTTGGCGACGTTTTTGAATTCTTTCTTGTAAAAATCAGAATCAAGTTTATTATCACTGTCATATGTCATGAAATTTGTTGTATTCCTAAAATGATGAACCTGCATCTTCAGGCTCCTGTGCCTCCTCATTGATATTAGTAATTAGAAGAAGGCATGTCCTGGATGGTGAGAGTCCATCGTCATGGAGACACCTTCTTGAGCATCATCTTTTGAAAATGGCCTTGATGGTGGCAAGGCTGGTGCCTGTAATGGAGTTAGATGAGTTTACAACCTCTGAAGCTTTGTCTCGTCCTGTGCATTGTGCCTCCATACCTGACAGTGATGCGACCAATCAGAATGCTCTCCACGGTATATCTCTAGAATCTTGTGGGCTTAAAGATGGCTGAATCCACATACCTGATGAGATGTTTCCTAGGATTCTTTAGAAGGCAAAGGGGAAAAGTAGTGGATTTCTGACAAAAAGTTTTCAGGTCTTCTCTGATGATAGAAGAGATGCCAGATATCTGGAGGACAATAGATTTTGTGCCCTTTTTAAAGAAGGGCAGCAAGGATAAGCCAGTGAATTATAGGCCAGTGAATCTAACATCAATGGAATGGCAATTACTGGAAAAATATGATTGAAAAACAGGACTATTTCACTTAGAGAGATTAATTAAGGATAGTCAAAGTGGGTTGGTTAAGGGAGTTCCTGTAGGGAGCTTCTGTGTGACATCTAAAACTTTGACAAACTTCTATAGATGTGTAGTGGAGAGTATATTGACTGAAAATATGGAAATACCAATGCCCTTGAATGGAAAACCCTACAAAAAGTAGTGGATACAGCCCAGTCTGTCATGGGTAACGTCCTCCCCATCACTGAGCACATCTACATGAAACATTGCCACAGGAACACAGCATCCATCATCAAGGACCACCACCTCCCAAAACATGCTCTCTTCTCACTGCTGCCATCAGGAAGGTACAGGATCCTCAGGATTCACACCACCAGGTTCAGGAAGTTATTACCCTTCAACCAAAGGGGATAACTTCACTCACCCCATCATTAAAATGTTCCCAAGATCTATGGACTCACTCTAAAGGATTCTTCACCTCATGTTCTCTATATTTATTGCTTATTTATTTATTTATTATTGTTATCGCAGCACTCCAGATGAAGCGTATTCGACAGCTCGCCTCAGCATTCCTGGAAGCCAGTGCTATTAATTGTTCTTCTTTTAAAATATTTTCATGGGATTATGGTGGGAAGTTCCAGTTCATTCATTGTTACATTTTAGCTTGGCTTATACAGTTATTCGCTTGCGTGTTTGTGGGTCACCCTGACTGTAACCGAGGTGTGTAATAATCTCCTCCCTGTATGTGACTGAGTGGGGTCTCTCCCCAGGTCATAATGCTCGGTCTATTTTTGTGTTTATCGCAATAAAAATGGCCGTTAACTTAGATTTTCTTGTCTGTCATCATTACTCAATGCTTGGCACATTGGGGTCAGGAGTGAGATTAGAAATTGACGGCAAGATTGAAGAACTATGAAGTCAGATGGAGCACCTTAAGATCTGGGAATAAATCAAGAGTCCAAGCAGTATACCTCCCATGCATCCGCAGGCCAGGCTCCCAGAGACGGGATACCGACCCAGATGGAGGACCTGGGAACTGAGAATCGTGCCTTCCCAGGGAACCCCGACAGGGTAAGCATACCCAGGCAGAGGAGGAAACTGACGACGAGGAGCCCATGGGACAGGTCTGACCAGCACCGCGCTGGCCCCATCACCTGAAACAGAATGATCTCTGCTATGAGTGTGGTGAGGCAGGGCACACCAGCACTCGGGACTGGCCTGCACCAGCGCCATGCCACAGCCATCAGTAAATGCTGAGCAGGCGGTGACACCCAAGACCTCCAGCTGAATGCCTTCATTGTCGCCTCTCCAGGTGGGCTGTTTGGGTGAAGAACAAGGCTTAAACGTGGACTGTATGGTGGAAGGCATCATATGCCATGCGTTGGTGGACACAGGGCCAACCATCACTATCATCCGTCTGGGTATCCTTCCCAACACGTGCCAGCCATCCCTGCCTGGGTGGACAACGACAGCGGTCCCGCTGGCTACGGTCAGTGGTGACTGTGCGGTGATGAGAGGGAAGAGGTGGCTGCGCATCGCAGTGGGGAGAAGCACAGTGGATCACGAGGTGACGGCGGCGCTTCAGGTGGGAGCCACCGGCGAGGTGGACCTCCCCACCATTGATCAGCAACTGTGCAGAGAGCAGGTGAGCAAGCCACTGCTGGCCCAGGAGAGGGGATAACTGAGCATGGGATTGGGGCTTGACTGGGCAGAGGTCTTCGCCCTGGATCCAGAAACCAAAGCCCTATACTCTCAGTGGGGCACGCTGGAAATGAACGATAGGTTGCTGTTCCGCTGGTGGCTATTTTCTGACAACAACAGACATCTCCTGCAGCTGGTGGTCCCCCAGGGGCTCCACGCCATGGTGCTGCAGTCAGAGCAAGGGCTGGTGGGACCGGAGGGGTCCGGCCATTTTGGAACCGCAAAGACATTGGGCAAGCTGCCCAAACGCTTCTATTGGCCTGTGTACAGGCAGGACCTGGAGCTGTTAGTGCACTGCTATAACACTTGCATGTCTCAGAGAGGCCAGGCCACCAGTCTAGGGCACCAGTGCAGCAGTACCTGGTGGGGGCCCCAGTATGGTTCTACTGCCCCACCTGAAAGAAAGATCTATTCCCCAAGCTTGAAAGCTTTTGGGAGGGGCCAGGGGAGGTGCTCAACCACATCTGTGGTATACCCGGTGTCATTGCCTGAGCACCAGAAGGCAGTCGTGATGCACCTGGGCCAGCTAAAGTGGCACTCCAGGTGCCCGCCTCTTGCCTTACCCAGCAGTGCCTCCCATGGAGGGGGGGAGGGGCTATAGGCACCCCACAGCCACCCAGGTGGTGATGTTGACCACCAGCGGGACTTTTGCGCTTTGTTATGGACTCTGGGGTTTTTGGGGATGGCTGACACCTCAGGTGGGGGCAGTGTAGGGCTCCTGTGGCGAGGGGGAGGGCATGTTTCACAGCCCGACCCAGCGTTCCTGGTGGCCATCACTATTTATTGTTCTTGTTTTAGAATGCCTTCATGGATTATAGCGGGATGTTCAAGTTCATTTATTGTTACATTATAGCTTGGGGTATACAGTTACATTATAGCTTGGGTTATACAGTTCTTCACATATGTGTTTGTACGTCAATCTGACTGTAACCGGGGTGTGTAATAACCACCTCCCCCCGCCATCTGTATGTGACTGAGTGGGTTCTCTACCCAGCTCATAGCGACCGGTCTGTTTTTGTGCTTCTTGCAATAAAAACGGATGTTGAATTAACAAAGCTTTTCTCGTCTGCCATCATGAAACAAATGTTCGCTACATTATTATTATTTCTTCCTTTTTGTATCTGCACACTGGTTGAATGTCCAAGTTGGTTTGGTCTTTCATTGATTCTATTATGATTATTATTCTATTATGGATTCATTGAGTATGTCCACAGGAAAATGAATCTCAGGGTTGTACATGGTGACATATGTAATTTGATGATATATTTACTTTGAATTTTGATGTAGTCTATTTGGACTTTAGTAAGGCTTTTGACAAGTTTCCACCCGACAGACTGCTCTAAAAGATAAATAGTGCGATAGATGCAGAACAAATGGGCAAATTGCATCCAAAAATCAATCAGTGATTGGAAGCAGAAGTGATGCAAGAAATATGATTGCAATTGGGAGCCTGTGACCAGTAGGTATTAATGCTAGGAATCTTTGTGACAATATACATTAGCATTCTGATCAAGAAGGTAGGAAGTATTACTGATGGTTGCAAATGACAAGAAAATTTGCAATGCTAGCAGTGAAGAGGGTATTCTTCAACTATGTAGGATATTGATGAATTGTAAGATGGAAAGAGGTGAAATTTAATCCTCAAAAAATGAGATTTTTTTTTTGAGGACTAATTAGGGTTGGATATACAGTACATAATGAAGGATGGGATATTTCCAGAATCCCTGCAGACAGCAGAACAAGGTGGTAAGGTGCTTAAGAAGGCATGATGGATATTTGCCTTCATTGGTCAGGGCACAGACTGAAGGAGCATGGAGATGAGGGCATAACTATGCCAATCAATAATGAGTCCACCTATGGACTTGCATGACCCATTTTAGCTGCCACACTATAGATAGATGTGATGCTGAGGAGAGCATATTCACTAGGGTAGGGATGAAGTTTCTAAGGCTTGGTTTGTTTTCCTTGAAGCAAAGAAGGCTGAGAGGGATCAACAACCGGAAGGCATGGGATTAAGATAAACGAGGGGATATGAGGAACAATGCACATTCTTAACTTCGGTGGTAGAGAAATCATACTAACAAGAATTTCTCAATGAAGATAAGCTTAAATCTGTATATAATCATAAAAACTTAAAGGAATTGTAACAAAGATCCCTTAAAACTTATGTTCTAAACATGACAGTTGTCACTGTATTTATAAAAACAGTTATAGACTAATGTGTCACCACAAAATCATTCAGTCTTCCCCAAACTGAAGCCCTGGATAAACCATAAGATTAGTAATCTGCTGAGGGCCAGATTAGTGCCATTCAAGTCTGGGGATCAAATAAGATACAATCAGTTCAGGTACTATCTCCGGAAAGCCATCGTACATGCAAGGTGGCAATTCCGGATCAAACTTGAATCACTGAAGGATGCTCAACAGCTGTAGCAGGGCTTGCATGCCATTGCCTCGAACAAAGTGAACCAAGTGACATAACTGACAGCAAGGCTTCACTCCTAGATGAGTTCAATGCCTTCTATGCTCACTTTGACCGTCAAAACATGGAGGAACCTTCATGAACCCCCACAGCCCCCAGTGGCCCTGTGATTTCAGTCTCTGAGGCCAACATGAGAGCATCCTTCAGGAGAGTGAACTCATGGAAAGCATCCAGCCCAGGTGGGTTACCTGGCCATGTACGAAAGACCTGTGCTGATCAATTGGCTGGAGAGTTTACCAATATCCTTAACCTCTCACTTCAGCAGACTGAGGAACCTACCTGCTTCAAGCAGGCTTCAATTATACCAGTGCCTAAGAAGAACATTGTAACCTGCCTTAATGACGATCTTCAAGAAGCACTTGCATCCACTGTGATAAAGTGCTTTGAGAGGTTGATGATGAAACACATCAACTGAGAAGCAACTTGGATCTGCTCCGGTTTCCCTACTGGCACAGCAGATGCCATTTCATTGGCTTTTCACTCAACCTTGGAACATCTGGACAGCAAAGGTGCATACACAAGGATGATCTTTATCAACTACAGCTCGGCATTCAATACTATCATCCCCTCAGAACTGATCAATATGCTTCAAGACTTTGGCATCAACGCCTCCTTGTGCAATTGGATTCTTGAATTCCTCACTTGCAGACCCCAGTCAGTTCAGATAGGCAACAATATCTCCTCCTCAACTTTCATCAGCACAAGTGTATATTAGTCCATTGCTCTACTCACTTTATAGTTATGACTGTGAGCCTAAGCACAACTCCAATGCCATATTTAAGTTTGTTGACAACACCACTGTTGTTGGCCAAAATAAAGGTGGTGACAAATCAGCACATAGGAGGGAAATCGAAAATCTGGCTGAGTGATGACACAACAACCCCTCACTCAGTTTTACCAAGACCAAGCTGCTGATTATTGACTTTAGGAAGAGGAAACTGGAGGTCCATGAGCCAATCCACATCAGAGGATTAGAGGTGGAGAGGGTCAGCAACTTTAAATTCCTTGGTATTATCATTTCAGAGGACCTGTCCTGGGCCCAGCACGTAAGTGCCATTATGGAGAAAGCACAGCAGCGCATCTACTTCCTTAGAAATTTGCAAAGATTCCACATGACACCTAATACTTTGACAAACTTCCAGAGATGTGTGGTGGAGAGAATATTGACTGGTTGCATCACAGCCTAGTATGGAAATACCAATGCCCTGGAATAGAAAATCCTACAAATAGTGGATACAGCTCAGTCCATCATGGGTAAAGCCCTCTGCACTATTGACATGAAGCACTGTCGCAGGAAAGCAGCATCCATCATCAAACACCGCACAACCCAAGGCCGTGCTCTTTTTTCACTGCTGCCATCAGGAAAGGGTACAGGAGCCTCAAGACCCACACCACCAGGTTCAGGAATAGTATTTGCCACTCAGCCATCAGGCTCTCAAATCAGAGGTGCTAACTTCACTCACCCCATCACTGAACTGTTCCCACAACCTAAAGACTCACTTTCAAGGACTGTTCATCTCATGTTCTTGATACTTATTGCTTATTTTATTATTGTTACTACTTATTTTTGTTCTTTTGTATTTGCAGAGTTTGGTGTCTTTTGTACATTTTTGTCCCTCTTGTTAAGTGCAGTCTTTCATTGATTCTGTTATCATTGTCAGAGAAGCACAGTACAAAAACAGGACCTTCAGCCCAACTAGTCAATGCTGGAACCATTTAAATCACTTACTCTCATCAACCTGCACCAGGACTATAGCCTTCCATACAACTACTACCTATGTACCTATCCAAACCTCTCTTAAACTTTGAAATCAAGCTCATTTGCACCACTTGTGCTGACAGCTCATTCCACACTCTCATGACCTGCTGAGTAATGAAGTTTCCCCTCGGGTTCCCCTTAAACTTCTCACCATTCGCACTTAACCCATGATCGCTGGTTGTATTCACACCCAACCTCAGTGTAAAAAGCCTGCTTGCACTTACCCCTTATAATTTTGTATACCTCTATCCAATCTTCTCTTCATCTGTTACATTCTAAAGCAGCGGTCCCCAACCACCGGGCCGCGGACTGGTGCCGGGCCGCAAAGCATGCGCTACCGGGCCACGAGGAAATGATACGATTTGGCGATACGAGTCAGCTGCACCTTTCCTCATTCCTTGTCATGCCCACTGTTGAGCCATTACGCATGCAAGGTCATTACCCGCACGTCATCCATGTCAGCGCAGGAAGAAGATCAACTCCTCGAGCTTGCAAATGACGGCGGGCTGAAAAGTATGTTTCACATAACATCTCTGCCGGCATTCTGGATCAAAGTCAAGGCTAAATATCCTGAGGTAGCCACGAAAGCACTGAAAACGTTGCTTCCATTTCCAACATATCTCTGCAATGAATGCAACGAAAACTAAGTTGCGGAATAGACTGGACATACGGAATCCCCTTCGAGTATCGCTGTCTCCCGTCACCCCTCGATAAGACCGTCTTGTTGCAGGGAAATAAGCCCAGAGCTCCCACTGATTCAGCGATATTGGTGAGTTGCAATGATTTTATATGTTCATACGGGGAAAATATGTGCTGCATGTTTAATATCCAAATGTTACTTAAAATGTTATGATGCTATTGACTTACTTATATAACCATATAACAATTACAGCACGGAAACAGGCAATCTCTGCCCTTCTAGTCTGTGCCGAACGCTACTCTCATCTAGTCCCAACGACCGGCACTCAGCCCACAACCCTCCATTCCTTTCCTATCCATATACCTATCCAATTTTTCTTTAAATGATAATACCGAACCTGCCTCTACCACTTCTACCGGAAGTTCGTTCAACACTTACTTCAAGCTCCCCTGTCCTCCCCTGCTAATTGACTTATCACTATATTCATGCGCGGAAAATATGCGCTGTGTGTTTAATATTAAATTCGTTAGATAATCCCATTTAGAAACGAAATTGAGTGTATTAGCCACTTATCACCCATATTCTGGTCGTGATTAACACCCCCCAGCCCCGTACAGAATTGCCAAAAACGATTTGTAGGGAAAAAAAATCGGCACGTACACGCATGCGCACTGGTGCCTGCACAAGGCTTCATGGTCATTGTAGTCTCTCAGGGTAAACAACGTATTTGACTGCTACTCTTGTCCGTTGGCAACCCTACCCCGCCCCAACACCCCGGGTCGGCCGATCCGCAAGAATATTGTCAATATGAAACCAGTCCGCAGTGCAAAAAAGGTTGGGGACCCCTGTTCTAAAGAATACCGTCCTAGGCTATTCAATCTTTTCTTATAGTTCAGGTCCTTCAGACCCAGCAACATCCTTGTAAATTTTCTCTGCACTCTTTCAATCTTGTTTATATCTTTCTTGTAGGAAGGTGACCAAAACTGCACACATACTGCAAAGTAGGCCTCACCATCATCTTATACAACTTTAACATAACATCCCATCTCCTGTACTCAATACATTGATTTAGGGAGACCTATGTGCCAAAAGCTTTCTTTACGACCTTATAGACCTGTGATACCATTTTCAACAAATTATGGACCTGTATTTCCAGATCCCTTTGTTCTACCACACTCCTCACTGCTCTACCATTCACTTTATAAGACCTACCCTGGATGGTCCTACCAAAATACAAAACCTTGTGCTTGTCTGTATTTAATTCCATCTGCCATTTTCAGCCCATTTTTCCATCTGATTCAGATCCCTCTGCAAGATATGATGGACTTCCTCATTATCCACTGCACCCCCAATCTTGGTGTCATCCACAAATTTGCTGATCCCGTTAACCACATTAGCATCTAGATTATTGATATAGACAACAAATAACAATGGACTGAGCATCGATCCCTGCAGCACTTCACTAGTCACAGGCCCCTAGTCAGAGAGGCAACCCTCTACTACCACTTCTCCCACAAAGCCAATGTCTAATCCAATTTATCACCTCATCCTGAATGCCAATTGACTGAACCTTTTGTGACCAGCCTCCCATGTGGGACCTTGTCAAATGCCTCACTAAAGTTCATGTAGACAACATCCAATGCCTTGCCTTTGTCTACTTTCCTATTAACTTCCTTAAAAAACTCTATAAGATTGATTATGCATGACCTACCACGCACAAAGCCATGCTGACTATCCTCAAGCAGTCCTTGTCTATCCAAATACTTATATACCCAGTCTTTAGAATACCTTCCAGTAGCTTTCCCACAAATGATCTCAAACTCACTGGCCTATAATTTCCTGCTTTTTGTTTAGAGCCTTTTTTTAAACATTTGAATAACGTTGACTATTCTCCAGTCTTCCTATACCTCCCCTGTTACTAAGGATGATTTAAGTATCTCTGTTAGGGCCCTGGCAGTTTCTGCACTTGCCTCCCATAGAGTCCGAGGGAAGACCTTGTCAGGCCTTAGGGATTTATCAGGGTAGCAAACACCTTCTCCTCTGTAAACTCAACAGGTTCCATGAAATTGATGCTGCTTTGCCTCACTTCTAGATTCTGTGTCCGTCTCCAGAGCAAATACAGATGTAAAGAATTCACATAAAATCTCCCCCTTCTATTTTGGCTCCACACATGGATTACCTTTATGATCTTCCAGAGGACCATTTTTGTCCTTGCAATCCTTTTGCTCTTAACATATCTGTAGAATTCCTTAGGATTCTCCTTCACCTTGTCTGCTGGAGAAACTTCATGCCTTCTTCTAGCCCTCCTGATTTCTTCCTTCAGTATTCTCTTGCATTTCTTATATTCCAGAAGTACCTCATTTGTTCCTGCTTGCCTGTACCTGATATGCACCTCCCTTTTTCTCTTAACCAGGGCCTTAACACCTCTTGAAATCCAAGCTTCCCCACAAGTTATCTTTACCTTTTATTCTGACAGGCACATATTTGTTTATGAAGGCCTCCCATTTACCAAGTACACCTTTGCTAGAAAACAGCCTGTTCCAAACCACACTTGCCAGATCATTTCTGATACCATTGTGTTTCTGTGATTTTTCCTGTGTATACCTACAAGAAAACAAATTTGAGGGCTGTATATCATGAGATATATGCATTGATAATAAATTTACTTTGAACTTCACTTTGAACCTTGAACTTTGAATTTTGAATGGATTTTTTAATTTTGTAAATAATTCAAAATCAGATATTGGAAAATAGTACTAGTAGTTGTAGGCAGCTATCGATCCCAGATGATCATGGGTTTGCGCCTCTGGTGGACTGTGCCCTCTCCAGGGCAAGATTTGAAGAACCGGCTGTTGCCCGTGCAGTGGGCTCCCCCTCTCCACGTCACTGATGTAGTCCAAGGGAAGGGCAAGCACTGATACAGTTTGGTACCGGTGTTATCGCAGAGGTTGCCAGAGTGAAGCTGTAAACAACATCAAACTACCTTAGGAAGCCCGGCTCAGGATTTTTCCCTTGTGATTTACTCCCGAAGCCTTTCCCATGAGTGGGTATGGCCGCAAGGCAGCGGAGGTTTAAAATCAGAGCTTTCCTTCTCCTAGGCAGGCTGCCATCCAAGGCTGACGAGCCTTACCTGCCTGATGCAACTGGTTTTGAGGCGCCTTTGTCCCTTCTCTTGTCAGCAGAAACAGTTCCACTGGGCCTAGTAGCTAAGCCACACGTGAACGCCAAGAGTTGGACTTGGTTGTCAGAGGCTGTTAGAGTCGCACGCCATTTGGAGCACTTTATAGGTAGTGGGAACTTATCCCCACTACCACCTCCAGCTATGACAACTTTAGGAACACTCCCCAAACACCCTTTCATTCCTGGAATCATTCCCATGAACCAGCTCTGAACCCTCTCCAATGTCAGGACATCCTTTCTTAAAGAAGGGATCCAAAACTGCTGACAATACTCCAAGTGAGACCTCACCAGTGCCTCAAAGTCTCAGCATTACATCCTTGCTTTTATTTTCTAGTCATCTCAAAATGAATGCTAACATTGCATTTGTCTTCCTCACCGCTGATGCAACCTGCAATTTAACCTTCAGGGAATCCTGCACGAGGACTCCCAATTCCATTTGCTCCTCAGGTTTTTAAATTTTCTGACCATTCAGAAAACAGTCTATGCTTTTATTCCTTCTACCAAAGTGGATGATCGTACACTTCCCGACACTGCAATCCATCTGCCATTTCTTTGCCCATTCTCCTAATCCTTCTGCAGTCTCCTTGCTTCTTCAACATTGCCTGTCCCTCAACCTATATTCATGTTGTCTGCAAACTGGGTTACAAAGCCATCAATTCCATCATTCAAATCATTGATATACAACATAAGCAGTCCCCTATGGAACACCACTAGTCTCTGCCAGCCAATCCTTTTATTCCCACTCTTTGCCTCCCATCAATCAGCCAATCCTCTATCCATGCTAGAATCTTTCTTGCAATACCATGGGCTCTACTCTTGTTAATCACCCTCATGTGTGGTACCTTGCCAAAGGCTTTCCGATAATCTAAGTACACAGCATCCAGCTCCTTTGTTTCTTCTGATTGTTATTTCCCCAAAAAATTCTTACAGATTTGTCAGGTAAGATTTTCCCTCAAGGAAAAAATGCTGACTTTGGCTTATTTTATCATGTGCCTCCAAGTACATCGAAACCACATCCTTAACAATCGACTCCAACATTTGCCCGACCACTGATGTCAGGTTAACTGGCCTATAATTTCCTTTCTTCTGCCTTCCTCCCTTCTTAAAGAGTGGAGTGACATTTGCAATTTTCTAGTCCTCCGGAACCATTCCAGAATCCAGTGATTCTTGAAAGACCATTACTAATACTTCTACAATCTCTTCAGCTACCTCTTTCAGAACTCTGGGGTGCAGTCCAGCTGATCCAGGTGCTTATCTACCTTCAGACTCTTCAGTTTCCCAAGCACCTGTCCCTAGTAATAGCAACGGCACTCACTTCTGCACCTTGCCACTCTCGAACTTTTAGCATACTGTTAATGTCTTCCCTAGTGAAGACTGATGCAAAATACTTGTTCAATTCATCTGCCATTTCCTTTTCTCCCATTACTCTCTCCCCAACATCATTTTCCATGAGTCCAGTATCTACTCTCATCTCTGTTTACTCTACATTTCTGAAAATACTTTTGGTATCCTCTTGATATTGTTGGTTAGCTTACCTTCATAATTAATCCTTTCTCTCCTTCAGGCTTTTTTAGTTTCCTTCTGTTGGTTTTTAAAAGCTTCCCAATTCTCTAACGTCCAACTAATATTTGCTCTGTTATATGCCCGCTCTTTTGTTTTTAAGTTGGTTTTGACTTCCCTTGTCAGCCATGGTTGTGTCATCCTGCCTTTGGAACATATCTTCTTGGGGATGAACCTATTTGCAACTTCCGAAATGCTCCCAAAAACTCCAACCATCGCTACTGTGCCATCATGCCTGCTAGTGTCCCCTTGCAATCAACTCTTCTCATTTCATATCTTGTCATTTAACCCAGACACCTACAGTATATGTACACTACTGCAGAGTACTAACTTGTAGAAATATACGGTAAGAAAGAATATAAACCAATCTTTTTCAAACCTCAACTTTTCACTCCAGTTTTTTTTGACGTTTGGTGTGCAATGCTAAAGAGATCTACTAATATATTACAAACGCACAAATAATAGAAAACTAAAACTGATACAATCAACTAAGTTGAAAAAGTTCTCTTTAGGGTAGCACATTGGCACAGTTGTTTGTACTGCTGCTTCTGAACTATAAATAATAAATTACTTACGTATGCTGCACACGACTCTTTTGTTATTCACATTTCAAGATCTGGACATCACTGGGAAGTCTAACATTTACAAATAATGGCTACTTTATTAGATACCTCCTGCACCTAATAAAGTGACCACTGAGTATATGTTTGTAGCCCATTCACTTCAAGGTTCCACATGTAATGCATTCAGAGATGCTTTTCTGCACACCACTGTTGTAACATGTGGTTATTTGAGTTGCTGCTGCCTTCCTGTCAGCTTGAACCAGTCTGGCGATTCTCCTCTGACCTCTCTCATTAACAAGGCATTTTTGTTGACTGGTGAGACTTGGTTAGGGCACCTTTAAAAGTTACCAGGAGAATCCCGTAGTTTTTGCAGTCATTATTATCAAGCTGAATTGATCATTTCCCCCAAATTTCACATTAACCAAATTTAAATTCCCCACTGAGCATTATGGATTTGAACCCAGAATTCTAAATTGTTGAATCCAAGCTTCGCTATAAGTATCTGACAATTTACCTGCAGCACCATTGATATAACTGATGTATCTTGTGTAAAATTCTATGCAATAAAACCCATTGTCAGCTTACTCTTGAATGCCCTGTGACTGAAATAATCTTGACAGGAGTTCATAATGTTCTCTTCTTCTATAGCATCTTACATTCTTAAATCAAGGGGTTTGAATGCTATCAGTTCAAAACAATTTGATCTTATAAGTATGCCATCCATTGCTATTTGCTATGCCACTTCCGTGCTGAAAGTTTGGCCCCACAATTCATTCTGACGCTCTGTGCCACCAACATTCCTCAGATCAAATTTACTGAGAGACTGCTCCTCATCACAGTATTTCTTGCTACAATCTGTCGTTATTTATAAAATCATGTATATAAATGCTCATTGCCACCCAATATACCTACAGCCTTGTACTCTACATATATTTCTCAAGATCATAGAAGCTTAGACACATAGAAAAACTACAGTACAATACAGGCCCTTCAGCCCACAATGCTGCACCGAACATGTACTTACTTTAGAAATTACCTGGGGTTACCCATAGCACTCTATTTTTCTAAGCTTCATGAGCCTCTTAAAAGACCCTATGATATCCGCTTCCACCACCATCACCAGCAGCCCATTCCATGCACTTACCACTCCCTGCGTAAAAAGCTTACCCCTGACATCTCCTCTGTACCTTCTTCCAAGCACCTTAAAACTGTGCCCTCTCATGATAGCCATTTCAGCCCTGGGAAAAAGCCTCTGACTATCCACACGATCAATGTCTCTCATTATCTTATACACCTCTACACCAGGTCACCTCTCATCTTCCATTGCTCCAAGGAGAAAAGGCCAAGTTCACTCAACCTATTCTCATGAGGCATGCTCCCCAATACAGGCAACATCCTTGTAAATCTCCTCTGCACACTTTCTATAGTTTCCACATCTTTCCTGTAGTGAATTGACCAGAACTGAGCACAGTATTCCAAGTGGGGTCTGAAATAGCTGTAACGTTACCTCTTGGCTCTTAAACCCAATCCCAAAGTTGATGAAAGCCAATGCATCGTATGCCTTTGTAACCACAGAGTCAACCTGCACAGCAGCTTTGAGTGTCCTATGGACTCAGATCCCAAGATCTCCCTGATCCTCCACACTGCCAAGTGTCTTACCGTTAATACTATATTCTGCCATCATATTTCATCTACCAAAATGAACCACTTCACACTTATCTGGGTTGAACTTCATCTGCATTTCTCAGTCCAGTTTTGCATCCTATCGATATCCCGCTGTAACCTCTGACAGCCCTCCACACTATCCACAACACCCCTAACATTTGTGTCATCAGCAAATTTACTAACCTATCCCTCCAGTTCCACATCCAGGAAAATCACAAAGAGAAGGGGGTCCCAGAACAGATCCCTGAGGCACACCACTGGTCACTGACCTCTATGCAGAATATGACCCGTCTACAACCACGCTTTGCCCTCTGTGGGCAAGCCAGTTCTGGATCCACAAAGCAAGGTCCCCTTGGATCCCATGCCTTACTTTCTCAATAAGCCTTGCATGGGAGTACCTTATCAAATGCCTTGCTGAAATCCATACATATTACACCTACTGCTCTATCTTCATCAACATGTTTAGTCACATCTTCAAAAAAATTCAATCAGGCTTGTAAGGCATGACATGCCTTTGATAAAGCCATGCTGACTATGCCTAATCATATTATGCCTCTCCAAATGTTCATAAATCCTACCTCTCAGGATCTTTTCCATCAATTTACTGACCACTGAAGTAAGACTCACTGGTCTATAATTTCCTGGCCTATCTCTATTCCCTTCCTTGATTAAGGGAACAACATCTGCAACCTACCAATCCTTCGGAACCTCTCCCATCACATTAATGATGCAAAGCTCATTGCCAAAGGCTCAGCAATCTCCTCCCTCGCTTCCCACAGTAGCCTGGGGTACATCTCATCTGGTCCCGGAGACTTATCCAACTTGATGCTTTCCAAAAGCTCCAGCACATCCTCTTTCTTAATGTCTATATGCTCAAACTTTTCAGTTCACTGTAAATCATCCCTACAATTGCCAAGCTCCATTTCCGTAGTGAATACTGAAGCAAAGTATTCATTAAGTACCTCTACTATTTCCTCCGGTTCCATACACACTTTTCCACTGTCACACTTGATTGCTCCTATACTCTCACGTCTTATCCCCTTGCTCTTTACATACTTGTAGAATGCCTTGGGGTTTTCCATAATCCTGCTCGCCAAGGCCTTCTCATGGCCCCTTCTGGCTTGCCTAATTTCATTCTTAAGCTCCTTCCTGCTAGCCTTATAATCTTCTAGATCTTCTATCATTACCTAGTTTTTTTGAACCTTTCGTAAGCTTTTCCTTTCTTGACTAGATTTACAACAGCCCTTTTACACCACAGTTCCTGTACCCTACCATCCTTTCCCTGTCTCATTGGAACGTACCTATGCAGAACGCAACGCAAATATCACCTGAACATTTGCCACATTTCTGCCGTACATTCCCCTGAGAACATCTGTTCCCAATTTATGCTTCCAAGTTTCTGCCTGATAGGTTCATATTTCCCCTTACTCCAATTAAATGCTTTCCTAACTTGTCTGTTCCTATCATTCTCCAATGCTATGGTAAAGGAGATAGAATTGTGATCACTATCTCCAAAATGCTCTTCCACTGACAGACCTGACACCTGACCAGGTTCATTTCCTAATACCGTATCAAGTACAGCCTCTCCTCTTGTAGGCTTATCTACATAGTGTGTCAGGAAACCTTCCTGAGCACATCTAACAAATTCCACCCCATCTAAAGCCCTTTCTCTGGGGAAATGCCAATCAATATTTGGGAAATTAAACTCTTCCACCAAGACAACCCTGTTATTATTACAGCTTTCCAGAATCCATCTCCCTATCTGCTCCTCGGTGTCCCTGTTACTATTGGGTGGTCTATAAAAACACCCAGTAGAGTTATTGACCCCTTCCTGTTTCAAACTTCCATCCACAGAAACTCCATAGACAATCCCTCCATGACTTCCTCCTTTTCTGCAGCCGTGACACTATCTCTGATCAGCAGTGCCACACCCCCACCTCTTTTGCCTCCCTCCCTGTCCTTTCTGAAACATCCGAAGCCTGGCACTCTAAGTAACCATTCCTGCCCCTGAGTCATCCAAGTCTCTGTAATAGCCACAACATCACAGCTCCAAGTACTGATCCACGCTCTAAGCTCATCCATTATGTTCATGATGCCTCTTGCATTAAAATAGACACATCTCAAACCATCGGTCTGAGCGCATCCCTTCACAATCACCTGCCTATCCTCCCTCTCGCACTGTCTCCAAGCTTTCTCTATATGTGAGCCAACTGCCCCTTCCTCCATCTCTTCAGTTCAGTTCCCACCACCCCCCCCTCCGCCCCCCAGCAATTCTAGTCTAAACTCTCCCCAATAGCCTTAGCAAACCTCCCTACCAGGATATTGGTCCCCTTCGGATTCAAGTGCAAACCATCCTTTTTGTACCGGTCACTCCTGCCCCAAAAGTGGTCCCAATGAACCAGAAATCTGAATACCTGCCCCCTGCTCCAACCCCTCAGCCAGGCATTTATCTTCCACCTCCCTCTATTCCTATACTCACTGTCGCGTGGCACAGGCAGTAATCCCGAGATTACTACCTTTGAGGTTCTGCTTCTTAATTTCCTTCCTAACTCCCTGTAGTCTGTTTTCAGGGCCGCCTCCCTTTTCTTACCTATACCGTTGGTACTAATATGTACCACGACCTCTGGCTGCTCACCTTCCTTCTTCAGGGTATTGTGGACACGATCAGAAACACCCCGGACCCTGGTACCTGGGAGGCAAACAACCCATCCGCGATTCTTTCCTGCGTCCACAGAATCGTCTGTCTCACCCCCTAACTATAGAGTCCCCAATCACTGCTGCCTTCTTCCTTTCCCTACCCTCCAGCATACTTTATTAATAAATGTATTTATTATAATGCATTAATACTGTAAATAAAATGCAAAGATTTTACCATATGGTCAGCACCTCTCTGGTGTTTAGCAAAAGCCTCAACAGACCACTCATTTTATTTCAAAGGAGACAGCATATTGAACAAGCATCAGAGCAGCAAGGAAGAACCAAATGGGAATTACATATGGGAACAATGAATACAAAAGCAAGGAGGAGATAATAAATCTGCAAAATATATAAAAAATGTTGTGATTTTTGGCATCCTTGATAGAAAGAATATTGCAGCCATAGAAACCATCAGTATACAGTGCCTTGAGAAAGTATTCATCCCCTATGTAATTACTGCATTAACTTTCCTCAGATGCAATACTGTATATTACCTTACCAACCCACTCATTTTGTTGATATAGAAAATTGGATGATCATCTGAATAAATAGGCCTTCTCTAAGGTCCAATGGTACGGTAGATTTTCAACAGACCAAACCAAAACGAAGACAGAAGAGTAATTCAAGGCAAGTTAGAGAAATGGTAATAGAGATGCACACATCTAGGGATGGGCACAAGACCATGGCAAAGGCACTGAACATGCCTTGGAGCTCAGTGCAGTTGATCGTGAAAAAGTGGGTAAAATATGAAATAACACCACACTGCCTAGATCAGGCCACTCATCTAAACTTAGTCATTGGAGAAGAATGGCGCCTATGAGAGAGGCAACTGTGACACCAACAGTCACTCTGAGTGAGCTGCAGAAGTCAGTGGCTGTAAATGAAGTGCATGGCTCCACAATTTCTAACACCTTGCACAAAAGAAGAGAGGCAAAGAAGAAACCTAGGCTAAAAAAAATCTTTGCCCGTGAAGACTTTGCGAAGTGTCACTAAAAGACAATGTAAAGATATAGAAGAAGATTATGGTCGGATGAGACTAAAGTGGAACTGCACATCAGCCAGGTAACAATATGGAAGCTGCTAAATACAGAGAGATCCAAGAAGAGCCTCCACCAGAAAGCTTAAACTGGGGAGGAAATTCTTCTTTCAGAAGGACAACAACCCAAAGCACGCTGCCAGAGCAACCATGGAGTGGCTTTAAATGAAAAAAAAATGATTCCTTGAGTGGTCCAGTCTGAGTCCTACCCTTAACTCGATCAAACATCTCAGGTGTGAGCTCAAGGTTGCTGTCCACCACCTCTCCCCAACTAACTTGACTGGCATAGCTTGAGCAATTTTGCAAGAGGAAAGGGTAAATCTTGCTCCATCACACTGTGTAAAGCTAATAGACACTTACCCAAAAAGACTACTGGCTGAAATAGCTGCAAGAGGTAGTTCAACTAAGCACTGACTGGGGGATGAATACTTTTGACATTTCAGTTTTTTGAATTTTTTAGTTTTTCATGCTTTACAATTATCCATTTTTTTTCAGTTCTACTGTGAAAAAGGAGCAGGTGATTCAAAAATAAAAATTCTCAGATAAATTGGGGATTTGCCTGTTGGCCACTGATGGAGTAACAGCTCTCTACTGCTTCTCCTAATTTATTTACTTTTCTCTCCAACTTTTGGAAATACTACTGTTAGACGGGGTATTATTTTACTATGACTACCAAAGCAGCTTTGCAAGCTATTACAGGCTCAATTCAAAAGCTTACTGAGGAGATTCAACAGTTCAGAAAAGAAATCAGCACTGAAGTTAAACAAATAGGTACGAAACTATAAGATATTTAAGCAACTCTAACTGAGCATGATAAGAAGATAAAGGAATATGAAGATGTTATTACTTTACTGGACGAGTGAATGGATGATATGCAAAAGCTGTATGAAAAACAATCCAAGTCCAACGAAATAATGAGACAGAAGATTATTGATTTGGAAAACAGAAGTAGGAGGAACAACCTACGAATCTTGGGACTTAAAGAACAAATGGAAGGAGATAATCTTAAAGAATTCTTTGCAAACCTTTTGATGGAATTATTCTCTGATATCATAAAGTCTCTGCGTTTGATTGATCGTGCCCACAGGACTTCAAAATCAAAACCAAGATCAGTCATTATACATTTCCATGAATTTCAAATAAAGGATTGTCTGACTCGTGCTCCCCATGGAAAAGGTATGATTGACTACCAATATCAAAAGATTTGTATTGTTGAAGATTTTTCATCAGAAGTTATGGCAGAACTTGTTAAGTTGTGGCGGAGCTATATAGCCAAAATTTTAAACCCTCTCTTCATTCTCCAGCTCTATTGAGAATTACATTGGAAAATGAATCATTTAAATGGTTTTATACAAAGGGACAGGCATAAGAATTTTTGGACTTGAAAAAATGACTGTATACATATATTGAATAGACTTTAAATCTTGCAAGAACAGAAATACTACATATTTAAAAAATAACTGTTTAATATTTGTCAGTATGAGCAATTGCTATTTCTGTTTGATAAACCTGTCTAAGCTTGTTTTCCACTGTATATTATTTAGTCTTGGTTGGAACAGTAAATAACCTTGAATTCTTTGGATCGGTTCCTACAAGCTTTCTAAGGGAATGTGTTTAGGGAAAGTAGATAGCCGTTGTTCTTTGACCGAGTTTCTCGCTTTGGGAGGAGGGAGGGGGGATGGGAAGTTCTTTTTTCTTGAAGCTGAATTGGGAATCTAGTCAATTCTGTTGCTTAGCTAATATATCTCAAGGTTTATTATTTGGGTTTAATTTATATTTTTCTGATTGCTAATTTAACCTTTCTTACAAATAGTTTTAAAATGGATCAAAGTATTAATTTACTTAGTTTTAACGTGAAAGGGCTAAATCTCCCCGTGAAAAGAAACAAGATTTTTGCCTATATTAAAAAAAAAGGTACCAATTGTTTTTCTTCAAGAAACCCATATATGTAAGTGTAACAATTCGTGCCTTATTAATCGATGGACAGAATCTCATTTCCATTCCTCATTTCAGGCCAAAGCTAGAAGGGTTTCTATCCTTATAGATAATAAAGTTCCCTTTGTTCAACATAAAGTAATTTCTGATACTGATAGGCATTTTGTTATATCAGGGAAACTAAATAACAAATTAATGGTATTTGCTAACGTATATGCTCCGAATATAGATGACCCAGGTTTCTTTGAGCGTTTTTTTAAATTTTTGCCAGATCTAAGTCTGTACTCATTGGTGATGGGTGGAAACTTTAACCGTTGCTTAGATCCAGTTTTAGATCGTTCATCTTCTAAACCAATGATACCAAATCAATCAGCTGCGTTTATTAAATCTTTTTTAATAAAATGTGGTATTATTGATTCTTGGCATTTTTATTCACGCAGTAGACAAGGAATATTCGTTTTTCTCTCAAGTCCATCAAACATATTCCAGGGTTGATTTTTTTTTTATTATTATTGATAGCCAAATGATTCCATTAGTTTGATCCTGTGAATATAAAGAGATTGCTGTTTCAGATCATGCTCCTGTGTTTCTATCTTTAAATCTCCCTGGTCTTCTTCAAACAAATAGATTTTGGTGATTTAATCTAACTTTGTTATCTGATAAAGATTTTTTTTTAAAGTTTATGGAGAGACAAACTACTTTTTTTTATATAAAGAGAATACATTAGAGGAGACCTAGTCGTATCAGATGGGATGCCTTTAAGGTGTATATTAGAGGACAAATTATTTCTTATACTGCAAGTATTAAGAAAAAAGCTAATAAAAAGAGAGAAGTAATTTAGCTAATTAGCTGAAACAGTTAGATCAAGAGTATGCCTTGGCTCCAGAGCCTGCCTTATATAAAAGACGTGTTGAAATTAAAACAAAATGATCTCCTTTTAACTTATCCAATTGAAACCCAACTCCTAAAAGATAAAAGTCAATTTTATATTCATAGAGATAAAACAGGTTGATTGGCTGATCAAATTAAAACCTTTATAGCTAAACAACAGATTAAAGAAATATGCAAAGCTAATGGTGGTAGGACAACTGATTATTTAGAAATAAATGATACTTTTAGAGAATTTTACTCTAAACTTTATAGTTCTGAATCTTCTAAGGATAACACTGTAATGAACACATCTTTAGATCAACTAAACATTCCTACAATTTCTGCTGACAACAGAAAGTTGCTGGAACAGCCTATTTCTTTTGAGGAACTTGTCGAGGCTGTGCACTCATTATGTTTAAGGAAAGCTTCATGTCCAGCTAGATTTTCTGAAGAATTTTACAAGATCTTTTCCTCACTGCTTATACCTCATTTATGTTCAGTTTTTTAGGATTCATTTAAGTCGAGCAGACTCCCTCAATCTTTTTGAGGCTTCCATTTCTCTTATTCTTAAAAAGAATAAGGATCCAACTGAATGCTCTTCTTACAGACCAATCCCTTTACTTAATGTTGATACTAATATCCTATCTAAAGTTTTGGCCCGTAGGATTGAAAATATTTTACCATGTGTCATTTCTGATAGCCAAAATGGATTTATCAAAACTCAATATTCTCACTTTAATATTCATCGGTTATTAAATGTTATTTATTCTCCTTCTAATATGATATCCGAATGTGTGGTATCCTTAGATGCTGAGAAAGCTTTTGACAGGGTTGAATGGAATTATTTATTTAAAACTTCAGAAAAATTCAATTTTGACCCGCTTTCATTCAATGGATTAAATTACTTTATTTAGTTCCTTCCGCTAGGGCTATCACTAATTCTCATAATTCCAAATAATTTAAGCTTCAACGTGGCACTAGACAAGGTTGTCTGTTGAGACTTTTGCTTTTTGATCTGGCCTTGGATCCCTTAGCCATTGCCTTTCGAGAATCTAATGATATCACCGGTATTTTAAGGAGAGATACTATTGATAAAGTCTCGCTGTATGCTGATGATCTGCTGCTATTTATTTCTAACGTTGAGACTTCATTATCCTATGTGCTTTCTTTACTCTCCTGTTTTAGCCAGTTTTCAGGTTATAAATTAAACCTATATAGAAGTGAACTTTATCCTTTGAAAAATTTGATACCAACAAATTTGAATGTTCCTTTTAAAATTGTAAGAAACCAATTTACCTCCTTAGGTGTAACAATCACTAAAAACTATAAGTGTTTATTTAAAGAAAATTTTCTTACCCTACTGAATCACGTAAAAAGGATACTATCAAATTGGTCACCTCTTTCATTATCGCTGATTGGTCAAATCAACTCTATCAAAATGAATGTATTACCTAAATTTATATATCTTTCTCAGGCATTGCCGGTTTTTATTCCTAAATCCTTTTTTGATTCCCTTGACTCTATTATATCTTCTTATATATGGAAGAATAACTGTTCCAGATAAAACAAAATTCATCTTCAGAAAGATAAGAATGGAGGATTAGCCTTACCAAACTTTAGATTTTATTATTGGGCAGTTAATACAAGAAATCTTACATTCTGGTTATATTACATAAATCATGAGGATTGCCCAATGTGGGTTTTTTTTTTAAGAAGCTGTTAATAAATTCTCTATTATTTCTCTTCTTGGATCCTCACTCCCTTTGTCTCTGAGTAAGTTAACTGATAATCTGGTAGTTAAACACACTATGAGAATTTGGATACAATTCTGAAAATACCTTGGCTTATTGGGATTTTCTCTTTGAACTCTCTATGATTGATGTGGCTTTGAAAGAATGGGATAGATTAGGTATTAAATGCTTGTTTGTAGTGGGAAGTCTTTTAAACTCATTCTTTTCAATACCTACAAATAAGAGATTTTTTAGGTCTCAAAGAACTACATTTCCTAAAAGTCCTGATAAGGATCTACTAGATGTAATCTTTAATTTGAAACTTTTTTTTAAATAATGGATCTATATCTAATATTTATAATATGCCATTAGGAATGAGAAGTGTTCTTTTAGATAAAATTAAAAATCTTTGGGAACAAGATTTTTTCCAGACATTAATTTCTGAGAAAACTTAGAATCAAATTTTTTAATTGGTTAACTCTTCTTCATCATTGTGTGCTTGCCACTCTCTCCTACAATTTAAAGTGGTCCATAGGGCTCATATGACTAAGGATAAGTTGTCTCATTTTTATTTGGATATATCTCCATATTCTGATAAATGTAATAATGGAGAAGCTTCACTCATTTATATGTTTTGGACATGTCCGAGTCCCGGAAAATTTTGGAAAGAAGAATTTCAAACTTTCTCGATACTTTTTAAAAGTAAACTTTAAGCCTAATCCTTTGACTGCTTTATTTGGTATTGTTGGAGGAAAGGATATTATTTTGGAGTCAACTGACTTGCACATTTTGGCTTTTATGTCTCTTATGACCTGAAGGAGGCTTTTGCTTACATGGAAAGATGAGGCCCCTCCTATTCACACCCAATGGTTACGTGATGTGATATTATGTTTAAATTTAGAGACAATTCGATGTTCAATCTCTGAACCTAGTCAAGACTTTCAAATAGTGTGGGGACCTTTTCCGAATTCTTTTCAGAACCTTTGATTTGCTATTAAAGTACAGATGACTAATATTTTTTTTTCCTTTTATTCTTTACTACACAGCTTCGGTCTTGGTAGTGGGTTAGTTTTTTAATATAATAAAATTACTGCATTTCAATGTTACAAATTAATTAACTTGTATGAATATAGGGTAAGGAGTCTTTATATACAATTTAGTATAATGTATTGATTTTTTTCCTGTACTCTATTCTTATGTAAATTAATAAAAATATTGGAAAAAAGATAATTTGATCAAAATCCCTGGTTGTCATACTCATTTATGTGAACAAAGGGTTGGGGGCTGAATAATTTTACAAGGCACTCTAATTCCACTAAAATACTACAAAAGATAAAAAGACATATTGAATCACCAAAAGGAAAGTTTATGTGGAAAATCTAATGCAGATATCACTGAACAAAGATTTTGCTTCCTGAATACCTTTAGGTATAATCTTAAAAATTTTGGGCTACTGATCATGAAAATCACCATGAAATTTCCCAATCATACACCATTTTTAAATAAACTTGTTTATTATTTCAATTCATAATTCAAGTCAATTAAAATGTTGTCTACAATGTAAGCTGGAAGGTTTCCTATCGTGTCCAGGCATGCATGCTTAGGCGGCGCGGCTGCTGCATGGCAGGACAGGTTTTACTAATGATTGTTGGGTTCAGGACTGTAAGGATGGAATTTGCTATCATCAGGCACAAAAATTTCTAAGGATTTTGACATTTCAGACAGATGCTTCACAGAATAATTGATGCCAAGATTAAGAAAAGCATTTTTGTTGGTCCACAATTCAAACAGGTCATCAATGATAGGCAATTTGAAGAATTTCTAGTGGGACCAGAGAAAATCACATGGAAGGCATTCAAGGAAGTTGTTGAAATTTTTCTCGGCATCTACACCAAACTACATACAGCTGGTTGAAAGCATTCTTCAAGCATACAAAACCATGAAATGCAACATGTCACTAAAGATTCATTTTCTGCGTTCCCATTTAGACTTTTTCCCTGCAAATCTTGGTGCTGTTGGTAAGAAGCATGGTGAAAGGTTTCGCCAGGACATTGCAGTCATGGAGAAAAGATACCAGGGCAACTGGAATCCATCAATCTGGCAAATTATTGTTGGACACTTAAATGAGAAGCCTCAGACACCGAGTACAAATGAAAATCATTAACAAAATATTTTAACTTAGTTGAACTATTGCAAAGCATCAGCACCATTATGCAATTAAACACATTCAATTAAAGTTAATTTGTTGTTTCTCCAAATTCCTACGTGATACAAGTAGTCTGAAATTATATTCGTGTTCATCTTCAAGCAGTCTATCATAAACAAAGAAAAAATTCTGAGGAAGCAACACTTTAGAAAAAAAATTTGTTGTCCAGTATATTCAAAGTTTTGAAGCAATGGCTTAACTGGTTAATAAATTAGTAAAAAGTGCTGATTTCACAATTAATATTTTAAAAAACCAACAACCGGAAAGATAGAACATTTTTCATATATAATGTTGTTAGTTTTCAGGATTCATCATCAGAAATAATTACTTAGGTCAAGCTACCCACTACAGGGCACCACAAACACATTAAAAGAAGAGAATTTCTTTTTTTAAAAAAGTGGGAACACAGTAAAAAGTGAGTTGAATGCAGTATTTCCAATGCACGCAAGGATTTAGAAATTGTTTTCAAGCAATTATCTCAGCTTGCAAAAAATACATCCATCACAAAAATGTAACAAAATTAGTTTCCAATACTTTGAAATTTGAAACCTATACATGTCAAATCTCGAAGCAAGAAAACTGCTGATGCTGAAAATCAAAACAAAGTGTGAGATAGTCAGACAGAATCTGTAGAGAAAGAAACAGTCATCTATAACCCTTCAAAAGGGTTCGGTCGGTAGGAGAGGTAAAGAGCACACAGGATCTATTTGTATTATGGTGAAAGCCAAGGATGTCTAGGTAATAATCGTGTTTGATGCTGTTGTTTCCAATTACCAATCTTTCCCATTTATGGTGGAAGTAGCCATCTCTGACATAACATTACGTGGAGAGAAAATAAACGCTATACTGGCTGATCCACTGGATATTCCCAGTACTCTTTTGTCCAATGTTTCCAGCAATTGTTGTGCTTTGTAATTGACTATTCAAATCTGGTTTTTAATATTTCTTTACTCTTTCTAACTGCTTGCATTGAAAGTAAAATTAATCCAACAACCTTGCGCTCCACATTATGAAAGCCATTTCCTCTGTTTCATTCATTCCTCCCCTTCTCTGCAACTTTAATATTCTCACTTCTCCAGTTCTGGTGATCATTGACTAAAAAGCATTGACCTTGTTTTTGTCTCCGTCTCCACAGGTGTTATTTACAGTATGTATTTTGGTTATTTTCTATTTTACTTCATCATGCAATTTTGTTCCTTATAGTTTAAGTTATAAAATTCTGTTACATCCAGAATTAAAGAATTATTACAACACAGAAGGGGGGCACTCAGCACATTGAATCCATAAAATCATTTTTAAGACTAATTTAGTCAGTCCTATTCTATGGCTCTTAAAATTGTTATTGCATGATGCACTAGAAAAAAAAATGTATTTTTAGAATGTATACTGTGGGGTTGTTGCCAGGTAGAATTATATGAAAGGTAATATTAAAAACAAATATCTAAAAATATTACATATCAGAAAATTATTTGAACTAGTTATATAAATATTATGCCTAAAAGATTTAGTCAGAGGTTAGATACTCATGTTAAGTCAGTCATCTCCTGATTTCCTAGTCTTTTTACCTTTTAGAAGGTAAATGAGGAGTGTTATGCTGAGTGAACGCACCTTCAACAAAGTATGGTACAAGTTAAACATTGTCCAGAAGAAAGTAGTCACTAGATTGGTACCTTTCATCACCCTGAAAATTCATTTCCTCTATTACCAGTAACCTCTGGCTACATCATAACTGAAAATGTTAACTTGTTGATATTCATTCAAAAGGTACCTCTCAAATCCTCAATATCCACTACAGAGAAACGAATTGGAACACAGGACAACAAAACCTACAAGTATCCCTCCAAGTGAAATCTCAGGCTGATTTGGAAATATTTGACCTTTCCTTCACTGAAGTCAATCATATTCCTGGAAAACCCTGCCTAATTGCCCTGCAGAAAAAAAAACATGCCCTATATGACACACTTTACTTCAATATGGCAGCTCAGCAGAATGGGCTTACAGTATAATGCAGAACTGCAAGGATGCCCCTATCTTACTTTGAGGAATAAAAAGAGGTGCATAATTCCTTAACCTTATTTTACTTGTAAAGTAGACAGATAAGTAATAATTCTGAGACCTGGAGCTTAGGGCAGCACTGGGAAATCCAAACAGCTCTAATGCTCCTAAGGCAGATCTGAAAAAACACAAGGAATAATAATAATATTAATGGTAAGACTCTTGGCAGAGGATCAGCGAGATCTTGGGGTCTGTGTCCATAGGATACTCAAAGCAGCTGCACAGGTTGACAGGCTTGTTAAGAAGGCATACGGTGCATTGGCCTTCATCAACCATGGGATTGAGTTCAAGGGCCGTGAGGTAACGTTACAGCTATACAAGACCTTGGTCAGAGCCCACATGAACTGTGTTCAGTTCTGGTCACCTCACTACAGGAAGGATGTGGATACTATAGAAAGAATGCAGAGGAGATTTACAAGGATGTTGCCTGGATTGGAGGGCATACCCTATGAGAATAGGTTGAGAGAACTTGGTCTTTTCTCCTTGGAGCAATGGTGGATGAGAGGTGACTTGATAGAGATGTACAAGATGGTGAGGGGCATCGATCATGTAGATAGCCAGAGGCTTTTTCCCAGGACTGAAATGGCTAACACGAGGGGGCATAGTTTTAAGGTGCTTGGAAATGGGTACCGAGGGTATGTCAGGGGTAAGTTTTTCCACACAGAGTGGTGGGTGTGTGGAATGCACTGCCAGCAGCAGTGGTGGAAGCAGATACAATAGGGTCTTTTAAGAGCCTCTTAGACAGGTACATGGAGCTTAGAAAAATAGAGGGCTATGTGGTAGGGAAATTCTAGGCAGTTTCTAGAGTAGGTTACATGGTTAGCACAACTTTGTGGGCCAAAGGACCTGTAATATGCTGTAGGCTTCTATGTAAGGCATATCACTTGGGGCAGGGCTGGAAAGTCCAGAACAGATCTAGAGCTTTTGAGGCAAGTCTGAAAAACACAAGGCAGACCTGGGGCTCAAAACACAGCATGTGACTCAGGAAACATAGTATTTGATTCAGAAACATAGCATATAACTCAAACATAGCCTGTGATCCAGAAGCACAGCACACAACTCAAACACAGCACACAACTCAGAACCATAGCATTTGACTTGGAGGCATAGCAAGATCATATGGTTCAGAAACATTGCAGTTCACTTGGAAGCATAGCATGATCACATAGCTCTGAAACATTGCATATGACTCAAAAACATAGCATATAACTTGGAGAGAAAAAGGGCATAACATGGGAGACCTTACAAATCCTGTTAACCCAGAGAACCTCAGAAAAAATCTTAACATAGACTGGAGAAGCTCAGAACTCCAGGGGGTCCATATGAGTGGGGTCATTCTGTCATGGTGCACTCTTGGAGGATTGGACCCAGGTGCAGAAGAACAGCAGGATCCCCAGGAAAAGACAGAAACAGGAGGTCAAACATCAGAATCAGAGCCTTGGATGAGTGACTGAGCAACACCACTAGAATTGATCATCTCCAACACAATGACCCCACTCAGGCTCCACCTGTGAGTCCTCTTTAAATAATAATAGACTGCAGGAAACATGTATCAGCTACAATTAACTTGACAAGATTAAACTGAAAACACAAGGGCTTAACAACTCTAGTTAAGATAATGATTAGTAAATACAGGTGCACAAAAACTCAAGAAGCTCATGACACAATCACTGAAATTTAATACAAAAGAAAGGAGACGGGAAGTTATATTTCAGTTACAGAAGCCACTGGTGAGTATATCTGGAGTATAGTATTGCTTTTCTTATTTAAGGAGGAATGGTGATGCATTAGAAAGTTAATTGAAGGTTTACTAGGCTAATTCCTAGAATGGACCAATAAGTCTTATATGGAAAAATTAGACAAATTATCCTTAAGTTTGCTGGAGTTTAGATGAGGAAAAGGAAAGGAGCCTTGACAAGCTGATGAAAAAATAATATGTCTGGAATTAAAAATAAGTGGTTGCTCTAATAGAACAAAGGTGAGGTAAAACAATTTCTCTCAGAAATCTTTGGATCTCTCTTTCACAAAAATCTTTGGAAGCAGAGTCTATGAATATTTTTAGAGACAGAGGTTATAGATAGTTGATATAGAAGGGAGTAAGAGGTTACCAATGGGAGTCAATGATGTTGAGCTCACAATCAGCAGCTTATCAATCAGATTACAATTAATAAAAAGTGAGGTAGTGCCCAAAGCTTCAATGTCCATTTAGGAATCAGATGACAGAGGGGAAGAAGCTGTTCCTAAATCATTGAGTGTGTGCCTTCAGGCTTCTTTATCTCCTATCTGATGGTAACGGTGAGAAAGAGGTATGCCCTTGGTGCTGCCTTTCTGAGACACCGGTCCCTAAAGTTGTCCTGGCTACTTTGTAGACTAGTGCCCAGGATGGAGCTGACTAGATTTACAACCTTCTGCAGCTTCTTTTGGTCCTATGTAGTAGCCCCTCCATACCAGACAGTGATGCAGCTTGTCAGAATGCTCTCCACGGTACAACTATAAAAGTTTTTGAGTGTATTTGTTGACATGTCAAATCTCTCCTAACTCCTAATCACATATAGCCACTGTCTTGTCTTCTTTATAACTACATCGATATGTTGGGACCAGGTTATATCCTCAGAGATCTTGACACCCAGGAACTTGAAGCTGCTCACTCTCTCCACTTCTGATCCCTCTATGAGGATTAGTATGTTTTCCTTCATCTTACCCTTCCTGAAGTCCACAATCAGCTCTTTCATCTTACTGACATTGAGTGCCAGGTTGTTGCTGTGGCACCATTCCACCAGTTGGCATACCTCACTCCTGTACACCCTTTCGTTACCACCTGAGATTCTACCAACAATGGTTGTATCATCAGCAAATTTATAGATGGTATTTTAGCTATGTCTAGCCACACAGTCATGTGTATACAGAGAGTAGAGCAGTGGGCTAAGCACACATCCGAGGTGCCCCAGTGCTGATCGTCAGCAAGGAGGATATGTTATCACCAATCTGCACAGACTGTGGTCTTCCAGTTAGGAAGTCGAGGATCCAATTGCAGAGGGAGGTACAGAGGCCCAGGTTCTGCAACTTCTCGATCAGGATTGTGGGAATGATGGTATTAAATGCTGAGCTATAGTCGATGAACAGCATCCTGACGTAGGTGTTTGTGTTGTCTAGGTGATCTAAACCCATGTGGAGAACCATTTAGATTGTGTCTGCCATTGACCTATTGTGGTGAATTGCGACGGGTCCAGGTCCTCGCTCAGGCAGGAGTTCAGTAAGAGGATGCAGGGTGACTTGGATAGGTTGGGTGAGTGGGCAAACTCATGGCAGATGCAATTTAATGTGGATAAATGTGAAGTTATCCACTTTGGTGGCAAAAATAGGAAAACAGATTATTATCTGAATGGTGGCCGATTAGGAAAAGGGGAGGTGCAACGAGACCTGGGTGTCATTATACACCAGTCATTGAAAGTGGGCATGCAGGTACAGCAGGCGGTGAAAAAGGCGAACGGTATGCTGGCATTTATAGCGAGAGGATTCGAGTACAGGAGCAGGGAGGTACTACTGCAGTTGTACAAGGCCTTGGTGAGACCACACCTGGAGTATTGTGTGCAGTTTTGGTCCCCTAATCTGAGGAAAGACATCTTTGCCATAGAGGGAGTACAAAGAAGGTTCACCAGATTGATTCCTGGGATGGCAGGTCTTTCATATGAAGAAAGACTGGATGAACTGGGCTTGTACTCATTGGAATTTAGAAGATTGAGGGGGGATCTGATTGAAACGTATAAGATCCTAAAGGGATTGGACAGGCTAGATGCGGGAAGATTGTTCCCGATGTTGGGGAGGTCTAGAACGAGGGGTCACAGTTTGAGGATAGAGGGGAAGCCTTTTAGGACCGAGGTTAGGAAAAACTTCTTCACACAGAGAGTGGTGAATCTGTGGAATTCTCTGCCACAGCAAACTGTTGAGGCCAGTTCATTAGCTATGTTTAAAAGGAAGTTAGATATGGCCCTTGTGGCTACAGGGGTCAGGGGGTATGGAGGGAAGGCTGGGTTCTGAGTTGGATGATCAGCCATGATCATAATAAATGGCGGTGCAGGCTCGAAGGGTCGAATGGCCTACTCCTGCACCTATTTTCTATGTTTCTATGTTTCTATAACCAACCTCTCAAAGAATTTCATCACTGTTGATGTGAGTACTGCTGGGCAATAGTCATTAAGGCAACCCACATTATTCTTCTTAGGCACTGGTATGATTGTTGCCTTTTTGAAACAAGTGGGAACTTCTGCCAGTAGCAGTAAGAGGTTGAAAATGTCCTTAAATACTCGCGCTAGTTGATTGGCACAAGTTTTCAGAGCTTTACCAGGTACTCCATTGGGACCTTCTGCCTTGCGAGGGTTCACTCTCTTTAAAGACAGCCTAATATAGGCCTCTGAGACAGAGATCACAGGGTCCTCAGGTACAGCAGGGATCTTCACAGCTGTAGTTGTGTTCTCCCTTTCAAAGCGTGTATAGAAGGTGTTTTAATTTCAATTAAAATTAATAGCGTTTAGTTTAGCTTTAGAAACAAAACCAAAGGAAGGTTGCACAAATGTATTTTGTATTCTTTTCTGTTTAGATGATTATTAGGATATCTGATCAACCTGCTCAAAATGAGGAAGGGACTTGGTAAGTTTAATTCTCAAGATACAATTTCCTCCTGTACATAAAGGATGTAATGAGCCCAATATTGAAAGCAAGCAAAGTCCACTGAGAGTTAAGTCAGAAATTACATTTGCCAAAAAAAAGGTTTGGACAAATCTGGAATTCTTTCTCAAAAATGTTCTTTGAAACAAAGCAAATTTAAACTTCAAACTGGGATTGATACTTTTTATAGATTAGGCTTTCAACTACTGTGGAATAAAGAAGGATAAATGGTGTCAGTGTATGGATCAGCAAAGATCAATCTGAATAGTGAAACAGGCTCAAAAGCAAGATGACCAATATATGTTTCTATTAGGCCAGCTTTGCTTTAGAGGCTATTTTCTGTGCCATGTTACAGCAAAAGAATAACACAATATTTTACATTAGGTTAATCTTGTGCTAAATCACATAACAGAAAATCTCAATCCACCCGCCACTTTCTTTCTCTCAGATACTTTGGCAGGCATAAACAAAAAGATTGGACAATAACATGAATTTAACCATAGAAATACAAAAAAAATTCATAGTAATCCAATAATCAAATAATTCAAAGGTTTCATTCTTGTTATTAGCCAAGAAGATGAAAAAAGAAATATCATGAACTATACTAACATGCTATACTAACACAGTCTATTAATTCTTGGTTATTTTTCAATTATTCAAAATCCGTTTTGAAAAATTTATTAGTAAGCAATAGTCTTCATTAGGTAATCTAAAATTAAGCTCAATGTTCCATTTTTATATATAGAACCACAGAATAATAGCGAAATCTGTGGAATTTACATCTTACCACATAACAGGTCTTTGAAATTTAAAGCACATTTTTCAAGAAAAGCATATTAAAAATAACCCAAGAATAACTGAAAAATTACTTTAATACCTCAATAAAAATAACACAATTCAAAATGTTCTCAGGGAACAGGGTTCTTAGCTCTAGGCAATTGGATAATGGCTAAAGAAAGTATATAGGTTGTCACTTTAGATTAGAGACCTGTGCCTCTGTGTTTCACTTAATGAAAGACTTGTCTGGTAATATCAGGTACAAAAATGAAGTTAATAAAAATATAGAATAAGGCATGTGGACATTATATATAATATACACTGTATATATTCTGAATAAAGCACAAATAGTCATACAAAACAAAAAAAATGGCTCAGTTATCACTGTTGTTATTTATTTATTTACAGACCTGGCACAGAGTAGTGTCTTCCCGCCCTTCAAATCGCACCACCTCACAACCCCAGACAACCCTGATATAACCACCTATATTTTATATTTTAATCATATTCTTGAAGGACTCCTGTACAAAGCAAACCTCTAGGGTATGCAATAATTCCAGTGTAAGAAGCCTGACCACTTGTGCTTTATTTTACATCAAGACAAATTAGCAGTAAAATAAAACTGAAGCAGAGCACTCATTTTCCTTTTTCAGTTTTGGATTCTTCATTAAACAAAATTGAAGGTTTTTGTATTCCTTCCTTGCTTTTAATGGCTTCAGTCTTAATGAGTCACCATTAAATTGACTAGTTCCACAATTTCATTGTGAATGCTTTCATAGATTGACAATACTCATTCAAATTGCTCAATAAAATAGTGCAGATCTCATTCTTCACATACCTTAGCTCCTTTTGGAGCCTTGGTAGCATCCATATGACCCCAGTAATGGATTTTAAAGCAATCATTTGAGCTCTATTCAACATGTAAAAATTACAAAAAGTTCTTCTTAGTCAATTTGTTTTCCCCACCCTTCCAATATTTTGAATTTTTGCAGATGACATTATTTTTCCAATAAAAATAAATGATTTCAAAATGGTGCTCTGAACAAAACACCATAAACTGTTTATGACTAACTGTCATGTTCTTAATTAAAACAATAAATCCAGAACACAATATTTGTACAGCTTCTCATTTGATCTTTGCCACTTGCTATCCTCTACGTAAGTTGCTATGTTACCACTGAAAACGAGCAGGCACTCAGCAAAATAAGAGCTTCAGTAGCACTCTCAGGTTTTAAAGCTTTTGGAATAGCTCTTTAAGAATTACAAAAATATGGCACTACCTTTTTTGGTCATGATTAATTCAGTTTAAATGTTAACATTTGTAAAATAATGTTGATCTAAACAACTGCCTCAGTTACATTTCAATTAAAGAATTTAACACTGATTAATTTGCCTCTGCCAATGGAACATAATTGATAAAATGTCACCTAGAACAAATTGACAACTTATAGCCATAGCATAATTATATGTGATACAAACACATTCATCCAAATTACTGCTATGGGGCTATTCTACAACATCCTAGATGATAAACAAAGCATTTAAAAGTATTAGTTTGATTTTTTTAAAAAACTATTAGGGAGAAAATAGACATAATTCCAGGTCATAAGTATTACATCAAACTAAATAAAATGAGATTATTTTACACTTTGGATATATATTGCCATTTTTTGTTAAGTGCCATATATTATTTTTTGTACTGGACTTCACTATATAGTCATATGTAATATGGACAAAGCATATCTGCCCAGATATTCAACTACATAAAACTGCTAGTTCAGTGTTATGCATTGAAAATTATTTCATGCCCACCACCTATCCCTCAACTCACTCTCCACAGTAAAATGAATTAACGACTTCTGGTCATTCTCATCACTCCAGAAATTTCACAGCTAAAGAGTTGTCTTTGTGCCCACGCTCTGTACTGGAAACACATGGGATGACAACATTTCACATGCATTGTCCTATGATAGCCCAACATCATGCAGTCCTGGGACAACATTGCCTTCTTAGCACAGCCTAAACTTAACATAGATCATAGAACAGTACAGCAGAGGAGCAGGTCCTCAGCCACTTCTACCTGGATATGGTCCATACCGCTCCTTTCTCTGCACAGTTATGTGCTTATCTAAGAACTTCTTAAATGCCTCCATCTTAACTGCCTCCACCACCGCACATGGTAGCACATTCCAGGCACCCCTCATCATCTCTCCTTAAATGCAGACCCTTTATTATAGGATATTACAACTCTAGGAAACAGAAACTAGTTGTCTATTCTATCTAAGCCTTTCATTATCTTATAAACTTCTGTCAGGTTTCCCCTTAGTATCTGCCCCTCCAGAGAAAGCAACCCCAGTTTATTGAACCTCTCTCATAGCATATGCCCTTTCATTTTGGCAGCATCCTTGTAAACCTCTTTTGAACACTTCTTCACAGCCTCCAAGTCCTTCATATAATGTGTCACAGTAGTGTAATGGTTAGCGCAACACTTTACAGTACCAGCAACCTGGGTTCAATTCCCACTGCTGCCTGTATGTTCTCCCCGTGACCGTGTGGGTTTCCTCCGGGTGCTCCAGTTTCCTCCCACAGTCCAAAGATGTACCTTTTGGTCAGTTAATTGGTCATTGTAAATTGTCCCGTGATTAGGCTAGGATTAAACTGGGGGATTGCTGAGCAGTGTGGCTCAAAGGGCCGGAAGGGCCTACTCCGCAGTGTCCAAATAAATAAATAACTGACCGCAATACTCTAGATACAGCAGAACCAGAGTTTCACAAAACTGCAACATACCTTGCTGACTCTTGAATTCAGTGCCCTGACAAATAAAGGCAAGCATACCACATCCCTTTTCTACCACCCTATCAATTTGTGTGGCCACTGTCAGGGAGATATGGACATAGATCCCAAGATCCCTCCACATATCAATGCTTTTAAAGGTCTTGCCATTAACTGTGGACTTTCCCTTTACATTTGTCCTCCAAAAGTTCAATACCTCACACTTTCCTGATCTAAACTGCACATTGTGCTTCTATTCTGCGCTGCACCAATCCTCGTGCAAATGCTGATTCCGAAGCTGGCTACCCAACGTCCACAGCCCCTGACCCTCTGATTGCCAACACTGACAAGCCATTTTTAGTTCCAAGAACACGTATCCGCTTTGGATACTGTTGGGGGCGGGTGACCTATCAAGGAAAGCCACAGCAACTATCTGTCTGGCAATGTCTGACTCTGTTGCTCAGAGGAGATCTGGGCTAGAGGGGAGAAGAGGACAGTGGTAGTGATAAGGGATTCAATAGTTCAGGGAACTAACAGGAGATTCTATGGACCTGAAAGGAACTCAGATGATTTGTTGCTTCATAGGTGCTAGAGTCAGGAATGTTTCAGATCAGGTCCACAGCATTCTTAAGTGGGATGGTGAGTAGCCAGAAGTCGTGGTACACATCGGTACCAACAGCATAGGTAGGAAAAGAGATGAAGTCCTTAAGATTGAATATAGGGACTTAGACAGGAAGCTAAAATGCAAGACCTCAAAGGTAATAATCTCTGGATTGCTCCCTGTGCCATGTGTCAGTGAGGGTAAAAATAGGATGAGTATTGTGAACAGTTTTGGGCTCCTCATCTAAGAAAAGATGAGCTGGCATTGGAGAGGTTTCAGAGGAGGTTCACAAGGATGATTTCAGGAATGAAAGGGTTATCATACGAGGAACCTTTGATAGCTCTGGGTCTGTACTCAGAGAATTTAGAAGGATGAGGGGAGACCTCATTGAATTCTTTCAAAAGTTGAAAGGCCTAGACAGAGTAGATGTGGAAAGGGTGTTTCCCCTGGTGGGGGAGTCTAGGACAAAAGGGTGCAGCCTTAGGATAGAGGGGCATTCATTTAAAACAGAAAAGCAGAGAAATTTCTTTAGCCAAAGGGTGGTGAATTGGTGGAATTTATTACCAAAGGCAGCTGTGGGGGCAGGTAGTTGGGTGTATTTAAGGTAGAGCTTGATCGGTTCTTGATTGGACATGGCATCAAAGGTTACGGGGAGGCGGCCTGGGAGAGGGGCAGAGGAGGGGAGAAAAGGATCAGCCATGATTGAATGGTGGAGCAGACTTGATAGGCCAAATAGCCTAATTCTGCTCCTATGTCTTATGATATGACAGATGAATGCATGGCTGAAGAATCGGTGCAGGGAGCAGGGTTTCAGATTTGTGAGTCATTAGGATCTCTTCTGGAGAAGGTATGGCCTGTACAAAAGGGGCAGGTTACACCCAAACTCAAGAGGGACCAATATCCTTGTGGGCATGTTTGCTGGAGATGTTGGGAAAGGCGTAAAATAAGAGTTGGCAGGGGGATGGGAATGAGGGTGATAGGTCAGAGGATAGAGTAGATGGTGTAAAGGTCGATGCAACATGTAGAGAGACTTTGAGGAAGGATGGGTAATGGATAGGGCATAAGTGCAATCAGTTGGATGGGTTGAAATGCGAGAAGTATTAGGAATAAAGCTGATTGTGACGGGGTCCTGAATTACCCCTATGAACTGTGTTTGATTACCCCTATTAACTGTGCTTTTGAAAAGAGAGAGAGAGAGTTATTTAACATCGATATCTTGTTTTGAAGAGAGAGCGAGACGAAGTCTAACTGTTGGACTGTCACTTTAAGGAACGAGAAAGAACTGGTTAACTTTTGGATTTCTGCTGAGTTGGAGACAGCACCGAGCAGCTCGTAAGTTGCTATGGTGACCGAGAGCATTATTTAATGGACAATTGATGTTATGATTTTCAGCAGGTTGCCGATACTTCTTCAAGGACTTTTGCCTGCTTGCATTTCTTTCACAGAGAGCAGAAGGAAAAGTTATTTGAATGACAGTTGATGCTCAGCACGGGAAGATAAAATAGGAGGTCAGATGATAGACCTCAGACACATGTTTGGACACTGAATGAGCATTGTTGTGCCCGCAGGAAAAGTGGGTTTTGGGAGGATCGATCAGGCGGATCGATCCATCGCTCTTGCAGTGGAAAGGTAAAGGTTTTGACTGGTGGAGAGTTGTCCATGTGTCCACCCCCGCCTGAGGGATAGCTCCACTACAGAAAACTGGTCCCCTTTGTTAAAGTCACAGTCGGTGACTTTTAAAGGATTTCGAAGGACAACGAGAAGATCGACGGCGTCAGCTCACCTGAAGATTCAAATCTCTCCCTCTCTCTCTCTCCATCACTACTCAACTCAATACCCCGAACCGAACTGAACTGAACTTTACTCATCACCGTAAGACTGTATCTTTTTACCCCTAGACTTAAAGAAGCTTGGTTTTTCATACATATATTTCCAATCCTACTGATATACTTACTTATATATATATATATAATCATTGCTAACCTGTTTGATTTATCTATATTTATGTTACTGTATTGCATAGTTACTAATAAATATTATTAGTTTATAGCAATACTGGACTCCAAAGTGTTTTCCATCTCTGCTGGTTCTTTAACCCGTCACGGGGGTCGTGACATGATGAATTTAGAATGTGGATCAGTACATGGAACTACGACATTGTGGCCATTACAGAGACTTGCCTGTCACAAGGGCAGGATGTTCTGGTGTTTAGATGTTACAAAAGGAACTGGCAAGGAGGTAAAAGAGGTGGGGGAGTGGCATTGTTAATCCATCCTATCCAGAGCCCCATGCAAACGTTCCCTAATCAGGCCCCTCACTTCCATTGTGCATTTCCCAAGTACATCTCCAACATATTTACATTCCAAATTTCATGCCTATCATAATTTGCCCTCCCCCACTTAAATCCTTCTGGGACAATTTTGCAGCTGCAGAAAGGGAGGATGCTATGGAAGATTCATCTATTGAGTCAGTGTGGGTGGAAGTCAGAAACAGTAAGGGAGCAATCACTCTACTGGGAGTATTCTATAGACATCCTTCCCCCACCATTAGCAACAGGGACACTGAAGAGCAGACCAGGAGTCAAATTTTGGAAAGGTGCAAAAATAGCAGGGTCGTTGTTTTAGATGACTTCAACTTCCTTGATATTCATTGGCTCTCCCCAGTGCAAAAGGTCTAGATGGAGGAGAGTTAGTTAAGTGTGTCCAGGAAATATTTCTGGCATATTTCTGACAGGCGACAAGAAGAGAGGCCATACTGGATCCAGTACTAGGCAATGAACATAGTCAGGTGACAGATATCTCAGTCGGTAAACATTTCAGAGTCAGTGACCATAACTCTCTAATCTTTACCGTTGCCTTGGACAGGGATTGGAACAGACAGTATGGGAAAGTATTTAATTGAAGGAGGGCAAATTATGATGCTTTCAAGGCAGAATTTGAGGGTGTAAATAGGGTACAGATGTGCTCAGGGAAATGCACAACAGAAATGTGGAGCTTGATTAGGGAGCAAATGGATGGGTTCTGAATAGGTTTGTCCCTTTGTGGCACAGAAAGGTTGGCAGGGTGATGCAACTATGGTTGGCAAGAGAGGTGGAACATCTAGTCAAGAGGAAAAAGGAAGCATACTTAAGCTTTAGGAAGCAAGAATTAGACAGGATTCTTGAGAATTATAAAGAAGCCGGAAAGGAACTTAAGAAGGGACTTAGGAGAGCTAGAGGGGGATATGAGAAAGCCTTGTCAAGTAGGACTACGGAAAACTCCAGGGCGTTCTACACATACGTGAACAATATGAGGATGACTAAAGTTGAGGGTAGGACTGATCAAAGATAGAAGATAGAACATGAGCCTAGAGTCAGAAGAGGTAGGGGAGGTCCTTAATGAATACTTTGCTTCAGTATTCACCAGTAAGAGGGACCTAGATGAATGTGAAGACAGCATAGAACAGGCTAATATGCAAGAACATAAAGGGTTAAACAGAGTCAAGGGTAGATATAGGACCAACACAAAATGACACTGGAGATATTGTAATGAGAGATGCAGAGGAACTGAATGCGTATTTTGCATCAGTCTTCACAGTGGAAGACATCTGCAGTATACCGGACATTCAAGAGTGTCAGGGAAGTAAAGTTTGTACAGTGAAAATTATGACTGAGAAGGTGCTCAGGAAGCTTACTGGTCTGACGGTGGATAAATCTCCTGGACCTGATGGAATGCATCCTCGGGTTCTGAAGGAAGTAGCTGGAGAGATTGCAGAGGCATTAATGATGATCTTTCAAGAATCGATAGATTCTGGCATTGTACTGGATAACTGGAAAATTGCAAATGTTACTCTACTATTTAAGAAGGGTGGGAGGCAGCAGAAAGGAAACTATAGACCTGTTAGCCTGACATCAGTGGTTGGGAAGTTGTTGGAATCAATTGTTAGGAAGGAGATTACGGAGTACCTGGAGGCACATGACAAGATAGGCCAAAACCAGCATGGTTTCCTGAAAGAAAATAAAGGGATCCTGTTCTGGCTGGCTGCCGGTTACAGGTGGAGTTCCACAGGGGTCATTGTTGGGACCACTGCTTTTTACGATGTATGTCAATGATTTGGACTACGGCATTAATGGATTTGTGGCTAAATTTGCTAATGATACAAAGATAGGTGGAGGAGCAGGTAATGTTGAGGAAACAGAGAGCCTGCAGAGAGACTTAGATAGTTTTAGGGGGACAGGCAAAGAAGTGGCAAATGAAATACGATGTTGGAAAGTCATGCACTTTGGTAGAAGAAATAAATGGGCAGACTATTATTTAGATGGGGAGAGAATTCAAAATGCGGAGGGTCAAAGGACTTGGGAGTCCTTATGCAAGATACCCTGAAGGTTAACCTCCAGGTTGAGTCGATTGCGAAGAAGGCGAATGCAATGTTGGCATTCATTTCTAGTATAGAATATAAGAGCAGAGATGTGATGTTGAAGCTCTATAAGGAACTTGTGAGACCACACTTGGAGTACTGTGTGCAGTTTTGGGCTCTTTATTTTAGAAAGGATATACTGATATTGGAGAGGGTTCAGAGAAGATTCACAAGAATGATTCCAGGAACGAAAGGGTTACTGTATGAGGAATGTCTGGCAGCTATTAGACTGTATTCCCTGGACTTCAGAAAATGAGGAGGGATCTCATAGAAACATTCCGAATGTTAAAAGGCCTGAACAGATTTGATATGGCAAAGTTATTTCGCATGGTAGGGGATTCTAGGACAAGAGGGTACGACTTCAGGATTGAAGGACGTCCATTTAGAACTGAGATGCAGAGAAAGTACTTTGCTCAGACGGTGGTAAATCTGTGGGATTTGTTGCCACGAGCGGCTATGGAGGCCAAGTCATTGGGTGTATTTAAGGGAGAGATAGATAGATCCTTGATTAGCCAGGGCATCAAAAGGTATGGGGCGAAAGCAGGGGAGTTGGGATGACTGGAAGAATTGCATCAGCCCATGATTGAATGGTGGAGCAGACTCGATGGACCACATGGCCTACTTCTGCTCCTATATCTTATGGTCAACATTAAGAAAGAGGATGTGCGGAGACTTTTAAAAAAATGTTAGGATCGATAAGTCCCTAGGGCCAGGAACAAAATCCTTCCTCGTATCATCTCTAAATTACTTATTCCTTACCTTAAACCAGGGACCAATGGACCAATACCATTAAGTAAGGGGACCATGACCCCAGGTTGGGAACCCCTGCTTTAACCCTATGGTCATAAATGCCTCTATTAAGAGCAAAGTTTTCTTACTATCTAGTCTATCCATGCCCCTCATAATTTTGTATCTATCAGGTTCACTTCTCAGCCACTTCCATTCAAAGGAAAACAAATATAGGCTATCAATTCACTCCTCTTAACTGTAATGAACCATCCCTGGCCATAGCCTAGTAAAGCTCATCTTGTCTCCTCTCCTATTTAATTTTATTTTTCCTAGAGTGTGGTGACCAGAAATGCACATAATTTTCCAGCTGTAGCCTTATTGATGTTTTGTATAGTTGCATCAAAGCTCCCTGCTCTTAAACTCTTTGACCAAGCCAATGAAAGCTTGTATACCACGTGCCTTCTTAACTACTTACATGACAGCAGTTAATGTTGTTGCTGCACAGCTCAGATGATCCGGGTTTAATCCAGACCCACGGTACAGTCTACATGGAGCTTGCATGTTCTCCCTGATACCTGTACGCATTTCCTTTGGATCTTCCCACTTCCTCAGACATGCCAAGGACAAGTGATTATTTATCAGATGGCTGTAAATTACCCCTTGTATAGATATGGGGCAGGAGAATTGGGAGGAATTGATGGGCCTATGTGAGAGAATATGTCACAGGGAAATAAAAAGGGGGACAGAACTGATGGAAATGCTTTGACAACTGGCATAGACTCATTAGCTTCCTTTTGTGTTAAAAGAAAATATCTGAATTCACCTTATCTATCTGTATGGCAACTTTCAGGGACCTTTAAACTTATATACCATGGTCTATCTGGTCCTCAATACTCCACAGGGCACTACTATTATTAACTCTTACAAAATGCATCATTTCATATTAATCAGGATTAAAATCCATTTGCTATTGCTCTGTGTATTTTAACAATTCATCAATATTGCCTAAAGCCTAAAACTATCCTTTTCACTATTAACAGCACAACTATTTTCATGTCATCTGTGAATTTAATAATTGTGGTACACCACTGGTCACAGACTTCCACTCATACGACCCAGCACCATCACACTCCGCTTCATATTTCTAAGCCAAATTTGAATCCAATTAGGCATCTTTCCCTAAATCCTATTGCCTTTGACCTTTTAATTTCCTTCTGCTATACCAATCTAGCCCACTTTTTTGTGTGCACTAGTAATTATAGGTAATTCCTTACTCAGTAAAACTATTGGCTTCCTTTCAATCAAAATTTAAAAGAACCGATACTACCATCTTCCATTTGGTTGATAATTTAAGATATTCATGTGATGTTGCCCAAGTTATTTGTATACATTGACATAAAATGTTTCTCTTAGATATATAGACATTTGACAGGATGAGATTCAACAGGATGGAGAGATGTCCATGATATATAAAGATATTTGACATATTCCACCCATGCTAAGATTTCATTTTCGATAAACCAGGTGTTAATTATAAGAAATATGCATCTTGCCATCTTTATAACTCTACTGACAGCTCCAGAAAATTCTTCAATTCATTTCATCTTGCATTACTAGCATTAGTCTCAAGAATCAACATTTTTCCCATATCTCAGCTGAACATCAGAAAATGGACAGTAAAATTTTAACAGATAAAGTGTGATCCAGATGCTTTCCACTGCCAATATTAAATTCTGTATTTGAAAATTTCAGTGAGCTATTAAATCATTTCAGTGTTGAAAATTTAAAAAATAAGAAATGGTCAATTGACCACGTTAAGTAGTAACTAGGTGTAAAAATATCTTTTTTTCTTTCTACCATACTCTGTGATTTGGAGATGAACTCCTTTTAAATAAATTATATTAAAATGAATGGTACTTCATATTTTAATGCTTTGATCATAAAATAGTATACTTAAGGTAAAATTTATTTCAAAAATGATTATTATAACTATGCCCCTTACTAAGCTGCAGATTTACTCGAATTGGTGAACAAGTACTAGTTACTTGACCTTTTATTTTGGAAAGCAATCCTTGCATTTATTTTCTTCAAGTATTTATCTCACTTTAACTTCAGGGCTTCATTTCCCTGATTTTTATTCACTTGCCTTGCTGAAAATGTAGATGGCTTAGTATTCAATATTTACAAAAGCATAGATCCCATTTGCTTATGTTATACTTGTACCATGTATCTATCTGAATACTACATTGAAAGTATTAATTGAGTTTTTTCAATGTTAATGTTTCTTTTACTCATCTACAGGTGCACTGAAAGTATCACGTATATCAATCTTTTTCTGAATTCAAATTGTTCCACTGGTTGACTGCACAATATTCAGTTCTATTTGCATTTCCTCAGCACATGAAGCTGACCATGCCTAAATGCAACAATTTTAGATAATATTCAGGCATGGATTGATGAAGTAACAAGACAGATGGACTAAGACCTCCTTCCAGTTGGAAACAAGGTGATGACAGATGACCAGAGCCAAAGGTCCTCTTGTGCAATTCTGAAACAACACAAATCATGATATAAGAATTAAAAGAAACACATAGAAAGTAGGGAGTACTCCCAGTTTCTGGGAATAATTTGTAAAGTGCAGGATCGGTTCCCCTCAAAGAAGAAGAAGCATTCTAAAGGGAGGATGATGCAACCATGGCTGACACAGGAAGTCAAAGACAGCATAAAAGTCGAGGAAAAGGCATACAATAAAGGAAAAATTAATGGGAGGCTTTTAAAAAGTAAAAGAGAAGTAAAAATGAATATCAGACCACTGAAAATGATGTAGTGATGGGGGACAAAGAAATGGTGGATGAACACAATAAATATTTTGTGTCAGTCTTCACTGTGGAAGACACCAACAGAATGCCAGAATTTCATGGAGTCAAAGGAGCAGAAATGAGTGTAGTTGCCATTACTAAGGAAAGCTGAAAGCTGTGAGTTTGGAAGTAGATATGTCACTTGGGCCAGATGGACTAAACTCCAGCGTTCTGAAAGAATAGCTGAAGAGATTGTGGAGGTATTAGCAGTGATCTTACAAGAATTACTAGATTCTGGAATGGTTCCAAAAGACTAGAAATTTGCAAATATTGCTCTAGTCTTTAAGAAGGGAGGGACACAAAAGCCAGGAAATAAACGTCCACTAGACTGACTTCAGTAGTTGGCAACATGTTAGAGTCCATCATTAAGGATGAGGTTTCGGGGTACTTGGAGGTATATGATAAACTAGCATTGTTTCCTCAAGGGAAAATTTTGCCTGACAAATATGTTGGAACTCTGTGAGGAAATAATAGACAAGATAGACAAAAGAGAGTCAGTGGATGTTGTTTACTTGGATTTTCAGAAGGCTTTTGACAAGGTGTCGTACATGAGGCTAACAGGATAAGAGCCCATGGTATTACAGGAAAAATACTAGTATGGACAGAAGATTGGCAGGAGGCAAAATGGGGGAGGAAAGGGGGCCTTTTCTAGTTAGCTCTCAGTGACCAGTAGTGCTCCACAGGAGTCAATGTCAAGACCGCTTCCTTTCATGTTATATGTCAATGATCAGGATAACGGAATTGATGGCTTTGTGGTCAGTTTTTCAGATGATACAAAGATAGGTGGAGAGGCAGGAACTGTGGAGGAGGCGGGGAGTCTAAAGAAAGATTTGAACCTTTAGGAGAATGGCAAAGAAGTGGCTGATAGAAACAGTGTAGAGAAGAATAGGTCATGCACTTTGGTAAAGGTGAAGACTATTCTCTAAACGGAGCAAATTCAGAGCAATAGACACAAAATGCTGGAGGAACCAAGGAGGTCGAGGTGCAACAAGTGAAGGAGTGAGTGAGGGAATTGGCTGAGAGGGAGCGCTTGATTTAAAAACCAGTCAGGACCATCCAGCAACACAAATGTTCGAGGTCAGCTGAGGTGCAACAAGTGAAACGAATTAGTCAAAATATCAGCCAATATAATCAGGGTTTGCTCTAGGGGAGAGGCCTTGTCGAGGGAAGTGCCTTGTGAGAAAAGTGCGAGTCTTTGTCTCGAGAGTCTTTGGCAAGGAGGTTGAGGGAGGAGACTATGCCACAGTTGGAGAGAGTGAGAAGTGGTGAAGAAATGACAGGTCAACTGATTCAGTGTGCTGCTTGCATGATGTGGGAGGACAGGGACGTTGATGGTGCTTCTGGCTTCTATAAATGTGGAAAGTGTGTCCAGGTTCAGCTCCTGAAGGACCGTATTGAGGCACTGGAGAAGCAACTGGCTGACCTCAGGTTCATCCGGGAAACGAGAGTTTTCTGGACAGGACCTGCAGTGAAATCGTTACACCGAAGATACCAGAAGAGAGAAAGGGGGCAACAATGAGGAAGGGATGGATGCTTGGAGTACAGGAGACCCCGGGGGATGTGCCTCTTGAAAACAGGTCGGGACAGAGGACATTGCCAGTCTGAGAGGCGGACTGGTCTGCGACTCAAAAATTGGCGCTGAAACAAAGCCGAGGAGACAGAAGTCAGGCAGAGCCATGGTAGCAGGGGACTCCATAGTGAGAGGTACAGAAAGGGGTTTCTGCGGCAACAGGTGGGATTTAAGGATGGTGTGTTGCCTCCATGGTGCCAGGATCCAGGACGTCACAGACCAATTGCAGGGCATCTTCAAGGGTGAAGGTGAACAGCCGGAAGTGGTAGTGCATGTCGACACAAATGACGTCGGGAGGAAGAGGAAAGAAATTCTGCAGCGTGACTTCAGAGAACTCAGAAGAAGGCTGAAAAGCAGGACCTCCAGTGTGGTTATCTCTGGTTTGCTTCCAGTTCCTTGTGCTGGAGAGGACAGGAACGGGGAGATTAGGGATCTGAATGTGTGGCTGAGGAGCTGGTGTGGGGAGCAGGGATTTAGATTCTTGGACCACTAGGATCTGTTTTGGGGTAAGGATGAATTGTATAGAAGGGACGGGTTGCATCTTAACAGACGGGGGACCAGCATTCTGGCAGGCAGGTTTGCCACTGCTACACGGGTGTGTTTAAACTAAGTAGTTGCGGGGGGCGGGGGGGACTGGAAATATAAGGATGGAGTTAAAGGGAAAGAGAGAATAAGAAAAAGTTAAGAAAGACAACAGAATTAACGGGGCAGAAAACTCTGGAAGGGATCAGGGAGTATGGCCAAGTGCAATAGGAATCGATGTGAAAAGTGAGGGGAGTAAAAGTATTACTTTAAATGGATTAGAAGTATTATATATGAATGCATGGAGTATAAGAAATAAAGTGGATGAGCTTGAGGGTCAAATGGAAATTGGAAAGTAGGATGTTGTGGGAATAACAGAGACATGGCTGCAAGAGGACCAGGGCTGGGAAATGAATATTCAGGGAAATACATCCTATCGAAAGGATAGGCAGGTTGGCAGAGGGGGAGGGGTGGCTCTGTTGGTGGGAAATGAAATTCAGTCACTTGCGAGGAGGGACATAGAATCAGGAGATGTAGAGTCAGTATGGATAGAACTGAGAAACTGAGTAAGGGCAAAAAGACCCTAATGGGTGTTATCTACAGGCCCCCAAACAGTAGCCTGGATATAGGGTGGAAGTTAAATCAAGAGTTAAAATTGGCATGTCGCAAAGGTAATACTAACGGTTGTTATGGGGGATTTTAACTTGCAGGTAGACTGGGAAAATCAGGTTGGTACTGGACCCCAAGAAAGGGAGTTCGTGGAGAGCCTCAGAGATGGATTCTTAGAGCAGCTGATATTAGACCCTACCAGGGAGAAGGCAATTCTGGATTTAATGTTGTGTAATGAGCCAGATTTGATAACAGAACTCAAGGTAAAGGAGCCATTAGGAGGTAGTGACCGTAATATGATAAGTTTTAATCTACAATTTGAGAGGGAGAAGGGAAAGTCAGAAGTGTCAGTATTTCAGTTGAACAAAGGGGACTATGGACCCATGAGGGAGGAGCTGGCCAAAGTTGACTGGAAAGATACCCTAGCAGAGATGACAGTGGAACAACAGTGGCAGGTATTTCCGGGAATAATACTGAAGGTGCAGGATCAGTTCATTCCAAAGAGGAAGAAAGATTCTAAGGGGAGTAAGGGGCAACCGTGGATGACAAGAGAAGTCAAGGACAGTATAAAAATAAAGGAGAGAAAGTATAACATAGCAAGGATGAATGGGAAGCCAGAGGATTGGGAGACTTTTAAGGAGCAACAGAAGATAACTAAAAAGGCAATACGGGGGGAAAAGACGAGGTATGAAGGTAAGCTAGCCAAGAATATAAAGGAGGATAGTAAAAGTTTCTTTTGGTATGTGAAGAGGAAAAAATTAGCTAAGACCAAAGTTGGGCCCTTGAAGACAGAAACAGGTGAAATTATTATAGGGAACAAGGAAATGGCAGACGAGCTGAACAGGTACTTTGGATCTGTCTTCACTAGGGAAGACACAAACAATCTCCCAGATGTAATAGTGGCCAAAGGACCTAGGGTAACAGAGCAACTGAAGGAAATTCGCATTAGGCAGAAAATGGTGTTGGGTGAACTGATGGGACTGAGGGGTGATAAATCCCCAGGGCCTGATGATCTGCATCCCAGGGTACTTAAGGAGGTGGCTCAAGATATCATGGATACATTGGTAATCATTTTCCAATGTTCTATAGATTCAAGATCAGTTCCTGTGGATTGGAGGGTAACTAATGTTATCCCACTTTTTAAGAAAGGAGGGAGAGAGAAAACAGGGAATTATAGACCAGTTAGCCTGACATCAGTGGTGGGGAAGATACTGGAGTCAATTATAAAAGATGAAATAGCGGCATATTTGGATAGCATAGCAGGATAGGTCCAAGTCAGCATGGATTTACAAAGGGGAAATCATGCTTGACTAATCTTCTGGAATTTTTTGTAACTATGAAAATGGACATGGGAAAGCCAGAGGATGTAGTGTACCTGGACTTTCCGAAAGCCTTTGATAAGAGGAGGTTGGTGGGCAAAATTGGAGCACATGGTATTGGGGGTAGGGTACTGACATGGACAGAAAATTGGTTGGCAGACAGGAAACAAAGAGTAGGGATTAACTGGTCCTTTTCAGAATGGCAGACCGTGACTAGTGGGGTACCGCAAAGCTCGGTGTTGGGACTGCAGCTATTTACAATATACATTAATGATTTAGATGAAGGGATAAAAAGTAACATTAGCAAATTTGCAGATGACACAAAGCTGGGGGGCAGTGTGAAATGTGAGGAGGATGTTATGAGAATACAGGGTGACTTGGACAGGTTGGGTGAGTGGGCAGATGCATGGCAGATGCAGTTTAATGTGGATAAATGTGAGGTTATCCACTTTGGTGGCAAGAACAGGAAGGCAGATTACTATCTGAGTGGTGTCAAGTTAGGAAAAGGGGAAGTACAATGAGATCTGGGTGTCCTTGTTCATCAGTCACTGAAAGTACGCATACAGGTACAGCAGACAGTGAAGAAAGCTAATGGCATGTTGGCCTTCATAACAAGGGGAGTTGAGTATAGGAGCAAAGAGGTCCTTTTGCAGTTGTACAAGGCCCTGGTGAGACCCCATCAGGAGTATTGTGTGCAGTTTTGGTCTCCAAATTTGAGGACATTCTTGCTATGGAGGGAGTGCAGCATAGGTTCACTGGGTTAATTCCAGGGATGGCAGGAATGTCATATGTTGAAAGATTGGAGCAACTGGGCTTTAGAAGGATGCGAGGGAATCTGATTGAAACATATAAGATTATTAAGGGATTGGGCATGCTAGAGGCAGGAAACATGTTCCCGATGTTGGAGGAGTTCAGAACCAGAGGCCACAGTTCAAGAATAAGGGGTAGACCATTCAGAATGGAGTTGATGAAAAGACTTTTCATCCAGAAAGTTGTGGATCTTTGAAATGCTCTGCCTAAGAAGGCAATGGAGGCCAATTCTCTGGATTCTTTCAAGAAAGAGTTAGATAGAGCTCTTAAAGATAGCGGAGTCAAGGGATATGGGGAGAAGGCAGGAACAGGGTACTGATTGTGGATGATCAGCCACGATCACAGTGAATGGCGGTGCTGGCTCGAAGGGCTGAATGGCCTACTCCTGCACCTATTGTCTATTCGCAGCGGTCCCCAACCACCAGGCCACAAATCATGTGCTACCAGTCCACGAGGAAACGATATGAGTCAGCTGCACCTTTCCTCATTCCCTGTCATGCACTGTTGAACTTGAACATAGGGTTGCCAACTGTCCCGTATTTGCCGGGACATCCCATATATTGGGCTAAATTGGTTTGTCCAATATGGGACCGCCCTTGTCCCGTATTTCCCCCACTAAGGTAGAGCGTTCCTATGAAACCTTTCGTGCCAAAATGGCGTAAAGCGAAGAAGCAATTACCGTTAATTTATATGGGAAAAATTTTTGAGCGTTCCCATACCCAAAAAATAACCTACCAAATCACACCAAATAATACATAAAACCGAAAATAACACTGACATATAGTAAAAGCAGGAATGATATGATAAATACACAGCCTATATAAAGTAGAAATAATGTATGTACAGTATAGTCGGGAAGATTACGCCAAAACCAATTTGTGGGGAAAAAATCGGCACGTACACGCATGTGCATGTCACGCATGTGCACACAGGTGCCCGCGCAAGGCTTCATGGTCATGGTAGTCTTTCCTGGGGTAAACACAAGTGTCCCGGGATTTGACTGCTATTTTCATCCCTTATTTGGGAGTGAGAAAGTTGGCAACCCTAACTGTAAAAGACACGTTGAGGTGAGTTTAATCCTACTTGAACAACCAACCCCCCCCCCCCAACCAGTCGGCTGGTCCGCAAGAATATTGTCAATATTAAACCGGTCCACGGTGCAAAAAAGGTTGGGGACCCCTGGTCTATTGTCTATTGTCTATTGTCAGACAGCATCTATAGAATTGAATAAACAATTGACATTTTTGGTCGAAACCCTTCATCGGGACTGGAAAGGAAGGGGGAAGACACCAGAATAAAAAGGTGGGGAGAGAGAAAGGAGGACAAGCTAGAAGATGATAGATGAAGCCAGGCGGGTGGGAAATGTAAAGGGCTGGAAACGATGGAATCTGATCGGAGAGGAGAGTGAACCATGGGAGAAAAGGAAGAAGAAGGAGAACCAGGGAGCGGTGATAAGCAAGTGAGGAGAAGAGGTAAGAGGCCAGAGAGGGAAATAAAAGAGAGATTGGGGATGGGAAAAGAAAAGAAGAAGAGAAAATACTTAAGAACATAAGAAATAGGAGCAGGAGTAGGCCATCCAGCCCATCGAGCTTGCCCTGCCATTCAATAAGATCATGGCTGATCTATCCGTAAACTCAGCTCCATCTACCTGCTTTTTCCCCATAACCCTTAATTCCCTTACTATGTAAAAACCTATCTAACTGTTTCTTAAATATATTTAGTGAGGAAGCCTCAAATGCCTCCCTGGGCAGAGAATTCAACAGATTCACCACTCCCTGGGAAAAACAGTTTCTCCTCATCTCTGTCCTAAATCTTCTCCCCTGAATCTTGAGGCAATGTCCCCTAGTTCTAGTCTCACCTACCAATGGAAACAACTTTCCTACTTCTATCTTATCTATCCCTTTCAAAATTTTGTATGTTTCTATAAGATCCCCTCTCATTTTTCTGAACTCCAGGGAGTATAGTCCCAGGCGACTCAATCTCTCCTCGTAGGTTAACCCCTTCATCCCTGGAATCAACCTAGTGAACCTCCTCTGCACTGCCTCCAAAGCCAGCATATCCTGGAGACCAGAACTGCACACAGTGCTCCAGGTGCAGCCTCACCAGTACCCTGTATAGTTGCAGCATGACCTCCCCGTTCTTGAATTCAATGCCTCTAGCAATAAAAACCAACATTCCACTTGCCTTCTTAATAACCTGTTGTACCTGCAAGGCAACTTTTTGCGATTCATGAACAAGCATTCCCAAGTCCCTCTGCACAACAGCAATGCTGCAATATTTCACCATTTAAATAATAATCTGCTTTTCTATTATTCCTTCCAAAATGGATGATCTCGCATTTACCAATGTTGTATTCCATCTGCCAGACCTTGGCCCACTCACTTAACCTATCTATACCCCTCTGCAGACTCTCCACATCCTCTGTAAGGTTTGCTTTTCCACTCAGTTTAGTATCATCAGGAAATCTTGTTATGCTACACTCAGTCCCCTCTTCCAAATCATCAATGTAAATGGTAAAACCACCGATCCCTGTGGCACCCCACTCACCACTGACTGCCAACTGGAGAAACACCCATTTATACCAACTCTCTGCCTTCTATTGGTTAACCAATCCACTATCCATGCCAATACACTTCCTCTGACTCCATGCATCTGTATCTTATTTATAAGTCTCTTGTACGGCACCTTATCGAACGCCTTCTGGAAATCCAAGTATACAACATCCACCTGTTCCCCTCTATCCACTGCACTCATTATGTCCTCAAAGAACTCCAGTAAGTTTGTCAAACAGGACCTGCCCTTTCTGAATCCATGCTGCATCTGTCTAATGGAACCACTCCTTTCTAAATGTTTTGCTGTTTCTTCCTTAACGACAGTTTCAAGCATTTTCCTGACTACAGATGTTAAGCCTATAGTTGCCCGTCTTTTGCCTACATCCTTTTTTAAAAAGTGGCGTGACATTTGCTGTCTTCCAATCCACTGGGACCTGCCCAGAGTCTGGAGAGTTTTGATAAATGATTACCAATGCACCTACTATAACCTCTGCCAATTCCTTCTGCACCCTGGGATGCATCCCATCAGGACCAGGGGATGCTTATCTACCTTCAGGCCCTCCAGTTTTCTCATCACTATCTCTTTAGTGACAGTGATTTTCCTGAGGCCCTCACCTCCCATTTCGTCCATAACATGCTTCTTTGGCATATTAGACATGTCCTCCACCGTGAAGACCGACATAAAATAGCCATTCAATGCTTCAGCCATTTCCTTATCACCCAATATCAATTTCCCTTTATCATCTTCCAAAGTACCTACGTTGACTTAGGCACCCTCTTCCGCTTTATATATTTATTAAAACGTTTGCTACCTGTTTTTATATTTTGTGCTAATTTACTTGCATACTCTATCTTCCCTTTCCTTATTTCTTGCTTAGTTGTTCTCTGTTGCTTTTTAAAGTTTTCCCAATCCTCCCGTCTCCCACTACTCTTTGCAACTTTAAACACATGAGCTTTTAATTTGATACTATCTTTTATTTCCTTAGTTATCCAAGGCTGGCTCTCCCCACACTTACTGTTCTTACTTTTGACTGGAATATACTTCTATTGAGCACTGTGAAAAATCTCTTTGAAAGTATTCCACTGTTCCTCAACTGTCCTACCAAATAGTCTGTGCTCCCAATCCACATTAACCAAATCCTCCCTCATCCCGTTGTAGTCTCCCTTGTTCAAGCATAATACTGGAAGGAGAAATCAATATTTATACCTTCAGATTAGAGGCTACCCAGAAGGAATATGAGGTGTTGCTCCTACCGCTTCATGATGGCAAAAGAGGAGCCCATGGACTGACATGTTGGAACAGGAATGGAGGTAGGAACAAAATGATTGGCCACCAGAAAATTCCACTTTTGGCAGATGGAGTGGAAGTGCTCAATAAAGTGACAAGGCAAATTCAGAAATCAGACATTCAAAAGGAATTGGGAGTCCTTGTGCAGGAATCCCTAAAGGTTAACTTGCAGGTTGAGCCAATATAAGGAAGGCAAATGCAATGTTAGCATTCATTTCGAGAAGACTAGAATATAAAAGCAAGGATGTATTGCTGAGGCTTTATAAGGCATTGGTCAGACTGCATTTAGAGTATCGAGAGCAGTTTTGGGCCTCTTGTCTAAGAAAGAATGTGCTGGCATTGGAGAGGTCCAGAGGAGGTTTATGGAGGTTTGGGGAATGAAAGGGTTAACCTATGAGGAATATTTGATGGCTCTGGCCCTGAACTTGCTGATGTTTAAAAGATTGAGGGGGGATCTCATTGAAACCTTTTGAACCTTTAAAAGCCCAGACAGAGTGAACATGAAAAGGATGTTTCCAATAGTAGGAGGTCTAGGGTCAGAGGGCACAGCCTCAGAACACAAGGATGTCCCTTTAGAACAGCGATGAAGAGGAATTTCTTTAGGTGGGTGTGAGTTGAACAACCAAAGATGAGGTTTTATGGTTTGTACTTCTCCAATTTCTAACATACTTATTCACTTCCAAAACATCTGGTGAAGTGGAGAGTTTGGCATTTTGAGTAAACTACCAGCTTTCTGTCAAGTTATAAATTCTGTAATTGGTAAGGGTAGTACTGACAATGCAACCTTTGGCATCATATATAATGACTAATAATCAAATCTCCTTGTTGCACCTTCACTATTCCCAGTATTGCTTTCATACAATAAAAAGCAAATTCTTTAAACCCATTTTTGCCCAAAATGTTCTTTCTCTGTGTCATCTACAAATATCAGTTTCTGACCTAAAGGGGTGAAAACACCAAACTTTGGCCCAGTGAAGGTAATAGGATGCTTAAATACTCTAAATTTAAAATCCCATTTTGTGTTTCCAGTACTTTATTGCATAATGTGATAATAATAGAACATAGAACTGGAGGCCTCTAGCATTCGATCTGTCATAACCAAACTCTAAAAACAATTTACCCCGCTGTCACAATTCCTCAATTTTGCTGGGTTTACAGAATTAACAGACTGGGAACAGGATTACCACAAGGAAGGAAGAGGACAATGCTTCCCCATGGAATTGTTATTTGAGCTAATGATATGCAGGGACGGGGGGAGGGGTGTATGGTCAGCTGAATACTTGCAGGAAGAGAGAATCTATAGCGTGTTTGCAAAGAAAAAACACATTCATAAACCATCTATTTAAAATCATTATAATCCCTCAACAGTACCAGTGAGCAAAAGGGTTGAACCTCAGAAAATCCCAAGAGGCACTAATCAAACTAGCCTCCCTTTAAATGGTGAATTAACTAAACCCTAGGGAACCCTTGCTTTGGAGACACGATGCAAATCCCTGTATGATTCAAAATCAACCCATAATAATATTCTAATTAAGTAATTGACCGTACTAATTACTAAGACAACCACCCCAATAGTCATATGCCTTCCAGTAAGCAGATTATTCAAAAACTGCTAGGGGAGGGTAACAGCTTAAGGGCAGCTTGCAATTATTTTTCAAACTTCTCTGGTTTTTACTCCCCAGCTGTCCCAAAATCACATGCTCCTGGGGTTGAAATTATTGTTATTGATTCCATGTATTTGCTTTTACTTAAAAAGCAAAGTATTCCCCTTGTCTTTCGACAGAATGTGTTCATCATACACCCCATTTAAATCTGTATCATTTTGTTACATTGTTTCTCTTCATTTATCCTACTAATATAAATCAATTCACATGATAAATGTCAACAAATTGTCGATAATCCATCTAAAAGTTAACAAAATTGTTTTGAAAATAATCAAAACCTTTCTCAGATTGGAAGTTTCATCAACAGCTTTATTACAATGTCAAAACATTGCTAATCTACAGATCAGCTGATTATTTTTAATTTTCTCTAATGCAGTAACAGTATGACCATAGTCCTGCCTTTTAGAGATTTACCCACTTCTTCAAACTGAGGACACTATACATTATGATACTTAGCAGTACTGCCATGCTAAACAGTATAGATTCAGAACTGATCAAGCATTTCAAAACTGGGCATTTCTAAGTGCTCTAGGCCATTAGCAACAACAAAATTGTATTTTAACATAATCTGTAAATTCGCAGCACAACTCTTGCTCCAACAAAACCACAAGGCAAGTCAATCAATTCTGCTCCAACAGAAATTATAGCCCTCATGATTTTATATAACTGGGTTGCCAAACCAGCAGAAATGGACCACGTGTTGGAGTCTGGTTTAACAGAAACTAATAAAGTTTTATTAAAGAAATAAGTAACACAGTACTCTAATCGTAAGGATATAAATGCAACAGGTTAGCAATGATAAAACACACATGTACACAGAACTAGGGTAATAGGAATCAACCAAGCTCTGTCGCAGTCTAAGGGTAAAATGATCGGTCTCAAGTGGCGCAGAGTTCAGTTCAGCTTAGTACAGTTCGCAGTAATCGCTGTTGTGCCGTTGGAGACAGAGAGAGAGAATGCAAATTTTGATTCAAACAGACCTTTGATGTTCCTCGCAGTTAGCTTTCGGGCGAACCCTTTTATGTCTTCTGTGGTCACCAACTGTGACACCTCCGTTCCGGATACGACCGTTCTTCCGCAGTGAACCCGGCACCCAGGCAAGGGCAGACACACACACCAGGTTCCCGCCGATCATCCCTTTTCACCCTATCAGTCTATGGTCGGTTCCCTCGAACCAGACCTCCAACTCCCACCAACTTCTGGGGGCACACCGCTCTTCCAGGGTCTCGTTATCTTGTGATCTCGTGGTGTGTCATGCCTTAGCGAACCTGTTCTTTTTATCCCCCTGCTGGGGTACCGCCTGTCCATCAAACTTCAAACAGTTCAGGTTCAAAGCAAACGGTCTGTCAATATCTGAATTTGTGTTTTTTTCTCGTTAATCTCTCTCTTCTCTCTTATTAGCATTTTGAATGTTTCTCCATTGTCTCCCTTATCTCTCTCTCATTAGCATCAATCTTCTGATAACTTGGTTTGTCGTCACAATACCTTAACTATATTTCCTCTTAACCTCCTCCACTCAGGGAAAATCTACCTGGCTTCCCCAGTTTCTCCCCATAAATACAACTGCCCTCTCCAGTTTCCCTTCACTTCTTTCCTACAGTGTGGTGACCAGAAGTGCATGCAGTACCCCAGCTCAGGTCTGACCAATACTGTATAAGTTGGAACATAACCTCCCTGATTGTGTATTCATTACCCGAATTAATATAGGCCAGCATCACAGTGCCACCTTCATTCATATACAAATTATTCACGGATCTTACAAGCAGCAAGGCTTCCAGCACTGACCCTTGTGCAATGCTACTAATCACAGCATCCAATCAATAAAACAAGTCTCTACCACCATCCTTTGCCTCCTCTTATCAAGCCAATTTGGCCTGGATCGCTGGGCCTTAACCTTTTAGACCTGTTAGATGGCAAGCGTGAAGACATTTTTCAAATAGTAATACCAGACATACAGTGCAGAAGGTAATACTGCAGCCTCATAGCTCCAACCACCTAGGTTTGAAGCTAGTCTTTGATACAGTCAATTTGCACATTCTCCCTGTGAATGCTGGGGCTCCCCTAGTCTTCTGATTTCTTTCCACATTCCTGTCATGTTGGATATCAAATTAGTTGGCTACTGCAGATTACCCCCACTGTAGGTGAGTGTTAGAACAATCATGGTGGGGTTGCTGGGCATATGAAAAAATAAATCACTAGAAAGGGACAAATGGGATTGCTCTCAGAGCTAGCTTATGCTCAATAGGCCAAAAACCACCTTTCTAAAGAAGAAAAAATGTACCATATGGCAACAAATAATGTTAATGCATTATGCTGACTCAATATTTTTAAAAGGTTGGCTGTTCTTGAGCCATTAAATGCTTGCATGTGTTCTAACCTTTATTTTTTTCTCTAATATATTTTGAATGTTAACAATGGTCCATGTTGATGGATATTGCTTTCCTGCAACAGCGTTCGATGTAGATGTGCTCAATGGAGGGGAGGGCTTTACCCACGATGGACTGGGCTGTATCCACTACCCTTTCCAAACAAGGGCATTGGTACTTCTATACCAGACAGTGATGCAACCAGTCAACATACTCTCCACCACACACCTATAGAAGTTTGTCAAAGTATTAGATGTCATGCCAAATCTTTGCAAACTTCTAAGCTAACGAAGTAGATGCACTGGTATGCTTTCTTTCTTCATAATTGCACTTATGTGCTGGGCCCAGGACAGGTCCTCTAAAATGATAACACCGAGGAATTTAAAGTTGTTGACCCTCTCCACCTTTGATCCCCCCAATGAGGACTGACTGAAGGACCTCCGGTTTCCTCCTCCTGTAGTCAATAACTAGCTCCTACCACCACCCTGCACCCAAGTCATGATCTCTTCTCTGCTGCCCAGTGGGGATAATTTCATTCAACTTCACACACCTCATCACTGAACTGTTCCCACAATCTGTGGACTCATTTCCAAGGACTCTTCATCTCATGTTTTTGATACTTGCTGTTTATTTATTTATTATTATAAACAATTTTTTTCTCTTTTGTATTTGCAGTTTATTGCCTTTTGCACATTTGTTGTTTGTGCACCCTGTAAGGTATGGTCTTTTAGTGACTCTGTTCTGGTTCTTATATTTACTGAGTATGACCATAAGAAAACAAATCAGAGGATTGTATATGGTGACATATACATGTACTTTGAGAATAAACTCACTCTAAACTTTGAACTTTAATTGTCCTTTTAAATTCCTGGTCAGTTATCTCGCCAACCAGTTAAAAGACATCACCGTTACTCAATCTCCTACGACTGATGCTTAACATTAATCATGTCAGAAAAGAAGAAGACAAGTCAGTGATCTATAAGGTGTGGTTTCTTCAATGACAGAAGCAAGCTTTGTTACTTCACAGCTAACCATGAAATCCAAGCCCTCATTCTTTCCTGAGGTCAATATATTTAAAAGAAACATACTGTAGTATCAGGTTCATTTCTGAAATGCATTTTAAGTTGTACAGAAGTGGAAAAATGGTTTCCACTTTGGAAAAAAAGCCTCAGAAATTTATAGTCGGAAGCCAATTCATCTATCCTAATTCTTTACTATAGCCCCACTGCATTGTTAACTTCCTGAAACCCTATTTCATATCCATGTCCATTTTCCTTGTTAAAGATGCTGTGGACTTCTACCTCAAATATTCCCTTTGGCAAAGGATTCCAGTATCTAATAATTTCTATTTAATAAAATATTTCTCCTTTAGGTATGTGGTGTATTGTATCTCATCATTGATGCCTTAACTTTTCAAGCACGGTCTTCCTACTGGGAATGTTGGATTACAAAATTTACTTTATATAATTGGCCTGAATTATTTTGCAAAATGCTGTCAAACATAGAATTCTGGGCCATTCTGAAAAGTATTTATTGAAGACATTTCAACTGCAGTCCAATTCCTCATGAAATACAGCAGTGTAGCACCTAATTGCTACAGATCCCCAGCAATTACACATGGTAGTCTCTCTATTGAATGTGTTGTAAGTTAGACCTGGCATAGAATCAGCAATTCTTTAATTTCTGTGGGGAATTCTGGCTGTGAGAAAGATTGGTAAATGTTAGATGATTTACATTTACTTGAATGAATTGAGTTTACTTAAATCTATACAATGATTTTAAGAATTTGTTTACTTGTTAATCAGTGACATCATTAAATTTTAAGTTTTTAAATACTTGCAAATGCAGGAGACATTAATGAACATTGAAACTAGCAAAACCTGGAAGCATGATTAGTTGGTTTTCAAAGTCTTTTCAAACATTTTTTTGAAAATGGCTCATGACATAGGTTATGATACTAGGAGGTCCTCAGCTGGTTTGTGAAGGAAACTATCAGTCTAAGATCTGATGAAGGAAAGGATGGACTAAACAGACAAACGGGCAACAGACCAGGATGGTTACTGCCACTAGGAAATTCTCAGCCATTTCTGAATTGCCGAAATAATTCAAAGAATATCTTATTCTTCATCTTAAGTCCATCACCCCTTTTGAGGCATAGACCACCAACAGCAGCTCACAGGAGTTCTCTGTCCTGGGCTAATTTTCAAGTTATCCCCAGGTGTAGCCCATTTTCGAAGATCCTTCCTTTCCCAAGGTTGAGATCTTTGGAGCTTCCACTGGTTTTTCAGTAGAACTAAGTTTTTACAGGATGGGGTTGCAAGCCTCATGCCCAACTCTCCTCCTTTCGCAGCTGGGCTTGGGACCATCCACGGAAGAGTTCAAAGAATATTCAAAAGATTCATAATGTTATCCATCATGTGGACTACAAAAGCTCAGAAAAATGTGAAAAAATAGGGTAAAATGAAGATACTGCCAACTTATAAAATATAAAATGCAAGGAACACAAAACTGTTAGAAATTAAGATATTTCATAAAAAGACAATGAGCTCGTTCATACAAACTCTCTCAAAATATGGATGTTTTCCTTTTTTTGTTTACTTCCAACCTTTTCCATTTTTGGTTCAAGCACCAAAAGGTAAATGCTAGGTGACAACAAAAGAGACACTATAATGTATTTGAGATATGTGACACAAAATGAACATAACTTACGGAAGAGATCTGGTGACATTCCAGCTGATATCAAAACAATCTTGCCGAGAACAGAAAATTTATCAGTTCTCAAACCAACAGTAACAACTTTTCCCACGATAATGGCTGTTCGGTGAAATATCTTGTGGTCACTTTCACTAAGAAAGTGTTTCTTAATGGGGATAAAAATAAACATAATAAACTCTACATGAGCTCTTTCATACACATCTTTGTGTTCAGCTCTGAATAATAGACTATTTGTTTTAGAAAAAAATGTTGGGAAGAATACAGCATTATCTCCTACACTCCTGCAAACTGCAATTCTTTTATGAAATAAGAGCAAGGCAATTTAGTGTTGCAAGATATTATATCCTTTATGTTGGATAGCATTATAGTTAAATAACATATTTCTATATGTTACTCACAATTGCATTGAGAACAACAAACACATAAGCTTCATTTCTTTTTACCAGAAATGTGTTTTACTGTTGCATTGTCGGATATTGAAAACGACTGGACATGCTGACATTTGCAATCTGAAGAAAAAATCTCATGGATTTAATCAGAATAATTAATTATAGATAATACTGGGGTTTCTCAATTCCATTATTTATATATAATTTATTCTAAGTGTAATGTGAGAAAACATATTGTCCACTGAACAAAAGCCTGAAGTTTGGATTTCACTGCCTCTAATCCCAAAAGATTTGGCATTTTAGATTTTGAGTCCTGTTCAATGTCTTCAGAATTGTGGCAACCCCTTCTATCATTCCAGCAGCAGTACACGTAACCACTTAAACTATAAATAACTACTTCACGTAGAAGTTTGTGAACATTTAGAAAATGCAATTTGACATCACAATAACCTGTACACTACCTGGATTACATAATTCAATTCTTTTTCAGTAAAGTTTATGTATTGTAGAAAAGATAGCACTAATTAATGTGAAATGTAATTATTGTATGTCATGTTTTAGTGATTTAAAAATTAGATAGCAGGTTTGTGAGATGACAATTAAACCTTAATGTTATGGTGATGCTAAAGTTAACAGACTTGTTTCTGGGGCAATTGATAATTTCATCAGGGTAGCCTCTTTTGTGTATGGCTGACATCCATTAAGATATAATCCAGATGAACATTTCTACTAAACATTCCTTACCTCGATGACAGACTGAAGGCTACAAAATACTGTGAAAGATTTTTTTTAGTTTATATACCTGTTTTGCCACTAGATGGAGACTGTGAACCAAACTGTCTGCAGACTGAGATTTTGATCAACACATACAAAATACTGGAGGAACTCAGCAGGTCAGGCGGCATCTATGGAAGTGAATAAACTTTCAGAGTTTTGGGCCGAGACCTTCCTTCAGAACTGGAAAGGAAGGGGGAAGATACCAGAATTAAAAGGTGGAGTGAGGGGAAGGAGGACCAGAAAGTGACAAATAAAGAGGGCTGCAGAGGCCACAGAGGGGGAGAAGTTAAAGAGTGTCTCACTGAACTCCCAGTGAAGAGAAGATTTAAACTTCTTCAGGGTAGGCATCCCTCGAAAAGACTTCGCAGTAGAGCAGCAAATCATCAATATAAGAGATTCTGCAGTTGCTAGAAATCCAGAGCAGCATTGAGATGTTGCTTCTTTTTACAGCAATTCCCCAATCCCAGCACTGTGCTATTACTTCCTGTACTGTATAACTACTGTATGCTGTCAGAGTTCTAGTCATTGTACTTCAAGGGAATCACTCGGGTTGAGGGAAGGCAAGGACGGAGGGGTTTGGCCAGACTTCTCTCAATTAAATAGCATATTTGACTGCAGACTTTTTTTCTCCAAAGCATTGATCAACCGGCACAGGTCTGACGGCAGAGTTTTTAATGTATACAGCACTATTCCAGATGGTTACGTTTTTTAAACTCACGCTATCTTTCCTAAAAATTCAGACGATATCCTCAGTGAATATCTAGTGCTTACAATACATAAGTTTTCTTTAAGTTCATTACTACAAAAAGTTTGAGCACAGCCACTGGACAAAGCAGGCTAGGCTTGTCGTCAGTTTTGAAAGGCAATGCAATACTTCAGTAACCTTATTTCTACCCCTGCCATTAACTTATATCTTCCTCTCCTTTCTTTCCTATTTATCCTCAAGCCCCACTCCGAGTTCATATCTAGCAGATACACTTCCTGATTCCCACTAAAATGTGAGCAATCCAATTTTACTTTCTAACTTCGTCCTAGTAAGGCCTTCTTTCCCAACTTAGCCCAGCAGTTATGAAATCTTCCTTGACTTTCCTTAAAACAGCAACCTTGCACCCCTCCAATTTTCTACGCTATGCATTTCTCCTCTTATCACTGCACCTGTGGTGCCTTATCAATCATTCTGTCTCAGGGCAGATTATTGAATTTCCACCCTTAATTGCATGTGCTCTCAGCCCCTTTAATTCTTTAAAAATTTTCCCATTCACTACTTTCATTATACTAAAAGATTCCAAGCTTTCGGGTTAACACCCTTAATCTCTGTTATTGGTTCCTAGCCCACTCTTTTCTTGCAGCTCTGCTTGTTTCTCTGTACACTGTACGTGACTGTCTTTATGTTTAAAATGACGCAATGTGTCTGCATTTTAGTTGATGCAATTTATACATTATTCAAGAGACTATAACTTTATACATTCCAAAGCAATTATGCAAAAGGAAAAGGATGGGTCAGATAATAAGATTCTGGACTGGGGAAGGCCTTTTCAAGAACTCCAGACACAACTTCCATAAAGCTGTCAGGGATGCTAAAAGACAGTACCAGTCCAAAATCAAGTCCCAGACTAGCCATCAGTTGTGGCATTGCTGACAGCACAGCTGTCTTTGCCCCATGCTCTGATATCTATGATTATATGGTGAAGTACAGCTCCAATGCTATGTTTAAGTTTGCTGAAGATACCACTGTTGTTGGCCAAATAAAAGGTGGTGACAAATCAGCATTAAGGAGGGAGATTCAAAATCTGGTTGAATAGCCCAGTCCATCACAGGCAATGCCCTTCCCACTACTGAGCATATTTACATGGAGCACTTTGACAAAAAAGCGGCATCCATCAACAAGGACCCCCATCATCCAGGCCACGTTCTCTTGTCTCTACTGCCATCACACAGGAAGTAGCAGAAAATTTTAGATCCCATACCACCAGGCTCAGGAACAGTGATTACCCTACAACCATCAGCCTCCTGAACCGGCATGGATAACTTCACTCATCACAACTCTGAACTACCTCCACAACTTGCAGATTCATTTTCAGGGATGCTACATTTCATGCTCTCAGGTTTTTTAATTCACACAGTCTTCTTTTGTACATTGTTTATGTATATGCATATGTATATTATACAGTATAGTTTTTCATAATATTTATTTTTCTATAAATGCATGCAAGAAAATAATCTCAATGACATCATTCATGCTCTGATAACAAATTTACTTTGACTTTGACAAGAGCACATCTTATTCTGATGATCTCTCAGTTTATCTCCTTATCTGCTCATCATCTTCCTCTAGTGCTGCTCCTCATTTTCTTTCTTCCATGGGCTTCGGTCCTCTCCTATCATATACCCTGCTCCAGCCCTGTATCTCTTTCACCAATCAAATTCCCAGCTCTTAACTTCACCCCTCCCCTGCCAAGTTTCACCTATCACCTTGTGTTTCTTCCTCCCCTACCTTCCTACTCTGACTTTTTTTTCTCCAGTCCTGACGAAGGGTCTGGGCCCGAAACATCAACTGTCCTCTTTTCCATAAATGCTGCCTAGCCTGCTGAGTTCCTCCGGCATTTTGTGTGCGTTGCTTAACACATTTCATGCACATTTTGAACAAAACAGAACTGATACGTCACCACACCTCCTGACAGCCTTCCAGTTACTGAACCCATTGTTACCGTTGCGGACTTAAGATCGGTTCTCTGAGACAGAACCTACAGAAAGCATCTAGCCCGAAAGGTACCCTGGCAGATCAGCCTGTGGGAGTATCTGCAGACATTTTTTAATCTCTTCCTGCTTCAACCCTTCTGCTTTAAGACCACCATTATCCCAAAATCTAAGGAAGATAATGTGCCTTACTGCCCAGTGGCTCTGACACTTACCATCATGAAGTGCTTCGAGAGGCTGATCATAATATGCAGCAACTGCAGCCTTTCCCACAACCTTGACCCACTGCAATTCATCTGCCATTGAAACAGGTCAGAGGCAGATGCCATCTCTCTGGTCCTACGCTCATCTCTGGAACATAAAGACAATGATTGTTTATTGACTATACCTCTGGCTTCAATACGATTATTCTGAACATCTCATCACTAAAGTCCGGACCATGAGAGTCAATGCCTCCCTCTACAAATGGATCCTTGACTGCCTAACCAACAGACTGCAATCAGTAAATTCTAGGCAGCAACACCTCCACCACAATTATTCTAAACACTGGAGCTCCACAAGGTTGCACTCTCACACTCCTACTCCATTTATGTCTGTATGGCCAGATTCTATTCCAACTCCTTCTACAAGGTTGCAGGTGATACTACCAATATGAGTGGTATCAAATAACAATGAGTTGGAGTAGAGGAAGGAGATAGAGAACTCAGTAGCATGGGTTCATGACAACAGCCTTTCCCTCAATGTTAGCAATGACATTGCTGATCATTGACTTCGGGAAGCACATGCTCCTGTCCACATCAACAGTGTTGAGGTTGAGAGCTTCATGTTCCTAGGAGTGAACATCACCAATAGCTGCTCCTGGTCCAATCACGTGGTCACCAAGGCCAAATCTCACTATCACCTCTACTTCCTCAGGAGGCTAAAGAAATTTGGCCTGCCTACACTTCTTGCTGCCTCAGTAAAACCTCAGTAAAGCAGTCAACATAAACAAAGACTCCTCCCCCTCCCCCCCACCCCTGGACATTCTCTCATCTTCCTCTTCCATCGGACAGAAGATACAAAAGCCTGAAAATACGTACCACGAGGCTCAAGGACTGCTTTTACTCCACTGTTACTAGACTATTAAATGGTTCCCTAGTACGATAAGGTAGAACATTGCTCTCACAGTCTACCTCATTATGATTTTGCAGCTTACTGTTTACCTGCACTGCACTTTATCTGTAGCTGCTACACTTTATTCTGCATTGTTATTGTTTCACTCTGTTCAACCTCAATGCATTGGATAATGAATTAGCCAATAGCCACTGCTCTACATACCATCCTTACACATCTGGAGAAGGATGCTTATGTGAGAATGCCATTCTTGGACAACAGTTCAGCGTTCAACACCATAATTCCATCCAGTTTTGACAGGAAGCTCAGAGACCTCGACCTTGATCCCTGCCTTGTGCAGCTGGATCCTGGACTTCCTGTCAGATTGCCAGCAGGTGATAAGAGTGGGCTCCCTCACCTCCACCCCTCTGATTCTCAACATAGGAGCCCCTCAGAGCTGTGTACTAAGTTTCCTCCTTTACTCCCTGTATGCCCAAGACTGTGTCGCCACCCACAACTCTAATCTGCTAGTTAAATTTACCAACACACTACATTGTTTGGCCTAATCTCAAACAATAACAAGGTGGCCTACAGGGAAGAAGTCATCTTTCTGACACAATTTGGTATGGGCCCCCAAATCCTAAGAACCTTCTACAGGGACACAATTGAGAGCATCCTGACTGGCTGCATCACTGCCTGGTATGGGAGCAGAACCTCCCTTAATCGCAGGATTCTACAGAGAGTGGTACGGACAGCCCAGCGCATCTGTAGTTGTTAACTTCCCATGATCAGGACGTTTAAAAAGTCAGGTGTGAATAAAGGGCCCAAAAGATCATCGGGGACCCAAGTCACCCCAACCACAATCTATTCCTGCTGCTACTATCTGGGAAATGGTACCACAGCATAAAAGCCAGGATCAATAGGCTCCGGTACAGCTTCTTCCACCAGGCCATCAAACTGATTAACTCACGCTGATTTGAGTGTATTTCTATGTTGCATTGACTGTTCTATTTATTATAAATTACTATGATTGCACATTGCACATTTAGATGGAGACGTAAGTCAAAGATTTTTACTCCTCATGTATGTGAAGGATGTAAGAAATAAAGTCAATTCAATTCAATTGATCTGCATGAACAGTTCAAGTTCAAGTTGAAGTTTAATTTAAACACACATGACTATAGCTAAACAAACAGCATTCTTCCATTGCCAAACTGCAAAACACGTTACCAACAGCACACAGCACACCTCACATAGTACAAATAGCACATATCGTTACGATTTCAGAAAAATATAGTCACAAAGAAAACAGATAGAGCCCGAGCCCATGAGTGGCATGACTGTAGAATTGATGGTAAATTGTCCTGGTCCAGGTTGTTCTTCCACCAAATGAACACAGGACAGCAGCACTGACAGGAGAGGCCAGCCCCCAATCCAAGTATGAACTCCAGACCGCCCTGCAGGGGCTCTCCCACACCTCCTCGGAGTCACCTCTGCTGGTCAACTGCAACAGGTGACCCTGCAGACTCAGCCTCGTCTTTGCCACAGCTGAGGGGATGCTGCTCCCCCGCCATCAGTCTCACCAATGAATCAGTGAACTGAACTTGCAGTATTCTACGTTACCAATGTCCAGCAGGGTCTTGCAATCACAATAAAAAGATAATCACTCACACTGCACACTGTCCAAAGGTACGCGACAAGTCCAGGCGACCAAACAACAATAGTACACAATAAGTCTAGTTCCATCGCTATTGAGCAACTCGTTGATGGGATAGTCCTGCAGAAATTGATGTTTTTAGTATCCAGTGACTTGTGATCATAAAAAAGGCATGTAGTACAACAAGGATGAACAAATACACCTTTGATAGAACCCAGAGTGGCTGCTGCATCTGAGCGCTCCATCGTCATACCATCTCGTATACAAGACAAGCTTTTCGCCATATCATAGTATATGTAACCATAACAAACCAATAATAAATCAACTCCGTTTCCAATTTCAGTATCACTAGATATGTCCGAGCAAATGTAGATTGGAAACAGCTACTAATGCGTATACCTACTTATATAACTGACATGTGAGAGTCTTTTACATGGAAATAGTGAGAGGTTAGGGAAAACAAAATCCACAAGACTAAAAAGTGAAGGGTGAAACAGTAAATTCAGAGAACCCTGGATGTCAAGGGATATCAAGAGTTTGATTAAGAAAGGATGAAATGCACATGGCAGATTTTGAGTACAGAAAACAGTTCAAGAATTTAGAAAATGTAAAGGGGTCCTTAAGAAAGAAATTAAGAGGACAAAGGCGAGCCATGAAATGTCATTCATATATAAAATTAAAGAAAATCCCAAAGCAAAAGCAAGAAGGTAGCCAGCAAAGAGTGGGGCTTATTAGGGACAAGGGTGCAGTCATATGAGTGGGAAAGGCCTGAAATGAATACTTCTTACTTCTATTCGCTAAGGAGAAAGATATTGTATCTGGAGATTTCAGGGAGGGAGATAATGATATTCTAGAGTATATTATTTTAATAGAGGTGATATTAGGTATCTTAGCAGATGTAGAGGTGGATAAATGCCCCTGGCCTGATGAGATGTATCCCAGGATGCTACAGATGCAAGGGTTGAGTTAGTTGGGGTTACAACAGTGATCTCTAAAATCTTCATGGATCACAAGTAAGATGTCAATGGGAAGGAGGGCAGCAATTCTGTTTCCTTTATTGAAGAAGGGTACTAGGGATAAGTCAAGAAATTACAGGCTTGTGAATCTTACATCAGTGATAGGAAAATAAATTGTGAGGGACAGGATCGATTCACACTTAGACAGAAAGGGACTGATCAGCATAGCTTTTTGCTGGAAGATCTTCCTTGGCTATTTTTTGATTGAGTTTTTCGTTGATGTAACAAATTATATTTGATTAATATAGTGATTGGTCCAGAGGACTTGTAGAGAAGATACAACAAGATGTTGCCTGGGATGGAGTATCACAATTATGAGCAGAGACTAGATAGGAATTGTTTATTTTTCTTGGAGTACAGAAAGCTGAGGAAAACCTGATAAAGATATATAAAATTATGAGGGAAACAGATAAGGAGTACATTAGTAAACTTTTTCTCTGCAGAGGAGATTTCTGTATTAAGAGAGGATAAGTTTAGGATTAGGCTTAGAAGGAATATAAAAAAGATTTTTTTTCCACCCAAAAGGCTGTTGGAATTTGAAATACACTGACTGAGTAGGTAATAGAGATAGGCAGTCTCACAAAATGTAATGAAATATCAAGAAGAGTATATGAACTGCCCAATGCATAAAAGGCTATGGATCAAATGCTTGTAAATAGGATTTAGTATGGATGAGCATTTGGTACAAGGGTTCCCAATCATTTTTATGTCATGACCAATGCCATTATGCAAGGAGTCTATGGACCCAGGTGGGGAACCCCTGATTTAGTGGCTGGCATGGATACATTGAGCCGAAAGGCTTGTTTCTGTACTGTATGATTCTAAAAGTTTTGCTTAACTTAAGATACTATTGAATACTCCATCTGCTTCTTTTTAATGACAACTGCGCTCTCTGGATGTCAAAGAGAGTGATCAATGGTTATGCACAGTTTTAAAGAATGTCAACCAACATGGTATTTATATCAGGCTCAGTCAGGTCATGTGTAAAGATTTAAGACAAAGTATACAGAAATGTAATATTATAAAGCTAAAAAGAAACAATACGGTTAGAATGGTTATATAGCATCATAAAATCTCTCAGGCATCTGCAGTCTCTGCGTGTTTTGCGGTGTTTTTGCCCCACTAATATGATGAACTAAGATGGCTAATATGAGTAGGCTTGGGCCTACTCTGGCTGCTCCAGGGAGTGGATCGAAGGACTCAATCTGGTTCAGAATACTGTCGCTTGCTTCTATTAATTACACAATGTGTGGTTACTTTTCCTCTTTTTTAAAATTGGATTCTTCAAGTTTCTTGCTTTGTGGATGCCTGTAAACAAACAAATCGCAAGGTGTATAATTTATATTTTTTATAATAAATGTACTTGAATCTTGAATACAGCAATTTAATATTATAAATCTAAAAAGAAAAAAAACTCTTGTTCGAATTGTTATATAGCATCATAAAATATGTGAAATTAAATAAAAATTCATTCAACTTGCTACTGTAAATTTACTATAAATTCTGATGTTTGATTGATGATGTTATGCTGAATCTGACATACTAACACTGAACAGTATAGTATATAGTTGCTTAAAGTATAAATCAATATTTTAGTCATAACTAACCAGACTATCTTGCAGTATATTTTACTCCTTTGAACTCATAATGCAGATCCTAGACATGATAATTCTGCAGTATTGCAGTAAACAAAGTCCACTTTTGGGAATTGTGATTAAATTATAGAGAGCAATTGGCTTTACAAAAACCTACACTTGAAACACATCACACAAACTAAATAAGGAATGAAACACAGCTTAAATTGTGAATAGGCTCGTGACTTTGGATATTTTATCACGCCTTCACACTGTAGTAAGTCAATAGATTTTAATGCTGAAAGTCAGGTGGTAAGAGAATATAATTGGCAACAAGTTCTAACAAATTCTGTAACAGCTGCCTCATTCCCTTCTTCAGTTACATTCCAATTTATTAACTGTCATATTTCAATTTGTCAGAGCAAGTCAATATCTTTTTTTAGTTTACTTCTTTTCTCCTTTCAGAGACAATGCTTTTAGTCATCTCACATATTACAGTGAACAGAAAGGTAGATTAAATCTGAGTGAAAACTTGAAAAGGAAAATAAGGTTACAGTTCAATGCATATCTCCAATAAATAAAGTGAAATTTACTTAAATTGCTGTGAACAACTATGGTTTGAGCTGCAGTATGTTTGCTTGTAGCAGCCAAAATCATGGGTA